>NC_064635.1:49412792-50612792 GCF_023864275.1 Schistocerca cancellata | reverse complement strand
CTCCTACTTACATGTCAGATGCTCTATCCATCTGACCCATCGAGGGCACAGAGGACAGCGCGAGTGCAGGGATTTATCCCTTGCACGCTTTCCGTGAGGCCCACATTCCCAACTTAATGTCCACACACTACATTCGTACTGCCCCTGCCCATTACACATGGTATCGTGTCCCAGTCGCGGCACAAATTTTCAGCTGAGTCCGTTGATGTATATCAACACCTGTCGACAGCTTAGGGTCTTGATTTAATTATCATTGGACCTATAACTCTCCATTGGGCAACGCCCGAAGTTCGTCTGAAATATATCTCTGTTAAGAATAACGTAGTGTGTTCTGTTTGCTAGGAACTCTACACTCACACGTTAAATCATTAGCAAGGAAGCGAAGGGAAGGAATAGAAGGGAAGCATCATATACAGATCGGTTTCTGTACCTTCCGCACATTTGTAGTTAATATTTATGTGTATCAAATGCAGCTCTGTGTAACGTCACAAATTTTCGGAGCACTATGTTCCTGGAGTGCTGATTGACTTTATTTGAATAGGTATTATCTAAGTCTAAAATAAGATATCTTCTGCCGCGGGTCGGCGGCAATCAGACCCGTTACAAAGTGAGCATACAATGCTGGTATTTCTGCTCTCGCTTGGTGATGAACAACAGACAAACTAGCCGGCCGCTGTACCTGAGCGTTTCTAGGCGCTTCAGGCTGGAACCGCGCTGCTGCTACGGTCGCAGGTTCGAATCCTGCCTCGGGCATGGATGTGTGTGATGTCCTTAGGTTAGTTAGGTTTAAGTAGTTCTAAGTCTAGGGGACTGATGACCTCAGATGTTAAGTCCCATAGTTCTTAGAGCCATTTGAAGTATTTTTTTGAACAGAAAAAATAAACAAAATTATGTAGTTCAGTTTGTAGGATTTGAATTCATTATTTGTTGCTATAGTTTTTATCGTGTTAACTTCCTGTTCATAGGAGCAGAAAATTGGTGCATTCGTTGGTAAAAAGGTAATGACACTAATACCCATTCCCAGGTACGTAAATGTACTACAAGTATGTCATTCGTAGAGCAAACGCTCTCCCAGTTAATGTCATAATGTTGCAAAATACAAATATAGTTGTGTCAAAAGAGAAAATTTTCATAGTTCAAGACCAGAACTGTTAGCTTAAGAAGATGGCATGTGTTTATCTTTGCATGGTTGCCACCTTTGGAGTCAGTTGTGTATTCGAAAATGGGCATACAAACCGAAACAAAGGTCGTAAAAATATAATAATGTTCAAAAAATGGTTCAAATGGCTCTCAGCACTATGGGACTCAACATCTGAGGTCATCAGTCCCCTAGACTTAGAACAACTTAAACCTAACTAACCTAAGGACATCACACACAGCCATGCCTGAGGCAGGATTCGAACCTGCGACCGTAGCAGCAGCGCGGTTCCGGACTGAAGGGCCTATAACCGCTCGGCCACAGCGGCAGGCATAATAATGTTCTGTGGAGCAAAGCAAAACAGTGTTTCATACATATCATTTTTCCGTCCTACTCATGCAACATTTTACATCAATTTTTTTTTTTCGGTTTACAGGATAGCAATTTTAGAAAAAAAATTTCATAAATAGAACAGAACGATAAATGATTTTACGGATATTTAAAACTTACTTTGCTGCGTGTCAGGAATTTTGTGTTATTGGGCAAATGATTAAAAATTTTCGCTACTGCATAGTAAACACCTATTTGAGCCACTGATAGTTTTAATGATGGGCAGTGAAGGTAATTTCCCTTCGAGTATTGTAAGTGTGGATGTCACCGTTCTTCTCAAATTGTGATGGACTACTTACGACGAATTTCGTCACTAATGTGATATATATTGTGGAGGTGGAGTTAAAATCCCTAACTCCTTGCAGAGGAATCTACAATATGACTGTGCTCAAACACCATGTATTGTGCAAAGCATTTGCTTTCGGGAGATCTGTACTTTGTTTCTAACTGATGACTTGCCCAACAATATTTTTCTTTAATACATTATTCAATGGAAATATGAAAATATTTTAGGTGGTTTATTCGTTTGCTTCCCAGACTGGCGATTATATGAGGAGCATAAGTAGCTGAACTTGATTGTTTCAGCAGCTCAGTTATATTGGGTGTATTAAAAAGTACCTAATAGCATTGAAAACTCATATTGATTTATTCATTTAATTTACAGACATGATTTTGCTGTCATCTACATCGTACCCAAACAGATTCAATGTGACTTCCAGTGGTTATGTGGTACACTTTCCATCTGAAGTCGATTTCTTGCCGAACTCGCTGCAGCGTGTCAGCAGGGAAGTTCTGACATAGAAACTGGTATGGGTGGAACAGACACGGTATCCTTGATGAAACCTTATCAGAAAAAAGAAAGAAGTATCAGGTTCAATGGGAGCTATGCAATTGGGGCACCTCGGCACACACCTGGAATGCTGACAACTCTGAGGATTTATCACGTCATACGGGAAATCCAGTTCTAATGAAGCTATTATGGAATCACAAACAGAACGCCTACTGGGAGGATCTTTACCATGTTCTGTACGAAAATTACATCTCGCAGTTGTCGTAGAGTTCGACTCTTCAAACCGATACACACAACGAGCATGCTCAGGGCTTTTTGTGGAGGGAGTCTGTACCATCGTACCAAATGAGTAAAGACTATTTTTCTTCAATATGTGACAAAGAGTTAGTCTGTAAGTCGTATAAATAAATTTGTACGAATTTAAAAAATTTAAAAATCCTTTTTCATACGCCGTGTTTATTTGACGTGGCCTAGCAGTGTTGTCTCTCTCTTTATATGTAAATGTTGACAGTCCGAAAAACATTACATGCCACATTTCCCTCGTCAAAAGTGAATTTACAGTTGCATGTCTGAGTGGCACTCCCTCCAGGAAACCGCGTTTATATCTGGTCACCAAGAAGACCTCTAAAGGGCAGCGAACTTGTGTTGGTAAACCTTTTGTAGCACTCGTCCAGGACGCTCCGAATCAAAACTATTTTCGAGAGTCACAAAACGGTTGTTTACCTCTTTTGAGAGGTCTTCAGATACCAAACGGTGAACACTAGAAAGCGTTTGCTTTATTGATGTTTTGGGATGCATGTTTGGCGCTGTTAGAATATAGAGCACCAGGATTTGTCTGGATGTGCCTTTATTTCAGTATTCTATTAGTTCATCTTCTTGTTTCCGCTCTCTGTGTCCATCTCCACCACACCCTCTCTCCTTCCACCTCTTCCATTTCCCTCATCTCCTTCCCCCCCCCCCCAATCTAGTGCTCCCCCTCTGTCCGTCTGCTCCTTCCTACTCTGTTTTCCTTCCTCCTCTTATTCCATTTCCTGCTCATTCTCTCACTGTCCATTTCTATCTTGCCCTCTCCCTGTTCATCTTCCCCCCTTTCCTTTTAGTATCCATCATCTCATCTCGCTTCTCTCTGTTCATACCCTCCCCTTTCTCTGTCCATTTCCTCCCCCCCCCCCCCCGCCTCTGTCTATCCATCTCCTCCTTCCCAATCTCTCTGCCTATCTTTTCCTCCCCCTGTCTCTGTCCATCACCTCCTCTTTTCTTTCTCTGTCCATCCCTTCCTCACCCTTCTCATTTCCCCCTCCCATATCTCTGTCCATCTCCTCTTTCCAGCTGCTCTTCACCCTCACCATCTCTCCATCTCCCCGTCCTTCCTCTCTCCACGTCATCACCCACACTATAATACTAGGACGGTGCTTCCCAGCCCTACAGTATTTCTTTCCAGATTGTAACTAATATGTGCACCAAACTTGAATGAACTCATTGCTGGGATTTAGGATGAGATTTTTACGCGTGGCTTTGTCCACATGTGCACATCTAAAATATATTTCATACGTACTCAACATATTTTACATGCATCTGTTCACATATTTCACCTGAATCTCCAGCTAATTTCAATCTGCAGTTTCACTTTCGCGCCTCTCAGTGTTGCACATCGTACGAGTGAGTATCTCCTGAACTATGTGCTGTACAGTGATATAATTTCGCAGGAACATCCCCTGGTATATCTGGCTACTGTCTGCGAAATGTTGTGGGAATGGAGAAAGTAGAAGTAATAAATTATAATGTCATGCATGATCCGACAGTTCCTCAGGCATCTCAGTATTTCACGTCATATCTCCAGTACTACACTATGTCATCAAAAGTATCCGGACACCCCCAAAAAACGTAAGTTTTTCGTATTAGGTGCATTGTGCTGCCACCTACTGCCAGGTATTACCTATCAGCGACCTCCTGACATCGTGAGAGAGCAGAATGGGGCGCTCCGCGGAACTCACGGACTTCGAGTGTGGTCAGGTGATTGGGTGTCACGTGTCATACGTCTGTATGCTAGATTTCTACGCTCACAAACATCCCTAGGTCCACTGTTCCCGATGTGATAATGAAGTGGAAACGTGAAGAGACACATCCAGCTCAAAAGCGTACAGGCTGACCTCTTCTGTTGACTGGCAGAGGCCGCCCACAGTTGAAGAGGGTCGTAACGTGTAATAGGAATTCCAAACTGCATCAGGACCCACAGGAAGTACTATGACAGTTAAGCAGGAGGTGAGAAAACCTGAACATAAGCCACACATCACGCTGGCGAATGCCAAACGACGTCCCGCTTGGTGTACAGAGAGTAAACATTGCACGACTGAACAGTGGAGAAACGTTGTGTGGAGTGACGAATCACGGTTCACAATGTGGCGATCCGATGGCAGGCTGTGGGTATGGCGAATGCCCAGTGAAAGTCATCTGCCAGCAGGAATAGTGCCAACAGTAAAATTCGGGGGCGGTGGTGTTATGGTGTGGTCGTGTTTTTCACGGAGGGGGTTGCACCCGTTGTTGTTTTGCTTGGCAGAATCACAGCTCAGGCTTACATTGATGTTTTAAGCACCTTCTTGATTACCACTGTTGCTGAACAATTCGGGGATGGCAATTTCATCTTTCAACACGATCGAGCACCTGTTCACAATACACGGCTTGTTGCGCAGTGGTCCCACGACAGTAACATCCCTGTAATGGACTGGCCTGCACAGAGTCCTGACCCGAATCCTATAGAACACCTTTGGGACGCCGACATCGTGCCAGGCCTCATCGACCGACACCAGTACCTGTCCTCAGTGCAGCACTACCTCAAGAATGGATTGCCATTCCCTAAGAAACCTTCCAGCACCTGATTGAACGTATGCCTGCGAGAGTGGAAGCTGTCATCAAGGCTAAGGGTGGGCCAACACCATACTGAATTCCAGCATTACCGATGGAGGGCGCCACGAACTTGTAAGTCATTTCCATCCAGGTGTCCGGATACTTTTGATCACATAGTCTACCTGGTACAACGATATACTTCCATAGGTACCTTTAATGCCATATGTGGGTACTGTTCAAAATGGTTCAAATGGCTCTGAGGACTATGGGACTCAACTGCTGTGGTCATAAGTTCCCTAGAGCTTAGAACTACTTAAACCTAACTAACCTAAGGACATCACACACATCCATGCCCGAGGCAGGATTCGAACCTGCGACCGCAGCGGTCGTTCGGTTCCAGACTGTAGCGCCTAGAATCGCACGGCCACTCCGGCCGGCCGATAGTTTTTCATCTCAGTTTATATAATGTTAGTACATTTAGTGGTACATGTCTCACGAAAACAGTTACTAGCAAAGAAGTAATAAATTAAAAAGTCATGCTTCATGTGTGAATTTTACTGCCTGAATGGAGAAAGTACAGTAAGCGGTGACCTTTTTCCTTTGTAGGGGTCATCAACGAGAAAAAGTTTCGTATAGGTTTGAAATTATGTGTAATGCTTGTTGCAAGTCTGTAAGCGGTCTCAACTGCTGGATGTCTAAAGTATGGGTATTCTAGCGTCCTTGCACACGCATCGTTCTCGCCCCTACCCCCACCCTTTGATAGGTGAGTGGTTCTTATGCCCATGGCGATGGTTTCCGGACAGTAAGTCACGTGTGTACCAAGTTTGGTTGAAATCGCTACAGTGGTTTAGGAGGAAATGGAGTACATACTTATGAGCACGTGCATCTATTTTTCTAATTTTTATGGATGTGGGATACCTCCGCTGTTGACCGAAATGGAGCGCAAATCGATCCTCTTGTTACTCCACCATCACGCCGTTATCTGCGCGTGCCGACGAGAGAGGTGCATCGATTGGGGAAGACACACGGCAGCTCTCTGTCGCTCTCTCTCTCTGTCTCTCTCTTACTCCCCACTCGATCTGTTTGCTTCCCCTCTCGGCCTGTTAAATCTGTCCGTCCTAACTGCGCAGCATCCGTCCCCAGACGGCCTACTTCCTCCTCTCGACCCGAGGGTTTCCCGCTGCGCAACACGATCTCGCCGACTGAGCTGTTGGGTCCGATGGAACAGAAGGCTCCGTCTGCGTTCACAGCACATCGACAATGGTGGGCAGACACCGTCGCCAGAGGTCGCCCGATAACATCGGCCGACCGCTTGGTCACGGTGCGTCGGATCTCATTCGTCAATTTGTAGTGGTACTTGAATTACTTAACCATTACGGCACCTCACCTCAACCTCTCGATACCAGCAATATTCTACTGTGTTTCTGTAAAATAGTTAACATATTTCTGTGACAACATCCAGATTTCATTTCATTAATGTAGAGGTACTTCGATACATCGATATGTATATATTGCAAATGATATTATTCTTAAGTGTTTTCTTTCTTTTGTCACTATGATCTTTGACGTACTTGTAACTCTGATTTTTGGGCGCGTAAGCGGTTATTAGAGAGTCAAGTTTTGGTCGTCATATTAAAAAGACGAAAATTGTAGTCAGTTTATGAAATGTGAACTTAAACAGTGAGGAAGATATTTTCAAGTGTGTTTTATATTGTGAAGTGATGTTTTGGAATGAGTTACGTGATATTGCAACAAAAGTAATAAAAAAGAAGTGACACTTAAATTAGGAGTGCTGATTACTTTTTTACACCAACTTTAGCAAGTTGGGACAGTTTAATCTTCAAGAATGGTTTATGAAACACATCTATAAATCTTTTGAATATCGCAGAATAACACCTAGGCCTCTTTGCATCCGAGCTTGGAATCATCACTACCTAGATTTTCAACGATTGAGCCATGAGTTCACAACGAGACCAGCGTGGGAAACATGAAAAGATGAGTGCCTAGTTTATCCATTATTTCAAAAAATGATTTTATTAACTGTGCTCTTATGACAGCAGCCACATAATATAACTTCGTTGTTGCCCGAAAATGCAATATTTAGCAGCGTGAACAACACTACAATCATAATTAATTTTTGACCTTTGTTATGGTAGCGTTGTTAGAAGTTTTTGGCGGGATCGAAGAGGTTAGGTTAGGTTAAGTCAGAATCTATTCTATGTATGAAGTACGTTAGATTCTAAGCTCCAAGTATGGGATGCGTACCACGACGTGTCTGCGCTAGGAGATGAGGGCTACAAAGCAGTGTTTTCTATTAAAAAGATATGGAATACACATAAAGGAGCTACATTTGTCTCTAAAAGAACGTGGCGAGTACTCTGTCTTTACTTACTGGAATTACCAGACAATTTGTACGAATATGTGAGATGAAGGGAAAAACGCCATGCCACAAAAGGTGAAAATGCTCTAACTTTGTGACGCCACTTTCCTTCCCTCACAAGGAAGGGTCGTCGAGCAGATGCGCAAAACTATAGACCTATATCTCTGACATCGATCTGTTGTAGAATTTTAGAACATGTTTTTTGCTCGCGTATGATGTCATTTCTGGAAACCCAGAATCTACTCTGTAGGAATCAGCGATCGTGTGAGACCCAACTCGCTTTATTTGCTCATGAGACCCAGAAAATATTAGATACAGGCTCCCAGGTAGATGCCATTTTCCTTGACTTGCGGAAGGCGTTCGATACAGTTCCGCACTGTCGCCTCATAAACAAAGTAAGAGCCTACGGAATATCAAACTACCTGTGTGGCTGGATTGAAGAGTTTTTAGCAAACAGAACACAGCATGTTGTTCTCAATGGAGAGACGTCTAAAGACGTTAAAGTAACCACTGGCGTGCCACAGGGGAGTGTTATGGGACCATTGCTTTTCACAATATATATAAATGACCCAGTAGGTAGTGTCGGAAGTTCCATGCGGCTTTTCGCGGATGATGCTGTAGCATACAGAGAAGTTGCAGCATTAGAAAATTGCAGCGAAATGCAGGAAGATCTGCAGCGGATAGGCACTTGGTGCAGGGAGTGGCAACTGACCCTTAACGTAGACAAATGTAATGTATTTCGAATACATAAAAAGAAGGATCCTTTATTGTATAATTATATGATAGCGGAACAAACACTGGTAGCAGTTACTTCTGTAAAATATCTGGGAGTATGCGTGCGGGACGATTTGAAGTGGAATGATCATAAAAAATTAATTGTTGGTAAGGCGGATGCCAGGTTGAGATTCATTGGGAGAGTCCTTAGAAAATGTAGTCCTTGAACAAAGGAGGTGACTTACAAAACACTCGTTGGACCTATACTTGAGTATTGCTCATCAGTGTGGGATCCGTACCAGGTCGGGTTGATAGAGGAGATAGAGAAGATCCAAAGAAGAACGGCGCGTTTCGTTACAGGGTTATTTGGTAAGCGTGATAGCGTTACGGAGATGTTTAGCAAACTCAAGCGGTAGACTCTGCAAGAGAGGCGCTCTGCATCGCGGTGTAGCTTGCTGTCTAGGTTTCGAGAGGGTGCGTTTCTGGATGAGGTATCGAATATATTGCTTCCCCCTACTTATACCTGCCGAGGAGATCACGAATGTAAAATTAGAGAGATTCGAGCCCGCACGGAGGCTTTCCGGCAGGAAAAGGAGGTAATGACAGTGGCACGTAAAGTGTCCTCCGCCACACACCGTTGAGTAGCTTGCGGAGTATAAATGTAGGTGTAGATGTAGAACCGATTAGTTTCAGGAGTGGCCGCTACCTTTGAAGCTAACATGCCGTATCTTATGTCTTGAACTTTTATACCTTTTGCATTATCGCGAAATGTAGGAGAGAGTGTCACAGTAATGTTGCAAATTTTGGGCTGGAAATCGTTAAAAGAAAGGCGTTTTTCGTTGCGACGGAATCTTCTCACGAAATTCCAATCACCAACTTTCTCCTCCGAATGCGAAAATATTTTGTTGACACCAACCTACATAGGGAGAAACGATCACCACGATAAAATAAGGGAAATCAGAGCTCGTACAGAAAGGTATAGGTGTTCATTCTTCCCGCGCTATACGAGATTGGAATAATAGAGACTTGTGAAGGTGGTTCGATGAACCCTCTGCCAGAGTATTTGCAGAGTATCCATGTAGATGTAGATGTACCCGTGTACACCGCACTAATAATAAACGCATTGTTCAGATTGAATTATCTCATTGTGAGAGTATTGAAGGACGATCTGTTTTAATTGTTAAAAACCATTCAAAAGCTAATATCGCACAAGATATCTTTCATTCAAGACAACCGGTTTCAACAGTCTTTGCTGTCATCTTCAGATCTTAAACATCTTTTTGTAATAAAATATATTCATTTTACACTTGGGCTTTTCAGTGGTGTAAGGTGGTCAAGTCATTTTGATATTTGTATGTTGTCGATGTCCACGTCAGAGAGATAACAAGTCGCGTTACTGTTAAACAATCTTTGGTCTTGTCGTCACAGAATCTTTGCCTCTGTGCAATCTGATACATTTTAAGTTGAAGTGTGGTAGGTGATGGATGCGTTCTATAGTGCTGTGTTGACGTGTGATTGTATGTATTAGGCGAAGAATGATTGATTGTAAAGGACAGCAAGGATGAATAAGAAGTATCTGTAAGAAAGCAAAGAGAACATACATTTTTAATCATTTTATGATTTTTTGAAGAAAAGAAGTTTGGGGTAAGACTGCAGCACTGCGCACGTAATTTGTAGATATGATTGTTGGCACATAGTTAACTTCGTCCAGTTGCTCAGAAGTGGCAGAAAGACTGCCCCACTTCCCTGAGTCATTCATTAAAATATAAATTGATTAAGCTGTTTGGTTTTTACAGAAATTCTCTGTTAACAATGTACCCTCTTTGAATAATTGCTCGGTTTGTTAATCTTGTATTGTTCTGACCTATGTTATGTGAAGATCACATGAACTTTTACTATGTCTTTTTGAATATATACTCCATTCTAAAATCATTGTCTTGGAATATCATTTCATAGGAATAGTTACTTTCCAGCCCCACTGTATATCATCACGCGTTACGACATGTGATACGCAACAGCTGGAAATTTTATTTAGAAACAGAAATCTAGCTTCCTGCTTGCTGCTTGCCATTGTGATTTCGAGTAATCTGCAGCAATGCTGTCAAGACGCGAGGCAAGTGGAAATTTTGATTAGAGCCAGATAACTGTTTTACTTCACTTGCGCAATTAATCTGAAAACAAGCTGCATTCAGAAGAGTTACAGTTGAGTTCAAATTAGGTTCTGTTTAGTCGCGAGTTAGCATACGAGTTTAAGTTGGACAGCAGTTTGTGAGGATATAGTTTTGGTACTACGTAGCCTTTTATAGAATGGGAGCTAAATCTGGGCCAAATTTCATACAGAAACAAATATAGCGGGGCGATTACAATTTTTAACGCTGTTCACAGAATGGCTTATTGTGCTACAGTGGCAGGATGTATGACGTTTGTGTATAAAGATTTTTCCAATGAGACTATGACCACATAATTGTTAAGGGATGGTAGAAGATTTTTCTGTTACATGATATAGGGATAAAATTTGTGTGTAACTAAGTATTATTGAATTAATGCACGCTACATTTGTGCTTTCACAGCAGCTCACTTTATTATAAAAATTGTGGAAATTATTGCAATACTGGCAGGTATATTCAGATAATCAGGTTCTATTACTGGGAGCTTCACTGCTCTGTAAACTCTTGCTCAGTGGATTTGAGAAAGGAAGTAATAAGATTTCTTTCGACAGGGTGTGTAGCTTTCAATAAAAGAAGTAAACTATATTACAATGTCTTTTAATGCATTTGCTCCAAGCAAAGCTCCAATATTCGGTAAGGAATAAATTGAAAATTTCGTAGATTGTAGGGTGCAAGAGTCAAAATATTAGCGTTTAAATTAGTATTTTTTGGTTGTTGTTTTTTGGGGAAGGAGACCAGACAGCGAGGTCATCGGTCTCATCGGATTAGGGAAGGACGGGGAAGGAAGTCGGCCGTGCCCTTTCAAAGGAACCATCCCGGCATTTGCCTGGAGTGATTTAGGGAAATCACGGAAAACCTAAATCAGGATGGCCGGACGCGGGATTGAAGCGTAGTCCTTCCGAATGCGAGTCCAGTGTCTAACCACTGCGCCACCTCGCTCGGTAATTAGTATTTAGATCATCATAAATAGCATCCAGCATATGGCACAAAAACGTTGAAACTGTACTTTTCATGACGTGAGTTCTGTTATTGAAAAGATGTAATCGTCAGATGTCAAATATCCAAGTATCACTTTTAGTTTTACTTGAGCCAGAACTGTACCTTCAATGTATCTGACTTTTTAACAGAGCTCGAATCACATCTCTACAAGTACTCGAAATCTATTTTGCTGAATTCATTTGAAGTTGTGAAAACATACGTCAGTTAACCTCCAATGACTGTCATTCAACCAAAATTTAGAGTAAGGACCTCGTAATACATAAAGCACGCGAAAGTGGGAACACGCACGTACACCATTTGAAAATCACTTCATGTAACAGTCACCAACCTACTGGCATAAAAACGCCAGCAAGCAGTTATAACAATTTGTAAACAGCTAATGTCCGTCTACCACAGCTCAAAAAATGATGTACTAAAATAAATTTAAGCATAAGATAGGCCAACCTTGTCACCTGAACAAATTATTTTTAGATGCCAATGTGGTATTGGAGACAACACGGTGTCGCGTATACACTCTTGATGAAAGCTAGCCGATGTGTGCTTGTAACAAGGATCCCACGGTAAATGCGCCAAGGAAATCAAATACTCTTTTGGCATTGGTGGGGCCTGGCAGTGGCGGTAATCTGGCGCCGAAAGTAGTCGCGTGACTGAATAAAGACATTCTCACAGGTGTGGTGCTACTTCTTCTCATATATATCATCAGCTGAAGTCCCCCGTCCACGCAATAAGATTGATATCCACATATTCCGAGCTTTATTACGATTGCGATTTTTCTCATCTTCAGGATGGCACAAACTCCTTTTTTGTCTAAGCTTACCAGTTCCTCACAGTCCATGTTTCATGTCGTGTGAGCCACTATGACTGGGAAAAAGCAAACTTGTAAAAATTTTTTGTTTATTTATAGACACAATCTTATGTTTATGACACAGTCATAAGCCGTTTCGGCCATACAATGAACTGTGGTGTCACCGCCAGACACCACACTTGCTAGGTGGTAGCTTTTAAATCGGCCGCGGTCCATTAGTATACGTCGGACCCGCGTGTCGCCACTGTCAGTAATTGCAGACCGAGCGCCACCACACGGCAGGTCTAGAGAGACGTACTAGCACTCGGCCCAGTTGTACAGCCGACGTTGCTAGCCATGGTTCACTGACAACTACGCTCTCATTTGCCGAGACGATAGTTAGCATAGCCTTCAGCTACATTTGCTACGACCTAGCAAGGCGCCATTACCAGTATAGATATTGAGATTCTATTAATGTATCATCAAGAGCGATGTTCTACAAATGTGGATTAAAGTTAAGTATTCCAGAAGCTACGTACTTTTCTTTATAGCATTCATTACGTATCCTGTTTCAGACCTCACGCCAGCCTGCGTGAATTTAACCGCGTGCCTTTAGGCTTCCTCTCATTGTGTCTAGGCTGTCTTGTCTAGACACAACATGAACCATCTTCTGATGCTAAAAGCGGCATACACTGAACACAGCGACTGAAGATGGTCATTGTATGGCCGAAATAGCTTATAGCTGTGTCATAAACATGTGATTCTGTCTATAAATAAACAAAAAATTTTTACAAGAGAATCAATCACGCACGCTCTAGACAAAATGTCGTTTTTTTCAAAAAGCAAACTGATTTGAATTTCACCGACTGTCGCAGGTTCAAATCCTGCCTCGGGCATGAATGTGTGTGATGTCCTTAGGTTAGTTAGGTTTAAGTAGTTCTAAGTTCTAGGGGACTTATGACCTTAGCAGTTGAGTCCCGTAGTGCTCAGAGCCATTTGAACCATTTTTTTCACCGACTGTCGTCCGAAATCTGTACGTTTGGGCGCTGACACCTACCACATAGCGACCGCGCACTTAGTAGCGCACTGGTTTGAAAGCAGTGGCTGTTTTCGGCCGATGTCGGTCGCCGGCGGAATCTTCTGATATCGGTGCCACTGTGGTAGCAACCTATAACGTCGCCGTCGCTACTTGTTCGTTTGCCGCATACGTGGCGCAATCTAGACAAATTTGAATAATCTACTGACATTGTATGCAAAGCGAATGTGTAACAAAGAAAACGATCAAAAGGTAATCAAATGAAAACGTGACGTACGAACGCCATTTTTGCATGAGGCAGTGGCGGAGGCAACTAAAGGCAGGAATTCCAATCGTTCTACTGCAGGAGTAGTTGACACTGCCTCCAGACTGGAGTACAGTGAGTGAAATCGAAACTGCTACACTACGCCGGCCGCTGTGCCCGAGCGGTTCTAGGTGCTTCAGTCCGGAACCGCGCTGCTGCAGCGGTCGCAGGTTCGAATCCTGCCTCGGGCATGGATGTGTGTGATGTCCTTAGGTTAGTTAGGTTTAACTAGTTCTAAGACTAGGGGACTGATAACCTCAAATGTTAAGGCCCATAGTGCTTAGAGCCATTTTTGTTACACTACGAAGCTGCAGTCCTTTATTTGTCAAACATTCACTTCACGACACTTTCATAACATGTCGGATATTAAAATTCATTCCACTCGGAACATATTCTGAGTTCTAATGTATTAAATATTCAAAATGGTTCAAATGGCTCTGAGCACTATGGGACTCAACTGCCGTGGTCATAAGTCCCCTAGAACTTAGAACTACTTAAACCTAACTAACCTAAGGACAGCACACAACATCCAGCCATCACGAGGCAGAGAAAATCCCTGACCCCGCCGGGAATCGGACCCGGGAACCCGGGCGTGGGAAGCGAGAACGCTACCGCACGAGCACGAGATGCGGGCTAAATATTCTTGGGACTGACAATTCAGCATGGTTTTAGAAAACATCACTAATGTCAAACTCAGCTTGTTCTTTTACTGCTAACTATAGATGTAGGGCAACAGGCAGAGTCTGTATTTCTAGATTTCCATAAACTGCAGATGTTAACGAAGGTACGAGGATATGGAATATGTTTCCAGATATGTGGGTAGGTCGAAGACTTCTTAACTAATATAACCCAGTATGTTCAAATAACTTACGGGTTTGCTGCCGGGTGACTTCGTCGACCACCGCCGATATTTCGACAGGATCACACCCTGCCATTCTCAAGGCACAACTGCAAGGAGGAAGCACTGTGCAAGAGAATTTAATACCTCGGTTCACACAGGAGAAACAAGGAAGATACCACACACAGAACAAGTAACCGCAGAGTCAACACATAACCAAAGTTAACCAATACCAGAAATGTCGATACTGACTATTAATCAGCATGTGAGGTAGCACTAATTCTGTTCCTCTGTTTTTTGATGAGAGACAGAGCCGGATTCCAAGAAGCATTTAAGCAAAATCCACCACCTCTCCTTGCAGTTGTGCCTTCAGAATGGCAGGATGTGCTCCTGTCGAAATATCGGCGGTGAACTACGACGTCACCCGGCTGCAAACCCGTAAGTTATATGAACATTCTATTCGCCGGGACAAGTTAAGGTCTCACATAACCCAGTATGTTGTCATCGACGGCGAATGTTGATCAGAGACAGGGATATCGTCAGGAGTGCACCAAGGAAATGTGATAGGACCGCTCTTATTGTCTACATACATAAATGATTTGGCGGAATTGGTGGACGGCAACCTGCGGTTGTTTGCTGATGATGCTGGGGTGTACGGCAAGGCGTCGAAGTTGAGTGGTCGTAGCAAGCTACAGGATGACCTAGTCAAAATTTCTACTTGGTATAATCAATGGCAGCTAGCTCTAAATGTGGGAGGATGTGAGCTAATGCGGATGAGTAGGAAAAACAAGCCTGTAATGTTTGGATACGCAGTCACGCCGTTTGAATATCTGGGCCCTATGTTGCAGAGTGATATGAAATGGAACGGGCATGTGAGAACTGTGGCAGGGGAGGCGAATGGCAGACTTCGGTTAGGGAAGTGCGGTTCGCCTGTAAAGGAGACCAGTGCGAACCACTCTTGACTACTGCTCGAGTGTTTGGGATCTACACCAGGTCGAATTAAAGAAAGGCATCGAAGCAATTTAGAGGCGGGCTGCTAGATTTTTTTATCATTTCAAGTGTTGCGGAGATGCTTCAGGAACTCAAATGGGAATCCCTGGAGGGAAGGCGACGTTCTTTTAGAGGAATACTTCTGAGAAAATTTAGAGAACCGGCACAGAAAGGTTCTACTTCTTCCAAAATACATTTTGCCTACGGATCGCGAAGATAGGATGCCAGAAATTAGGGCTCATAGAGAGGCAAACAGAAAGTCACTTTGCCCTTGCTCTATTTGAGAGTAGAACCGGAAATGAATATACTAGTAGTGGTATAGTGTACCGTCAACAACGCTCAGGACAGTGGCTTGCTGAATACCTGTGTAGATGCAGAACTGATATCCATCATTGTTGTGACTTGGCAAGACAGCCAAGCCACTATGATTGGTAGAACAAAAGCACGCGTTTAAGCTCATGCAGGCTGGCGTGAGATCTGGAACAGGACAATGTAATTAATATAGCCGATAAGGTACGTTGCTGCTGTAATATTTAACTTTAATTCATAATTGGTGAACATCGGTCTGACGGTACATGCATCACAAGATAAATAGCAAATGATAATGGCGCCTTGCTAGGTCGTGGCAAATGACGTAGCTGAAGGCTATGCTAACTATCGTCTCGGCAAATGAGAGCGTAATTTGTCAGTGAAACATCTCCAGCAAAGTCGGCTGTACAACTGGGGCGAGTGCTAGGAAGCCTCTCTAGACCTGCCGTGTGGCGGCGCTCGGTCTGCAATCACTTACACTGGCGACACGCGGGTCCGACGTATACTAGCGGACCGCGGCCGATTTAAAGGCTACCACCTAGCAAGTGTGGTGTCTGGCGGTGACACCACAATCATCAAGATCAGTATGACAAAAATGCGTTCTTCTCTTTGTTGTGGTACGGAGGCAAACAGCCTTCGAATGTAATCTTAAGGAATTTCCTGCCTTGCCTGAAACACACACTGTGTCAGTACGTTAGCGTAACAGGTTGCAGGCTGGTGTAAAAGTGTACATCTTTCTGTCGCAACCCAGATACGTTGCATGAGTGAAAAATCAGACGACTGGACAGGCAGATCAAGGATCCATACTTTCCTCAAGCCGTTTGTCGTGTGAAATGCAACTTGGGGTCATGCGTTATGCTGTTGGAATATGCCAATTGCTACAGTAGACAGGAAGGATATGAAAACATGGATTCAGTAACTGTCGTTCCTGTGAACGCTCTTTATTCTCACGAAGTAATGAATGCTATGGACAGGGGATCTGAAATTGATTCCTTTTGTTTTTTTAGACATCCAGAATACTTTCGATACCGTACCCCACAATCGACTCCTAACCAAATAGTGTGATTCTGGACTTCCCTGTCAGAAATGTCACTGTTCTTAGTAACTGACGGGCAGTCATCGAGTAAACTATACTACTGGCCATTAAAATTACTACACCACGAAGATAACGTGCTACAGACGCGAAATTTAACCTGCAGGAAGAAGACGCTGTGATATGCAAATGATTACCTTTTCACAGCATTCACACAAGGTTGGCGCCGGTGGCGACTCCTACAACGTGCTGACATGAGGAAAGTTTCCAACCTATTTCTCATGCACAAACAGCAATTGACCGGCGTTGCGTGGTGAAACGTTGTTGTGATACCTCGTGTAAGGAGGATAAACGCGTACCATCACGTTTCCGACATTGATAAAGGTCGGATTGTAGCCTATCGCGATTGCGGTTCATCGTATCGCGACATTGCTGCGCGCGTTGGTCGAGATCCAATGACTGTTAGCAGAATATGGAATCGGTGGGTTCAGGAGGGTAACACGGAACGCCGTGCTGGATCCCAACGGCCTCGTATCACTAGCAGTCGAGATGACAGGCATCTTATCCGCATGGCTGTAACGGATCGCGCAGCCACGTCTCGATCCCTGAGTCAGCAGATGGGGACGTTTGCAAGACAACAACCATCTGCACGAACAGTTCGACGACGTTTGCAGCAGCATGGACTATCAGCTCGGAGACCATGGCTGCGGTTACCCTTGACGCTGCATCAGAGACAGGAGCGCCTGCGATGGTGTACTCAACGACGAACCTGGGTGCACGAATGGCAAAACGTCATTTTTTCGGATGAATCCAGGTTCTGTTTACAGCATCATGATGGTCGCATCTGTGTTTGGCGACATCGCGGTGAACGCACATTGGAAGCGTGTATTCGTCATCGCCATACTGGCGTATCACCAGGCGTGATGGTATGGGGTGCCATTTTTAAATAAATAAATAATAAATAAATAAATTGGTTACACTTCTCGGTCACCTCTTGTTCGCATTGTTTGCACTTTGAACAGTCGACGTCACATTTCAGATGTGTTACGACCCATGGCTCTACCCTTTATTCGGTCCCTGCGAAACCCTACATTTCAGCAGGATGATGCACGACCGGATGTTGCAGGTCCTGTACGGGCCTTTCACGATACAGAAAATGTTCGACTGCTTTCCTGGCCTGCACATTCTCCAAATCTCTCACCAATTGAAAACGTCTGGTCAATGGTGGCCGAGCAACTGGCTCGTCACAATACGCCAGTCACTACTCTTGATGAACTGTGGTATCGTGTTGAAGCTGCATGGGCAGCTGTACCTGTACACACCATCCAAGCTCTGTTTGACTCAATGCCCAGACGTATCAAGGCCGTTATTACGGTCAGAGGTAGTTTTTCTGGGTACTGATTTCTGAGGATCTATGCACCCAAATTGCGTGAAAACGTAATCACATGTCAATTCTAGTATAATATATTTGTCCAACGAATACCCGTTTATCATCTGCATTTCTTCTTGGTGTAGCAATTTAAATGGCCAGTAGTGTAGAAGTAATATCTTGGTTTCCTCTGTTCTAATTAAACGAGTTAGTTGACAATGTGAGCAACGCTCTTAGCCTGTTTCTGGATTAGACTGTTATTTACCGTCTTGTAAATTAATCAGGTTTCAGCACGCTAATACCTGCCCACACAAGGCAAATTTTTCTGCTGCCTTTCTTCGCACTTGTCAAACGCTACACTGGCGAGCAAGATCGCCGGATCTCTCCACATTTGAGAACATTTGGAGCATTATGGGCAGGGCTCTCCATCTATCTCGTGATCTTGTCGATCTAACGCTCCAGTTGGAGAGAATTTGGCACGATATCCCTCAGGAGAAAGTCCAGCAACAACTGTCAACAGCCGTGCGGCATTAGCCGAGCGGTCTAGGGCGCTGCAGTCGTGGGCTGTGCGGTTGGTCCCTGCGGACGTTCGAGTCCTCTCTCGGTCATGGGTGTGTGTGTTTGTCCTTGGGATAATTTAGCTTAAGTAGTATGTAAGCTTAGGGACTGATGACCTTAGCAGTCCCATAAGATTTCACACACATTTGAACATTTTTTTGAACTGTCAACAAATATCAAGCCAAACAAGCGCTTACATAAGGACCAGCGACTCAACTTTTGAGGCCATCAGTCCCCTAGAACTTAGAACTACTTAAACCTAAGTAAACTAAGGACGTCACACACATCCATGCCCGAGGCAGGATTCGAACCTGCGACCGTAGCGCTCGCGCGGTTCCAGACTTAGCGCCTCGAACCGCTCGGCCACACCGGCCGGCCAACGCTTAATTGATTTGCTCTGTTCGTGAAACTTTTGCTTGAGTAAAATATCCAACTGTTTGAAATTGTAATAATTTGTTTGTCTGGACTTCATCTAACGATTACCGTCCCAGTCGAATAATTCCGTCGGGGAGCGTCGTATTTCTTTTTTTTTCCCTTGTCTTATAGAGTATGTTGTATAACAAATTTCTTCCTTATCTTGAAGAAAAATTGTTGAGAAACAAACGATTTCTATTTTTACAATGACTGTCATTCTTACGCGACCTTTCTGTGTCTCGCAACGCTCGGTGTGCACTCGGAAACTCCGTTTCCAGATGGAGAACTGGCTCACGGCCGCGAGCGACCCGCCTGGCAATGAGTCCGCTTGTTGCTCTAAGCCGCCTTGTCGGCTCGTCGCAGAGGGGAATAAATCGCGCCATTAGCACCTCAGGAGCAACAGGTACGCCGTGGCTTGTCCCCCCCCCCCCCCTCGTAAACCAGTTCCTGGAAATCGCGTTAGTTATAATGCGGCCACAGGCGCATATAAACGACGCCTGACGCAGCGCGTCGTAAATTCAGCCATGTCGGCGGTCGCAGTGTGCAGTTCCTCAGGGCCAGACCGACCATTCTGACGGGGAATGAGCCGTAACCCGACTTTAAAAGAGCTTCGCTCAGTGGAACAGAAGTCAAAATAAGCGAACTCGTCTCTGGGCTTATCCGTAAATATTTGACCGTTTCTGAGAACACGACGGTCTGAGTATTCGCGATAATTTATGTGCCTTTTTTCGAGTTGACAGTCCAACCCAAGCGGTAGTACAGTGCCTAGCCAAGTGGCTTCTCACTTTTTTTGCGCCCACTGTTCGACACTTGTTTATTATTTTTATTTTTATATTTGTTTTTCATTTATCTACCCGTGTCCGTAGAAGAATACTACGCGAATGTTTTACAATGTACACTGAAATAACGTCTTCCTTATTCACCGACTAATTTTATGTCTGGTGAATGCAGCAAAAAACAAAAAAATAAAATAAAATAAAATAAATAAAAAACATAAACGAATGGAAAAATTAGCAAACAGAACTGGTCTCAAAATTTCAGCTGAAATAACAAAATTCATGACAAATATAAAAATTGCACCAAAATACATAGAACCACAAATAGGTAAAATAGAGCGAGTAAATAAATTTAAATATCTTGGAGAAACTATACAACAGAATGGACTAGAAAAATCTGCAATAGATGTAAGAATTAACAAAATGGAAAGAGCATATGGTTTGACCAAAAATATTTACAACAAGACTGTATATCTAGAAAAACAAGACTAAAACACTACACCACAGTGGTACTACCAGAATGTTTACATGGATCTGAACGATGAACTATAAGATGGACAAATTAGAGGTACTGGAAAGAAGGATTATTAGAAAAATAATGAGTGCAATGAATAGTGCCGATGGTTGGAAAATAAGAAGTAATGAGGAGATCTACAAAAATATAGAGAAAATATCTGAAGTAATGGTCAAACGAAGAGTAACCTTTTTTGGACATCTCTACCAAATGGATGGAAATAGACTAACAAAACAAATACTCCTATATTTCTGGAAGAAGAAATCGACAATAGCATGGATTTCAGAAGTAAGAAAAGATCTTGAAAGAAACAACATCAAAGAATCAGAAATAGCAGAAAGAAACCGTTTTAAAACAAAATACTAAAGTTGGAAGGCTTTCAAAGCAGAAGAAATAAAAAATCGGGAACAACATGGACAGAAGAAAGGAAGAGACTTCATGGGGAGAAAATGAGAGAATACTGGAAAAATAGGAAACAACAACAAAGGAAGAAGAGGAACTGAAGTTGTCAACGTGATCCTAGTTGGTCAATACGATTGTGAAAAAAAAAAAAAATGGAAAAATTATTTGAAATTGTTTTCGGTGAAATTCCTATAGTGTAACTTGATTCATAGCCAGCTGCAAGCGTCAGTTTTCGGAAAAGTCATTCGTTATGCGTGATTTGCCATGAAGTTATTTCCAACGCGTGAAATATTCAGCAATGTATCGACGGGATTTTCCCAAATGAGACTGATACGAAGAAATGTCGCTGTGGGGAACCTTCCTTCGTGCGATGCTCGCGGTGTTCGGAATTTCAGTGTTTCGATTATTTCTATGGTCAGTATCATCCAAAGGCAATGCACCAAATCTTTCAGAGGAATAAGGTTAAGATCAAAATATAAGAATTAAAAATTCATGTAAGAATGAAACAATAATATGAGAATTACCAAATATTGTAAGCCTTAAAGTACCATACACTCATATATTATATAATAAATATGTGACACTTTTAATGAAACCCACTGTAATTTTACAACTCACATAAAGTCCTTGTATTCGCTAATACCTACCTTTACATCTGTATGGATACTCTGCAAGTGCCTGGCAGAGGGTTCATCGAAATATCCTTACAATAATTCTCTATTACTCCACTCTCGAAAAGTCCAGAAAAAAACGAACACCTACACCTCTGATGTCCCTTCTTTGTCGTTTCTCCCTATGTAGGTCGGCGTCAACGAAATATTTTCGCATTCAGAGGAGGACGTTCATGATTCAAATTTCGTGAGAAGATCCCGCCGGAACGAAAAACGCCTTCATTTTAATGACGTCGACGCCAAATGCTGTATCATGTCCGTGATGCTCTCTACCCTATTTCGCGATAATACAAAACGGACTGCTTTTCTTTGAACTTTGTCGATGTACTCCGTCAGTCCTGTCTGCTACATACAGTGAGACCTTCAGAGGTGGTGGTCCATATTGCTGTACACATCGGTACCTCTTATAGACAGTAGCACGTCCTCTTGCATTGATGGATGCCTGTATTCGTCGTGGCATACTATCTACAAGTTCATCAAGGCACTGTTGGTCCAGAATGTCCCACTCCTCAATGGCGATTCGGCGTAGATCCCTCAGAGTGGCTGATGGGTCATGTCATCCATAAACAGATCTTTTCAATATATCCCAGGCATGTTCGATAGGGTTCATGTCTGGAGATGTTTCTTGTTGCTGAATCAGACTACTTTCATTTTACTTTTCTACTGTGGTAAGGTGACGTTTTCCTTGACGGAGGTGTTCTGCGAATGTTGAATGGCTGGTGCCAAATTTACACGCTCTTTTGTGTTCCTTACAAAGCATGATCAAAACAAACAAAACTGTAAGAGAAAAAAACCATATTGTTACAGTGACCACTGAAATGAGTTAAAATAAAGCTGAACAAGTCTGGGGCGGATAAGACAATTATTACAGTTGCTAAGGACGGCAGTTAACCTATACAACTTGTATATGTGGAATTGCGGAAAATGAGAGGCAAAAAAAAAAGAGGACAACTTGTATATTTGTATAGCGTGTCGTGTATCTTATACATGTTGTCTTAACGAGAAATGGTCAATATCCAGCAATGTGACAACAACGATCATTCGAAGCAAAATAGTTTAATAGACATGGGCTCTAAAACGCGTACCTTAAGAGTTATGAACACTTTCTCATCTTCAATATTGTGAAACTAATCTCTTCTACTGCAAGCTCTTTGTTTTCCACATTTTGAGAGGCGGTAGTACAGGGTGTCCAGAAAAGGGCTCCCTGATTTCAAAATGAAATATCTCGAAAACAAATATCGATAGAGGAATGCAGTAAACGGTATGTTTATTGTGAAAGCTGCAAGAAGTTTTTACAGCAGTTTGAAATAATATTTACAAAAGCTGCTAAGGGTACATAGCGACTGGAAATAAGCGCAGGTAATTCCCATTTTCAAAAACGGTCGTAGGACGGATGCTCATAATTATAGGCGAAAGAAAACCTCCTCTACAAAAATCGGATTCTGCAAACATAGATCTTGTGAAACTCAGCTCTGTCTGCTCCTCCATGGGATGCATAACGCTTTACCCAATGGTGTTGATACAGGGCTGAGAGGTGGCGCAGTGGTGAGCACACTGGACTCGCATTCGGGAAGACGACTGTTCAAACCCACGTCCGACCATCCCGATTTCGGTTTTCCGAAATGTCTCTAAATCGCTTCAGGCAAATGCCGGGATGGTTCCTTTCAAAGGGCACGGCCGACTTCCTTCCTCACACTTTCCTTCTCCGATGGGACCGATAATCTCGCTGTTTGTTCCCCTCCCCTAAATCAACCAACTAACCAATAATCATCTTCCTTGACTCCAAGAAGACATTTCACACCATCCCGCACTGCCGGTTAGTGAAAAAATAATACCAGCTTACCGAGATTTGCGAGGGGATTAAGGGTTTCGTTGCAGATAAACTCAATATGTCGCTCTTATCGGAACAAAACCGACAGATGTCGAAGATAACGTCCGGGGTACTCCAAGAAAGTGTGATAGGAGGGTTACTGGCTACACTGTGTACAAGTGATGTAGTAGAAAGTGTCAGTAGCTCCTTAAGTCTGTCTACAGCAAAGGGGGCAACAGCCTTGCCGCAGTGGATACACCGGTTCCCGTGATATCACCGAAGTTAAGCGCTATCGGGCGTGGCCGGCACTTGGATGGGTGACCATCCCGGCCGCCATGCGCTGTTGCATTTTTCGGGATGCACTCAGCCTTGTGATGTCAACTGAGGAGCTACTCGACCGAATAGTAGCGGCTCCGGTCACAGAAAACGATCATAACGACTAGGAGAGCGGTGTGCTGACCACACGCCCCTCCTATCCGCATCCTCATCTGAGGATGACACGGCGGTCGGACGGTCCCGATGGGTCACTTGTGGCCTGAAGACGGAGTCGAAAAACAGCAAAGTAGGAACGTTAGAAACAGTATCGATATGCAGAATGACGAGCAGAGGTTGATGAATGGAACAGGCTCTGACAGTCCACCCCAAACGTAAATAAATGTATAATATGGCGTCTACATAGGAAAAGAAATCCACTGCTGTACAGCTACACTACTGGCGACAAACTGCTGGAAAACGTACCTACTGTAAAATATCTAGGACTAATTATCCAGAGCGACAACATACTACAAACAGTAAGAAACACCCATGTCAGAGAGTAATTCATAGGAAGAACCATAAGGAAATGTAACTCATCTACGAAGGAAGTGGCTTACCAGGCGTTTGTTCTGCCGGTTCTTGAGTATTATTGATGTCTGGAACGCTTACTAGATAGGACTGATAGAGGAGATAGAGAAGATCCAAAGAAGAGGGGCCAATTCCGTTAGTGGATCGTTTAGCTGGCGAGAGTGCATTACGAAACTGCTCAACAGACTCCACTGGCAGACGCTACAAGAGAAACGCTGTTCATCAGGGGAAGGTTCACTACTGAAATTTCGAGAGATTGTTTTCCGAGAAGATCTGGACAACATATTACTTCCTCCCTCATACCGTAAGATGGCAAGAACTATGCCCCTTACTTGAAGTCATTAAATATCACCTAACTTACGTTGAGCGAACTGTAGGGCTGAACAAAAATGACTGACAAGTCACAATGCATCTTGTAGAGGGTATAGTATGGTCGTAGTGGAATAATTAATGTTGGGTGATGGTTTTAAAGTAATTCACACGACGTGAAAACTTTGTGGAAATGCGTCGATTTACTGGAGGCTAGTTTATCCCAGGGAAGTATTCAGAATTGACCGTGGCCGGCGGGGGAGCGGCGAAGGGAAGCGACAATAGGCAGCTTAGCTCGAGCTCTGAGAAAGAGGCAATGGGGCGCGGCCTCCAGCTGCCTTGAGGTGAGTGACAGTGAGTGGGTGGTTGACCCCATGCTGGTGTACCGGGAAGCAGACGGAGAACTTGTACGCCTGTTGATAAATGTCCGTCGTCCCGATTTCAGTGAAACGTGCGAGAAAGCTGCGCAAAGCTACGGTGGAATGGTCAACAGAGGTCAAAATACGCGTGTTCGTGACTATACCAACTTCACACTGAATTCATGGTCCGTAGAGTCTGAAGTAAATCAGGTGAAGAGTGACAGAATGAAATACGCCGGCCTCTGATGGGAACGTAGGACCGAGGAATTTGAAGTACTCTCCTGGGAGTCAGAATTCCGGAAAAATTGGTGTTTTGTGCAGACGCTAACCTTGATGGGTGGCCTGGGAGGAGGTAAATAGCACAAGTTGAGAGGAGAGGAAATTTTGTGGGAATTTGTTCACTTCCCAGAGCAGGCATTGGTCTGCGCTGGGAAGCGACGCATAATTAACGCGATTTGCGCTGCAATTGGCGTAAGTGATTTTGCTGGAGGGGAAACCGAGGCGAAGAGCGGACTGGGAGAAGTCCCCGTAGTGGTCTTCTGTTCGCAGCTTGCCGAGAGTGCGGACGTGGCGTTCTTTACTCAGCTTGCCTGAGAGAGAGTGAGCATCTCTGCAGTTTAGGACTTAGCAAACGGAACGATTGAGCTTGGAGATAGAAAGTTTTCGCTCAGCTATGTACTGAGCAAGATAGCTATAAGTGAATAGACGAGCGCAGCATTTCAGCACCATGAGGCCGGCCGACATCCTCACAACGATGACGCCCCGCCATGCTGAATTCGGTGATATTGCGCCCGCTCCGGCCACTGATTAATTTGTTGGATCACGTCGGCAAAGTTTCCATGAGGCTTTCATGGGCCGTGTATTGTGGAATTCTTCTCGCGCTTCGCATTACGCCTGGGTCAGTCGATAGGAATTACTTTTGATTTATCGCGCTTTACTCCACGCAAACGCAATTTATTACCACTGCCTGTTAGAAGAGTCATGTAATGTGATGATTGAAGGTCGTGAGTTAAAATAAATCTGGGCTAATCGACTGCATCTGTTTTCAATCAAGTAGTTGATATCCCAAGTCACTTTCTTAATTAATTTTATGTTCAACATTTTCATCTGGTGTTCAATAGCGGAATATAACATCAGTGTGCACACCTTTTTAATTAAAAGGGATCAATTCTGAATCAATTAATGTCAACACTGCCACCGCTGTTCAATCAGGAGTCACAGGGCCTTTTTACTTTCTTTGCGTTATCCGACATTGCGGCAGTTTTGCACTCTCTGTTGATCTGTTAGTCAATTACCTGGGGTGAACACACACCAAAACCAGACAAGCGACAGGTGGGGTGTTACAATACACCTCGCGAAATGACCACGAAGAGAAAATTCGAGAAATTAGAATTAAGATAGAGGCTTACCGATAATCTTTCTTCGCGCGCAACGCGCCGTGGAACGGGGAAGGGGGGACAAGTTAGCGCTCTGAGAAGTACTCTCCTCCACACACTGTCACGTGACTTGCGAAGCACGGATGCATATGTGGAATAGTATGCGTAGTTTGCGATGTTAGTCAGCTACTTTATTACATGTTCTATAGCTCGCCGGCCGGGTTGGCCGAGCGGTTCTAGACCCTTCAGTCTGGAACCGCGTGACTGCTACGGTCGCAGGTTCGAATCCTGCCTCGGGCATGGATGTGTGTGATGTCCTTAGGTTAGTTAGGTTTAAGTAGTTCTATGTTCTAGGGGACAGATGACCTCAGAAGTTAAGTCCCATAGTGCTTAGAGCCATTTAAACAATTTTTTTTTCTATAGTTCATTTGAACGATACTTTTATCGAAAGGATGTGGAACGAGTCAGTGTACAGGTCTTTTATATAGAATTAGCGTTAACGTTAACGAATACATTATTTATTTATTCCTACTCATGCAACAACATTTCTTCTGGCTACCAGGAGATGTCAAGGAGAAATGATTTTAGATTACGATTAAGACTTCCTTCGCTACCTGTCAGAAATTTTACGTTACTGGGAAAATTATAAAAAAAAAATTTGCTGATGCATACTGAACTCCTTTCTGAGCCACTGACAGCTTAAACAATGGGTAATAAACGTCATTTTTCCCTCTAGTGGTGTAGATATGGACACAATTGTTCTTTTCAAATTGCGGTGGATTATTTATGACGAATTTCATTAGGTACTGTGACGGCGCGGTTAAAAGGCCTAGCTCCCTCAAGAGGCACCTATGTGACGCGCCTGGGTGAACAACACGTGTTATGTATATTGCTCGAATTATTCCAATCAGTACTTTCTTTATAAGTAATGAGTTACCCCCGAAAATTATCCCAGAAGACATTACTCTGTGGAAATACGAAAAATATGTTAGGAGGTTGGTACGTATGTTTCCAAGATTAGCAATTATACGCATGGGGAAAGTAGCTGAAGTTAATTGCTTGTGAAGCTCAGTAATACGCTTCTTCCAATTCAAGTCTTCATCAACATGTATACCCAAAAGTTTAGAGCATTCTACCCTATTTACTGACTCCCGCCCGTGTGCTACAACAATTGTTTGTACGACTATTTGTTCTTCAAAACTAAATGTAGTGTGTTTTTTCCAGATTTTAGAGAAAATCCATTTTCTGATAACAGCTTTACGATTCTCTGGAAAATATCATTCACCTTCTGCTGCTTTCTCTCCAATGGGATTTATTATACACTAGTGTCGTCTGCAAAAAATACAAATTTTGCTTGTTCTATGTTAAGTGGAAGGTCTTTCATCTATGTAAGGAACAGCAGTGGACCAATAATTAAACCTTGTGGGACTCTCTTTGATGATTCTTTCTTTTCCAGACACTAAAATTTTCTATCTTTCCAACATTGTCTGAACTATTCAGCACAACCTTTTGTACTCTGTTTGTTAAGTGCTGTAGGAAACGAAAGCGAGCAAGCGAAGTTGAACAGAAAAAAGACAGCGTGTGGAATCGTTTTTAGGTCAGCTGACGACTGTGGCGACTGAATAGGCATCCAACCCTCACGTTAGAGGAAGAATAACATTTATTAGAGCGGGAAAACCGGTGGACCTCATACTGCTGCGATAGAAAGGATTTAAGACGGAAGGACAGAGTGACTGACGAATTCAGGTCCATTTTTCTCCGTACTGGGATGTAGTAGACAAATGAGATTTGCTGCAGTGAATGAAGCATACACTGAAGTTTTTAATTGGTATTTTTTTTATTGAAAAATATTAATATCTTCACTGTGTAATTGGGTTTCTCCCGAGGCAGCTGCGAGAGGAGCTAGATCGACGGTTGTCCCTGTAACTTCGGTTGTGGTTATCTGAAACACGAAATTAACATATCACTCTGACCCTTACAGATGTAATTTTAGTTCATCGTAGAGATTTGCAAAAAAAAAAAAAAAAAAAAAAAAAAAAAAAAAAAAAAAAAAAAATCTGAAAAAATGATCATTTTTGGATCCCTCTTTTTTGGCCGAAAATATACTAAATATCAACATGAAAAAATCGACTCCGTTGAACTGAAAAGAATTCAATTTGCTTCAAGCGAGACCAAAAAATCATTAAAATCGGATAAAAATTGTAATGTTGGCGACGGCAACCGTGCCGAAAAACATGGTTTTGAGAAAAACTCGTTTTAAGTTTGACAAGTATTTACCATATAAAACTTGAAACTTAATCCGTCGGCACACGGACAGTGCTGTCGAACGTCAACGCTAAGCGTGTTGTGTTCAACGTGCTGCTAAACGCTCAGAAACAATGCGACTTGTGCACACGGTACGTGGGCCTGAACGTGGTATATGCGATCGCAACGCACTCCAGCGGCAGTTGTGGGATGTTTCTAGTCCTTAAATCACACTGTTTACTCAGCGGGCGAGCGTGAAATTCCCACGTTAGCTCTATTAAAACGCACATTTCCTCCACTGCCCATATCCTAGTCACGTTGTTCCATACGTAATGTACACAAATGAGGACCTCAAAATCCATGTACATGTTCTAAGACAAAAAGGGAAGTAACACGTCCAATCAATAAGGACACAAGCTTATAAAATTTCCATTACAAAGAGTGCAACTCAAATTTGCAGTAGTTCTCCACATAAGATAAACATTTTATCATTCGCCGGCCGGTGTGGCCGAGCGGTTCTAGGCGCTTCAGTCTGGAACCGTGCGACCTCTCCAGTCGCAGGTTCGAATCCTGTATCGGGCATGGATGTGTGTGATGTCCTTAGGTTAGTTAGGTTTAAGTAGTTCTAAGTTCTAGGGGACTGATGACCTCAGACGTTAAGTCCCATAGTGCTCATAGCCATTTTTTTTACAATAATTCATTTGCCACGAATATGATGTTTCTCATTATTTTATTGCAACGAATCACACAGTTAACGACGGGTTTTCTTCTCAGTTTTCTGGTGCTCAGAAACGTCACATTTACGTATAGGCTTGACTGAGTGCCAATATGGCGCCTCACAGCTCTATGCTGAAGGGAAATGTGCGTGTGACGTAGGGGCGTTGTGCTATCCGATTGGTCAACGCCCAGACGCACATTCAGGATATCTGACATGCTAGATATTGCTCTGCACGTTCGGAAAGACTTCCGAACAAGCTATTCGACGCTGTGACGTCAGAAAGTCGGCACGTTCAACGTTCAGACGCACGGTCCGTGTGCCGACGGCTTTACGCGATGTCATCAATGCCCCCGGCTAGAGGATGGCCGCTTTCTGCTACTTTAGCCTGATAAGCCCTTATTTTCGTCCTCGAAATCGCGGCTGGCGTCTCTATCTTCACAGAAATCTTCACGAATTTTGATTTGAAGGGCATTTGCCACGTGCATTAATGCAGTATGGCCAACATTGACTAGATATACGGCCAAATTTGAGGTAATGATGACAGTTTCACTTACGCTGGATGTGTTTTATTAAGCGTATCTCGAAAGGAGACTATTGAAACTTCCTCTCACATTTTGAGTAAAACCGCCCAAACAACGCTCCAGGAAATTAGATTTACTCAAATCGGTATATATAGGGAGCGTGAGCGTGGAACCAGTTCTCTAACGCCGAGTTGTACCACGCACGCTCAGATTCAAACACACACAGAATCGTTACTTTTTGCACCCCTTGCACAATATTTTGGGAAATAATTCTTCAATTTATATACAATCGAACTCCGTAAAAAAAAAAAAAGAGCTTTTCAGACCGTCAGCCAGTCGGTCATCTTTAAGGGGGGACGTTGATGGAAAACACTCACTATTTCAAAAATGCACCAAATCCACAGTTTTGGAGATAAGGCAATGAAATTTTGTGCCAATGGAAGTAACACATTTACATATAAAATCTTTTGATTATGTATATTGGACTTTTTTTGAATGAAATTTGAAGTTTTATTTCCAAAAAATAACGTATGTTCCTGTACGAATGCATGCTTTCGCGGCGATATCCGTTAATAAAACAGTCTTCCAGTTGACAATGGCAGATCTGTGCCGAAAGCTCATGGGCAGTGAACGACTGGACGCAGCCGGAAGCCCGAGAATGTTGTATTAATGTAAGTTCCTTTGTCTCACAAAGTATTCAACAGAGTTCTACAAAAATTTCTCTGTTTTATCTCTTTCTATGTTGTAAGCTTCTCCCATGAGGTTTTTGGAATAGGTCAAAGAAGAGAATTTTCATAAGTTTTTAATTATAATTCTACATGTACCATTTTAAATGCATGCAAAATTCCAAGCACTTTGCCCCATATCTCACCTTGCAATCAGAATTTCAAAATTTGCTCTCGAGACAACGTTTGCTGGGTTTACAGAAATATGTGAACAAAATTTCATAATTCTAGGATTCATAGAATCTGAGGGAAAGGTAAGTAAACATTGAAAAACAAACTCTTCAGGAAACGCAATTTAAAGTTCAGCCTAACTTTTTTCCTTATGTCATTTCTTCAGAAGGCACCACATTTGTACTCTGGGTCGTCTTTCCCTTCAAGGCTTCTCTGCTGGTTTCCTGTTGTCTAACTTCTTTCCTTTACTAGGGCTTCAACTGACTTTTCACCTGCAGAGAAGCGCTGTAAATCCATTTTTCTCAGGATGCCTTGAGTAAAATATCCTCTCTTGAAGCCCATTTTCTAATACCACCATCCTCCCGACGTCCGCATCATTAAATACACTCCTGGAAATGGAAAAAAGAACACATTGACACCGGTGTGTCAGACCCACCATACTTGCTCCGGACACTGCGAGAGGGCTGTACAAGCAATGATCACACGCACGGCACAGCGGACACTCCAGGAACCGCGGTGTTGGCCGTCGAATGGCGCTAGCTGCGCAGCATTTGTGCACCGCCGCCGTCAGTGTCAGCCAGTTTGCCGTGGCATACGGAGCTCCATCGCAGTCTTTAACACTGGTAGCATGCCGCGACAGCGTGGACGTGAACCGTATGTGCAGTTGACGGACTTTGAGCGAGGGCGTATAGTGGGCATGCGGGAGGCCGGGTGGACGTACCGCCGAAATGCTCAACACGTGGGGCGTGAGGTCTCTACAGTATATCGATGTTGTCGCCAGTGGTCGGCGGAAGGTGCACGTGCCCGTCGACCTGGGACCGGACCGCAGCGACGCACGGATGCACGCCAAGACCGTAGGATCCTACGCAGTGCCGTAGGGGACCGCACCGCCACTTCCCAGCAAATTAGGGACACTGTTGCTCCTGGGGTATCGGCGAGGACCATTCGCAACCGTCTCCATGAAGCTGAGCTACGGTCCCGCACACCGTTAGGCCGTCTTCCGCTCACGCCCCAACATCGTGCAGCCCGCCTCCAGTGGTGTCGCGACAGGCATGAATGGAGGGACGAATGGAGACGTGTCGTCTTCAGCGATGAGAGTCGCTTCTGCCTTGGTGCCAATGATGGTCGTATGCGTGTTTGGCGCCGTGCAGGTGAGCGCCACAATCAGGACTGCATACGACCGAGGCACACAGGGCCAACACCCGGCATCATGGTGTGGGGAGCGATCTCCTACACTGGCCCTACACCACTGGTGACCGTCGAGGGGACACTGAATAGTGCACGGTACATCCAAACCGTCATCGAACCCATCGTTCTATCATTCCTAGACCGGCAAGGGAACTTGCTGTTCCAACAGGACAATGCGCGACCGCATGTATCCCGTGCCACCCAACGTGCTCTAGAAGGTGGAAGTCAACTACCCTGGCCAGCAAGATCTCCGGATCTGTCCCCCATTGAGCATGTTTGGGACTGGATGAAGCGTCGTCTCACGCGGTCTGCACGTCCAGCACGAACGCTGGTCCAACTGAGGCGCCAGGTGGAAATGGCATGGCAAGCCGTTCCACAGGACTACATCCAGCATCTCTACGATCGTCTCCATGGGAGAATAGCAGCCTGCATTGCTGCGAAAGGTGGATATACACTGTACTAGTGCCGACATTGTGCACGCTCTGTTGCCTGTGTCTATGTGCCTGTGGTTCTGTCAGTGTGATCATGTGATGTATCTGACCCCAGGAATGTGTCAATAAAGTTTCCTCTTCCTGGGACAATGAATTCACGGTGTTCTTATTTCAATTTCCAGGAGTGTACAATAACTGCATCATAAGTTGCAATTCTGACAACTGTAGCAGATGCAAATGTGTTTCTATGACATCTTTTCCATATGAGTGAATTTAGAGACTCATTTTGATTTTGGGTTTTGCCATTAACACACTTTTTGAGAAGTGCAGGATCGGCGAGGAACCTGTAAGTGGGCTTGACAAGATTCGGGATATAATTTGGAAGCCTCTCCTTGTGAATGGAGGGGTTGTAATCCCTCTGAGCTTGGCATGGCAGGGAGGCCGCGCCACACTGTAAATTACTCTACTGTACATTAAAATTGCTACACCACAAAGGTGACGTGCTACAGACGCGAAATTTTACCGACAGGAAGAAGATGCTGTGATATGCAAATGATTAGCTTTTCAGAACATTCACACAAGGTTGGCGCCGGTGGCGACACCCGCAACTTGCCGACATGAGGAAAGTTTCCCAACGATTTCTCATACACAAACAGCAGTTTACCGGCGTTGCCTGGTGAAACGTTGTTGTGATGCCTCGTGTAAGGAGGAGAAATGCGTACCATCACGTTTCCGACTTTGATAAAGGTCAGATTGTAGCCTATCGCGATTTCGGTTTATCGTATCGCGACATTGCTGCTCGCGTTGGTCGAGATCCAATGACTGTTAGCAGAATATGGAATCGGTGGGTTCAGGAGGGTAACACGGAACGCCGAGCTGGATCCCAACGGCCTCGTATCACTAGCAGTCGCGATGACAGGCATCTTATCCGCATGGCTGTAACGGATCGTGCAGCCACGTCTCGACCCCTGAGTCAACAGATGGGGACGTTTGCAAGACAACATCCATCTGCACGAACAGTTCGACAACGTTTGCAGCAGCATCGACTATCAGCTGCGGTTACCCTTGACGCTGCATCACAGACAGAAGCGCCTGCGATTGTGTACTCCACGACGAACCTGGGTGCACGAATGGCAAACGTCATTTTTTCGGACGAATCCAGGTTCTGCTAACAGCATCACGATGGTCGCATCCGTGTTTGGCGACATCGCGGTGAACGCACATTGGAGGCGTGTATTCGTCATCGCCATACTGGCGTATCACCCGGCGTGGTGGTTTCGGTGCCATGGGTTACACGTCTCGGTCACCTCTTGTTCGCATTGACGGCACTTTGAACAGTGGACGTTACATTTCAAATGTGTTACGACCCTTGGCTCTACCCATCAGTCGATCCCTGCGAAACCCTACATTTCAGCATGATCTTGCACGACCACATGTTGCAGGTCCTGTACGGGCCTTTCTGGAATCAGAAAATGTTCTACCGCTGCCCTGGCCAGCACATTCTCCAGATCTCTCACCAATTGAAAACGTCTGGTAATGGTGGTGGAGCAACTGGCTCGTCACAATACGCCGGTGACTACTCTTGATGAACTGTGGTATCGTGTTGAAGCTCCATGGGCATCTGTACCTGTACAAGCCATCCAAGCTGTGTTTGACTCAATGCCCAGGCCTATCAAGGTCAGAGGTGGTCGTTCTGGGTACTGATTTTTCAGGATCTATGCACCCAAACTGCGTGAAAATGTAATCACATGTGAGTTCTACTATAATATATTTGTGCAATGAATACCCGTTTATCATCTGCATTTCTTCTTGGTGTAGCGATTTTAATGGCCAGTAGTGTAATTTCCCGTTACTTCGGATGCGATTTCAACATTGAAACTCTGTTAACTTATTGTCCATGAGTTGCAGTAACAAATAAAAAAATAACTCGAAAATTTTCTGGCCAATTTCATCAACGCCCCTCCCACCTCATTAGTGAAGTGGAACGTGTGTCGTAGCGAAGCCGCGCTGGCGCGACCCACCTCGCACGCTTGGCGGCAGTCAGCGACGTATCACACGCACGTGGTGGTGTCCCAGGAAGTCCTCGGGTCGGCGGCGGCCGGTGCTGGGGCTATTTTAACGGCCCGACCTCTTCCACGGTCAGGGACGGCTCGGAGGACGCGGCTGCCTGCGCCGCACACCCACGGCTGTTGGAGGCGCCTTGCCGGCCAGCAAGGTCAAACAGGGCGGCTATCGCTGGCAGCGTTCCGAGTCCCCAGACACCGGCACCCGATCTTGATCGGAGTCGCAGTAACGGCAGCTACTTCCTGGCAGATGTTCGATGACCTCCCGAAACACGGTCTGAGGACGAATATGTTGAGCAATACCTTCCTGATCCACGCCTAACAACAACATGGCTAGTAGATCGATACCTGACACAGCTCATGTCAAGGAATTCACAGTCAGCTAATTAATTTCGAATTATTTCACACAGCTGGAGATCGTCAACAGTGCCTGTTCATGCATGTAAGTATTGCAAGGATAGGCGGGCACACGAAGATAGCAACAGTGGTGTCGAGTCCTGGTATCGTTCTGTTGCGTCAACCCAAGTAATGTTTCCAACACTAGGTCATCAATTTGGTGGATTGCGATACATCGATGCGTCGATGCATATGAAAGTTTCGGTGGGTGCCAGACAGTTGATTACTGTAGAGGAGCATTAAACATATATACAGGGAGTTCAAAATTCCATGCCCAAGACTGAAAGATATTACGACTGAGTCAACATGAAACATTTTTCTTTGGGCAATCACGTGTCAGAAATGCATATTGAGTAAGTACTAAGCATGCTTAATTTCGCCCATGACCAACGTTGCTAACGCCAATGTTCCAAAATGGCCAAAAAAAAGGTGAAACTCCTCAAATTTGGGGAATTTCTCCGAAAATACCCCATATAATAGTACACTCAAGCGCCAAAGAAACTGAAACAAAAAGATGGTTCAAATGGCTCTAAGCACTATGGGACTTAACATCTGAAGTCATCAGTCCCCTAGACAACTACTTAAACCTAAATAACCGAAGGACATCACACATATCCATCCCAAGGGGCAGGATTCGAACCTGCGACCGTAGCAGCAGCGCGGTTCCGGACTGAAGCGCCTGGAACCACTCGGCCACAGTGGCCGGCAAACTAATACAAGCATGCTTATGGAAATGCAGAGATATGTACACAGGCGGAATACGGCGCTGCGGTCGGCAACGCCTATAGAAGACAACAAGTGTCTGGCGCACCTCTTAGATCGGTTACTGCTGCTACAACGGCAGGTTAACAAGATTTAAATGAGTCTGATGTCGTGGTATGGTCGGCGCACGAGCGACCGGTTGCAGCATCTCCGAGGTAGCGATTAAGTAGGGATTTTCCTGTATGATGGCTCTGAGCACTATGGGACTCAACATCTTAGGTCATAAGTCCCCTTTTCCTGTATGACCATGTCACGAGTGTACCGTGAACATCAGGAATCCGGTAAAACTGCAAATCTCCGACATCGCTACGGCCGGAAAGGATCCAGCAAGAACGGGACCAACGACAACTGAAAAGTATCGTTCAGCGTGACAGAATTGCAACCCTTCCGCAAATTGCTGCAGATTTCAAAAAAATGTTCAAATGTGTGTGAAATCTTTTGGGAGTTAACTGCTAAGGTCATCAGTCCCTAACCTTACGCACTACTTAACCTAAATTATCCTAAGGACACACACCCATGCCCGAGGGAGGACTCGAACCTCTGCCGGGACCAGCCGCACAGTCCATGACTGCAGCGCCTGAGACCGCTCGGCCAATCCCGCGCGGTATTTGAGATTTCATTGCTGGACTATGAACAAGCATCAACGTGCTAATCATTCAACGAAACATCATTGATATGGGCTTTCGGAGCTGAAGACCCACTCGTGTACCCTTGATGACTGCGCGATAAAATGCTTTCCTCCTAGCCTGGGCCCGTCAACACCGATATTGGACTGTTGATGCGTGTAATCACGTTGCCTGGCCGGACGAGTCTCGTTTCAAATTGTATCGAGCGGATGCACTTGGGCGTGTATGGAGACAACCTCATTATTCACACAATATTTGGAACCAAACAGTACAGATTTAATTAATGTTTTTTTCTGAATGTACTGTAACTATTGTAATTTAACGCGTTTTAGAATAAAGAAACCGACTGATAATGCTGGTATTTTTGTTTGTGTCATAGCGGTTTCGCAATCCTGTACTGTTTAGTGTCGGTAAATTAATAATTACACTACTGGCCATTAAAACTGCCACACCAAGAAGAAATGCAGATGATAAACGGGTATTCATTGGACAAATATATTATACTAGAACTGACATGTTATTACATTTTCATGCAATTTGGGTGCATAGATCCTGAGATATCACTACCCAGAACAACCACCTCTGGCCGTAATAACGGCCTTGATACGCTTGGGCATTGAGTCAAACAGAGCTTGGATGGCGTGTACAGGTACAGATGCCCATGGAGCTTCAACACGATACCACAGTTCATCAAGAGTAGCGACTGGCGTATCGTGACGAGCTGGTTGATCGGCCACCATTGACCAGACGTTTTCAATTGGTGAGAGATCTGGAGAATGTGCTGGACAGGGCAGCAGTCGAACGTTTTCTGTATCCAGAAAGGCCCGTACAGGACCTGCAACATGCGGTCGTGCATTATCCTGCTGAAATGTAGGGTTTCGCAGGGGTCGAATGAAGGGTAGAGCCACGGGTCGTAACACATCTGAAACGTAACGTCCACTGTTCAAAGTGCCGTCAGTGCGAACAAGAGGTAACCGAGACATGTAACCAATGGCGCCCCATACCATCACTCCGGGTGATACGACAGTATGGCGATGAGGAATACGTGATTCCAATGAGCATTTACCGCGATGTCGCCAAACATGGATGCGACCATTATGATGCTGTAAACAGAACCTGGATTCATCCGAAAAAATGACGTTTTGCCATTCTTGCACCCATGTTCTTCGTCGTGTACACAATTGCAGGCGCTCCTGTCTGTGATGCAGCGTCAAGGGTAACCGCAGCCATGGTCTCCGAACTGACAGCCCATGCTACTGCAAACGTCGTCGAACCGTTCTAGCAGATGGTTGTTGTCTTGCAAACGTCTCCATCTGTTGACTCAGGGATCGAGACGTGGCTGATCGATCCGTTACAGCCATGCGGATAAGATGCCTGTCATCTCGACTGCTAGTGATACGAGGCCGTTGAGATCCAGCACGGAGTTCCGCATTACCCTTCTGAACCCACCGATTCCATATTCTGCTTACAGTCATTGGATCTCGACCAAGGCGAGCAGCAATGTCGCGATACCATAAACCGCAATCGCGATAGGCTACAATCCGACCTTTATCGAAGTCGGAAACGTGATGGTACACATTTCTCCTCCTTACACGAGGCATCGCAACAACGTTTAAGCAGGCAACGCCTGTCAATTGCTTTTTGTGTATGAGAAATCGGTTGGGAACTTTCCTCATGTCAGCACGTTGTAGGTGTCGCCACCGGCGCCAACCTTTTGTGAATGCTCTGAGAAGATAATCATTTGCATATCACAGCATCTCCTTCCTGCCGATTAAATTTCGCATCTGTAGCACGTCATTTCCTGACGTAGGAATTTAAAGGCCTGTAGTGTACATGCACCCTGAGCTCAGCCACATTTTATGTAGCAGTTTGATGAGAGATAGCATCGACAAGGAAAGGAAGTTCTTTGAATGAATACTGTACTCTCCGCCAAATCACGTGAAGCCATGTGGTGCAATCGGTGGCAAGTGTAGCGCGCGAGGCTGGGACGCGATACTGGCGGAGGTCAGTAAACAACAACACAACGGGAAGGGGGCGATGGGGGTGCTCTTCGACGTTGAGTGTGGTGACCGTAAGGGTGAACGACAACGGAAATTATGGGAGTGGCGTAGAAATATTGAAATAATGGACAAAATGATGGTATAAGATGAGTGCGACTATGGAATCGCTACGCACACGACAGTGCACTGTAACAACGTGTTCCAGATAACCGCGCGACAATTCGATTTTTAGAAAGGTCATATCCCGGGTTCTATTGATCAGAGATAAGGGGTCAAGTATTTTGGATAGCCCATGGCCTATCGACCATTTGTATGCCTCATGTAAAATTAAAAACCTTTCAGCCTTCTATTTTCCAAACTTATTTTATTTGTCTACCAGTTTCAGCGTTTTACTAGGCATCTTCAGACACCACAATGGTTCTGATCAAAACAGCAATACTGGTATTACTAGATTTATGCTTGCTGTAGCGATCAACTGCCGACTCTCCGGCCCACGCGGGTTCGAAAAATACCACGGCAAATCATCGTAGTTTCTACCACAAGTCGTTCAGATGCCGTTCTCGAGGAACGCTGAAACATTTTTTGATATCTTTAACGGTTACTGAGACCCTGAGGGTCAAAGCTACCTTACTTACAGCACGTAATATCAAGTTTGAGGCGTAGATACAGCTTTAACTGGGTTAATTATCACCTGGGAGGCGTTCTAGAGTATTACCAATGGTTCTGACGTTACCAAAATATGTCTTAGTCAACATTTCACACCAATACAACTTTATGAAACGTTGTCTCTGTATAATGGACACTTTACGCCTATACAACTATCCCCAGCGTGGTAGCGCAGTGACAAAAAGTGAGTTTAAAAAGGGTATCAACAGGCCTGAAGAAGAACCTGAAATGACTGCCACAAACGTGTAAAACTATAAAGACTGAAATATCAGTAAAATATTTATAATAGCATTTTTACTGTTTTACGATACATATCATAAGCTGGCCGTTTTAGACGAATTGCGATCGACGAGCAAAATATCCACAAAAAATTCAAAAACTATCAATTTTCTGTTAACCTTACATTACTGGAGCTTATTTGTTTTTTTGTTTTTTTTTTTTTTTTTTTTTTGGTGTGTCACGGCATATAAATGCGTCGCCGGCCGAAGTGGCCGAGCGGTTCTAGGCGCTACAGTCTGGAGCCGCGCGACCGCTACGGTCGCAGGTTCGAATCCTGCCTCGGGCATGGTAGTGTGTGATGTCCTTAGGTTAGTTAGGTTTAAGTAGTTCTAAGTTCTAGGGGATTTATGACCTCAGCAGTTGAGTCCCATAGTGCTCAGAACCATTTGAACCATTTTTTAAATGCGTCGAAGTGTATAAATAAACTGTCAAAATTTTACTAGCCTCTGTATAAGAAGCAAACCATGCTGTAGCAGGGAAGAAAAGGGAACCAGCAGAAAGATGCTTGCGTCAGAGCAAGAAAAGGAAAAGTGGTGAATATCTTCTTCTACAAAAGACTTTGACGTTAAAGTAGGGGAATCAGCTTAACCCAGTCCCCATTCTGCGTTCCTTACAAAATGTTTTGTCATGCAAACATGTTAGCGCGTTTTTGTGCTCAAACAGAGGAGCAGAGTGCCAGTGCTGGTGAACGAGAGCGACAAAGGGAAAGATAAAGTGAAAGTGAAAGAGAAAGACAAATGGATGAAGACAACAGAAGTGGAAGTCAACGAGAGAGAAAAAGTTGATGGTCAGTGAGAGACACTGGCAGTAAAAGAGAAAGAGAAATGGACAGAGATAGAAATAGTGGGTGCAAAAGAGAAAGGACACAGTGGAAATGAAAAAAAAATACATAGGCTTGTGGGATCTGGACCCTCCCAGAGCGTCGAAGTTCAACACAGAAAACTTTGTCCAGTTTCCCCCCTCCCCTATACCCACATGTCAGGAGGTCAAAATGCTAAGCAAAGCGTCTCCAAGAACATTGTAAAGAGGAGGTTCAAATGGCTCTGAGCACTATGCGACTCAACTTCTGAGGTCATCAGTCGCCTAGAACTTAGAACTAATTAAACCTAACTAACCTAAGGACATCACACACATCCATGCCCGAGGCAGGATTCGAACCTGCGACCGTAGCGGTCACGCGGTTCCAGACTGAAGCGCCTTTAACCGCACGGCTACACCGGCCGGCGGTAAAGAGGAGGCAAGTAGTGGATGCAGAGAAGGCAGACTGTAAGCGAGAAAGAAAGACTCAGTGGCAATGGGACAAAGATAATGGCAGTGGGACAGAGACAATGAAAATGGCTGAGACGGAGGCGGTGGTAAGGATTGAGAGAACGGGATGAAGATCACGACATTGGGAGAGATAGACAAGAGAAAATGCCAGTGTGACAAGAAATGGACGGTGGGAGAGAGACATACTGGGTGATCAAAGAGTCAGTATAAATTTGAAAACTGAATAAATCACGGAATAATGTAGATAGAGAGGTACAAATTGACACATATGCTTGGAATGACATGGGATTTTATTAGAACCAAAAAAATAGAAACATTCAATAAATGTCCGACAGATGGTGCTTCATCTGATCAGAATAGCAATAATTAGCATAACAAAGTAAGACAAAGCAAAGATGATGTTCTTTACAGGAAATGCTCAATATGTCCACTATCATTCGTCAACAATAGCTGTAGTCGAGGAATAATGTTGTGAACAGTACTGTAAAGCATGTCCGGAGTTATGGTGAGGCATTGGCGTCGGATGTTGTCTTCCACCATCCGTAGAGATGTCGGTCGATCACGATACACTTGCGACTTCAGGTAACAGAAAAGCCAATAATCGCACGGACTGAGGTCTGGGGACCTGAGAAGCCAAGCATGACGAAAGTGGCGACTGTGCACACGATCATCACCAAACGACGCGGGCAAGAGATCTTTTACGCAATATGGGGTGGAGAGCCATCCTGCACAAACATCGTACGCTCCAGCAGGTGTTTATCAGCCAGGCTGGGGATGATGCGATTCTATAACATATCGGCGTACCTCTCACCCCTCACGGTAGCAGTTTTTCTGTCCAGCGCCATGTGTTGGACATTTTGTGAACTTTGTTTTTTGTTTTTTTGTTCTAATAAAACCCCATGTCATTCCAAGCATGTGTGTCAATTTTTACCCATCTGTCTACATTATTCCGTGGTTTATTAAGTTTTCAAATTTATACTGACTTTTTGATCACCCTACATATAGACAATGACAGTAAAAAGGAAATGCTGAGTACGAAGACCTTGCTACAAAGATTTAGAATGTCCTGTGTTAAAAGAGCGCGAATATATTCGCACGCCAAAAAATGTTCAGGAATTCGGAATGAAGACTGAGCTATGCTGGTTCTCCACTTTTCTGTCCGAAAAGAGGAACATATTTGCCTTCTCTCTCTCTCTCTCTCTCTCTCTCTCTCTCTCTCTTTCTCTCTCTCTCTGTCTTTCCTCCGATGGGGTTATTTTTCTGCTGTAAGAGAATTATCGGACAATTTTTTCTTTAACAAAGTGGTGAACAGAGAAAAATGGTGTGATTTAATCAATGCTAATGTTGTATAGTAACGGTTGGTACAGTACAACAACCAGTAAATTATAAGTGGCGACTCATAGTGAATATTTGTAGATGTGTTGTTTCACTTAGTCATTTACCTGCGAATCGGCGTCAAACAAATACCGATGCTGAGTTCAACGTCGTCTTGGAAGGTAACACAGAGCGCGCGCGTTTGTGTGTAGCACTACACGTCTTCAAACTAGAAGGTGGATCAGAATTCGGAATACCAGGTAGGCCGAGGCGTGAATGAGAATTTTGGATTCAGGAGGGAGGCTGGTAGGAGCGCAGAGGCGCTGTTCCAAGATATCATAGTGGTCAGTGCATCTGCCTAGTGCGCTGGAGACCCACGTTCGAATCCCGGCTACGTATTTCATTCTTCGCTTCAGTCTGCTTGTAATCATCACACGTGCTTGAAACTTGAAAAGGTCTCTGGGAGGATATAGCTTCAGTTGATAAAACGAAAATCTTATTGGTGGCAGAGAAAAGACCCATGCTCAAGCTTCGTTTGACAATGAATGACTGAAGAGTGTCGAATCCTTCGCCCACCAAGGGAGTGAAAAAACATTGGGCGGAAGATCAAAGAAGGATGCTGCTAGCCGAATCTACGAGGCCAAGGCTTCTTTTAAACAAGAGGAGGTACCGTGTCACATCCAGACGCTTGGAAGTCTCACATACATGCTGATAATGACTTTTGTTTGGAGTGTGCCACTGTACGGAAGTGAAACATTGATACACGGAGAGGCAGGGAAATAACGTTCGAGACGTGGTGCTACTGCAGGTTGCCAAAGAGCGCCTGGGTAGAAAAGGCAGCCAACGAAGAGGTGCTCCACGAAGTTGAACAAGAGAAGGTATGTCTTTGGAAGTTTATCCAACACAAAAAGGACACATCGAGTGGCCATCTGCTGAGACATGATTGTGTCATTAAAAACATCATTGATGACGGGGCGGCAGAGGCGAAGAACACTAGAGGCAGACCGACAAGGGCGCCCACACCTCTGGAAAAGTGGGCGGGGAACGGCTCTCGGGCAAGGAAAAAGTTTTGGGAACTTCTGTCCTATCTGCAAACTGCCGGCAGAAGTTTTGCAGTCTCAGTGACTCACTATTGCCGTTCCTCCGCGTATTGTGTGCAAAATAAGCACGATACAGTTTCAGGATAGCTTATCGCAACCAACTGTTTGTAGCCAAATTCAATTTCACAATTATGAAATGTTTCGTCGGTACTTAAAGAAACACAGACGTACTCCAAACTGAAATACACAGTATATGAGCAAAAGTACCACCACACCTGTATTTTGAGAATATCTTTATTTTATCACACGACTAGTTTCAGAGGCGCATTACCGCCATCCTCAGGCCATGTTTACCAAAGTACAATAACGCAATGCCAATATTTGAACACTAATCAACTATAAAACACGGACACATAAAAGTATGGTACTCTAATATATTAGTTGAAGTAGCTTTAAAGGTCCGCTGCCCCCGATAGCTGAGTGGTGAAATTTTAATACTTTAAGCCGGCACCGTAGCTCAGCGTCTTCGGTCAGAGGGTTAGCTGCCCTCTGTAAAAAAAAAAAAAAAAAAAAAAAAAAAAAAAAAAAAAAAAAAAAAAAAAAAAAAAAACCTGAGTGAATGCATCAATAACGAACTTCAATGGGCGTCAGGGGACGTCCGCCACGAACAATTGCAACGACCTATAACGAACAAAAAATGAGATTTAAAAAAAAAAGTGGTCAGTGCGACAGACTTTCAATCCTAACGGCCCGGGTTCGATTCCCCGCTGGGTCTGAGATTTTCTCCCCTGAGGGACTGGGTGTTTTGTCCTAATTATCATCACTTCATCCCCATCGACGCGCAAGTCACCGAAGTGGCGTCAAATCGAAAGACTTGCACCAGGCACGACATTATTATTATTTAGTAGCTTTAAAGTAACATTCTACGAAATACCGATAGAGTACATATATGCCAATATCTCCATTTTGTTTCCTGCTATAGTCCAGAAATGTATAACCGTATAAGACATAAAGACAAAATAAACCTGAATCACAGTCACAAGACGCATTGCTGCCGTCACATGTAAGAACAATGGACATCTAAAAAACCAACTTTCGCTGCTTACAAATCAAATCATTAAAACGCACACACCCCCGTCGGAGGTTCGAGTCCTCACTCGGGCATGGGTGTGTGTGTCGTCCTTAGAGTAAGTTTAAGTTCGATTAAATTGTGGGTAAGTTTAGGGACCGATGACCTCAGCAATTTGGTACCATAAGACCTGACCACAAATTTACATATTTCCAAAACGACACAATGTACCACGGTTATAAATTTAACAAAGGGTCCCACATATCAGACAGGATCCAACTAAATATGTTAATTAATGCTTAAAGACGTATGCCAAAGATGTATACATGATGTAAGAACCTAATGGTAAAAGTGAAACGAATCTGGTACAGGCTAGTCACAGACCCACTGCAACTATAAACGAACCACATAATTCTGTGACGACCTATCTCCAAGAAAAAAGGGCCCTCTCTCAAAACCCTTGATAACTATATACCGTTAAATAAACAAATACACAATGCCTCAAACAAACACCTAACCGCAAGAATACCCACTCCCAGCAGTATATTCCTCCATAACAAAAACCCTCCTAGAAATAAAACCGAGGAACCCGAAAACACGTTTGAATATCTACAACCTGATTACTACAACTTCATTGTCTCAGTGTTGGGCCTAAGACAATATTGTTCCCTCTGATCTCTAATCACACATAACTCGTAAATATGTAGTACAGTAGCCGGCCGGAGTGGCCGAGCGTTAAAGGCGCTACAGTCTGGAACCGCACGACCGCTACGGTCGCAGGTTCGAACCCTGCCTCGGGCATGGATGTGTGTGATGTCCTTAGGTTAGTTAGGTTTAAGTAGTTCTAAGTTCTAGGGGACTTATGACCACATCAGTTGAGTCCCATAGTGCTCAGAGCCATTTGACCATTTTTTTTTTTGTAGTACAGTACATCGTCAGATAAGATGTAACTACAATGAAACATTGTCAGTCCCTTCTGAAACACACATTACTGTAATTTTTTTCTCCTTATCTACGTGATTATGTAGCTCTCAATTCGTTCGAGCAATCAATCATTCATGATAGGAAACACAGTCATAGCTCAGTCACTCCAAAATGATTCTGAAATTTTACTTGTTAGAATGAAATCAAGCGATGATTCTTCTTCTCTGCAGGCTCGTGCTTTGCGGCAGTCTGCTAATCTGTACAAATAAAATGCCTCGTGATTTTGGGAGCGTTGTATAATCAGTCGGGAAACCTCAGATCAAGCGGATATTTGGCTTTGATGAAGTTTAACCTTCCGAAGAAGTAATGGAGGTCTTGGATTATTAAATGCAGGTTCGTATCCAGTCTTTCGGAAGTCCCTTCTGATTAACAACTACGCAATATATCGATAAATATCATTAATTCCCAAATGTCACATACACACCTTTTATTTGAAGGAGCAATATATATATATATATATTTCCTTTTTTCGTATCAGTTATCTTCTGTGATAAATCTCAATAATCAAATTACAGTTCTTCCAAACCAAGCTCATGCTAATCGGCACGAAGACAATCTCGGAAGCTCCCTTTCTTCTTTTTTTCTAACAACCACCAGAGAGAGTACTACAAAGAATACTTATGCGCTCATGGCATAGCTATTGTATGAAACTATTTTGCGCATGGATTCTGCGAGTATGAAGATAGAAAATTTGTAAACGTCATTCAAGGGTAGAATTGTATCAGAATAATTCATCGAATATAAAGAGATATTACAATTGCCCCTCGCAGCGAGCAAAGTTAATGATAATACACTTTGCGAGCTAAGAGAAAAAAATTGTTGGGTTGTTTATTCAAAAGAGGAATATTTTGAATTAGTAGAATTTTACTATAAAGAGTATGAGTAACACGTTAGGACAATAAGTTAGGAGAATACCTAAGCTGTAGCTTTTACATGTACCGGGGTATACCCGCATCCCGAGTACATAACCAGGGAAGATGTAGATTGGTGTAATTACGAAAAAGGTCTACCCATTTGGGAACTGGCCTTCACAGGGAAACCCTGGAAAACCTGGAAGAATAGACCCCAGCTCAGGTATTAAAGAAGATAGGAAAGCCTAAATCCAGTAATTTTGAAATATATAGAAGCTCCATAGATTAGATCAAAGGAAAAGTGCCTCATAGCCAAAAAAATTTTACAATATTGCTGAAAAAAAATTTTCAAAATTCTTCTTTCGACGATGTAGCTGGCGATTTCGTTGTGAAGTCGATGGAACAGGAACACTGGGTACGGACACCGGGCAGGCGACGTACAGCGTCTGGTGGAGGCGGCACGGAGGACAGGCGATGGCTTATGGTACAGGACAGAAGCTGGTAATGTGCCGTAGAAACAGCAAGATGATCTCAGGAACAGATGGTCAGGGACGTGAACATGAAACAGGTTTAAAGTGGAATAAGAAAAGGTTCTGACTGAATAAATCCCTGGAAGAGAGTGGATTAAGGCAACGAAGTCCATATTTCATCGTTGAACTCAAAATCGGAGTGGATTCTTATATTCTTCCATCTGTACTAGACTGGAACATCCATCAGTCCTGACAATCGCAAATTTTTTTGTAGTCCTCAATACCAAAGTTGTTTTGCATTACAACTGCTGATTGTCCAAAACATTGCCAAATAGACTGTGGGCATTTAAATTTTGTTGTAGCTCATATCGAATGTATTCCTCTCAAAAATTTTTTTAGATCTTATCTTCGGTTTGTTATAGTGCAGGTGGAAGTAGAGCATTGAATCTGTCCGAGGTTTGCTTTCAATTACGAAATTATGGATAAAATTTAAGTTTACACCTGATGGAAAATTTTAAACATAGGCATATGACACTGACTCCACAAAAGGAATAATTTGAAAAATTTTCATTATTCTTATAATTAATTGATTTATAGATCCACTTGCAAATAAATATCATTAATGATGATGTATGTTCATTTAACAAATCATCCAATCGCAGAATCTTCTTCATCCTCTCATGAACATTTATGGAAATATATTTAAACAATTATGTCCATAATATGAAACACACAAACCGCTATTCTTAAAATGTTAATTAAAATTCTTAAATTAATTCTCCTGGTAAAGAAGGCATAATGAAAAATCTAAAAATTATAATAATTTTCTCTCGCGCAACCAGAGAGTTTCTTCAATTGTTTGCAACAGTGACATTATCGACTGTTGCTTCATTTCACAGTTCATTTGTTTTCTTGCGCGAACAGCGCACATCATACACACAGCGTATTTACCTACATATCCCGCACTGTTCAAGTTTCATACGCAATTCTCCCATAAGTGCCGTGTCTTGGGGAAATGTAGATGCATTTTCATTGTATATCACTATGGCTTCTGCTTATAGTCCACACTTACAAACACTAGTATTTAACAATTTCTTCCACCTATCTTAAAATTTTTTGCTAAACTATCACAGGAGTAATCTCACTGTCTCTTAACCTATCACAGGAGTAGTCTCACTGTCTCTTACCCTATCACAGGAGTAATCTCACTGTCTCTTAACCTATCACAGGAGCAATCTCACTGTCTCTTAACCTATCACAGGAGTAATCTCACTATCTCTTAATCTATCACAGGAGCAATCTCACTGTCTCTTAACCTATCACAGGAGTAATCTCACTGTCTCTTAACCTATCACAGGAGTAATCTCACTATCTCTTAACCTATCACAGGAGCAATCTCACTGTCTCTTAACCTATCACAGGAGTAACCTCACTGTCTCTTGACCTCTAGACAACATAAACTTCTTGATATTTATACACACATTCGACTCATAGTCAACTTCCACTCTAAATTCTTCTCCATATTTGGTATCACAGATCTACGATCATTCACAAAATTTCTTAATATCATTATGCGGGAATAATCCCTTTATTCTTTTCGATTCGGGATATGCCAACAAGTATGATCCAGGATTTGGTATATTTACAATAACGTATGGTCCGGTATAAATAAGATTCCATTTCTTTATGTTCTTCATCCGTTTCGAGGAATGGATGTGTCGCCTCAATAAAACCTTTTCTCCAAGATGAAACGTCTGAATCCGGTGAATCCGTTTATCATATGTAAATTTCCGTTGTATTGCCTTTTTAGTTAAATTGACAAGTGCGAGTCGAATCTTTTCCTCCCATTTTAAATTCTGGTCTTCATACTTTGGCAGATGGTTTATCCAGAAGTTCTTTTCAGTCTGACTAAACATAAGCTCTGTTGGAGTAAAGTTAGTTGAGGTATGTGTCAGATTATTAAATATTTGTTCATATTCTGACAAATAATCAGCCCATGATGTTTGTTTACTGTGACAGTATGTACGCATAAATCGGTTTAATTCTCGAAAAACTCGTTCTATTGGACTACCTTGTGGATGGTAACATGATGTCAAAATTTGTTGAATACCAAGTTGTGTTAGTGTTTGTTTCCATTTAAATCCAGTAAAAATTCTGGCATTATCTGTAATTATGGATTTCGGTAAACCTACATGCGCAAAATAGTCACGCACCAATCTCACTACAACAGCTCTGGCAGTAGCACACTTTAATGGATATAGTTTTACATATTTTGTAAACACGTCAAAGAAACCAACAATGAATTTGACTCCTCCTCTTGATCGTGGGAGAGGGCCGCAGATATCACACGAAATTAACGCCCTTGGGTCTCGTGGAATAATTGAATACAGAACATGCTTACTACCTCTATTATCCGGTTTTGCCTTTTGACAGAGTAAACAGTTTTGTATTGTTTGGTGCACTTTTCTCCGAATATTCGGAAAATAACAGTATGCTCCTATTTTATTGGCACATTTAATTACACCAAAATGTCCCCATGATAAGTGGGCAAACCAAATTAATTTTTCCTCATATTCCTTCGGGATACATACACACCACCGTGGATTGTTGTCCTTCCCACGTCTGAAGAATAATACTCCATTTACTAATTTATAATGATCTAAACTAGCCCTTGAATTTTGTTGTTCCTTTAGCTGAATTATCTTCTTCCATCGAGGGTCTTTTCGTTGTAAATTTCCCATATCTCTACAAAGATGTACATAATAAGTCTTGTAGATATTGTCCTGCAACAGTAATACTGGAAAATCCGAAGTATTTACTGATTCTATTTCCGGCGTTAAACCTTCTGGGGATCTTGACAGCGCATCCGCAATAATATTTTCTTTGCCAGACACATGAATAATTTTAAATTGGTACTGTTGTAGTGTCAGTGTCCAAAGTGACAGTCTAGGATGTAATAATTTACATGTTTGCAAAAAGGTTAGTGATTGATGGTCACAATACACAATCGTTTTCGAACCATATAAATAATAGTTAAACTTCTTGAATGCCCAGATAACCGCAAGTGCTTCAAGTTCTGTGGTCGTATAGGCTCTTTCACAGGGCGATAACACTCGACTAGCAAATGCTATCGGACAGAATGTTGGTACCCCTTTTATTTTCCTTATTTGGAAGAGACAAGCACCTAATCCAACATCCGATGAATCCGTGGACAGACAGAACTCACAATTCATATCAGGGTGATATAATAAGGATGCGTTAACGAGTTTTTCTTTAATGTCTCGAAAAGCTAGTTCACATTCTTCAGTCCATTGCCATGGCACATCCTTCCGTAGAAGCCGGTTTAATGCCTCAGAATTCATGGCTTGAGTCTTTATGAAACGACGGAAGAACGATGCCATCCCTATAAATCCCTTCAGCTGTCTTTTATTCCGTGGTGATGGAAAATTGCGAATTGCACTTATCTTCTTCTCGGTAGGCAGGATACCTTTCGCATCTATCATATGTCCTAAGAACTTAATTTGTGGTAAAGCAAAATGAGACTTTTGTAAGTTTACTGTAATTCCGGTTTTCTTGAAAACAGCAAAAATCCTTTCCAAAATATGCAAATGCTCTTCCCATGTTTTCGTGGCTATTAATAAGTCGTCAACAAACACAGTTATACGACTACGCAATTCTGGTCCAAGAACATAATCCAACGCTGAAATAAATATTCCGGCACTAATATTAAGTCCGAACGGGACGACTCTAAATTGGTAACTTCTCCCAGCATAGATAAATGCGGTATATTTCCTAGATTCTTCATCCATTTGGACCTGCCAGTACGAACTTCTCAAATCAACACTAGTTAAGTACGAAACATCCTGGAAATTTCGAATTAATTCGTCTATATTTTCCGGATGAGTTCTTACAGGTACTATTATTTTATTAATCTCTCTCGCATCCAGAACTAATCTTACGTTGCCTCCAGGTTTTGGAACGACTAAGAGAGGAGAACAATATGGACTAGTTGTTGGCTCAATCAAGTTCCATTCTAACATTCTATTTATCTCCCTTTGAACAGATTGTTTTAAACGCCAGGGGATCGGATAGTGCGTGTAACAGTAAGTCTGATGTGGCTTCACTTGTAGGTGACAAATATACCCTTTAATAATTCCTGGTTTCTCATCAAAAATCTCTTCATATGCCTCTAACAAATAATGAAGCTGCTGCCGTTGTTCTCCGGTAAGCTGATTTGATTCACTAGCTTTTATCATTGTTGTTTGGTTAAAGTCCTCCTGTTGTATCAAATCCTTTGAAAACTCCTTCCAACGACCGTTTGTAGTGTCAATTAATTGAATTATGGCACCGCGACAATATTTCTCATGCACAGTTTCCTTTCTATTTAAATCCAGTGCTATCTCTTCTCCATTTAATCTAAATTTAACTATTCCTTCCAAAAAATCAATCTGACACTCGTACTCCTGCATACTCCCAATACCAAGAATACAGTCCACTAATAACTTCTCCACTACAAGGAACGTGCATTTTATTGCTACATTTCCCATTTTCATATCTAATTGTGTTTGTATTTTGACATTGGGAGAGCGTGCTCCAACAGCTCCGATGATTTTGCAGTTCTGTACTGGCAAAATTGGTACCTTCTTCTTCCTAATAATTCTCCGAGAAAGAGCGCCTGAGATGACATTGGCGGAAGCGGCGGTGTCCAATATCACATTCGTTGGAACTTCCTCTATTTCAACAAATACTTCCGATACCGGAACACTCGATCTGTCATTATGACACGTTATTAAATCCTTTGTTAACTCTTCAGTTAACAGCTCACCATCATTATATCTTAACAATTGTAATTTTACTGTTTCGCCCCTAACAGATCCCCTGACCGCTCCTCCGGGGCACGATGCGGTCACGTTTAGTTTGACTGACTGTTGGTCCGATTGGTATTTGTCTCTTCAGCTACTTCAGTGATTATCGGTTGTTGTGGTGAATTCGTCTATGTTGTCTTGCTTGATTCGTGTAATTATTGTTGTTGTTCTGCTGGTGTTGGTAGAACTGTCCTGTGTTGCCATACATTGGATTATATCGTTTAAAATTCCTACTGTTCCTAAAATATTCCCTCGCTGCACCATTACTAAAGTTTCCATTATGGTAATAATTATTGTTTGCATTTTGTCCATTTCTAAGTCTCCTCGGAGAGTGTAGTTGGTTATGATTATTGTTACTGCTACCATTACTGCCATTCCCATTCGAGTTGCAGCTCGGATTCGCTTCTATTGCTCTTCTTTGATATGACATTTCTCTTGCCCTTTTATTGTCCTCCTCAATTCTATCAATACGATCGAGCGTAGTCATAAATGAGTCTATATCCTTATCATTTATATATAACAGCTGATTCCTTATACTGGTGGGTAGTCTGGACTTGAGTATTCTAAGTATATCCGGCAAAGGAATCGGTACATCCCAATACAAAGATTTATTAATGTATTTCTCAAAATATCTCTTTAGAGATACTCTAGAAAATGAGAAAGGCTCAGGATATAATACTTCCTGCCTAAGTCTTTCTTGTATTCCAGCAGACCAATATTTTGCTAGAAAAGCCTGCTCAAATCCTTTATAGTATTTACAAGATGATGTTTGTTCGGATGCCCACAATGCTCCTGATCCTTGTATATATCCAGATACAAAACTAATCTTTTGCCATTCTGTCCAAGATCGTGGAAATAGACCTCTGAAACTTCTAATAAAAACTACAGGATGAACATTCTTTTTGTCAGGGTTAAAGATTTGAAATTGTCTCTGTTTAATCATCTTCTCCTCAACGGTACTACGATTCCAAAAATCATCCTGTTCGTACTTTTCCCTGGGGCTATCCGTTATATCGAATCTAACTTGTGACGTTCCAGTTCTGTCTACATCGGATCTTGACGTGGACGGAATTTCACGCGCAGATTGAGAATGTTGTTTCCTACTTGTCGGTGTTTCTAATTCCTCCTGCGAGAGATTTAGTGATCTTTCGATATTTTCTTTCCAACGCGAGAATTCTTCGCCAAGTTGTTCTCGAACTTCCTTTAACCCTTTGTTGAAAAAATTATCCTCGGAACTCTCCGAAATTGACTGTAAAGCTACTTTCACAGTTTCTTCTATCGTTTCCGAAGGAAAATTTTGCCACTCTAATGTCATTTCTGAAAACTTTCCCGCAAGTACATTCATTGTATGTTCCACTGTCGTCTGTTTTTCCGTCACTTCGTCAAATTGCTTCTTTAGATTATCTTGGGATTCTATAATTTCTGGTATCATAGCTACGGAACACTGTATGTCCTCTTGAGCTCGTATTACTTGAGGAAACAGTTCTACTTGTTTTTGTATCGTGTCAATTTTGACGGATACATATTCGGTTAGTTCCGCTTTTAATTTACAATTGTTTTCTTGGCATTGTTGGCGGACTTGCTCAATTTGAGCAATAAGATTCTGTTCGGTCCTTACTGCCTGTTCTTTTATTTCTTGTGTCTGGGAATTTAATCTCTGATCTAATTCGGTAAAGGTTGCTCTTAACTGATTTTGTAATTGTGTTTGATTTTCGGCTAATTGATTTTGGAGGTCATTTTGTATAACGGATATGTCTCGTTTTACCTCCGCTTGGCCTTTGGCTAATAGAGACAACTGTTGCATAATAACAACTAATGTGTCAACAAGTCTGATCAGCTGTTGTATGACTGTTTTCTGAACCAGCGGGATTATTTATATTGCTACCGCTAGCCACAACAGTCTCAGAGTTGCTATCCGTGGCCTCTGCTTCTGCACAAACAGCTGAAGGCACGTCTCGTTGCTGATTCAATGACATTTTAAATGCCGCTCTAGTCAATATCATTAAATAACTGTCAATATCAGGTTCCAGTCACTAAATACAGTTTCAAATTTACTGTCGTAGACACACTTAACTTTCAAATTACTTCACAGATGGTATAAAGTTCAATGTTCAGATACGAAAATCACACAATATACAGTTCTACAATCTAACTACTATCTGGAAAAAAGTTCTTTCTAAATTGATTTCAAACTATTTTAACTACAGGATAAAAAAAATTAGATTTCTCTGGCCTTGTTCTGTAGTCTCGGTGTTGTCCAATAGTTGAAATCGTTTCTTGGTATCAGCAATCTTTTACTATGGGCACCGAATCTCTCTTCAGATTAGTTACCTCTCGTTCTCGTTGGTTTTCATGAAACAGAAAATACATATATTATATAACAATCCAAGAGAGTCATGTCACACTGTCGCCACTGTAATTTTTTTTCTCCTTATCTACGTGATTATGTAGCTCTCAATTCGTTCGAGCAATCAATCATTCATGATAGGAAACACAGTCATAGCTCAGTCACTCCAAAATGATTCTGAAATTTTACTTGTTAGAATGAAATCAGGCGATGATTCTTCTTCTCTGCAGGCTCGTGCTTTGCGGCAGTCTGCTAATCTGTACAAATAAAATGCCTCGTAATTTTGGGAGCGTTGTATAATCAGTCGGGAAACCTCAGATCAAGCGGATATTTGGCTTTGATGAAGTTTAACCTTCCGAAGAATTAATGGAGGTCTTGGATTATTAAATGCAGGTTCGTATCCAGTCTTTCGGAAGTCCCTTCTGATTAACAACTACGCAATATATCGATAAATATCATTAATTCCCAAATGTCACATACACACCTTTTATTTGAAGGAGCAATATATATATATATATATTTCCTTTTTTCGTATCAGTTATCTTCTGTGATAAATCTCTATAATCAAATTACAGTTCTTCCAAACCAAGCTCATGCTAATCGGCACGAAGACAATCTCGGAAGCTCCCTTTCTTCTTTTTTTCTAACAACCACCAGAGAGAATACTTATGCGCTCATGGCATAGCTATTGTATGAAACTATTTTGCGCATGGATTCTGCGAGTATGAAGATAGAAAATTTGTAAACGTCATTCAAGGGTAGAATTGTATCAGAATAATTAATCGAATATAAAGAGATATTACATTACGAAAACTGTAAACCACAATATCGGAAACGTCATATGCTTTAACATACCGATGTGATGTGTATAGAGTCAAAAGTATAAGAAGAAATGCAAACGGGACCTTGATCTTCATGATACCAAACCACAAAATATCACGCCGTAAGAAGTAGAATATGGGGAGACTAACCCATTAGAAAAATCAATGGGAGTTCCAACGCCTTATTCTAGTAACTGTTCAGCATGCCCTGATAAGACCTGGTTATATACGATACATTTCTGGACTAGAGAAGAAAAAAAAGTGAAAATATTGACATATGTGCTTTGTTGGTACTTCGTAGAATATTACCTTAAGGTTACTTCAACTATTACATTAGAGTATCATAAGCTTCTTTGTGGACCTGATCTTCGATTCCAAATTTAGTTATAACATTCTTCTTTATGTTGGTATTTCACATGTTTTACATACACTAGTGCCCATTAAAATTGCTACACCACGAAGATAACGTGCTACAGACGCCAATTTTAACCGACAGGAAGAAGATGCTGTGATATCTAAATGATTAGCTTTTCAGAGCATTCACATAAGGTTGGCGCCGGTGGCGACACCTACAACGTGCTGACATGAGGAAAATTTCCAACAGATTTCTCATACTCAAACAGCAGTTGACCGCCATTTCCTGGTGAAACGTTGTTGTGATGCCTTGTGTAAGGAGGAGAAATGCGTACCATCACGTTTCCGACTTTGATAACGATCGGATTGTAGCCTATCGCGATTGCGGTTTATCGTATCGCGACATTGCTGCTCGCGTTGGTCGAGATCCAATGAGTGTTAGCAGAATATGGAATCGGTGGGTTCAGGAGGGTAATACGGAACGCCGTGCAGGATCCCAACGGCTTCGTATCACTAGCAGTCGAGATGACAGGCATCTTATCCGCATGGCTGTAACGGATTGTACAGCCACGTCTCGATCCCTGAGTCAGCAGATGGGGACGTTTGCAAGACAACAACCATCTGCACGAACAGTTCGACGACGTTTGCAGCAGCACGGACTATCTGCTCAGAGACCATGGCTGCGGTTATCCTTGACGCTGTATCACAGACAGCAGCGCCTGCGATGGTGTATTCGACGACGAACATGGGTGCACGAATGGCAAAACGTCATTTTTTCGGATGAATCCAGGTTCTGTTTACAGCATCATGATGGTCTCATGCGTGTTTGGCGACATCGCGGTGAACGCACATTGCAAGCGTGTATTCGTCATCGCCATACTGGCGTATCAACCGGAGTGACGGTATTGCGTGACGTTGGTTACACTTCTCGGTCATCTCTTGTTCGCATTGACGGCACTTTGAACAGTGGACGTTACGTTTCAGATGTGTTACGACCCGTGGCTCTACCTTTCATTCGATCCCTGCGAAACCCTACATTTCAGCAGGATAATGCACGACCGTATGTTGCAGTTCCTGTACGGGCCTTTCTGGATACAGAAAATGTTCGAGTGCTGCCGTGGCCAGCATATTCTCCAGATCACTCTCCAATTAAAAACGTCTGGTCAATGGTAGCCGAGCAACCGGCTCGTCACAATACGCCAGTCACTACTCTTGATGAACTGTGGTATCGTGTTGAAGCTGCATGGGCAGCTGCACCAGTACACGCTATCCAACCTCTGATTGACTCAACGCCCAGGCGTATCAAGGCCGTTATTACGGCCAGAGGTGGTTGTTCTGGGAACTGATTTCTCAGGATCTATGCACCCAAATTGCGTGAAAATGTAATCACAAGTCAGTTCTAGTATAATATATTTTTTCAGTGAATACCCGTTTACCATCTGCACTTCTTCTTGGTGCAGCAATTATAATGGCCACTAGTGTATGTTGAACAATGTGTGGAATAGTTTTCACACTGTGCTGTGTGAGGAAGTCCGTAACTTTCTGCTGCACATTCTCGTCCGACAGTAATCGTCCACATTTCAAGTCTAAGGGACTGAAGCTGTGGTACTCGCGTGGTGAGGTATCGGGCCTGCAAAGCGGGTGCTCCCACTTGAGTTTGCATAACGTCTGCTGGCCTCTCAGGTCGACCGGCGACTTGTGTCGAATTGCGGCAGTGCACGGAACTTGGCGCACCATTCCACAACGGGGGTTTTCGACACTCGCATTCTCTGATGGATCTTAATATATCTCTTAAAAAAAGTGTAACTAATATATTGTAGAGGAAACACTCTCCTAGTAAATTCGTTTGTCCTTTGATTTATCGTGATCTGTTACTGATTTTTAGTGAAGTTAGTTTTTACATTTAGCTTTCAAAAAAATACAAAAGAGATATAACAAGCAAAATAATGATTTTCTTAGGTAGCCAATTACATATTATATCTGGTTTTATCGAGCGCCAGGCTCCCTACAAATTACTGTAAATGCAATAACGTAGTATTACTTAGCTCCAGTTCACTGATTTGAAATTATTACTATCACAGAAAATAGACAAGTTTTAATAAACTTATTTCACTGGATTTCTTCAATTAATCTCACTGAATACTTTTACATAATTTTTTCCGCTCCGGCTATCAGGCATTGTGCTGTGAAAAAATATTTTTAAATGTACAGCATAATGGCGGCTAATTGTTAACAGTCAGAGATCACTGTTACTCGCTCCGCAGCAGCTGGAAACACGCTAAATAATGTTCATTAAATATTCTTTTCATAAGATAAATGTGGCGTGAGTTCTTGAAATAACACACGGAGATCACTTTATACTAATATATTCTTACTAGGACACAGTTTACACCATTAAATATTTGCAATTACGTTACGACAGAAACAAATGCTAGTGCCGCACAATAGCTTGCGTACCTTATTCAAGCTAACACCAGAACGAACAGAACAAAACAGACTAGACAGAAGAATGGGCATTGCATTGTGTTTTATACTCTTACAAAGATAATAATACTTCTTTTAATTACTTACACATTATAATCATATACAATAAAAGTAATCTCTTTTCTGCAACTATCGAACTATATTGTATATTTTTACAAGGAACACACTACTTAATGTTTGGTCCTTGTAGACCACGAGTGTCACTTTTCTTTCGTTCGTTGTCACTTTCAGTTCACTTTACCGTGTATTAGGTCATGAGTACACATTCATGTTGAGTCTTTTTACATAGCATGGCTGGGGACACTTACAATATAACAAGCTCTTTCATTTGGACAAGGGCCGCAGGGAAACCCCAGAAAAACCTCGGCAGAGCTGATAGATTTAACCCTTTGCGTTACTTACATAAGTTGGTTCTACATGTTTTGGTATTACAAGTATTTACCTCAAATATAAAATTTTCTGAAAAAGAAACAAACATATAGTTTTTATATGAAAGTGTTCAGCAAATTTTTTATTGTGTTGGTGATTTTTTTATTTATTTTATTTATTTTATTTATTTATTTATTTATTTTAATTTTTTTTGTCGGCAAATTTCTCATCGTGTAGTGTGGATGACGTTGTATGTTGCTACTGCTATGCCTCGTGCCAGTTGCCACGGAGCGTCGACTGGAATCTGTTGTCTTCTTTCTTGTCCGTAGCCGGCAGTCAGGATGTGGAGTACGGATCGACGTTATTTTGTCTGCATGGTGCGTCTGCATTGTTGCGCACCGCTCGTTCGAGTTTTTAGCACGGGAGAGGATGTTGACTCGTGCAAATCATGAAACAAATGCACATATGTTATAGAACGGATATTGTAAGATGTTAAGGCTGTGGGTAAGAATTCATTTGTGAACATTATTGCATCATCGAGGCACAGGCTCAATTACTTCGTATTTTCGTGTTCGTTTGCACGTTGTGGTGCTGAATGATGCAGGGGATATGATGCTGAATTAAGCACTGCACATCCCTGTTGTGATCACTTCGTATGGAATATTTATGTTTCACAATTTTTGTTTAACGGCGTTCCGCCGTAGTTGCCGTTGCAGTAACGTCCTACTACGTGGTCAGTGACGTCATATTAATTATTGGCGCACAGGAGGTAGCGTCCAAACTAAAAATGTTGTCTGTACAGTTTCGAACACACTGATCACAGTTCTGTGTTTTCGGTCACTGCACACAGATATATTTTGTTAATGTTTGTACCTCGCGTTTTTTCAGTTGTACAGCACATAAGTGTTCACTGTCCAAGTTGATTACTAATACAATTCTCAAAGTTCACACTTCCTCCGCGAATACCAACAAGCTGTTATAGTTCCTGTTAGTACTGCTTACAGCATCACTTTGATACAATTGTATTACATGATTACTGTCTTTTTTTTTTTAATATCACATAGTGACATAGATGTCTGTTCATTTACACAATATGTTACAATGAAATTTTACAGATCAAAAGCACTTTTGTTCTGTTATTGCATACAATTAAGTGTTACATCATACATGCAATGGATTCTGGCCTGACTTGCAATACTTCTATATTTGAGCATTAATAAATTTGTTATAGGGTATATTCATTTGGGGATTAGGACCGCTGCGCATGTGCTAGCTCCATAAGCTGTTAGCGTAATCGCATATCCTATAAAAGGTTTGCAACTGTCAAAAACAGGCTCTAAAGTGGAGCTCTCATTTAATCTCAAATATTGTGGCTAGATGCTTGTACTTTCTGTTTCATGGTCAAAGCACAGCGCCACAGATGTCACATGGTATGTGCACAGTCTTTTGCATACAACTTTCCTATTCATTTTCGCCATTCTATCACGCAGTGAAACTTCTTGTAGTAACATCGGTAGAACATTATGTGGAAAATCAGCATAGATTGAACCATTTAGTTTGCCGCCGATGACATGGGGGACAATTATCCTTCCTCCCACAATGCCGCACCATAAATTAACCCGCCAAGGTCGCTGATGTTCCACTTGTCGCAGCCATCGTGGATTTTCCGTTGCCCAATAGTGCATATTATGCTGGTTTACATTACCGGTGTTGGTGAATGACGCTTCGTCGCTAAATATAGCGCGAGCAAAAAATGTATCATCGTCCTGTAATTTCTCTTGCGCCCAGTGGAAGAACTGTACACGATGTTCAAAGTCGTCGCCATGCAATTCCTGGTGCATAGAAATATGGTACGGGAGCAATCGATGTTGATGTAGCATTCTCAACACCGACGTTTTTGAGATTCCCGGTTCTCGCGCTGTTTGTCTGCTACCGATGTGCGGATTAACCGCGACTGCAGCTAAAACACCTACTTGGGCATCATCATTTGTTTCAGGTCGTGGTTGACCTTTCACACGTGGCTAAACACTTCCTGTTCCCTTAAATAGCGTAACTATCCGGCGAACGGTCCGGACACTTGGATGATGTCGTCCAGGATACCGAGCAGCATACATAGCACACGCCCGTTGGGCATTTTGATCACAATAACCATACATCAACACGATATCGACCTTTTCCGCAATTGGTAAACGGTCAATTTTAACACGGGTAATGTATCACGAAGCAAATACCGACCGCACTGACGAAATGTTACGTGATACCACGTACTTATACGTTAGTGACTATTACAGCGCCATCTATCACAAAGCGATAAAAGTGGTCCAACTAAAACATTCATATTTCTTTACGTACTACACGAATATGTAATAAAAATGTGGGTTCCTATTTTAAAAAACGCAGTTGATAACAGTTTGACCTGAGGCAGCGCCATCTAGGGGTCCCACCATAGCGCCATCTGGTTTCCCCCTTCAAGCTAGACAAGTGTCGTTGTTTGTAGTTTTTTCGTTTGACGCTACTTTCGTGAGATATTTGGCCCGGTCACTATCAGTGGACCACCCTGGAGAGAGGCAGAGTGTTTCGTCTGCCAGCTGGCAAGTGACTAAGTAGCAGAGGGATGGTATCGGTACGTTCATTATTTCTGTTAGTGCTCCTTCCATTATGCGAAATCAGGTACCACCTATATTGTCATCTAGTCCTCTCTTGGCGACCCCTGTTGATATGGCATTTCTCGTGGATGCCAAAATTAATCGATGCTCGTTGTCTCGCATCATAGAGAGGCAGAGAATATTGTCTGCCAGCTGGCAGGGGCTAAGTAGGCGACGCTATTCTGGTGGTGTCTGGGCGGGATGGCGGCTGCCCGGCTGCACGGGTCACGTCCGAACCAGCCGTGGCGGTCCGCAGCACAGCATTGCGATGTACCCCTCCCTCCTCTGTACTTGTCACTACTATGGCCAGTGGCAAGATACGAGAGCAGTAAGATTTAGAACAAACTTTTTACTTATCTTCCTTTCTCGTAGTTGACTGCAATTCTTCATGTCTATTGGCTGATTCTTGAAGCTGAAATTTTTATAGTTTGGGATCTCACGGTTCTAATTGACACAATTAACTTTGAAGTTAGCCTGTGCATTTTTTTTTTGTTTTGTTTTGTTTTCACGATAATTCATTCTCGCACATTTTCCTGTATGACACTATCTTTTAAATTTTCACATTAACCAAGCCGATATTACCTTGTGGATAACAACGGAAGTTCACTAAGGCTTTCTGCGGATGATGCTGTAGTATATCGAGAGGTTGTAATAATGGAAAATTGTACTGAAATGCAGGAGGATCTGCAACGAATTGACGCATGGTGCAGGGAATGGTAATCGAATCTCAATGTAGACAAGTGTAATGTGCTACGAGTACATACAAAGAGAGATCCTTTATCATTTAGCTACAATGTAGCGCCGGCCAGAGTGGCCGAGCGGTTCTAGGAGCTACAGTCTGGAACCGCGCTATCGCTACGGTCGCAGGTTCGAATCCTGCTTCGGGCATGGATGTGTGTGATGTCCTTAGGTTAGTTAAGTTTAAATAGCTCTAAGTTCTAGGGGACTGATGACCTCAGAAGTTAAGTTCCATAGTGCTCAGAGACATTTTTTTTACGATGTAGCAGGTCAGCAACTGGAAGCAGTCAAGTTAATAAATTAACTGGAAGTAGGCATTAGGAGTGATTTAAAATGGAGTGACCATATAAAATTAATCGACGGCAAAGCAGATCCGAGACTGAGATTTATTGGACGAATCCTAAGGAAATGCAGTCCGAAAACAAAGGAAGTAGGTTACAGTACACTTGTTCGCCCACTGCCTGAATACTGCTCATCGGCGTGGGTTCCATACCAGATGGGGTTGATAGAAGAGATAGAGAAGATCCAACGGAGAGCAGCGCCCTTCGTTACAGGATCATTTAGTAATCGCGAAAGCGTTACGGGGATCACAGACCAACTCCAGTGGAAGACTCTGCAAGAGAGACGCTCAGTAGCTCGGTACGGGCTTTTGTTGAATTTTCGAGAACATACCTTCACCGCGGAGTCAAGCAGTATATTGCTCCCTCCTACGTATATCTCGCGAAGAGACCAAGAGGATAAAATCAGAGAGATTAGAGCCCACACAGTGGCATACCGACAATCTTTCTTTCCACGAACCATACGAGATTGGAATAGAAGGGAGAACCTATAGAGGTACTCAAGGTACCCTCCGCCACACACCGTCAGGTGGCTTGCGGAGTATGGATGTAGATGTAGAGAAATAACATTGTTCTTAGAAAACACAAAAACACGTCCCGTCACCTCAGAGGAATGCCCACTACTACCTCAGTCTGCGGTAATAACAATATTCCAAAGGGTTTGCAATTTTTCTTATCAAATGAATTTCTATTAATTTATATTATTATTTTATAAATAAATCCACAAACAAACATAGTGAGTAGGACACAATTACGTAATTAATAACAGAAATTTTATGTGTGCCAAATATTCCGTAATTTCAAATAGTTCTAAAAAAAAAAAATTTCAACTGTACATTCGAAGCTAGTACACATCGATTGTAACAACGAAAATAGAGTAATTTCTTTTTGCAGATGTTAGCTTGAAATGTAACACATCGTTTACAAAACCATATGATTTTTTTTTAATACAGCTGAGGTAATATTAAGCTGTTGAAAGCTCGAAAATATTCCTGGTATCGACTACTTCTGTTGAGGAAAAGTAATGGTAGAGGAGGGTGTAATGCCGACGTGCATTCCCTTCACGTGTTTAAGCCAAGTATTACGCACATTTATGCGATCCAGCAAGGAGCATTATTGAGGAAATCATAGGAGGCAATGTTGTGCAACCTTAGTAGGGACAAGATCCGACTATTCGGGAGTAGGATCCTACAATCTGAGACAGTTTTCCGAGACTTCGGTCACAATGTCCGCAAACGTGACGTCAGATCCACCTAGCAACAGAGATCTGAACGCCAATTATCTGAAAGTATGGATATATAGGAGACGAGTGAAGTGTCCTTATTGGCTGAGGGAGAAAGGGGGGCTGGTCTCTCTTGTCCGTCGGGAAGACAAGGCGGGTTAGCAGCGAGGCGCCAGTCAGAAACGCTCGGTCGAGTAACCGGGGCGGCTCAAAAGAACGATCGCGAGCAAATATTCCAGCTGTGAAACATGAGATAAAGTGGAGGTTAGTTATCAGTGAACGCCACATGTCGTGGGCTGTGTGTATCACGATTACGTAAAGTCAGAAAGGTGTTAATGTGTTGTAAAGGGTTGAATAACGGCGTAGCCAAGAGCCGCCGTATTGGAAATTCAGTGAACTGTGTGTCAAAGTGTTTTCTTCGTTAAAACTAGTATAATACAAATCGTTGGTGACATTTAACAACTGGCATTCCGAAGCACTCCACTTTAGCAGGATAACCTACACTGACCTGGCGCCTGAGAGCTAGTACTTTGCGACCAGGGACTACCGAAGCAGCAAGACACCAGGTTAGTGACACAGAAACCAGAGAAGTAAGGCACAGTCGCTTCCTTCTCGCTACAATGCCACTGAGGGCATTGTAAGGGTGTCTCTTTACAGTCTCCAGCCAGCGGTGGAAACACCTGATGGGATGTGAGGGTGCACTCTGACGTCATCCGCGTTGCCATCGGCCTGATTCCCAGTCGCCTCCCTCCTCTTGTCGGGTATACTCACTGCTGCAGCTTCAGGAAGCACAGCACATAACGAAGTTTTAATTATTGACTAGATACAGCACAATAGAAGGAAGACACGATTAAGAGTGTAGGGGATTTGGAGATGCACACAGTGCGAAACTTAGCACACATTGCTTGAAAGTTGCCTTTTATATTTGTCACCTTCCAATTTCTCTTATTTTGCACGTCCACTAACTCGTGAGCAGTTTTGCTATGACAGTGTGTGCCCACTATGACTGACGCAGTCTGGAACGCCGCGACCGCTACGGTCGCAGGTTCGAATCCTGCCTCGCGCATGGATGTCTGCGATGTCCTTAGGTTAGTTAGGTTTAAGTATTTCTAAGTCTAGGGGACTGATGACCTCAGATGTTAAGTCCCATAGTGCTCAGAGCCACTTGAATCATCTGAAAATTGTAGTAATTCTACACTTCTTTGAAGGTGTGTTGCGGCATACGTCTAACGTGTTATTGTCACAGATTCTGTTATTATGAAAGATTGTCTTTCAGATACATCTCCTTCAGATTCATCAGATCCTTGGGGAGGTCAAATGGGAATCCCTGAAGGGAAGGTGGCATTCTTTTATAGGAACACTATTGAGAAAGTTTAGAGAAATGACATTTGAAGCTGACTGCCTCCAACATACATTTCGCGTAGGGACCACGAAGAAAAGATACGAGAAATTGCGAATCATACGGAGGCATACAAACAGTCAGTTTTCCTTCGCTCTATCTGCGAGTGCAAGAGGAAAGGAAACGATTAGTTGTCTTGCAGGGTACCCTCCGCCTTGCGAAGTATCTATGTAGATGTAGATGTAGAAATGAACGTGAGCATAACAGTACAGTGAACATAATGTTGGACTGTATCTCTCCATCTTCACGTTTGCATCAGAGATTACTCCACTATAAATGCAAGATTTTGCTTTGATCTTATTTTTTGTGTGTTATATCAGCAATGGTGAGGAGGTGCCAGTGTCACCGCGTGACTGTGTTGCAGAGCTGTGGAATCAGTTTAGCATTTTTAACGGCTGCCTCCTGATATCTTAAAGAGCTGCAACAGGTGTTTCAATGTGTCATACTCCACAGCCATAAAAGACTATAACTTTTTCGATTGTCTCTAATGCGAAGCCCATCCAGAATAATAGAAAGATATCTTGCATTGTCTGTAACAATGACAGAGCGTATATGCAAACAAGGGAACAGCTGGTCCTGAAAGCGTTGTCGAACTGTTTCTCCATTCATTTCGGAATGGTAGCCAGGATTGGTTTTCGATTTAGATCGGATTACACGATTACTCTAAGATACAAATCTGGTAGCAGTGGAACCGGCGTGCTATATTGTAAGATACTCTCCTGTCCCCACTGGAACTCTTTAAGCCTCCCTGTCGTCTGTTAAATAAAATTTCTAGTATAGTTTTGACTTACCCAAGTCTCGTCCAAGTAATAGACACCTGAGATTCCTATTGACTGACGTCATACATTGTTCTTAGAAATGTGATTCTAACAAGCTCCGGTAAATGTTTTCCTTCATTATTAGACCTTACATTTTTAAATCCGAATTTATTCAATATTCTTCGCACTGATCTTGCACTTTCTTCCACCCCTAATAGCTTCACTCATAATAGTGGGCAATTTCACTGGTATTTCATAAATATCGAAAAACTTTCTAAATAAGGCACCTTGATTGAATTTTCTCATGATGAGAGTATTGGAGGGCGATCTGTTGTAATTGTTAAAAGCCATTCGAAAGCCGAGATCGCGCGAAACTTTTTTTGTTCAAGACAACCGCTTTCATCAGCCTTTGCTGTCATCTTCAGGTCTTAAACATCGTTTTGTAGTTGAAACCGGTTAGCTTGCATAAAAAATATTATGTGCGATCTCGGCTTTTGAATGTTTCTTAACAGTTAAAACATCTTGATTGTAGTCGTCGTTTCCGTTTGGCATGCTATGTTTCTTCCCTGGGGACGGAAACTGAGGTAGCTTTCCTTCCCACAGTTCGCTGACACTTGGAACAGGAACAGGCCGTTGCAGTACGTTCCTGCATCTTGGCAAATTCTCACCTGTAAGTGTCTCACGTTTGAAGAACGATTACAGTCTAAAAATAAGGTCCCGTGGCTCTTTGTCAAGCACTTGCCGTCACCGAAGTGTTTCAGCAACTATGACTCACAGGACACACAGAATACCACAGAAATCAGCCAGTTGTAGTTTGGCACATGTGAACTTCGACAGAACGCTCAAATATGACGCGCTTCACACAGTATGGAACGCGGAAAGCGACTGAGAGCTGATTGCCTATCTGCACAGCTGTCTACAGCGCATCCCTGGCTTAAACTACATCATGGCTGTCACCGACTATAGTCGATGTCTGCAGTGGCGGCTCGTAAATATACATTCTGGGTGTTCACAAATTTTTAAATTTAGATAGATACGAGAGTGCGAAATTAATAGCATCTGCCGTATAACAGTTATGCTTATGATCATAATTATAGAACTTCACCCACTGTCAACAATGTTGTTGTTGTAGTCTTCAGTCCAGAGACTGGTTTGATGCAGCTCTCCATGCTACTCTATCCCGTGCAAGTTTCTTCATCTCCCAGTACCTACTGCACATAACATCCTTCTGAATCTACTTAGTGTATTGATCTCCTGGTCTCCCTCTGCGATTTTTACCCTCCACACTGCCCTCCAGTACTAAATTGGTGGTCTCTTGATGCCTCAGAACGTGTCCTACCAACCGATCCCTTCTTCTAGTCAAGTTGTGCCACAAATTTCTCTTCACCCCAGTTCTACGCAATGCCTCCTCATTAGTAATGTGATCTGCCCATCTAATCTTCAGCATTCTTCTGTAGCACCACATTTCGAAAGCTTCAATTCTCTTCTTGTCCAACTATTTATCGTGCATGTTTCACTTCCATACATGGCTACACTCCATACAAATACTTTCAGAAACGACTTCCTGACACTTGTATCTATACTCGATGTTAACAAATTTCTCTTCTTCAGAAACGCTTTCGTTGCCATTGCCAGTCTACATTTTATATCCTCTCTACTTCGACCATCATCGGTTATTTTGCTCCCCAAATAGCAAAACTCATTTACTAGTTCAAGTGTCTCATATCCTAATCTAATTCCTTCAGCATCACCTGACTTAACACGACTACATTCCATTATCCTCGATTTTGCTTTTGTTCATGATCACCTCATAGCCTCCTTTCAAGACACTGACCATTCCGTTCAGTTGCTCTACCAGGTCCTTTGCTGTCTCTGACAGAACTAAAACGTCATCGATGAACCTCAAAGTTTTTATTTCTTCTCCATGGATTTTAATTCATACTCCGAACTTTTCTTTTGTTTCCTTTACTGCTTGCTCAATATACAGATTGAATAACTTCGGGGATAAGCTACGACCCTGCCTCACTCTCTTCCCAACCACTGTTTCTCTTTCATGTGCCTCGACTCTTGTAACTGCCATCTGGTTTCTGTATAAAGTGTAAATAGCCTTTCGCTCCCTGTATTTTACCCGAGCCACCTTCAGAATTTGAAAGAGAGTGTTCCAGTTAACACTGTCAAAAGCTTCTCTATGTCTACAAATGCTAGAAACATAGGTTTGCCTTTCCTTAATCTTTATTCTAAGATAAGTCGTAGGGTCTGTATTGCCTCACGAGTACCAGCATTTCTACGGTCTCCAAACTGATCTTCCGCGAGGTCGACTTCTACCAGTTTTTCCATTCGCCTGTAAAGAATTCGCGTTAGTACTTTGCAGCCGTAACTTATTAAAGTGATAGTTCGGTAAATTTCACATCTGTCAACACCTGCTTTCTTTGGGATTGGAATTATTATATTCTTCTTGAAGTCTGAGGGTATTTCGCCTGTCTCATATATCTTGCTCACCAGATGGTAGAGTTTTGTCAGCACTGGCTCTCCCAAAGCTGTCAGTAGTTCTAAGGGAATGTTGTCTACTCCCGGAGCTTTGTTGAGACTCAGGTCTTTCAGTGCTCTGTCAAACTCTTCACGCAGTATCATATCTACAATTTCATCTTCATTTACATCCTCTTCCATTTCCATAATATTGTCTTCAAGAACATCGCCCTTGTATAGACCCTCTCCTTCCACCTTTCTGCTTTCCCTTCTTTGCTTAGAACGGGGTTTCCATCTGAGCTCTTGATATCTATACAAGTGGTTCTCTTTCCTCCCAAGGTCTCTTTAATATTCCTGTAGGCAGTATCTATCTTACCCCTACTGAGATATTCCCGTACATCCTTACATTTGTCCTCTAGCCATCCCAGCTTAGTCATTTTGCACTTCCTGTCGATCTCGTTTTGGAGACATTTGTATTCCTTTTCCCTTTTTACCTGTCAATAATAATAATAGTAGTAATAATAACAATAATAATATGCGTAAGAACTTTTCTGTGGAATTTTGTTGCTTTGAACATAATTAAGTGCATTAGCAAGAACGAAATAATGTTTAAGCTTTCGCAGCTCTCCGTTTCGCACTTTTGTATAAGTGGGAGTTTTCGTGCTTTTCTTATTTATTCGGACAAATGTACAAGATCTCAAATTCATGTATTAGTTAACGAATAAGCTTCTGGGCTGAGAATCAGACATGCTTGCGTCGCACAATTTACGCCTATTGTACGCTTCTTTCTTAAATATTCGCTTGTAGTCACGCCTACTCACTTTGTCTGACAGCGAATACATTCTGGAATGCCCTAGTTTCTTTATGGCTACCTTTTCCTGGTAATTTTATTTTGTATTAGCGCTTAATACAGGTTCAACAGGGTTCATGCTTACACTCCACGGGAAAGCCTATTCGTGCACAGTAGCCAACCTACTCCAGTTGCGGATCTGATTAAATTCAAGTAATACTATCTACCAAAAGGTCACTTGACTAGAATACAAATGAGGCGCTGAGGGCCATAAGGGCCGAAAGCACAACATCTTTGACACCCCACATTTAGGAGAACATGAGAGAAACAGTGAGACAGCTTTTCGTGAATGTTCAGATTGAAACGTCCCCTTAGGAAAATTATGAATGACCGTGCTGGTAAACCCCTTACGTTATTTGATTTTCAAACGGCTGAGCAAAACTGAACATTTCTCTCTTTGCTTATTCTGAGTCTGCTGCAGTGCGCTAGAACCTGGTGGCACTGATGTAAACTTGAAGTAGAGTGGACATCATTAATCGCGGTGCACGCCGTGAACCGTGCACATTGTTTATCGGTTCCGTATGTGTTTGGACCGTAAGGCAATTACGTCAAGCCAGTTGCGCATGCGCAGAAGCTTCTTAAAACGTGCACAAGTGAAGGTGCGCTCACGACCCTGATGCCAGGTTTCACCGGGTCCAGACGAGCAATAAGCAGCACAGCGTGGTACATTTAGTGCCGTGTGTTTCAGGTTACCGCATCTACTTTACATTTAACAGCATTCAAAGACAAATAACCAATCGATCCGGAAATGCCGAAAGGTAGGGAGTTCGCATGCTGTTGCGCTCTTGCACAGCAACCGCCACTGGACGTCTGTGATTCAGTCAGTTGTTGCTCAGTTGAGATGGTTTGTCTTAACGATGCTCATTCGTGAGCAGAAAAGCTCGGCCAACAGCAATTCATGATAGTAAGTGCGAGATCAGCATGATCCTCGATTGAAACGGGAAGAAAAGGTTCTGTTCTGAGGTGTGTTGCTGTGGCAAGATTTTGTGCACGAACTGTCGTCTCGATTGCGTACCATAGACGCCCAATGCTATTCATGTTCAGGGATCCGGGTGGACAAGTCAGTCATTCAAATTGTCCAGAATGTTCTTCAAACCAATAGCGGACAATTACGTCTTGGTGACATTGCCCATTATTATCCACAAAAACTCCATCGATGTTTGGCTGAAAATGGTCTCGCACAAGCCAAAATATCCATTTCCAGTCAACGATCGGCTCATTTGGACCAGAGGACCCAGTCCATTCCATGAGAACACAGCTCGCACCGTTGTGCAGATATCACCAGCTTGCACAATGCCTTGTTGACAACTTGGGTACGTGGCTTCGTGGGGCTTGCGTCACATCCGAACCCTTCCATCAGCTCTTATCAACATGAATCGGGACTCATTTGACCAGGCCACGGTTTTCCAATCATCTACGGTCCAGCCGGTATGGTTACGATCCTAGGCAACGGATTGCAGGTGATGTTGTACGGTTAGCAAAGGCACTCGCGTCGGTCGTCTGCTGCCATAGCCCATTAACGCCAAATTTCGGCGCACTGTCTTAAGAGGTACGTTCGTCGTACGCCCCACATTGATTTCCGCGGTAATTTCAGGCAGTGTTGCCTGTCTGTTGGCGCTGTCAACATTACGCAAACGCCGTTGCTCTCGGTCGTTAAATGAAGGCCGTAGGACACTGTACTCTCCGTGGTGAGAGGCATTGCCTGAAATCCGGTATTCTCGCCACACTCTAAGCACTATGCATCTCGGAATATCCAACTCCGTAACGGTTTTCGAAATGGAATGTCCCATGCGTCTATCTGCAACTACCATACCGCGCTGAAAGTCTGTTAATTCCCCTGGTGCGGCCATAATTGTGTCGGAAACCTTTCCACGTGTCTCATCTCAGTGCAAATGAGAACTTCATCAATGGACTGTCCTTTTATTACTGCTGCTATCTGTATACGTGTATATCGTAACCTCATAACTTTCGTCACGTCAGTCTACATAATCCATCAGTTTACATTAAAAACTTCCTTTTTTACACACTATAAATTATGTGCCCCCTTTGGAAGTCACATCTGGAAGCTGGAAAGATCTGGAGAGCTTGAATAAGAGTCCGTTACTTCCTGGCAAATTAAAACTCTGTGCCGGACCAAGACTCGAACTCGGGACCTTTGCCTCTCGCGGGTAAGTGCTGTACCAACTGAGCTACCCAAGCACGACTCACGCCCCGTCCTCACAGCTTTACTTCTGCCAGTACTTCGTCTCCTACTTTGCAAACTTTAGAGAAGCTCTCCTGCGAACCTTGCAGAACTAGCACTCCTGAAAGAAAGAATATTGCGGAGACATGGCTTAGCCACAGCCTGGGGGATGTTTCCAGAATGAGATTTTCATTCTGCAGCAGAAGAGCTTCTGTAAAGCTTGGAAGGTAGGAGACGAGATACAGGCAGAAGTAAAGCTGTGATGACGGGTCGTGTGTCGTGCTTGGGTAACTCAGATGGTAGAGCACTTGCCCGCGAAAGGCAAAGGTCCCGAGTTCGAGTCTCGGTCCGGCACACAGTTTTAATCTGCCAGAAAGTTTCATATCAGCGCACACTCTGCTGCAGAGTGAAAATCTCATTCTGGAAGAGTCAGTTATTTCCATCAACCTGTCGTCTTCTAAAGTTGTGTCCCCAGCGCAGAAGATTGCTCGTCGGTCGTGGGATCTTCTTTGGTGGAGGGTGCTACGCTGTCAGTTTGAACCTGTGATTGTACATTTTGCGGGATGCACTTGCTCAGGTTACTCTCGGCGACACTTCTCATTAATGTATCCTGTTTGTTTATTATTCAAATATTCACACATTTACACTGTCTTTTACAACACTCGACATTGCTTTCTTAATTGTATGGTAACTCTTCAATATGATACACATGTCCAGCTCTGCGGTACGCACTGGATGGATTGAGTATTACGTATTCACTACTAAGTTGCGCCCGATATAGAGTGCAACATCTCCGGCTCTGAAGAACACCCGAAACAGAGTCACCATTACATACTGACATATAAGTAACGCACGATACTGAGATATGTGTCCGACCCTTCAGAACGACCGAAACAGAGATACGTGACCAGGCCTCCAGAGCGCCTGAAACAGTCTGCCTAGCGCAGCTGAAATACACTCCTGGAAATGGAAAAAAGAACACATTGACACCGGTGTGTCAGACCCACCATACTTGCTCCGGACACTGCGAGAGGGCTGTACAAGCAATGATCACACGCACGGCACAGCGGACACACCAGGAACCGCGGTGTTGGCCGTCGAATGGCGCTAGCTGCGCAGCATTTGTGCACCGCCGCCGTCAGTGTCAGCCAGTTTGCCGTGGCATACGGAGCTCCATCGCAGTCTTTAACACTGGTAGCATGCCGCGACAGCGTGGACGTGAACCGTATGTGCAGCTGACGGACTTTGAGTGAGGGCGTATAGTGGGCATGCGGGAGGCCGGGTGGACGTACCGCCGAATTGCTCAACACGTGGGGCGTGAGGTCTCCACAGTACATCGATGTTGTCGCCAGTGGTCGGCGGAAGGTGCACGTGCCCGTCGACCTGGGACCGGACCGCAGCGACGCACGGATGCACGCCAAGACCGTAGGATCCTACGCAGTGCCGTAGGGGACCGCACCGCCACTTCCCAGCAAATTAGGGACACTGTTGCTCGTGGGGTATCGGCGAGGACCATTCGCAACCGTCTCCATGAAGCTGGGCTACGGTCCCGCACACCGTTAGGCCGTCTTCCGCTCACGCCCCAACATCGTGCAGCCCGCCTCCAGTGGTGTCGTGACAGGCGTGAATGGAGGGACGAATGGAGACGTGTCGTCTTCAGCGATGAGAGTCGCTTCTGCCTTGGTGCCAATGATGGTCGTATGCGTGTTTGGCGCCGTGCAGGTGAGCGCCACAATCAGGACTGCATACGACCGAGGCACACAGGGCCAACACCCGGCATCATGGTGTGGGGAGCGATCTCCTACACTGGCCGTACACCACTGGTGATCGTCGAGGGGACACTGAATAGTGCACGGTACATCCAAACCGTCATCGAACCCATCGTTCTACCATTCCTAGACCGGTAAGGGAACTTGCTGTTCCAACAGGACAATGCACGTCCGCATGTATCCCGTGCCACCCAACGTGCTCTAGAAGGTGTAAGTCAACTACCCTGGCCAGCAAGATCTCCGGATGTGTCCCCCATTGAGCATGTTTGGGACTGGATGAAGCGTCGTCTCACGCGGTCTGCACGTCCAGCACGAACGCTGGTCCAACTGAGGCGCCAGGTGGAAATGGCATGGCAAGCCGTTCCACAGGACTACATCCAGCATCTCTACGATCGTCTCCATGGGATAATAGCAGCCTGCATTGCTGCGAAAGGTGGATATACACTGTACTAGTGCCGACATTGTGCATGCTCTGTTGCCTGTGTCTATGTGCCTGTGGTTCTGTCAGTGTGATCATGTGATGTATCTGACCCCAAGAATGTGTCAATAAAGTTTCCCCTTCCTGGGACAATGAATTCACGGTGTTCTTATTTCAATTTCCAGGAGTGTACTTCGTCTCCCAGGCGTGCCAAAGCGACCCGAAGATGTCCGAATCACATCGGTTGCAATATCGTTACTCTTACGTTTCTCAGAACTAGAGAAATTTAATAAACAAAAACGATAGACTTGTAGGGTACCCACGAGAGATTGCCATACTAAAATCTGGGTTAAATACAATGAAAATTAATAAATGCCGGCCGGAGTGGCCGTGCGGTTCTAGGCGCTACAGTCTGGAGCCGAGCAATCGCTATGGTCGCAGGTTCGAATCCTGCCTTGGGCATGGATTTGTGTGATGTCCTTAGGTTAATTAGTATTAATTAGTTCTAAGTTCTGGGCGACTCATGACCTCAGGAATTAAGTCGCATAGTGCTCAGAGCCGTTTGAACCATTTTGTAAGAGAAAGGCGTTTTGGAGTCTAGACCCGAACGTGCCGACCAACAAGAAGCAAGTTCAGTACAATTGGTGGACTCTCCCACGGACTGGCACATACTATACCATCTGTTGCTTGTACCTAACTCTACGTTTGTACCATAAGCTACTTCATGTGTATGAAGCTGCATCAAGGAGAGCTTGTAGTACAATACTGGTGACCACAGCCAGGAATATGACAAAATGATAACGCTAATGGTCGGAAAAAATCACATATCGCTGCTTTTCACTGACGAAGAATTACGATAAATTAAGTACAAAGCAAAAAAAGTTTTGCTTCACCTCGGTTCCGAGACTTCCTGAACGTGTACAGAATATTGGAATAGAGATCAACATACACATCATTCCCGCCCTTTTTTTGCTCATGAAAACCGCACATTGCATGTTGTACCACCATACAGTGAGACCTTCGCAGGTGGTGGTCCAGATTGCTGTACACACGTTTACCTATAATACCCAGTAGCACGGCCTCTTCCATTGATGCATGCCTGTAATCGTCGTGGCATACTATCCACAAGTTCATCAAGGCACTGTTCGTCCAGACTGTCCCAATCCTCAACGCCGATTCGGTAGATTCCCTCACGGTGGTTGGTAGGTGCAGTCCTCGATAAACAGTGCTTTTAAATCTATCCCAGGCATGTTCGATACGGTTTATGTCTGAAGAACATACTGGCCACTCTACTCGTGTAATGTCGTTACACTGAAGGAAGTCATTCACAAGGCGTGCACGCTGGGGGCGCGAATTGTCACCCATGAAGACCAATGCCACGCCAATATGCTGCCGATGTGGTTGCACTATCAATCGGAGGATGGCATTCGCGTATCGGTGCCTTCCATGAGCACCAGCGGCGTCCGTCGGTCGTACATAATGCCACCCCAAAACAACAGGGAACCTCCACCTTGCTGCACTCGCTGGACAGTGTGTCTAAGGCGTCCAGCCTGACCAAGTTGCCTCCGATTACGTCTCCGGCGACTGTCTGGTTGAAGGCATGTGTGACACTCATCGGTGGAGAGAACGTGATGCTAATCATGAGCGGTCCATTTGGAATGTTGTTGGGCCCATCTGTACCGCGCTGCATGGTGTCGTGGTTGCAAAGATGGACTTCGCGGTGGACGTCGGGAGTGAAGTTGCGCATCATGCAGCCTACTGGACAGAGTTTGAGTCGAACACGTCCTGTGGCTGCACGAAAAACATTGTTCAACATGTTGGCGTTGCTGTCGGGGTTCCTCCGAGCCATAATCCGTAGGTAGCGGTCAACCACTGCAGTAGTAGCCCTTGGGCGGCCTGAGCGAGGTATGTCAGCGACAGTTCCTATCTCTCCGTGTCCAAACAGCATCACTTTGGTTCACTCCGAGATGCCTGGACTCTTCCCTTTTGGGAGATCTTCGTGGCACAAAGTAATAATGCGGACGCGATAGCATCGCGGTATTGACTGTCTAGGCATGGTTGAACTTCAGACAACACGAGCCGTGTACCTCCTTCGTGGTGGAATGACTGTAACTGATCGGCTGTCGGACCCCTTCCGTCTAACAGTCGCTGTCATGCATGGTTGTTTACGTCTTTGGGCGGGTTTAGTGGCGCATCTGTACAGTCGAAGGGACTCTGTCTGTGATACGATACCCACAGTCAACGTCTATCATCAGGAGTTCTGGGAACTGTGGTGATGGAAAACTATTTTTGACGTGTTTATTATTTCAATTAAGCTTACTTAATGGTGTCAATGCATAGATATTCGCCTGGATGAAGGGAGGAAAATTTTTGAACCTGGCTGTAACGCCACTACCTGAAGAGTAAGATTAGATAATGTTGATAATGTTTTATTTGAAAAGCTATAGAGTTTTCACAGAAGAAATTCGCAGGCATTTCGTTTCAGCCCACCCTCGTAGGATATCGTGCAGGGTATCCAGCTATTTTGTCATGGAGGACACTGATTCCGTCGTAATCTGGGCGACCGAATGTTTTAGGCGACAGGAGAAATTGGGTGTGGGGCAGTGCGAGGGAACTGACAGTGTGTTGTGGTGAGGTCTGTGGGTAGGTAGGGGGGGGGGGGGGAGGGGGAACTGGCGGCTGGCCCGGGCGGCCAATTAGACGGCAGCGGCCTCCACCACCGCCAGACCCCATTAGCCACAGAGCCACTGACAGGCTGTAATCGCATCCAGTGACACGGTGCAGCAGCGCCGTAATGCAATTCCACCACGGCCGCGCCTGGCCGCTGTCGTATTATGTTGGCCGAACCGCTCTCCGGGTAACAGCTCCCTATTACAACTCACTGCCGGACTACTACATTTGTCTGCGACTGAAATAGTACGCGGGTTTTCACCAGCACTCGACGTAGCTGTTCAGCGACAGTTTGTTCCAAGCACAGGGGCTTAAATCCGTTTCGTGTATAGCAGGGTGTTGTGTTGTACAAAAATACACCCGCCGACACAACTGTGGGTTGCTTGGTTTCCTCTGGGAGGACACCGAGTGGAACTACACTGTGTCATCAGAAGTATCCGAACACCTGCCTGAAAATGAGTTACAAGTTCGTGGCGCCCTCCATAGGCAACGCTGGAATTCAATATTGTGTTGGTCCGCCTTTAGCCTTGATGACGGCTTCCACTCTCGCAGGCATACGTTCAGTCAGGTGCTGGAAGGTTTCTTGAAGAATGGCTTCCCATTCTTCACGGAGTGCTGCACTGAGCAGAGGTATCGATGTCGGTCGGTGAGGTCTGGCACGAAGCCGGTGTTCCAAACCATCCCTAAGGTATTCTATAGGATTCACGTCGGGACTGTATGCAGGCCAGTCTATTACAGATATGTTATTGTCGTGTAACCACTCCGCCACAGGCTGTGCATTATGAACAAGTGTTCGATCGTGTTGAAAGATGCAATCGCCATCACCGAATTGCTCTTCAACCGTGGGTACCAGAGAGGTGCTTAGAACATCAATATAGGCCTATGCTGTGATAATGCCATGGAAAACAAGGGGTGCAAGGACCCTCCATGAAAAACACGACTACACCATAACATCACCGCCTCCGCATTTTACTGTTGGCACTACTCATGCTGGCAGATGACGTTTAGCGTGCATTCGCCACACCCACACCCTGCCATCGGATCGACACATTGCATACCGTGATTCGTCACTCCACACAATGTTTTTCCACTGTCCAATCGTCCAATGTTGACGCTCCTTACACTAAGCGAGGCGTCGTTTGACATTTACTGGCGTGATGTGTAGCTTATAACGAACCGTTCGGCAATGAAATCCAGATCTTCTCACCTCTCTCCTACCTGTCATATTACTTGCAGTGGATCCTGATCTAGTTTGGAATTCCTGTGTGACGGTCTGGATAGATGTCTGCCTATTACACATTACGACACTCTTCAACTGTCGGCGGTCTCTGTGTGTTCCTTCACATTTCCACTTCACCATCACATCGGAAACAGTGAACCTAGGGACGTTTAGGAGTTTCGAAATCTCACGTACGGACGTATGACACAAGTGACGCTCAATCACCTGACCAAATGGTTCAAATGGCTCTGAGCACTATGGGACTTAACTACTGTAGTCATCAGTGCCCTAGAACTTAGAACTACTTAAAGCTAACTAACCTAAGGACATCACACACATCCATGCCCGAGGCAGGATTCGAACCTGCGACCGTAGGGGTCGCGCGGTTCCGGACTGCGCGCCTACAACCGCTAGACCACCGCGGCCGGCTCACCTGACCACATTCGAAGGCCCCGAGTTCTGCGGAGCGCCCCGTTCTGCTCACTCACGATGTCCAATGAGTACTGAGGTCGCTGATATGGAGTACCTGGCAGCAGGTGACAGCACAATGCACCTAATATGAAAACTACACTCCTGGAAATGGAAAAAAGAACACATTGACACCGGTGTGTCAGACCCACCATACTTGCTCCGGACACTGCGAGAGGGCTGTACAAGCAATGATCACACGCACGGCACAGCGGACACACCAGGAACCGCGGTGTTGGCCGTCGAATGGCGCTAGCTGCGCAGCATTTGTGCACCGCCGCCGTCAGTGTCAGCCAGTTTGCCGTGGCATACGGAGCTCCATCGCAGTCTTTAACACTGGTAGCATGCCGCGACAGCGTGGACGTGAACCGTATGTGCAGTTGACGGACTTGGAGCGAGGGCGTATAGTGGGCATGCGGGAGGCCGGGTGGACGTACCGCCGAATTGCTCAACACGTGGGGCGTGAGGTCTCCACAGTACATCGATGTTGTCGCCAGTGGTCGGCGGAAGGTGCACGTGCCCGTCGACCTGGGACCGGACCGCAGCGACGCACGCATGCACGCCAAGACCGTAGGATCCTACGCAGTGCCGTAGGGGACCGCACCGCCACTTCCCTTCAAATTAGGGACACTGTTGCTCCTGGGGTATCGGCGAGGACCATTCGCAACCGTCTCCATGAAGCTGGGCTACGGTCCCGCACACCGTTAGGCCGTCTTCCGCTCACGCCCCAACATCGTGCAGCCCGCCTCCAGTGGTGTCGCGACAGGCGTAAATGGAGGGACGAATGGAGACGTGTCCTCTTCAGCGATGAGAGTCGCTTCTGCCTTGGTGCCAATGATGGTCGTATGCGTGTTTGGCGCCGTGCAGGTGAGCGCCACAATCAGGACTGCATACGACCGAGGCACACAGGGCCAACACCCGGCATCATGGTGTGGGGAGCGATCTCCTACACTGGCCGTACACCACTGGTGATCGTCGAGGGGACACTGAATAGTGCACGGTACATCCAAACCGTCATCGAACCCATCGTTCTACCATTCCTAGACCGGCAAGGGAACTTGCTGTTCCAACAGGACAATGCACGTCCGCATGTATCCCGTGCCACCCAACGTGCTCTAGAAGGTGTAAGTCAACTACCCTGGCCAGCAAGATCTCCGGATCTGTCCCCCATTGAGCATGTTTGGGACTGGATGAAGCGTCGTCTCACGCGGTCTGCACATCCAGCACGAACGCTGGTCCAACTGAGGCGCCAGGTGGAAATGGCATGGCAAGCCGTTCCACAGGACTACATCCAGCATCTCTACGATCGTCTCCATGGGAGAATAGCAGCCTGCATTGCTGCGAAAGGTGGATATACACTGTACTAGTGCCGACATTGTGCATGCTCTGTTGCCTGTGTCTATGTGCCTGTGGTTCTGTCAGTGTGATCATGTGATGTATCTGACCCCAGGAATGTGTCAATAAAGTTTCCCCTTCCTGGGACAATGAATTCACGGTGTTCTTATTTCAATTTCCAGTAGTGTATTATGACTATTAAGGTAAATACATTGTTTGTTCTCTATTAAAATCTTTCATTTGCTAACTATCCCTATCAGTAGTTAGTGCCTTCCGTAGTTTGAATCTTTTATTTAGCTGGCAGTAGTGGCGCTCGCTGTATTGCAGTAGTTCGAGTAATGAAGATTTTTGTGAGGTAAGTGTTTTCTGAAAGGTATAGTTTAATGTTACTCAGGGCCATTCTTTTGCAGGGATCTTTGATAGTCAGATTGCGTTGCGCTAAAAAAATATTGTGTGTCAGTTTAAGCACAGTCTTGTATAAATTGTTCTAAGGGGACGTTACACGTTGGTTGGTTGGTTGGCTGGTTTTGGGGAAGGAGACCAGACAGCGAGGTCATCGGTCTCATCGGATTAGGGAAGGATGGGGAAGGAAGTCGGCCGTGCCCTTTCAAAGGAACCATCCCGGCATTTGCCTGGAGCGATTGAGGGAAATCACGGAAAACCTAAATCAGGGTGGCCGGACGCGGGATTGAACCGTCGTCCTCCCGAATGCGAGTCCACTGCGCCACCTCATTCGGTATCGTGTACGTGCATGAGCTTCAGTACGCCTCGCCAACGCATCCCACACCTGTTCGATGGGATTTAAGTGGAGGAAACGGACATGCCAGTCCATTCGCCGAATGTCCTCCCGTTCGGCGAGCTCCTCCGCCACCGCTATTACACTCGTGCTCATAAATTAAGGATAGTGCTGATACATGGTGAAATAACGCTCTGGTGGGCGGTTAGCTGGTTTACATTACCTCGGGGTATGATCATGCGGTGCATTTGACCTGCGGTCGTCGCACGGTGGCGCTGGCAGCAGTCAACATACACAGAGGCGTGTTGGTCCATGTCAGAGTACGGTGCAGCGAGTAAGTGTGCCGACGTTTTCAGACATGCTAATGGTAGCTGTGTGTTGAAAATGGCTCAGAGAACACATATTGACGACTTTATGAGGGGTAGAATACTAGGGCGACTGGAGGCTGGTCAGACACAGTAGGTCGTAGTACGGGCCGTCTGTGTGCCAGAAAGTGTGGTGTCAAGATTATGGCAGCGAGCCCGTAAAGCCTGGAGTCAAAAACACAGTACATGGTCACTGGAACAGTGGTCCCAGGTTATGTTCACAGTCGAGTCCAGGTATAGTCTGAACAGTGATTCTCGCCGGGTTTTCATCTGGCGTGAACCAGGAACCAGATACGGACCCCTCAATGTCCCTGAAAGGGACCTGTATGGAGGTCGTGGTTTGATGGTGTGGGGGTGGGATTATGATTGGTGCACGTACACACCTGCATGTCTTTGACAGAGGAACTGTAGCAGGTCAGGTGTATTGGAACGTCATTTTGCACCAGTATGTCCGCCTTTTCAGGGGTGCAGTAGGTCCCACGTTCCTCCTGATGGATGACAAAGCACGGCCCCACCGAGCTGCCATCGTGGAGGAGTACCTTGAAACAGAAGGTCTCAGGCGAATGGGGTGGCCTGCCAGATCTCTAGACCTAAACCCAATCGAGCACGTATGGGATGCTCTCGGTCGACGTATCGCTGCACGTCTTCAAACCCCTACGACACTTCAGGAGCTCCGACAGGCCCTGGTCCAAGAATGGGAGGCTATACCCCAGCAACTGCTCGACCACCTGATCCAGAGTATGCCAACCCGTTGTGCTGCCTGTGTACGTGTGCATGGTGATAAAATGCCATATTGATGTCGGGGTTCATGCGCAGTGGCGTTTTGTAGCACATGTGTTTCGGGACGGTTTCCACATCACTACTACCGTGGACTTACAGATCTGTGTCGCGTGTGTTCCCTATGTGGCTATGCTATTAGTGCCAGTTTTGCGTAGTGCCACGTTGTGTATCACCATATTCTGCAATTATCCTTAATTTATGAGCTCGAGTGTAGATAGTAACCAAAGCAGTAGTTGTTTTTGGATGGTCACCCTGGAGGGTCTTGACCTAATATTTACAAAAACTAAGAGCGTAGGCTTCAGCTTAGAACGACTCTTCCTCTCCAATGGCGCCTGCCTGTAAACCACACCACTACCACTCTTCCCACGGGTGCCCTGCCCATTGCTGCCCACATGTGCACTCTACTGACGGAAGGAATTCTGATGGCACGACGGTCGACACGGCCATTCTGCATCCTCTCGGCTTACCTCTCATGTGACAACATGGTGCTTCCATTTTTCAGCAGGACAGTGCTCGCCCACACACGACACGTATCTCTATGAACATTCCGCCTGATATTGAGATACTCCCGTAGCCGCGATATACCCAGATCTGTCCCTGATAGAACATGTGTGAGAGCAGCTAGAACGTCAAATCCGTCCCAAAGCCAGTATCCATGATACCGAGGACCAGTTGCGACAGTTATGAGGCAGTTTGCCTTATATTAAGATACAGTAGCTTGATGGAACGCTTCCCAACTCAGTCGGTACGTTTATCAAGGCAATTTTTGTTGATAAGTTGGCTCATGCTGCAAAATTATTTGTAAATCGGAATCGGAATTCTAATGAGTGAAATACCGAATAATCTCTCAGTCCGTGATGTTTCGTTTTGTTTCCTCCTTCCTTTTTGAACTTTACACCTGTTCAGTATTTCGTAATTATATAGGGCGGATGTTGATTCAGCTTCCCTACCGATGTCATTGTATGCAACCCGCAACATTACATCTTTCCTTCAATAACTTGGGGTGAGATGTTCACATTCTCGCTTCAAGGAACGTGTTAGTCCTACAGAATAAACTGAACAGGACTTCTCTGTAGGAAATTTGATGTAGTTAAATTTTGTACGGGTATAAGTTTTCCCTACAACACGCCATAGTTTTTGAGTTATTCAAGGTGACCTTCAAATGCACCCCCACGCGCGCACGCAGCCCCTACCAGTCAGTATTTCTAATACGTAGTTCGTGACACTCCCTTCTACCAGTGCACAAAAATTTCTAGCTGCACCAAACATTCCCGATATGCGATATTTTTTGGTCTATATTGATTGGGTTATTATGCCACCACCATAGTCGGCCATTTCGTCAATATTAGTAATTCAAAGGTGCACCTGAAGGTGCTGTAAAAAAAAGACTTTTGTAAACGTTACACTGAACCAATTACATTGACAATTAGCCCTTACAAGCACAGTAGTTCCGTAGTCGGAAGCTCTGACGAATACAACAATGTAATTGTTTATTTTACGCTGTTGAAATTCACAAAATTGTTAGGTATAATTTAGACAAACCTCAACTTTACAATTTGTAATTGCTTAGCTAAGCAGGTGAAGTAATATGAAGAGTCAATGGGGACCAAAAAAGGTCGAAAGTGGGAAAGAATTTGTGCAGTCGCAAATTTTTGTACCGTAGTAGGAACGAGTGCCAAAAACAGTGTATTAGGAGAATTGAGCGGTAGGGGCTAAGTGTTGGTGTGTGCGTGCGTTTGAAGGTCACTTTTCGACGTTTTTTTTTTTTGCATTATTCGAAAACTACGGCAGCTAGCGAAAATGTGCCCCGGTACAAAATTTAACTACATTAAATTTGATACAAAAAGATTCTGTTCATTTTTTCTGTAGGTTTAACAGTTTGCGTTTAGCGAGCGAGAAAATGTGAAACTCTCGCGCGTGTTTTTCGAAGGGCAGATGCAACATTACAGGTTGCATAAAACGACGTCGGTAGGGGCAGCTTAAACACCCTGTATGCACCGTTATCTAAGCAAAATGTTGTGGCTTTATACATAATCTACGCCTGAGGGAACGTGCCTGAAGAAATAGCACTGACTACAATGTTATGAAAACAGCCGTGTGTAAACATCCGCCACGAAGCCCCGCAGTAGCGTAGCTTGTAGTCCGCTGCTCTGCATAAGCGACGCTAAACAAGCGGGCAAGCGGAGAGATCTGCGACGGCGTCCTTGCCTCTGGCGTCGGCGTGTCGTAAGGGCAGGGCAGAAATACCCGGTCTGCTGGCAGATGCGACTGCGGAAATAGGTCAGGCGTGAGTGGCGCCGTAGCAAGTATAGTGGGAGCGCCTGGATCTAGGCGACCCGCGCAACACCACACCTGCCACTGCCGAGGCCGATGTCTTGATAGCGTTCGCAACACGGGCCAGGCCAGACGAACAGAAAGTAAACAAACGCAACAGGTGGCGAATTATCACAACAACGCTACGCTCCAAAAAGTGGTGTGAAGCTGGTTGGCACACGGACCGTGCCGTCGAACGTCAACGTTGAGCATGTCGAGTTCAACCTGCTGCTGAACGCTCAGAAACAATACTTGCACTTCTGTACGTGTGCCTCAACATGGTAAACACGATAGCAGCGCACTCCATCGGCGGTTGTCAGCAATATCTTGCTCGTAAGTCGCACATTTTATTCAGTGGACAGGCGTAAAATTCCTACTTTAGCTGAATTAAAACACAAATTTCCACAAAGGTCCATCTGCTAGTCATTTTGGTCCATCTGAAACACACATTACTAAAAACTTCAATATCTATGAACATGTTAAAAGGCAAAAAAGGAAAGTACCATGTCCAGTCCGGCTTATAAAAGTTCTATTACAGATAGTGCGATACTACCGGGTGATCAAAAAGTCAGTATAAATTTGAAAACTGAATAAATCACGGAATAATGTAGATAGAGAGGTACAAATTGACACACATGCTTGGATTGACATGGGGTTTTATTAGAACCAAAAAAATACAAAAGTTCAAACAATGTCCAACAGATGGCGCCTCATCTGATTAGAATAGCAATAATTAGCATAACAAAGTAAGACAAAGCAAAGACGATGTTCTTTACACGAAATGCTCAATACGTCCACCATCGTTCCTCAACAATAGCTGTAGTCGAGGAATAATGTTGTGAATGGCACTGTAAAGCATGTCCGGACTTATGGTGAGGCATTGGTGTCGGATGTTGTCTTTCAGCATCCTTAGAGATGTCGGTCGATCACGATACACTTGCGACTTCAGGTAACTCCAAAGCCAATAATCGCACGGACTGAGGTCTGGGGACCTGGGAGGCCAAGCATGACGAAAGTGGCGGCTGAGCACACGATCATCACCAAACGTCGCGCGCAAGAGATCTTTCACGCGCCTAGCAATATGGGGTGCAGCGCCATCCTGCATAAACATCGTACGTTCCAGCAGGTGCTTATCAACCAGGCTGGGGATGATGCGATTCTGTAACATATCGGCGTACCTCTCACCCGTCACGGTAGCAGTTTTGCTGTCCAGCGCCATCTGCCGGACATTTTGTGAACTTCGTTTTTTCGTTTTTTTTTGTTCTAATAAAGCCCTATGTCATTTCAAGCATGTGTGTCAATTTTTACCTCTCTATCTGCATTATTCCGTGGTTTATTAAGTTTTCTAATTTATGCTGACTTTTTGATCACCCGGTACTTTACAATAGTCATCCAAATAAGATAAATCTTATTTCATCACTCTCTCTTTTCAGACGAACCTTAAGGTCGTTCTACTGTGATCACTGCTTCTGTTCAGTACCAACATTCTTAGAACATGTAAAGTAAAAGACTTGCAAGAAGAAAGTATAAGACACCTTACTGCAAGTGGTGCAAGCTGTCTTGTAGATAAAGCCAACCGACAAACTCGCTCCTCAGAAAGAACGCACTTACATTAACATAACACCGAATTTTATAGAATATACACTGAAGAGCCAAAGAAACTGTTACACCTGCCTTACATCGTGCAGGGTCCCCGCGATTACACAGAAGTGCCGCAACACTACGTGCCATGGGCTCGACTAATGTGTGACATGATGCTGGAGGAAACTGACACCACGAATCCTGCAGGGCTGTTCATAACCCCTAAGAGTACGAGGGGGGTGGAGATCTCTGCTGAACAGCACGTTGCAAGGCATCCCAGATATGCCCAATAATGTTCATATCTGGTGCGTTTGGTGACTAGGGAAAGTGTTTAAACTCAGAAGTGAGTTCCTGGAGTCACTCTTAGCAATTCTTGACGTGTGGGGTGTCGCATTGCCCTGCTGGAATTGCCCATGTCCGTTGGAATGCGCAATGGACATAATTGGAGGCAGGTGATCAGACAGGATGTTTACGTACATGTCACCTGTCAGAGTCGTATCTAGACGTATCACAAGTCCCATATTACTCCAACTGCAACGCCCCACACCGTTACAGAGCCTCCACCAGCTTCATCAGTCCCCTGATGACATGCAGGGTCCATGAATTCATGAGGTTGTCTCCATACCCGTACACGTCCATCCGCTCGATACATTAACTGACATTCAGTTATAACAAACTTTACCAAGAACAATGCGTTTTTGATGGATACTCAATGTGCCTTTTCCTTGCAACGGCGTTCATTCACATCACGCAAGATACAATAATTCTTTCACCATCAATATGACGTTTCCGTAATTTTATTACAACAAATCGTGTGATTAACGACGAATTTTCAAAGGATCCTCGATTTTCTGATGTTTAGAAACGGCATATATACATATGAGCTTTAACTGAAAGCCAGTAAGGCGTGTTGTGATTCTATACTGAAGAGAGATGGCGTCACATGCCGTAGGCGGCCTTATTATATCTCATTGGTCTACGCTCAAACGTACTTTCAGAATACCTATCATGTTAGATATTGCTTTGGATGCTCGGGAAGACTGATAAACGTGCTTTTCCCACGTTATGGCTTCAGAAACTCGGTACGCTCAACGTAGACCTTTGAAAGCACCGTCTGTGTGCCGACGCCTTAAGATTACAGGTATGTTTAATAAACTTGAGAGTATGAGTAAAACGACTGTAACTTAACAATAGGTACGAGAGTGAGTCAAATGAGAACCTTAAATTTGTAATAACAAATCGAAATTTCACGCCGTTATCCTGTAAGTTGGTAAGCGTGCTACAAACAGCGTGCAGAATGGCCTGCAGGTGGCAGCATAGTGCAGATGCACACATCCCGTCGCAGTATCAGTATAAAGATGGCCGCCCCACTTGCGACTTGCACCAGGGAAGAATAGCGTTCTGTTATTCGGTTTTTGCGTAGTGAAGGTGTGAAACCTATTGAAATTCATCGACGAATGAAGGTTCAGTACGGTGATGCATGTTTGTCACAGCACTAAGTCTACGAATGGAGTAGGAAGTTCGCAAATGGTGTGACTTCAGTGGAAGATGCTCCTCGTCCAGTTCAGGCACAACGAGTTGTGACTCCACAGAACATTGCAGCAGTTGAAGCCATAGTGAAGGAAAACCGCCGAGTGACAGTGAATGACATTGCAGCCTGATTGCAGATTAGTCATGGGTCAGCACACCACATTGTGCATGATGTGCTCCAGTTTCACAAAGTGTCTGCAAGATGGGTGCCACGGCAGCTGACTCCTGAAATGAGAGAACGACTTGTTGATGCTTGTGAAGAACTTCTTCGGCGCTTTGAACGAGAAGGTGATGGCTTCCTCGCAAGAATCGCTACTTGGGACGAAACCTAGGTTCGCCTCCACCAACCGGAAACGAAGAGAGCGAGCAAGGAATGGCGCCATTGCTCATCACCAAAACCAAAGAAGTTTTGAACAGAACCAGGAAGATTATGCTCTTTCGGGACGTAAAAGGCGTCATTTCGGAGCATGCCTAGAGGGACCACTGTCACCAGTGCATCATACACAGATCTAAATAATCGTCTGCGGCCTGCAACCAAATCAAAGCGTCATGGATTGACGTCAGCAGGTGTCCTTTTGCAACGTGACAATGCAAGGCCCCACACTGCCCGCACAACAGTTGCAACAATCAGAGACTTGCAGTTTGGGTGTCTTCCTCATCCACCATACCCACCAGACCTTGCCCCAAGTGATTTCCATATGTTTGGACCACTCAGAGACGCAATGAGAGGAACGAAGTTCCGTTCTGATGAAGAGGTACGCCACGCGGTGCATGAGTGGTTGCGCGGACTACCAAAAGAATTTTTTTCTGAAGGAATTTATGCACTTTGTAAGCGCTGGAGGACTTGCATTGAGCGTGGGTGAGATTATGTTGAAAAGTGATACAGCTTTGTACCACTTCTGCACAATAAATAATATTTAAAAAAATATTTAAGGTGTTCAGTTGACTCACCCTCGTATAATTGTGCAGTCGTGAACAATTTCAAATATAGGGTATTCAGATAGGTTCGGTAATATTAGTTAAGATATCAGTAGGATTCTGGGGTTTTTTGTTTGTTGTTTTATGTTTGAGGTGGTACTGGAGCGTCGTGCGGTGACGAATGGGGTTCTATTCGACGTGCTTACGCCATCGTCAGTAATTCCTCGGCGCCTGAAACGCACCGATGTGCCGCTCCATGGCGAATTTCCGTGGCTTTGGCTTCACAACAACCCCAGAAGTTCTCGATGTGAATGTGATATGACGAAAATGATACGTCAGAGGCAGAACTGTCATGTTTCGTATGTCAAGCGCCTGAGTTGCAAATTGGATAATAAATTCAAATTTGGTTCTGTGCATGCGACATCTAACTTAGTAGTAGAAGTTACATTACGTGGGGATTGTCTGGCAGTAGCAAGGATACCTGCTGAGATGCTCAAAATTTACTTCAAGACTGTCGGAACAATCGCAGTAGGCCTTGTGTTGTATTGTATAGAATGTTAACCGAGAGCCTAGAAACGACGGAGAGACTCCGTCCCCGCCGCAGCCGCAGTGGTCCACAACAGCACGACGACTACCGCAGTCCACTTCACCCCTCCGCCGGCCCACACCGAACCACTCTTTCAGGGTTGTTGTGCGGTGCAGCCCCCGGTGGACCTCCCCAGGGAACGTCTCACTCCAGACGAGTGTAACCCCTATGTTTGCGTGGTAGAGTAATGGTGGTGTACGCGTACGTGGAGAACTTCTTTGCGCAGCAATCGCCGACATAAAAAAAATAGTTCAAATGACTCTGAGCACTATGGGACTTAATCACACACATCCATGCCCGAGGCAGGATTCGAACCTGCGACCGTAGCAGTCGCGCGTTTCCGGACTGAGCGCCTAGAACCGCTAGACCACCGCGGCCGGCTCGCCGACATAGTGTAACTGAGGCGGAATAAGGGGAACCAGCCTGCATTAGATGTGGTAGATGAAAAACTGCCTAAAAACCATCCAAATATTGGTCGGCTCAGCAGATCTCGACGGAAGTCCGCCGGGAGGATTCGTGCCGGGGACCATGTGCTCCTTCCCAATCCGGGAAGCCGTGCGCTAGACCGCACGGCTAATCGGGCGGGCTTCGCAGTAGGCATAATCAGATAAAATAAGAAAACCGCATGCTTCACTTCAACTGTTAACATTTCGCTAATTCCCTGTTCTGTGCGATTCCTTGCAAGCCCTCCACCTGTCTTTCTACACTACCTCTTCGTCTAGTCACATACCACTGAGCAACCCATTGAAGCCTGGAGTCTACCACGCCCTCAACATACTGTGACTATTTGTGTCTGTATTCTTGGACTCTCATGTTACTTGCTTGTGGTCTCGATTCGTGTGTTGTTCCCTATTTTTTCCTTCAATGAATTTACACTTAGTTTCCCATGTGGCTTAGATTCAAAGCAAAGCAGTGGAGAGACTGATTCCAAATACATTAATAACAGACGGAACTGATTCCCCCGCCCCACCAAGGCCCCATGGTACACAGAACAGGTCGGAATACTGTTAAAGAGGCAACGAGAAAAGTACGCTAATTTTAAAAGAACCCAAAATCTCCAAAAGTGGCTAAGTTTTCAAGAAGCGCAAAATTTAGTGCGAACTTCAACGCAAGATGTTGTTAGTAATTGTCACAACGTAACACTCTCTCCAAATCTGTCTGAAAGTTCGAAGGGATTCTCGTCGTACGTGAAGTATGCCATCGCCAAGACACAATACCTTCCCGGCGTGATAACAGTGGTAATATTACCGATGGCGATGCCAGTAAAGCGGAGTTACCAGCCCGATTCTCTGAAATTCTTTCGCCAAAGGAGACGAAGTAATTATTCCAGAATCCGAATCAAAAACTGCTGTCAACACGAGTAACGGAAATATGTATCCTCGGTGTAGCTGAAATCACTTAATAAAGGCAAGTCCTGTGGTCCAGATTGTATGACAATTAGATTCCTTTCAGAAGATGCTGGTATAAAAGCTCCGTACTGAACAGTCATATACAACCTCTCGCTTGACGAATGATCCGTACCTAAAGACTGGAAAGTAGCAGAGGTTACACCAATACTCAAGGAAGAAAGAAGGAGCATTCTGGTAAAGCCCATATTACTGACGTCGATTTGCAGCAGGATTTTGGAATATTTATTTGTGTTCGAACATTATAAATTACCTTGAAGTGAAGAGAAAAATCGTTCTTGTGAAATACAGCTATCACTTTATTGTCACGAGGCAATGGATGCTATCGAAAGAGGATGTAAAAATTAATCCATATTTCTAGATTTCCAGAAGGGTTTTGACACCGTTCTTCGCAAGAGACTTCTAATCAAAATGCGTGCCTACGGAGTATCGCCTCAGTTGTATGATTGTATTCATGATTTCCTGTCGGAATGATCACAGTTCGTAGCCACTGACGGAAAGTCATCGAGGAAAACAGAAGCGATATCTGGTGCTCCACAAGGAAGAGCAATAGGTCCTCTGCCGTTTCTGATCTATATAAACGACTTATGAGACAATCTGAGCAGCTATCTTAGTTTGTTTGCAGGTGATGCTGTCACTTACCGTCTAGTAAAGTCATCAGACGATCAAACCAATTGCATGATTATGTAGACAAGATATCTGCTCGGTGCGAGAAGTGGAGAATTACCCCAAACACTGAAAAAGTGATCCACGTTATTACAAATAGGAATCCGTTAATTTTTGTTTACATTATAAATCACACAAGTCTAAAGGCTGGCTGTCCATATAATTAATACCTAGCAATTAAAATGACGGACAACTTGAGCAATCACACAGGTAATGTTGTGGAGAAAGCAAATTAAAGCGTGCGTTTTATTGGCAGAACGCTTAGAAGATGCAACAGCTCTACTAAAGAGACTGCCTTAGCTATGCTTGTCCGTTTTCTGATAAAATTCACCTGTGTTGTATGAGACACTTACCAGATGCGATTGGCGGAGGACATCGAAAAAGTCCAGAAATGGTCTGCTCGTTTTATATTAACGCGACACAGGGGAGGATGCCTAAGGGAGCGGGGGGATTCTTTGAACCCATAATTTTTTTATGTCCACTGCTTTTGCCCAAGTAACTTTCATACTACATATTCCCTTTGAGTTATTGTTTGTTGTCTATTTTATGAAACATTAGTGTTAATATATTTTATAGAAAATTCTTGCTTTGAAAGAAAAAGTAAATAAACTTATTATGGGTCCAACAAACGCCCCCGCCCTCCTTAGGCTTCCATGCTATAGAAAATTTTACTTCCAGAGGAAGTGATTGTTGATGTCAGTCAGCTGTTATTTATCTTGTAAACTTGCAGTGAGTTAGTGTTCTTCCCAACCCGTAGGCTTCCAGTTACTTTGGTGTCCTACACAGCAAAAACGAAACCAAGTTAAAACTTACTGGTGTTGTCAACAATGCACCAAGATAAAGGCACTGTTGGAGGAGAGAAGAATAAAACCGACATAAATGCATATTATAATTCCACTAAAGGTGGAACTGATACCATTGATCAAATGGCGCGTATGTACACCTGCAAGAGGGGAACAAAGAGATGGCCTCTATCTGTATTTTACTCTCTCATCAACATTTGTGCTATCAATGCAACCACCATATTCATCCAGCAACATCCAAGATGGAATGAAAAGAAACACAACAAACGGAAACTTTATCTTCTGCATGCTGAGATGGAACTAGTGAAATTGCAGGTAGAAGAAGAAAGTGCCAATGCAAGGGGGTTATCTAACCAAATTGTTCAATCAATGGAGACTATTCTATAAAATCAAATCAAAGAAGTGACAACAGAAGCACATCAGCCTCCTGTGCCATATTTGTGTAAGAAAAGCTAAAACAAAGAAGCAGAAGCACAACAATCTAAGTAAACCAAAACAGTATTGTGGACAGTGTCATAAAACATGTGTGCAACACACATTCAGAAAAAATTGTGAAGTGTGTCTCTTGCCTTGAAGCTGAGGTCTCAGAGTAGTCTATTGTATATGAACACATCTGTATTTTCTATTGTAATATGTCAATTTCTTACTCACTGAATCCAATATTTATAAAAATTAACAGCATTAGTAAACCGATGCCTTAGTTAAAATACATAAACCATTTTGAAAGTTGTAATTTTTCGTCAGTAAACTTATTTAATACCTGTGGGCTCGCGGAACCCCCCCCCCTCCCCCCCCGGCATCCAAGTTAGAAAAGAAGGCTTGGGCGTCCTAGGGTTAAGCGAGTTGGGTTTAATGCCAGTAAATAATACTAATAAATAATAAATAAACTATAGTTAAAATCCATTAAAACAAAGGCGCTTTACGTCGTGTTATCTGCCGAATGCGAACCTTTTTTGTTGGTACCCGCCTACATAGGGATAAATGATCACCCTGATAAAATAAGAGAAATCAGAGCTCGTGGGGAAAGATTTACGCGTTCGTCACTCCTGTTCCCGCGTAGAGTATAGAACGGTAGAGAAATAGTGCCAAGTGGTTCGATGAACCCTCTGCCAGGTACTTAGATGTGAATTTCTGACTACTGATGCACATTTAGATGTGGATCAGATATAGCATGCAGTAATGTGGAATGTCAAGCTATATTTCGGCAGGAAGAGGCAACCCCTCAAGGATATTTCTGTAAAGTACACTAAGAATATATGAAGCGCTTATTTCAATAGTGGTACAAGTCCATTACCTCCACTTTTCTGCCTATAATGCTTCTGAAATTAATGCTCCAAACAAACAGAAAGGAAGGTTCAAATCTAGCAAGAAGCCATATGCTTGAATATTTCTGGTATCTCAACTGCAGATTTTTGAGCGCCCATTTAACTTTAGGACTCTGTACCTCAATATGAACAAAAAGGACTTGTACCAATATTGAAATAAGTCCTTCATATTAGATCGAGCGTTAATCTACTTCCACACAATCTACAGTTTTACCCTGACTACGATAGTATATTCCTAGGGAATTATGCTACATATATCTATGCGGTTTGTTGCAAATGGTGGCTTAACCCATGAAGTTTTTCCCTCTCTCTTTCTCTTACTCTCTCTCTCCTCTCTCTCTCTTTAATTACAGATATCTTAATGTAAGGAGAGTTGTTACCTCAACTGCGTCTATGTAGGACCAAGCGCAATGTGTTTCGTGGTTTTAGGAAACACGGATGCCCATTACAGTTCAGCGTCAGCTCCAAAGTGCCTGTGGTCGAGATCCAGACGGGAAGAGCAGCGAAGAATGGCGTTAAAAATACAGGGAGACGAGCAGTATTGGCAACAAAGTAAGAAGCGGCAGACCTGGTGTGTTGATATCGTGCGAACAGCATTTCAATGCAGTCCGCAGAAGTCGACGCGTCGTGTTTCCAGAGAAACAGGCATGACTCACACTTCACAGGCATGACTCACAAAAGGTTGCGTTTCCACGCATACCAATTTTAACGCCTTCAGGTTTTGCAACCAGATGACGGGACTAAAGGTAATGAATTTGCTAGGGCCATGCTGAAAGGAATCGATGGAGACAGTCGCTGTTTTTTCGATGAGGCTACTTTTTCACGACTCAGGGAAAATAACAAAGCATAAAGTCCGGATCTCTGGGTCGGAGAAGCCATATATCACGTGCAGCAAATAAGGGGCAGCCCGAAAGTGAATATGTGGCGTAGCTTAATGCACAACACGGTTATTGGACGGTTATTTTTCTCTGAGCTTACAATTATGACGACAATTTACCTGGGCGGTAGGAATTTAGGGAGGCGGGACCTGGATAAACTTAAAGAACCAGAAGTTGTAAGAGAGTTACAGAGAGAGCATTAGGGAACGAGTGACAAGAACAGGGGAAATAAATACAGTAGAAGACGAGTGGGTAGCTTTAAGAGATGAAATAGTAAAGGCAGCAGAGGATCAAGTAGGTAATAAGACAAGGGATATGAGAAATCCTTGTGTAACAGAAGACATACTGAATTTAATTCATGAAAGAAAAAATATAAAAAAGGAGTAAATGAAGCAGACGAAAAGAAACACAAACGTCTCAAAAATGAGATTGACAGGAAGTGCAAAATGGCTAAGCAGGGATGGCTACAGGACAAATGTAACAATGTAGACGCATGTATCTCTAGGGGTAAGATAGATACTGCCTACAGGAAAATTAAAGAGACCTTTGGAGAAAAGATAATGACCTATATGAACATCAAGTGCTCAGGTGGGAAACCGGTCCTAAGCAAAGAAAGGAAAGCAGAAAGGTGGAAGGAGTATATAGGAAGCCCATACAAGAGCGATGTACGTGAGGGCAATATTATGAAAATGGAAGAGAACGTAGACGAAGATGAAGTGTGAGATACGATTCTGCGTGAAGAATTTGACAGAGCACTGAAACACCTGAGTCGAAACAAGGCCCTGTCCATTAAAACTACTGATAGCCTTCGGAGAGCGAGCCATGGCAAAACTCTTCCATTTGGTGAGCAAAATTTATGAGACAGGCGAAATACCTCCGACTTCAAGAAGAATATAATAATTCCAATCCCAAAGAAAGCAAATGTTCACAGGTACGAAATTTACCGAACTATCAGTTTAATAAATCACGGTTGAAAAATACTAACATGAATTCCCTATTGATGAATGGAAAAACTGGTAGCAACCGACCTTGGGGATGATCAGTTTGGATTCCTACGACTTACCTCAGAACATAGGTTAAGGAAAGGCAAAGCTACGTTTCTGGTATTTGTAGACGTAGAGAAAGCTTTAGACGGTGTTGGATGGGATACTCTCTTTTAAATTCTGAAAGTTGTATGAGTAGAACACACGGAGCGAAATGCTATTTAGAAGTTGTACAGAAACCAGATGGCAGTTATAAGAGTGAGGAGCACGAAACGGAATCAGGGATTAAGAAGGCAGTGAGACAGGGTTGTAGCCTATCTCCGATGTTAATCTGTATATTGAGTAAGCAGTAAAGGAAAAAAAAAAGAAAAAAATTGAGTAGGAATTAAAATGCATGGAGGAGAAATAAAAACTTTGAGGTTTGCCGACGACATTGTAATTCTGTCCGATACAGCAAAGGACCTGGAAGAGCAACTGAACGGAATGGATAGTGTCTTGAAAGGAGGAATAAGATGAACATCAACAAAAACAAAACGAGGATAATGGTATGTAGTAGAATTAATTCAGGTGATGCTGGGGGAATTAGATAAGGAAATGAAACACTTAAAGTAGTAGATAAGTTTTGTTATTTTGGAAGCAAAATATCTGATGATGGTCGAAGTAGAGAGGATATCACATGTAGACTGGCTATGGCAAGAAAATCGTTTCTGAAAAACAGAAATTTGTCAACATCGAGTAAGAGTAGATTTAAGTGTCAGGAGTGTAAGGTGTCAGGCAAATCCAACACTTTCCATGAAAACCCTGACATGATAAGCAAATCCAGTAGTATGTCACATAGCTCCGAATAAATCGTGACATTAAATTAACCAAAGTAATACAAGTAACGAGTGAGCAAAAGGGAATACCACAGACTAACACAAGAATGCCTAAATGCATGTCATACCTTCCCACCGTGAGACACACGCAGTTCCGAGGGAAGAAACGAGAAGCCGAGAGCAGAACCGTGTTAAGCTAGAAAGCCCTACGATAAGGACGGACACCCACGTCTCCAGCTAACCACCAGGACCACACCCCAGCCCATGTTAAAAGATAGAGCCCTCCAGAAGAACACTACTGATCTTACGATATCACTAAGAGGGCCACACCTGCCGCAAGTTTTAGCGTGACACTTTTTCGTGTCTCTGTTACGTTGCAAACGTTAAAAACATTGCCCCACAACAAAAAGTAAACGCCAGGACTACCCCCCAGCCCATATTAAAAGATAGAGCCCTCCAGAAGAACGGTATAGATCTTACGATAGCACTAAAAGGTACACACCAGCTGCAAGTTTCAGAGTGAGACTTTTTAGCGTCTCTGTTACGTTGCAAACTTTAAAAACATTGCCCCACCACGAAAAGTATAACGTTTCTCATTGGATAGACGGAATTTTTGTAGGCGGAGCTCAAGGTTAACATTGAGACCCTGATTGGTCAGATGAAAACACAGCTAGATAGTTTTTTTTAACCAACTTCGGTAAATTGTAGTAAGGGGAAGTTAGGACAGAGTTGCTTCGGAGACGGCGAGCTGGATGGAGCTGCGCCGGCCGCCGCCCCCTGACGAACAACGACAAGGTAATGAACGCACGCGATGCCGCATTTTTGAGCGCATAAGGCTTCACTCAGAACTGCAGAAGTCTCATCTGTTACATCCCCTTTTTACGTAATAACACTAGTGTCGATCGTCAATTGAAGCTCATGGTATTCACATTTGCTACGTAAGTTAAAATCTGAAATGCGATGATTTTTCTGTTATATAATTATTGAGAAGCCACATCAGCCACTGAAATTTACGATAAATTAGATAAGTAATTAAAGATAATTGAGGGTCACTGTAGACCATTTTGAGAGTTTTCTCTTTTGTGAAACTTAATTTAAACCTAGATTATAGATGTGATATGGCATAGGTAGAACTTGGAAACCCACTCAGGGAATATTCGTTCACATTTTTGTTGAACGCAGTTGGTTTTTATGATCGTGTATTAAAATATTTCCTTTTATCAATAGTGCAATTTATAAACAATGTTTTGTGAGTAGAATAAAATTTCCAGTGGTAAACTTAACTGCTTTTTCGACGTTATTTTACCAGCTAACTAAAAATAGGAAAGCCTTGAAACCCTTCCACTAAATTTAGTTAGTATTAAGATTCTTTTACAGGGAGTGCAGTGGAGCTGACGCTGAAATCATTAAGTATTTGGTTATATCATCGCTAGTCTCACTGAACTCTTCTGAACTCTACATGTCATGTGTGGTCTGGCGTCTCCTTACGAGCAACAGGTCCCAGGTTCAAACTATTCAATTCCCTAAGAAACACGCTCAGAGCGTCGTTGCGCGAAAGTGGTAGGGAGACACGACTTAGAACAACAGACACCACGCAGAATGTTAGAGGAGGTATTTGTGTGGAAGTGAAACATGGACGATAAATGGTTTGGACAAGAGGAGAATAAAAGCTTTCGAAATGTGGTGCCGCAGAAGAATGTTGAAGATTATATGAGTAGATCACGTAACTAATGAGGATGTGCTAAATATAATTGGAGAGAAGAGGAATTTGTGGTACAACTTGATTAGAAGAAGGGACTGGTTGATACGACACGTCCTGAGGCATCCAGGGAACACCAGTTTAAAACTGGAGGGAAGCGTGGGGGCTAAAAATCGTAGAGGGAGACCAAGAGATGGTTACAATAAGCAGAGTCAGAAGTATGTAGAGACTTGAACAGGATAAAGTAGCATGGAGAGCTGCATCAAACCAGTCTCTGGACTGAAGAACACAACATTGGAACTTAACTTAGCTCTTGAGCTGCAGGAATTTCAACCATGGTTAGGTTTCAGCGAGGTGACGTACCGCCACAGCAGGGTTTATTTTTTCGCCAGTTCTAGGATGAAACATTTCCAGGCAAATGGGTAGTTAGAAGTGCTACAAAATCGTGGCTACAAGGTTCACCATTCATAATCCAGCTCGATTTTTGTACTTTTTTGTGGCGTTACGTTAAAGATGAAGTGTTTAGCTAACTCGTTCCTGATCTGCGAACATATACGGCTAGCAAAAGAGATACAGCGGAGGCGGTGATGGAAGAGATGTTGTTAAAGACAATGGAGAGGAATTGAATATCGCCTTGATGTTCCACGGGAAAGAAACGGTGCACTTGTGGAACTGTAACTTTATGATTTAAGCCCCCATTTGCCATACACGATATATGTGTATCCAGCATAGCTCCTTAAAATAAATTTTTGTGATCATGAAAATACTTTATGCTCATCCTCTATATAGAGCTGGCATTTGATTTACTTCGCCAACACATCACCACTGCGGTTTTACTTTTGTTGTTGTCCATCTTATAACCGTATATGAAGAAACTATCGATTCTGTACACTTGTATTCCAAGTCCTTTTGCTTTCTGTGGTAAGATTTTATGGTCATCTTCCAACATCAGAAATCTGTTACTTTTCAGCACCCCCTCCTGAGTGACCAGTAGTGGTAAAGCTATCCTCCGCCATGTACCAAACGGTGCGTGCCGAGTATGTACGTAGATCTAAATGTAAAAATTCGTTGTAAAATCAGTTCTGTCTGTAACATTCTTCGTAAAACTCAAAATACACGATCCCTCAACACCTTTTCCCAATTCTTACGTTCGTCAAACATTCCATCGAGATCTCTGTTAATGGCGATACTTAACATAAAACGTTAATTCTACCCATGGCAAAATTCCAAGATGTGCAACTGTTGATACCTGGGAAGCTAACACGTCATTCGAAGATATCATGCGGATTGGTAGAAACAAGTGTCATCGACACGTTGATATCAGCTACTAATCAAGGTCGCTATCGTCGATGTTTCCTTACGTAACACATTTCTCTGGAGACATGACAAAAGTCCTTCAGTCTTACTTCCTTTTAACAAAAGAGTGCTTAGATTCGCCGTATCATCTTTTCATGTACATAGGTGAAATACTGTAGAAACAGACGCCCATTGTCAATCAAGATATGTGTCTTCTCGGAAGACACGTATCTTTTTGGACCGTGACCGGATTATTATTCTGACAGAAGTAGATTAAATATTTCTCTGTTATTGTCTACACCGATACTTCAAACGTGCTATCGATTTGTCCTGTTTTATTTTTCAGCAGATCTCTTGCGCCTGTGTGTGTGTGTGTGTTTGTCTGTGTGTATGTGCTGTCATCACCATACGCGTTGTTTCACAGTTCGCTTTGCTTACATTTAGTGATTGTGGGGGCAATATATGGGATGTAACATATGGTTGCCACTGTGTTTACGCTGTCACTGACTTCAGACTGAAATACTTTCTTAGAACAAATCCATTTGAAATGTAAAATATAAATTCGGTTACATCTCCGTGTAGCTGGTGCCAAATTGGACCCACAACCCATGGTTCAGGAATGTGGTAAATGCATGTTGGGGCACCTCTACATTTTGTTCTTGATGTAAGACACCGCTGTGGTTCAAGGTGGATCGATCGAGCAGGCCTGTACCTTGGACTCCAAGATCAGCTGAGCGCATCCAATGGATTACACTGATCCACCGTAGATTTATTGCAGAAACAGGAGGTTTTGATACGCTGAACTCGAATATCATGATTGATATTGTCTTCTAGTTTAGGGTTACGAGTAAGCTGGGACTTTGCGTTCCACGTACAGTATATTGCTACTACAATGAATAGGATATACACATTAACTGAGTCTACCTAGCTGATTCACACCGTTTCTTTACCTTCGTTTGGAGTCGGTGTCTGGGGCATCTCTTTGCAGCGTCCAGCAGAAATTTGGCAACATATCGGTAGTCCGTTGTCTTGTGTATCTCTGTTTCATGAGATGAATCTCCTGGATGACCTGGAATACACCATAGCTCTCTGGGAATACATCGTGGTGGGAATAAATGAACTGCATCTTCAGGTACATGTTTCAGATAATGACCTCATAAGCATCAACGAGTTATTCCACAAGGTTTCCGTAATTATCGGATCTCCTCTTCCCCAAGAACAATGCTCTCGCGTTATAAAACCAGTGCCATGCATGCAGCTGATCGAGGGTTTGAGTGGATGCAGTGTGTCTCCCAACAGCTGGCGCATCTGTCGACCAACGAACACCCTCTTTGTGAACTTCTCCCGTGCTCAATCGTAGAAACTTCTTACACAAATACTGGAATGCTGCTTCATTCCTCTGCACAGCTTTAACAAACGGTGTCATCAGTCCAGACTTCACGTGCAGTGGTGGTAGTGTAATTGTGTTGGGATTCACTAGACATTCTTGGAGACCATTTCCTCTGCGAGCAGTGTCATTCCCTTGCGTGCGTGTCCCACTCATATAGGCAGCTGGTGTACATTATGTAACCCGCTTGCAAACCCAACAGCACTGCAGTGCTTTTGAAATCTGGACATACAAGCCATTTGTGCTTTTGTTTTTAGTTTTTGGCCTACTAAGGACTACATGAAATAACTAATGTATTCTTTCTTTCCTCCTCTCTTTCTTTCCAGTAATTTTTCATTTTTTCCCTATATTTTCTCTTCTTTCGTCTGTCCATACTGCAGCTGTCTTCTTTGTTTTCTCGTGGCAGCCCTTGAAATCTTTTACTTCTGCTCTGAACCTCTGTCTTTCTACAATTTCTTCCTCCGTTATTTCCATTTCCCTCAGGTCTGCGTCTTTTATCCACGTCATTCATGTTTTGGGGTTTCTCTCAACGAAGTTAAAAATTCTTTTTGTAATCCTGTTTTCATCTAGCCTTCTTTGGTGTTCACAGAACGAAACTCTTCCTCATAGTGCCTGATTTCCCTCTATATTTTCATAAATTTCTTTATTACTTCTTAATTTCCCCTTCCCATTCTCATATTCTAGTCCAAAAATTTTCCCGATTATTTTCCTGATTATTTTCCTTCTTTTTTTTCACCTGATTGGCTGTATTTAACGAAAGGCATTCTGCTGCGTAGAGGTATTATAGTTTAATGACAGTATTGTAGCGCCGAAGCTTCGCAATTTCTTGTCTTACAGGTTTTTTGTTAGTTCCCTTGCCTTTTCTAGGTTGGCTTCTTTGTCTAAAGAATTTGATTGCATCATTTTACCTAGCGATTTAAATTTTGTAGCCTGTTTTATTTTACCACAATGAGTTTACATATATGTTGGTGCCTCATCCACATCTGTTTCTTCAAAAGATATATGAAGGCCTGCTTTTAAACCTTTCTACTGTAGGAGATTTATCTGCACTGTTGCATCTTGTAGGAGATTTAATTGTATTGTTAGAGATTCAGCAAAGATGGCAAGATCATCTGCAAAAGCCAGACAATCAAAACTCAGATTATCCCCTTTTCTCCCAACTGTGATTCATCCAAGCCCTTCTTCCTCTGTCCTTTTCCTCCATTCCCTGACTATCTTTTACAGCATACAATTGAATAGCCCATCTCCAAGCCTCACGCCAGTTTTGACCTCAAAAGGAGATTCCGCCTAAAAATTGTAATTACAATGAATTTCAGCTGGGTACAACATTGTTAGCTAAGGCAGCATATGCTACAAGGACAGACGGCCTTTCATTAGTATTGTGTAACAGTACTGCCTTCAGGCTTGTTTTTGAGCCCTGTGTGAAGAGTCTCAACTCGTCTGCTTTGTATATAATATTCAGGTCTGCGAAAAGACCGTCAACGTCGTTGCAGAATATAATGTCACCTTCAGTACTGACGCTCCCGAAACACAGACGCTATACTATACGTGTCTGCGACGGGACTCCACTGGTGCAATTGAAATCAAAATGGCTCAAATGGCTCTGAGCGCTATGGGACTTAACATCTATGGTCATCAGTCCCCTACAACTTAGAACTACTTAAACCTAACTAACCTAAGGACAGCACACAACACCCAGCCATCACGAGGCAGAGAAAATCCCTGACCCCGCCGGGAATCGAACCCGGGAAATTGAAATCAAAGATATAAATCCCCTATAAGATCACTGAGTTTGCACGGGGTGATAACGTGTGGTTCTCTAGATGACGTTGTTGGTATAAATGTAGGGACAGTGTCACTGGTGGTTGATTGCGCTGTTTTGGCTGTATGTATGGGTTCGGCACTATGGCTATCTGTGCCTCATGCTGCTGTATATGTGGAAACAGAAACTGGGAGTCCTATGCCACGAGTCACAGGGCGAAAGACCGATGGGACATGAAGTTATTGAATATTTCTCTTCTTCCTCATATTGACTCCTTTCTTCAAGGGGGGTACATACAAAAATAGAATCAGATGCATGATCTGTGAGATCACAGCAAATATCACAGACACATTAAAGTACATGGAGACGTTTTTCCGTGCATCAAAGCATTCAGTGTAGATACACACGAGGCGCAAAACACTTTAAGTACTAGGCAAATACCTGCTCGATCCACAAACAATTTCTGCAGAAATGTAACAAAGGTTATTCAGCTTTGTTTCTGTAGGTGTGGTGGCATTTTTTTAAAAACGTATATGTGCACGAAAACACGTTTTTTCAGTTTCAGCACATTGCCTTTCATAAATTCTCTGTCAAACAACTCAACACTCGTTCCTGTTACAAGCGGACTAATGCTACACAAAAGCATGCAGCCGTGACAAACGACAGTATTAACCCGCAGATTCCCAGGTCAAGTGTTGGTCGCACTCTGTCACAGGTGAGGTCTAACAGAACACACCCTCTCTCTCTCTTTCCGAGCAATAATCCCAACTTGCAGGGTCTGCTGGTTAGTCGGACATGACATGCTAATTTGAAGGGATGGCCGGATGACCTTCCTGTCTCCACCCCGCACCTCCTGGAAAGGAATTTGTGCACGCCAACTGTCTTCATCTAGTGTAATCCATGGAGTAGTGTGAATGTGTTCAGATGTCTGTGAGCCGTGTAGCTGTGGTGGAACGTGGGGTCCAGCCCAGTATTCACTTAGTGGAATGTGCAAAACCGCCTAAATACCACATCCAGGCTGCCCGACACACTGGCCCCCATTGTTAATCCACTGGGCAGATTCTATCCGAGGCCGGCACGCCTACCCGAGTCCAGGAAGCAGCACGTCAGTACTCTCGGCTACACTGGCGGGTGAGGTCTAACAGAACACTACATTTAAATTCCCACAAAAATTGCATTCGTCAGTTTCAGTGGAACAGTTCAGTTTCTTATGTAAAAGATTACATTAATATCATACAAAAAGTATATTAAATTGTTGTTGTTGTTGTGGTCTTCAGTCCTGAGACTGGTTTGATGCAGCTCTCCATGCTATTCTATCCTGTGCAAGCTTCTTCATCTCCCAGTACCTACTGCAACCTACATCCTTCAGAATCTGCTTAGTGTATTCATCTCTTGGTCTCCCCCTACGATTTTTACCCTCCACGCTGCCCTCCAATACTAAATTGGTGATCTCTTGATGCCTCAGAACATGTCCTACCAACCTATCCCTTCTTCTGGTCAAGTTGTGCCACAAACTTCTCTTCTCCCCAATCCTATTCAATACTTCCTCATTAGTTATGTGATCTACCCAGCTAATATTCAGCATTCTTCTGTAGCACCACATTTCGAAAACTTCTATTTTCTTCTTGTCCAAACTAGTTATCGTCCATGTTTCACTTCCATACATGGCTACACTCCATACAAATACTTTCAGAAATGACTTCCTGACACTTAAATCTGTACTCGATGTTAACAAATTTCTCTTCTTCAGAAGCGCTTTCCTTGCCATTGCCAGTCTACATTTTATATCCTCTCTACTTCGACCATCATCAGTTATTTTGCTCCCCAAATAGCAAAACTCCTTTACTACTTTAAGTGTCTCATTTCCTAATCTAATTCCCTCAGCATCACCCGACTTAACTCCACTACATTCCATTATCCTCGTTTTGCTTTTGTTGATGTTCATCTTATATTCTCCCTTCAAGATACCATCCATTCCGTTCAACTGCTCTTCCAAGTCCTTTGTTGTCTCTGACAGAATTACAATGTCATCGGCAAACCTCAATGTTTTAATTTCTTCTCCATGGATTTTAATACCTACTCCGAAATTTACTTTTGTTTCCTTTATTGCTTGCTCAATATACAGATTGAATAACATCGGGGAGAGGCTACAACCCTGTCTTACTCCCTTCCACACCGCTGCTTCCCTTTCATGTCCCTCGACTCTTATAACTGCCATCTGGTTTCTGTACAAATTGTAAATAGCCTTTCGCTCCCTGTATTTTACCCCTGCCACCTTTAGAATTTGAAAGAGAGTATTCCAGTCAACATTGTCAAAAGCTTTCTCTAAGTCTACAAATGCTAGAAACGTAGGTTTGCCTTTCCTTAATCTTTCATATATTAAATTAGTATATTAAAATAAATTTTATTGTTTATTTTTACGAAAAAAACGCATTTAAACAAAATATGCTCAAATTGAACATAATGTTACATGATAATGTTAATGCTATGATATATCTTGTTCTCCAACTCGGAACCTGAAATACAAGGCGTATGCCTTCTTGAACCACAAACAACAACTGTAGAAATGTGACAAAAGTTATCAGGTTTGTTTCTGAAGGGGTTGGAGTATTTTTATAAAAGTGCATACGTGTGCACAATAATACATTTCTCCAGTTTCAGCAGTTCACCTTACATACATTCACGGCCAACCACAATGACACTCTTCGAGTAGCATATGAACTAATTCAGCACAAGAGCAAGACGAAGGACAATATAGAAATCGCGCCTGGTTTCTACTTGTGACAATGCTCGCATGACTGGATGGTGCGCAAATGAGTCATGGTGTAAAGCAGTGTTGGCCAAATTTTACTATCTGCGTCCACCTTACTTAAGGCAGAGGAACCCTTGCCACAATGCTTTTGCGTGTCGGTCTCATAATATTCTGAAAGAGTGACTGTGCAACATAAACACCTCATTTACTTTCCACACTGAGCTAGGAGATAAATTTAACGTTGATATTCGTGTCCAGCGCAGCTAGATTTAGATAGTATGGCTACTTTAGTTTCTGTAAAAAATAAAAAGGGAAAAATTTGTGAATCAGTGTTGTTTTGTCTAGAGACATCTCAATGATGAAGTTTAAAGCACTCGCGTTGACTGGGTTGAAAAAAAGTCGGTAAGCGAAGCGTAGAGTCTTTTCAAAATTTATTGTATGTTCTAAAGGTTGTCTGAAAGAATTTGAAAGTTACTGGAAAGCTGACAAAGGAATCGTCCAATGCCACATGTCGAAACATGCCTTGAAATTTTTTGTTTAGGGAGAATACACCCAAAGAAATACAATGTCCAAATTTCAGCTGCTAAGATACACTACAAGTATCTTTTTTTTTTTTAATGTTGAATATTGCCATATCCGTAGCTCGACAAGTGGCTGGGAAAAAGTGCACCACAATTCTAGCTGTAGCAGACAGCGCATGCACAACGTGGTGGTACATCAGGAAACAGATAACACAGCACCACACGATCGTAATTTGTAAAGCGAATTTCAGCTTCCGTTGATAGGTTTCCTGGCACTGTTGTTGACAGTTACTACTCGTTCGAATCTGCTACTCATTTAACATCCATAACAATTAACAGCTGCCTTTGTGGTATCGTTAACTATTAACAATGGAGATAAAACTACATAAATTTTGAAACTTCCTGCCAGATTAAAACTATGTGCCGAACCGAGACTCGAACTCGGGACCTTTGCCTTTCGCGGGCAAGTGCTCTACCATCTGAGCTACCGAAGCACGACTCACGGCCGATCCTCACAGCTTTACTTCTGCCAGTACCTCGTCTCCTACCTTCCAAACTTTACAGAAGCTCTCCTGCGAACCTTGCAGAACTAGCACTCCTGAAAGAAAGGATATTGCAGAGACGTGGCTTAGCCACAGCCTGGGGGATGTTTCCAGAAACTATGCTGCAGAGTGAAAATCTCATTCTGGATACATAAATTTTCTTTGTGTTTTCTTCATAAATGCTTGCTAATTACAATGGCCTTTTTGCAGATTCTAGAATTTCACAATGTTGTTGTTGTTGTGGTCTTCAGTCCTGAGACTGGTTTGATGCAGCTCTCCATGCTACTCTATCCTGTGCAAGCTTCTTCATCTCCCAGTATCTACTGCAACCTACATCCTTCTGAATCTGCTTAGTGTATTCATCTCTTGGTCTCCCTCTACGATTTTTACCCTCCACGCTGCCCTCCAATGCTAAATTTGTGATCCCTTGATGCCTCAAAACATGTCCTACCAACCGATCCCTTCTTCTAGTTAAGTTGTGCCACAAACTTCTCTTCTCCCCAATCCTATTCAATACCTCCTCATTAGTTACGTGATCTACCCACCTTATCTTCAGCATTCTTCTGTAGCACCACATTTCGAAAGCTTCTATTCTCTTCCTGTCCAAACTATTTATCGTCCACGTTTCATTTCCATACATGGCTACACTCCATACAAATACTTTCAGAAACGACTTCCTGGCACTTAAATCTATACTCGATGTTAACAAATTCCTCTTCTTGAGAAACGCTTTCCTTGCCATTGCCAGTCTACATTTTATATCCTCTCTACTTCGACCATCATCGGTTGTTTTACTCCCTAAATAGCAAAACTCCTTTACTACTTTAAGTGTCTCATTTCCTAATCTAATTCCCTCAGCATCACCCGACTTAATTTGACTACATTCCATTATCCTCGTTTTGCTTTTGTTGATGTTCATCTTACATCCTCCTTTCAAGACCCTGTCCATTCCGTTCAACTGCTCTTCCAAGTCCTTTGCTGTCTCTGACAGAATTACAATGTCATCGGCGAACCTCAAAGTTTTTACTTCTTCTCCATGGATTTTAATACCTACTCCGAATTTTTCTTTTGTTTCCTTTACTGCTTGCTCAATATACAGATTGAATAACATCGGGGAGAGGCTACAACCCTGTCTTACTCCTTTCCCAACCACTGCTTCCCTTTCATGCCCCTCGACTCTTATAACTGCCATCTGGTTTCTGTACAAACTGTAAATAGCCTTTCGCTTCCTGTATTTTACCCCTGCCACCTTCAGAATTTGAAAGAGAGTATTCCAGTTAACATTGTGAAAAGCTTTCTCTAAGTCTAAAAATGCTAGAAACGTAGGTTTGCCTTTTCTTAATCTTTCTTCTAAGATAAGTCGTAAGGTCAGTATTGCCTCACGTGTTCCAGAGCTTCTACGGAATCCAAACTGATCTTCCCTGAGGTCGGCTTCTACTAGTTTTTCCATTCGTCTCTAAATAATTCGTGTTAGTATTTTGCAGCTGTGGCTTATTAAACTGATTGTTCGGTAATTTTCACATCTGTCAACACCTGCTTTCTTTGGGATTGGAATTATTATATTCTTCTGGATGTTTGAGGGTATTTCGCCTGTTTCATATATCTTGCTCACCAGATGGTAGAGTTTTGTCAGGACTGGCTCTCCCAAGGCCGTCACTAGTTCCAATGGAATGTTGTCTACTCCGGGGGCCTTGTTTCGACTCAGGTCTTTCAGTCCTCTGTCAAACTCTTCACGCAGTATCGCATCTCCCATTTCATCTTCATCTACATCCCTTTCCATTTCCATAATATTGTCCTCAAGTACATCGCCCTTGTATAGACCCTCTATATACTCCTTCCACCTTTCTGCTTCCCTCCTTTGCTTAGAACTGGGTTTCCATCTGAGCTCTTGATGTTCATACAAGTGGTTCTCTTATCTCCAAAGGTCTCTTTAATTTTCCTGTAGGCAGTATCTATCTTACCCCTAGTGAGATAAGCCTCTACATCCTTACATTTGTCCTCTAGCCATCCCTGCTTAGCCATTTTGCACTTCCTGTCGATATCAGTTTTGAGACGTTTGTATTCCCTTTTGCCTGCTTCATTTACTGCATTTTTATATTTTCTCCTTTCATCAATTGAATTCAATATTTCTTCTGTTACCCAAGGATTTCTATTAGCCCTCGTCTTTTTACCTACTTGATCCTCTGCTGCCTTCACTACTTCATCCCTCAGAGCTACCCATTCTTCTTCTACTGTATTTCTTTCCCCCATTCCTGTCAATTGTTCCCTTATGCTCTCCCTGAAACTCTGTACAACCTCTGGTTCTTTCAGTTTATCCAGGTCCCATCTCCTTAAATTCCTAACTTTTTGCAGTTTCTTTAGTTTCAATCTGCAGTTCATAACCAATAGATTGTGGTCAGAATCCACATCTGCCCCTGGAAATGTCTTACAATTTAAAACCTGGTTCCTAAATCTCTGTCTTACCATTATATAATCTATCTGATACGTTTTAGTATCTCCAGGATTCTTCCAGGTATACAACCTTCTTTTATGATTCTTGAACCAAGTGTTGGCTATGATTAAGTTATGCTCTGTGCAAAATTCTACAAGGCGGCTTCCTCTTTCATTTCTTCCCCCCAATCCATATTCACCTACTATGTTTCCTTCTCTCCCTTTTCCTACTGACGAATTCCAGTCACCCATGACTATTAAATTTTCGTCTCCCTTCACTATCTGAATAATTTCTTTTATCTCGTCATACATTTCATCTATTTCTCCATCATCTGCAGAGGTAGTTGGCATATAAACTTGTACGACTGTAGTAGGCATGGGCTTTGTGTCTATCTTGGCCACAATAATGCGTTCACTATGCTGTTTGTAGTAGCTAACCCGCACTCCTATTTTTTTATTCATTATTAAACCTGCTCCTGCATTACCCCTATTTGATTTTGTATTTATAACCGCGTAATCACCTGACCAAAAGTCTTGTTCCTCCTGCCACCGAACTTCACTAATTCCCACTATATCTAACTTTAACCTATCCATTCCCCTTTTTAAATTTTCTAACCTATTTGCCCGATTAAGGGATCTGACATTCCACGCTCCGATCCGTAGAACGCCAGTTTTCTTTCTCCTGATAACGACGTCCTCCTGAGTAGTCCCCGCCCGGAGATCCGAATGGGGGACTATTTTACCTCCGGAATATTTTACCCAAGAGGACGCCATCATCATTTAATCATACAGTAGAGGTGCATGTCCTCGGGAAAAATTACGGCTGTAGTTTCCCCTTGCTTTCAGCCGTTCGCAGTACCAGCACAGCAAGGCCGTTTTGGTCAATGTTACAAGGCCAGATCAGTCAATCATCCAGACTGTGGCCCCTGCAACTACTGAAAAGGCTGCTGCCCCTCTTCAGGAACCACATGTTTGTCTGGCCTCTCAACAGATACCCCTCCATTGTGGTTGCACCTACGGTACGGCCATCTGTATCGCTGAGGCACGCAAGCCTCCCCACCAATGGCAAGGTCCATGTTCATGGGGGGAATTTCACAATGATGTGGAATATAATCAGTTTTCAACTGTGAAAAACGAAATATGAAGAATGAGTGTAGCAATCAAAACCATCACTTTTCCTGAAGACTAACATTTGTGTTAGTTATTAGTTAATTTCTTGGACACTCATTCAAATAATGTCAATATTTCATTATAAATTGTGGAAACAAGAAAAGAAACAGGAAATGTCTCTGGCGATTCTATAAATTGTGATTTGAATGATGACTGTTGTGTTAGTTATAGTCCAGAACGAAAATATATTATCTTTGTTGGCCACCTAAAATAGCTACAGTAATATCTTGCAGTGAAAAAGAAATGGCTGTAAATGTTTTGGTAAAATAAAGGGTGGAGAAAACAGTGTGCAAAAACTGGTTTCGTTTCATAAAATCAGAACATAAATTGCATAAATGGAAGAAAGATCTCCACAAAGTACAAGATTTGTACCAGAAAGAAACCCTCAAGAATGTGTAAGAAGAACTATTCAGAAGATTTAGAACTCATTGTGAGAGTCAGTGCACCATTAGTATGGGAGATCTACAAGACTGTGTCCTCTGAATTTGCAACTGAAGTGAACATTACTCATTCCCAGGCTTCTTCTATGGGAGATCTACAAGACTGTGTCCTCTGAATTTGCAACTGAAGTGAACATTACTCATTCCCAGGCTTCTTCGACCTGGTGAAACATATCCAAGAAATTATTCAGAAAAGAATACTGTAAAAGTACGAAGTTTACTTCAGCTAAATGTGAAGAACAAATGTCATTAATAGGTAACACTATAGAGAAATTATTAACTGATGTGAAGAAGAAACTTTTTCTTATGCTATGTATAAGACCACTCAGTTCAGTTTCATGCAAGAAGTCCATGCAAGTAGGCGGAAAAAGTATGATCTGACACAGTTTGTTAGTGTGGGTTACCTACATCAGGGGCAATTATAATTTCAGGGGCAACCCTATTATTGTCCTTTGATTGATAGGTCCTTAACCTATTGTTCTACTAAGAGAATTATGACCCCCTTGGGATAATCCATCCTTTTGATTGACAGGTTATGGCCCCCTGGGGATAATCCTTTCTTTCGATTGACAGGTCCTGAACCTGTTGTTCCCCCCACCCCCTCCTCCTCTCCCTTCACCTTATCCTCTCCCATCCCTCTGGGAACTCACCTCACCAATGCAAGCACACTTTCTGTTTCAATGTGATTGACTAATTAATTAAATCAATCAATTAATTGAATACCCCCTCTAGGAAACCCCACAATCCTTCTCTCTCCCCTCTCCCTTCGGAAATTGATGGGAAAAAGACTTAGTTCATCGACCATTTGGAGGGATATCGACTGTTGTGTATGGAATATTGTTTAAATATTTTAGACAATATAGTTTATTTATTTATGTAAGGAATTTGGCGGCAAATCGATTGCGATGTCTGGAATATTATTAAAACAAATTAAACAATGTGTGGAATATTGTTTGTTTAAACGATTTATGGGATAGAAGGTAATATATGGAAAACTTAAAAAATTGCGATGCTTTTTCATTACAATCCAATCACACAACCAATAGCATCATTAAACACCCATTACACATGGTTACACTGTTAGAAATCTTTCGATGACGAAATATGCGACGTTACTGGCCTGCATAGAATTCCACCTGTGCAGCCTGATTGGAGTTGGGGTCACCAGGGGCCCCTACAAAGGAACTTGTCCATCAGCAGCCACGTCACGCGTTGGTGTCCAAAAGGCGAATGTTTGGGCTACATGACTGGTAGACCGGATGTCACACTAATCCCCAGACAAAAGCACCTGAGAAATTCCTGTCAAAACACGTTCGCTCTCTCTCTCTCTCTCTCTCTCTCTCTCTCGTTCTCTCCCTCTCTTTCTTTCTCCTCTCTTCCTGCCAGGCCTGCACACCCTGTGCTCAGACCAAATCAAAAACATAGCAGCATTTACCCTGTAAACCTTTGGGGAGTAATGTTCCACTTGAGAACTCCTTCGAAGGCAAATTCCTGTGTGAGAATGGTTTTTCCACGGACTCTAAACTGCCCCAGCCTCCCTGGCACACTTTCTTGTGTTGCATTTAACGAACTGCTCTGGGAGGTTTTTCACCAGGGGGTTACAGAATACTGTCACATACATAACTTGAATATGTCACTGCACAAAGAGAGAGCTTTGCAGATGACACAACAATATTTAAACAATTACGCTTTCTGTTCTGGGGAATACTACCACCGCCACTCTTGAACACGGACTCTATAAGAAAACATCGCAACACACTTGTGAAACCATCCCAGAGACATTTTGGGCGCGTTTGTGAGAAATACTATGGAGTGATCAGTTGAGATGTAGTTGTAATAAGGTATGATTTAATGGTAGGCTGATGAGGCGCTCTAGGGAGAGAGAGAGAGAGAGAGAGAGAGAGAGGGAGATGTTGCTACAGGCCATTCACCATTTTTTCCGTTGTTCTGTCGGGATGGATTAGTTGTGTGACATAACCTGCGTTCGACTCGTGTACAACTGTGTGTTCTGTATGTGACTTACAGCACATCAAACCTCTCAGTCATCAGAGGTCTTCCATCTCACGTGTGACGAAACATGTCCATCCTGTTTCGACACATTCCTCTAGGCGAACGAAGATTTATGAGACGTACTCCATTCCTCTGCCGCATCTTGGGCAAAATCGAGTCTCCAGTTTCATAACTACGATGATTCTACGTTAGCGACAGATGTTTGTGAAGCACCGCAACGCCTGTGAATATATCTGCTTGACAGATGTTCTGTTTATGGAATTAGTGGTGGCATGACATGTAATTTCACATATCAAAGACCGCTGCTATGCGTTTGTCTCTTTCTTTGTAAGAGCCATTCTCTGCTACTAACGGTCATTTTATATAGGACTAATGCGAGCATAGTATAATTTCTGAACGGTGATCGGATGAGAAGAGGGTGCTATACAGCTCAGCAAAACTGTGTTGTACATGTATCATAAAGAATTGATATTTTAAGGAAGCACAGTTTTCCCATTTCACAGTTTGACACCATAATTTGTCATAGAGAAACCTGCAAGGAGAATGTATGTCATACATTGTGAATATATTTCTTACACTGGAATATTAACAGCGTTGCATTCCACACGACTGATAATCGGAAACGATCTAACATTATAGCATGTTTTAAGTGCAGAACCGTATTGCCTAAGTGCTTACGTTCTCTCTTACCAGTAGCTTCTTGGTACTGACCCCAGGCACTGAAACAATACTTTAGAATTAATAGCGCAGGTGGTTTACATAAAATGCTTCAAACTCAATCCCTCTGGAGCTCCATCATGCATAAAAACCACTGGTTTCGTGTTCCTAACCGTCTATTACATGATCACAATACCTCAACTATACACCGCTAAGGGGTTCAAACCTCCTAGACATCCACATCTGGAGAAATCTTGTGCTCTTTAACAGGTGCGGGACAGTGGTTACAGGCTCAGTTCGCTCTGTTTCCTCACGAAACCTGGAATGTAGCGGTTTATTTCTGGTCAGCTGCAGATTAAATTGGTCACAGTGCTGCAGGGAGCGTTGGTCACAGGTATTGCGAGATCTTTCAGTCTCTAACTTTATCCTAAGAATGGGAGAATGCCCTGTAACTCCCATCCTCATAGGGAAAGATAGACAATCACAATCGTAAATTACACACTATAGTCGAAGTGCTAGAAATATGTAGATCGCCGCCTGGTATGGTTTGGTGTATACGTTCATGAATCAACAATTAATGGATGTACTCCACAGTCATCTATATACATTTGCAATGGTACTCACAAAGTAGAGGATGGGTGGTTTAGTGATGATACAGAAATTGGGGAGCATCTTGCCATGTCATTGGCCAGCATCATAAAAAAAACTGGAAAAATTGCTAAAACTGATCACACTATCAACTGTGATGCTTGTTACAGTACATTAGTGGTGTCTTTCAAAAAAATGTTCAAATGTGTGTGAATTCCTAAGGGACCAAGGTGCTCAGGTCCTTGGTCCCTAGACTTACACACTACTTAAACTAACTTATGGTAAGAACAACACACACACACCCATGCTCGAGGGAGGACTCAAACCTCCAGTGGGAGGGCCTTGTAATCCGTGACATGGCGCCTCTAACCGCACGGCCACTCCACACTGCTGGCGGTGTCTTTTTCATCCCATCCATCCACTGGTATGCTGTTGATTACCATATGATGATTGACTGACACTGCTTGCTTCAGATGGAGAAAGAGTCCTGGTGGATGGTCAACAGCTTCTGGGGATGACTAGCACCAAAACAGTGATAGCTTACATAACTGCATTATCAGGGAACAACTGAAATAGAACACAAAGTGATCAGCTATCCCATCACAGTGAAAGATGAGCTTTATGGAAACGCTCCACAATGCCGCAGATCTCTTCCAATTTCCTTATGTTGTGACTGTCTTTTATTTCAATCATCCAGTGTGTGTGTTGTTGGAGCAGCAGCAACATGATTTACACCATGCAATGTCCATTTTTCTATGAGAGCCAATGGATGAAAACGTGTTAATGTCATTTTAGAACTTGACACACACCCCAAAGCCATGGTGGAAAAATCAAAGTGTATGGCAATGTACAAAGCAGGTCACAGGAGGGAAAAAAAACAATGTATCAGGCAACAAAACAGGGACCCTCTCTTATGACGGGTAGTCTGCGGGATATGGTCGTCCTATAGTACAGGTGACGAGACTTTACTCTGGTCTGTGCGAGCGACTTCGATCACTCGCCCCTGCTCCAATGGATCAATACATGCATATTTAAAAGGATTCGCCACATATACTCGATGTCAGCATGCAGACGGTTTTTTGTTTTCGATATATTGGAAGAGAGAGGGATGAGGTAAAAATTTTATCGAGTTCTCAGTTGGATGTAGCTAGTGGAGCTTATATAGTTGAGTTTTTCTCTGTTTGATGGTACAAAAGAAAGATGATAGAATGTTTGCGTGACAGACGTGAATGCACCCTGAGGGACACAGATCTCCTTCAGACTGTAGTAGCTGTATGTAATTTGGAAACACATCACACTGCGGTAGCAAAATCCTCATCCTTTTTCTAGTTCCTGTGTGATGTGGAGTCTTCCCAATTTTCCCCATAAGAAACACCATCGTAACCGTTTGTACTGTCTTTTATACTACCTTGTGTTGCAGAAGCAGGCACTGGCGTTACACACCATACACCGTTGGCGGAGCTATAACAACGTGTTCCCGTTTCTATCGAGTGGTCCAAAGACGGTCATGTTCCAATAACTCTGCTCAACCTGTTCCTATATGGGTTGCAGAAGGTGGTGGACGTAGCACTCTTCGACTTCCTTTCAGCTCCGTTTTAAATTTGGATGATCACATGGACGAAGCTGCAGGGAGGCCAGGACAGAGACTGAGGTACAGTTACAAGATGCAGAGGGACCGTCTAAATGCACGTTGGAGTTTTCCTGTAGCAGATAGGTTCGAAAAAGGTGACTCGTTTCGAGATATCAGAGTGGTACGAATATTAATCATTAAAAGATGTCGCTATAGGATCCAACGCAAGTACACGGTTGAATGGAGCGACTTGATTCAAAATCGCAGACAGCATTTCTACCAGAAAGCGTAACACTGTCAGAGACTCTTCTGCATGCCTGTAGAAACAAGACCGCTTTTTATGCGGGGTAACGGGATAACATAATCGTTGTGATCGTGTTTTTAATGGTGCGGTCCTCACGTGTAATGTATGTTTCCAGCAGTAGAGTCGTTCTGTGGTCAGCTTCAGATATTGGTTCCCAACAGAGTTCCTCGAAAGAACGTCGCCTTCCCTCTAGGGATTCCCATTTGAACTACCTGGTGAGTGTAATCCAACTACTGGAAAAGAAAAACTACTCGCCATGCAAAGTGACTCTCATGATCAATTTAACTAATTAGCCTTTCAGTTTGATATCAATGACATGCCACCTGGCAGGTGAAGGCAATGGCTAGGGCACCATGGATATGATTCTTTCTTGGCGTTTTTGTCGTTGCGGTGGCATCATTTAACGATATTTCAGTCATCTTCCTATACGGGAAGAGACAACCATCGTAATAAATTCAGATGTGTTACGAAATTTGTATAGTGAAAAGCAATGTAAAACTTATAACTTCTCTGTTCTGGTGCCTTAAGAGACGCCATACGTAGTGAGACATTTGGTTAACTGAAGACAGAGTTCGAAAGTGAGGAGACGCGCTGTGACAGTGGTACATCTCAGCCCTCTGTCATGAGCCAAAAATTGAGTCTATTATTCTAGTCCTGTAATGCATGACGTGACAGATAAGAAAAGATATTTTTCTACCTGGTGAAAGAATACTTAGAGGGAATGTATCCTATGGCATAGTCCTGTGTAGGATTTTCACAACAAGTAACGATACTTTGGCGACTCTTGAAACAGCTTGTGCCCAAAGAGAAGGGAATTTCTCACAAAAGCGCGAAATATCTCTGAGATGGTTTCACAAGTGTGTCACGATCTTTTCTTTTAGAGTCTGTGTTAAAGTGTGTCAGTGGTGGTATTCCTCGGAACAAAACGTGTGTTTAAATATTATCGAGTCATCTGCAAAGCTCTCTCTTTGTAAAGTGATACTTTATCTATGTGCAGTTTATCTATCTTACAATATTCCACAACCACAGATGTAAGAACTACCGAAGCATTTAGTGAAATGCAGCATAAGAAAACGCACCAGGAAGGCTGGGGTAGTTTAGAGCCCATGGCGGAATGCGTTCTCAGACAGGAATTTGGCCGGCAGAAGTGGCCGTGCGGTTAAAGGCGCTGCAGTCTGGAACCGCAAGGCCGCTACGGTCGCAGGTTCGAATCCTGCCTCGGGCATGGATGTTTGTGATGTCCTTAGGTTAGTTAGGGTTAATTAGTTCTAAGTTCTAGGGGACTAATGACCTCAGCAGTTGAGTCCCATAGTGCTCAGAGCCATTTGAACCATTTTTTTGAACAGGAATTGGTCTTGGAAGGAAGGCATCTCAAGTGTATCGGCATTCCGCAGGGTAGATGCTTCTTAGCTTGCGGTTCAGTCCATCTGCGACTAACGGTGTGTGCAGCCCCAGCAGGACATCCAGAGAAGTACAGGGAGAGTACGTGTTTTGACAGGAACTTCTTGAGTGCCTTTGTTCAGGGATTAGCAAGACATCCGGTCTGTCAGTTGCAGGGCCCAAGCGAACAGCCTTGGACACCGGCTCATGGCACGACCGCTGTCAGACACATCACTTGGTGGGGGGCTCCCGGTGAACCCCAAATCCAGGCAGCCTGTGCGAGTCGGAGTTCCGTGCGGGCCAGTAGACTATGCGTGCTTCTTCATCGAAAGATTTCTCACAGCGTAATTATGAGTGATGGTGTTTCATGATGGTATTCCTTGCACAATCAGGACAAAAAAGAATCGCAATTGTTTAAATATTCCATATATCACCTTCTGTAGTGGGACGTGAAATTGAAGCGTCACCCATCCACCAGTGTCAGCCCAGTTTGCAGGAGAATATAAGTTTAATTTAGTGTTTTGGTTATGTATTTTCGTAATATTTGTAATGTTTGTGAATTGTCTAAAGTTTTGTATTTATTTTTTATGTTTCATGTACGGAGAGGGCGGCGCAACGAACGGAGACAGCATCTTCGCTGCCGGGACCAGAGAGAAAATTGCTGGCCACTATACGTCGCGGGTCGACAGCCAAAGAGCAACAGAAGATCCTGAAACCGAGTTGTTGCGTCGTGCTTCTGAAAATTGAAAAGTTAAGAATTTGTAATGTTTCTACAACAGTGACGTCATAGAAAGTTAATCATGTTGTAAATGTTCAGTTCTGTCTTGTCAAGGCTCAGGTTCACGTCTATATGTAGGAAGATAATAAACTAGTGGATGCTATTAAAGTTTAAATACGTGTTCCGAGAATTTATTTATGAAGAATTATGTTACATAATTTATTTGACAAGATTATTAATTTTTGACAACGTCCATCGCGAGTTTGAATCTCGAAAGTTTATTCAATGTGGTTCTAATATCTATTAAAGCAGATAACCTGCTTTAATATAATTTCTGAGGAGAAACAAACGACATCTAAACTGAAAAAGTTTGCGCAAACCAATTGGACTGAGTGACGTAATTCTGCGCATACGACTCAAAGGATGATGTTTTACAGTTTCGTTCAAGAACCATTCAGAGACAATTTAAAAAGAGTTTTAAATAATTTTGAAGTGTGTTGTAACTGACGTAGGTGACGAAGTCTGCACATGGTCATATGTCCAAAGAAAACCATTTATACAAAACTTACGTCGTTACACTACACTTCTATACTATAAATTGTTTAAATGAACAGTATTACACACATTGTCTAAACTGCTTAAACAATATTCCATACATAGAAATTGATTTACCCCTAAATGGCCAATCAACTGAGTCTTCCTACTGCCAATTTCCAGGAAAGGGAGGGCAGAGGGAGGTTTGGAAGGTGTCCCAGAGAGGAGATTTAATTAACTGATCAATTTAATTAATTAGCCAATCAAATTCATATCAAAATGAGGAATGTATTGGTGAGGTGAGTTCCCAGAGGGATGGTTGAGGAGGAGGCGGAGGAGGGGGGGGGGAACAATAGGTTAAGGATCTGTCAATCAAAAGAAGTATTAATCCCAGGGGGTCATAAGCTGTGAATCAAAAGGATGGCTTACCCCCAGTGAGTCATAATCCTCTTAGCAGACCAATAGGTTAAGGGACTGTCAGAGGAGAAAAACAGGTTTGTCCCTGAAATATACTTGCTCCTGATGTAGGCAAGCTGCACTAACATACTGTCTCGGAACATAGTGTGCCCCTACTCGAGGAAACCACATTTTATCATTCTGAGCAAAGAAAAGATAGTCGTTTGTGGAGCTGATGAATGCTTTGATGAATGCTACAACACATTTGTATACAACAAGTGATGGCATGCCTGTATCGGAAAAAGTATGCCCGCCAGTAGCATGATCACCACAAACTGTTTGCAACAGTGTATAGCCGTTTGAGACAGGCTCGTTTACTGGGATGAGTAAACATGAAAGGCAAGTGCATTTGGTACATACACATGCCTTGGAGGGACAGGTATTGAACATTGTAGGACAGGGGTGGCCAAGATTTCGGCTTATGGGCCATGTCTAGGGATGAGTGGCAAAGTGCTCAGCCTTGTTTCACATTTCCCCCAACGCCATGACACGCTGTCTGTGCACGAGGGTGGTGGGTCAGGGTGAAGAGGGGGAAACTGCGAAGATGTCGCATTTAGAAGGAAGCGCAATCACACTGCATTGGATACAGTTTGACATTTCACATTTCTCAATGAGAAGATCAGAAACGGAACAAATTTTCTGTATTATTCAATTGTTATTTCGCACTGAAGACATGATATAATTTTCATCTGATACAAGCAGTCAGCATATGAGTTTTGCATTCAGTTTGTCACATAACCGTGACTTATTTGGCCTCATAATGGGAAAATGGCCTTCCACACAAATACGTCGACTTGTAAATTATAGATTTCAGCGATCAGTCGTCCTTTTTAAATTTTATTGGCAGATCTAGTTTTCAGCTAGAAGATAGCCATTCTCAATGCACTATTATGCATCTGTACTTCCTGCCGAAGACGCTGCCACCCCTGCTGGAAGACGTGCCTGTGATGGCACAAACTGTAATGTGGCTACTACATAATGCTGCTGCAGCTCATTTCTGCCTTTCTGTGGAGTCATCTCTTCAACATATACCCCGACCGGTGAATCAGATGAGGTGGCCCAGTCGCATGGCCTGTCCAGTCCCCTGACCTCAACCTTTTAGGTCTCCATTGATGGAGGAAAGGACTCGTGTATGCTGAACCCATGCTGGATGTACAGACGCTGGAACAATGCATGCATGCTACGTGTGACACCATTCGGCTGCCAGCTTTCAACGAGTGCGTGAGTCGCTGATGCCCGTGGTGTCACTTCAAACACTTTTTCTAATCGTGGTCTAATCACAGCACACGTGTACTTCATTTCGCTGTTCAGCTGTGACGAATTAATAAATTCCCTGTAGCACAGTCGCAATACATTTGCATGTTCATATGATACTCTTTGTTTTTTATTCTCTCTGGAATTGTCTCCTCCAATTTTTCCCCAGAACCAAAATCAATCGGTATACCACAACACACACATACACACACAGGTTTTTCACAATATCAATGAAAAAATCATGTTTAAGTTTTAGTTTCCCTTTTAGAGTCTAGGTTTTCGATGTTAATTTATCCAATGCATGTGATTTTTCTCGAATCGAAACTAAGTACTACGAGCGGCGTTAAATAAATAATGCATTTTTTGTTGGTCGATTTCGTTTGGACAAAAATGTGGAATTTGCTTTGCCTTCAGAATGGTGTCTGTAACAGAGTTGTGTTCCAAGCACAGAGCTGTCATTGAATTTATTTTGGCGGAAAACCAGAGCATGGCAGATATGCACGGTCGCTTGCGGAATATACAGGAAGAAAAGTATTTAAAACGACGAACTCTGGGAGGTTGTAGGAGACATGAAAACAAATATTTTTCCCTAATGTCTTTTTTTCCTATGAGGAGTATTTAAACCGGCAGAGGAAGATTTCTCTGGCGGTAAATTAATTAAACCAACAAACACTCTGCCTCTGCCAATCCACGTTTCTGGGAACCGTCGGTCCGGGAATCGACGCACACGATGACTGAAATATGCCGGCGCCCCGTCATGTTGGAACCACATGCGTTGTCTTGTAGGGAGCGGGACGTTTTCCAGCAATTTTGGCAATGCTCTGGAAAGAAAATTCCTATAGTGCCTGCCATTTAATGGCCTATGTAGCAGATACGGCCCAATTAAACAGTCCCCGACAACAGCGACCCACACATTAACGAAGAACCACACTTGATGAGCGCTAGTAACTGTGACATGTGGGTTACCCTCACTCCAAACATGCGAATTGTGCATGTTGAAGACTCCATGACGCCCGAACGTTGCTTCGTCGGTAAACAACACAGAGGATGGAAATGTAGGATGCATTTCACGCTGTTCTAGGCACCACTGCGAAAACTGTGCTCTGGGTGGATAATCAACTGGTTCCAGGTTGTGGGCACGCTGTAAGTGAAATCGACGTAACACTTGCTATCGAAGGACTGTTCTTCCATTCGTCTGATTCGTCCCCATGTTACGCGCAATTGCACGAGTGCTGATTGAAGGATGCCCCTCTACATGCTCCACGACACCTTCCTCACATTGCAGCGTTCTTACTATGCGACGGCGTCCCTGTCCAGGTAATCTGCTAAATGACCCGGTCTCACGCAGACGTTGGTACACAGCACCAAAGGTCGTATGATGCGGGATACGGCTATTAGGATATTGTTGTTGATAAACCCGCTGTGCAGCTCGTCCGTTGTGGTGCGCTACGTAGTACGCACCAACCATATCAGTGTACTCACTCCAGGTGTATCGCTCCAGAGATAATGCACTACTACACTGGTGGACAGCAGTTTCGTACAACTGAAGAGCGTAATACGGCCTCTAACAACTGAAGAATGTAATACGGCATCCACCGGTTTAAATAATCCTCATAGGAAAAAATGACATTAGGGGAAAATATTTGTTTTGATTAGAGATGGGCAAAACTGTTCTTTTCAGAGATTGGATCAGAACTGTTCACTCCCTCAAATGAATTAGCTCTTTTTCATGACTCACCACTCATTTACAATATAAAATAAATGGAAGGCACATTGCCCTTTAAACTTGGTTTATTCCAGTACTATACCTGTATTTTGATCTTATTTGATCCTATTTTGAAGTAACACAGATAATGAGTAAGAATTTTGTATTGTTTATTGAAATTTCCACAATATGACAGTTTTTGATTATTGATTTATTTTGCACTATCGTGGTTTTTTGGGTGATCGGAAAATGTTGTAACTTGAGATTTACATTAACAATATATTTGGCTATAACGTATTAAAATTTCATTAACCTCATACAAATACATCGCAAGCCATATATTTTTAAAGTGAACGTTTCCTTTCGAAGACGCCTAAAATCGCAAAATCCGTACCAGAATAAGAAAAAAAAATATAAATTTGACTGTAAAACGAAAGTGCTGCATATAGCCTTACGCAGAATAAAACAAGGAAAATATTGGTGTATCACATTTTGCGATACGTTTATCGGTTCGCTCGTAATTAAAGTGTAAATTCGAGTGTCTATAATAAAAATCCTATAGTAAGAGGAGTCATCAGGAACCTAATCTAATCAGTTTAAACAAATAAAAATAAAATAAAAACAATTGATGTATACATAACATAATAATGTAATATACATAGCGGCATTACTACGAAGAACAATATCCAGTGGGGACGAACTCCGATGCAGAGGCGCTGAGTCGAGCAGGTCGAGCCGCGAGCTGTTTTACTGCGTGAGCTGAGACCGCAGAGACCACAGTGACACCTGAGTCGCTTTGCTCGACGCTCTGGCTAGAGTCGAGACGGTGGGGCGAGCGTTGAGCGGGCGAGTTCCGAGGGAGGGGGTAGCGGTGAACTCACCCGCTCCGAGACAAATAGTTCGTTCCCTTGCGAGCGGGTTTTTGCAAGTAGTTCCTATGTTATCCGCTAGGTGGCTCTCTGTCCTGTTGCTCGCATCAACTGCCCAGAGGGCAGGACGTGCGACTGAAACGATCGCCGACAGAGTGCGATGCGAAGTTACGCTGCGCCAGAACACAAAATCCAATGGGGCACTGCACAATGCAGGCAGCCAAGGTAGAAGCAGGGCAGAGGCCGGCGCTGGCTGTGTTGTGTGGCGTGCACTGTGCTGTGACCAGCAGAGGCGCTGCTGATATGCTCCGTCTCTCTCTCTCTCTCTCTCTCTGCCGTGGGAAACGTTTGGAGCTACCGTTCTTTTTTTCTGAATCACTGATTGTTCACTCCTTTGAAAGATTGAACTCTATGAATTAGTTCAAGAGCGGATCCCCCATCTCTAGTTTTGATGTCCCCTACAACCTCCCAGAGTTTGTCAGTTTAAATACTTTTCACCCTGTATACTGAGAACTGGCAGTGAACGAAAGTTTGATTAGTCGTTAGGTTGTACCATCGCAGCCATGTGGCAGCCACGTGCCGGACTACCGAACACTGTGATTCCTGCAGATGACACGCGGTCATCTCTTTTGTGGTGATCAACGGATCACGATCAAACACTCTGCTGCTCATTCACCAGTTGGGGTACCCAAAGATGTGTGCCCGTTGGTTTCCTCGCCTTCTAAGGCCATAAAGAGCAACGAAAGGCTATCTGTGCGGAATTGCCTGCGCGTTACGAGGCTGATTGTGGCAATTGTTTTGTCGAACATCGTCACAGATGATTAAACATGTGTTCATCACTTCGAAGCGGAAACAAAGCGGCAGTCAATGGAGTATCGCACAGCACCTGTCCTCTGACGAAAAAGTTCAAAGTTGTGCCCCCAGTGTCCGGCTGGCGGCAGTCTCCTGGGGCTCTGAACGGATCATTCTGCCTCAAGTGGTGTGTCCTGCTGCACCGATCAGCTCTGATGTGTCTTGTGCTACTCACAGGAAACTGAAGAAACGATTTCAGTGTGTTCGTCGCCACAAAAAATGCAAACGAACTCCTCCTTTTCCAATGATGGCTCTGAGCACTATGGGACTTAACTGCTACGGTCATCAGTCCCCTAGAACTTAGAACTACTTAAACCTAACTAACCTAAGGACAGCACACAACACCCAGCCATCACGAGGCAGAGAAAATCCCTGACCCCGCCGGGAATCGAACCCGGGAACCCGGGCGTGGGAAGCGAGAACGCTACCGCACGACCACGAGATGCGGGCTTTTTCCAATGGCAACCCAAACAGTTACACGAGTCTGCTCGCAAAACTTCAATGGACCGTTCTTCCTCATCCACCCTACAGCCCAAATCTCACACTCCCCGACTTACACCTTTTAGCCCAATGAACGATACACTTCGCGGGAAGCAGTACATGGATGATGCGGAAGTTGTTGATGCAGCAAGACTGGGCCCTGACATGGTCCAGTGGAGGGGTACCATCCCGGCATACATAAGGCGATAGCATTGAACGAAGATTAATTGAAAAATTGGGTTTTGATCGAAAAAGCTGGGGAATAATATTGTATATTGGAATCTTGAATAAAAGCAGCCCAATTTCATAAAAAAAGTAAAGTTTGCAAGGTAGGAGACGAGATACTGGCAGAAGTAAAGCTGTGAGGACGGGGCGTGAGTCTTGTTTGGGTAGGTCAGATGTTAGAGCACTTGCCCGCGAAAGGCAAAGGTCCCGATTTCGAGTCTCAGTCCGGCACACAGTTTTAATCTGCCAGGAACTTTCATATCAGCGCACACTCCGCTGTAGAGTGAAAATTACATTCTATTCTGCGGTACTCAAAAAATTCCAAAGAGTTTACAAAACAAAAGAGTTTACAAACTTTATTGACAAATGGAGAATCATCACCAGGGTACAACATTATTCTGCAAATGAATCCAGAAATTATATCGTGTCGTTAATAATATGAATTTTAAGTATGCCAGGTACTTCGTTACTTCAAATATTTCTAAAATAAGAGTGATCTTAACTGTACGTACAGAGTGCTGACAAATTAATTTCTTTGTACACATTTTAGTCTGAAATACAATAAATCGTACTCAAAATAATGTGAATTTCATTCAGTAAAACTGCTGATATAAAATGGAAATGTCGTGTGACTAGAGCCTCCCGTCGGGTAGGCCGTTCGCCGGGTGCAAGTCTTTCGATTTGACGCCACTTCGGCGACTTGCCGGTCGATGCGGATGAAATGACAAGTATTAGGACAACACAACACCCAGTCCCTGAGCGGAGAAAATCTTCGACCCAGCACGGAATCGAACCCAGGCCCTTAGGATTGATCAATTATTCAAAAAGAGTCTTAATCGCTTTTATTATTATTATACCGCCATCCGGTTTCAACCCGACGCAGGGGTCATCTTCTGGGCGTTTACACCATTGGTCGACTGCTGGTGGTGTCACTCCTTTCTACATAACGGCAGCCGACCAATTGTGTAAACGCCCAGAAGGTGACCCCTGCGTCGGGTTGAAACCGGTTGGCGGTATAATAATAATAAAGGCGCATAATCAAAGAAACATTAACAAATACAACATCAAAAGTAAAATTCCAAGGAGAAATTTCATGGCATTTCGAGGTCAAAACCGGCGTCAGACAAGGAGATGCGCTGTCCCCGGTACTCTTCAACTGTGTTCTGGATAAAGTCATAGCGGAATGCAGAACACTCACGCAAAAACATGGAGTTGAGAAAGTCCAAATTGGAGGGAAGTGCTACAAAGCCATTGAAACCAACTGTTTTGCCTTCGCTGACGATCTCGCCTGTTTAGCTTACACACAAAAAGACACAATAAAACAAATAGAATTACTTAAAGAAACTGCTGAAAAAGGAGGCTTGCAAATTTCATTTGAAAAGACAGAAATCATTACAAATATCAAAAATCCACCAAAGAAAATAACCACGAAATACGGGAAAATACAGGTATCTAAATATTTTAAATATCTTGGTGAACTAATTCAGCCTGTGGCAAAAGGTCATCCAGCCTGCAGGGCTAGAATACAAAACCTAGAGACAGCAACTCACTACTGCAGACAAATGTATTTAAAAAAATGTATATCGAAAAACATTAAACTCAAGCACTACCAGACTGTCATTAGACCGCAGATGCTATATGCATCAGAAACACTGGCGAATTTTACATACGCAGAACAGATAGAAAATCGGGAAAGAAGAATTGTGAGGACAATTCTTGGACACAGGAAAATAACAGATGATCAAGGCAAGCCTGTATACAGACTAAAAAGCAACAAAGAAGTGTATACGAAGTGCAGCAAAATTAAAGACGAAATTAGAAAAAGAAGATGCTCCTTTTATGCTCGCATCATGAGGATGAACCCGAATAGGCTTACAAAACAAATATTTTCGTACACCGCAAATCTAAAAAATAAAAATTTATGGTTTATCAACACAGAAAGAGATCTAAAAGAAATGGACATAGACCAGCAAACAATATTTAACAGAAACATTTGTAGAAAAGAACTGAATTCATTCACGGGTTTCGGTGTGAAAATTAAGAAGACTTGTGGAACTAAATGGTCTGAAGAGAGAAAAGCCGCCTTCAGCGCAAGAATGAAAGAAGTGTGGACTGAGAGAAAGAAGACTTCCCAGAAGCGCAAGAAATAACTGTTTTCACGGTCTTTAACGGCCAAATTTGTATAATAATAATAATAATAATAATAATAATAAAGGCGATTTAGACTGTTTTTGAATAATTGATTAATCATACTGATCGCTGCTTCATCTCCACAACCATGTTATCCAAAAACCTTAGCATTGACATTCTGTCGCGCTGACCACTCTTTTTTTTTTTTTCGTGGAGGACGTCCGATGACACCCATTCAGGTTGTTCGTCGATCCATTCACTCATCACTCAGCTTTTTCATTACAGAGGGTAGCTAAACCCTCTGACCGAACACCCTGAACTACCGTGCCGACATCACTCAGCTACCGGGGCAGACAACTGCTGATATAATGTTCACCTATACAAGAATCTATAGTACACATGGCATCGGTTATTTCTATAAAAAAGGTAATGTTAGAGGAGTGTGTGCTATTATAACATCCACCAGCGACCATCCAATAGTTGTGAAGCGTGCTGGTCGGGAAATTGAAAGCCCTGCCACGAGAACCCCTTACCGACGTTGTGGCCAGTTTGGGAGCGCGTTGTACAGCACACTACTGCCCCACGGTGACCACACGCTCTATTAAGGACCATGACTCGCATTTTGTAATGACCAGAGAACCATCATAAATCGTGGTGGCTTCAGTGTAATTATTCTGTGGGACCAGAAAACGCTTCCTAACACTTGTAAGTAGGCTGTTTAGGTTTTTATGTTGGTAACGCCACGTAGCGCTCTGTATGAAAATCACTGACTGTGCTGTGTGAAGTCTGTGGCTCGTGTGCATTGTTGGAATAGTCGCTTGTGTAGTGTTGGGCAGTTGGGTGTGAACAGGTGAACAGCGCGTAGCGTTGCGCAGTTGGAGGTGAGCCGCCAGCAGTGGTGGATGTGGGAAGAGAGATGCCAGAGTTTTGAGAGCGGACGATCTGGACGTGTGTCCATCAGAAAGAGTAAATTTGTAAGACTAGATGTCATGAACTGATATATAGATATACACTCCTGGAAATTGAAATAAGAACACCGTGAATTCATTGTCCCAGGAGGGGGAAACTTTATTGACACATTCCTGGGGTCAGATACATCACATGATCACACTGACAGAACCACAGGCACATAGACACAGGCAACAGAGCATGCACAATGTCGGCACTAGTACAGTGTATATCCACCTTTCGCAGCAATGCAGGCTGCTATTCTCCCATGGAGACGATCGTAGAGATGCTGGATGTAGTCCTGTGGAACGGCTTGCCATGCCATTTCCACCTGGCGCCTCAGTTGGACCAGCGTTCGTGCTGGACGTGCAGACCGCGTGAGACGACTCTTCATCCAGTCCCAAACATGCTCAATGGGGGACAGATCCGGAGATCTTGCTGGCCAGGTAGTTGACTTACACCTTCTAGAGCACGTTGGGTGGCACGGGATACATGCGGACGTGCATTGTCCTGTTGGAACAGCAAGTTCCCTTGCCGGTCTAGGAATGGTAGAACGATGGGTTCGATGACGGTTTGGATGTACCGTGCACTATTCAGTGTCCCCTCGACGATCACCAGTGGTGTACGGCCAGTGTAGGAGATCGCTTCCCACTCCATGATGCCGGGTGTTAGCCCTGTGTGCCTCGGTCGTATGCAGTCCTGATTGTGGCGCTCACCTGCACGGCGCCAAACACGCATACGACCATCATTGGCACCAAGGCAGAAGCGACTCCCATCGCTGAAGACGACACGTCTCCATTCGTCCCTCCATTCACGCCTGTCGCGACACCACTGGAGGCGGGCTGCACGATGTTGGGGCGTGAGCGGAAGACGGCCTAACAGTGTGCGGGACCGTAGCCCAGCTTCATGGAGACGGTTGCGAATGGTCCTCGCCGATACCCCAGGAGCAACAGTGTCCCTAATTTGCTGGGAAGTGGCGGTGCGGTCCCCTACGGCACTGCGTAGGATCCTACGGTCTTGGCGTGCATCCGTGCGTCGCTGCGGTCCGGTCCCAGGTCGACGGGCACGTGCACCTTCCGCCGACCACTGGCGACAACATCGATGTACTGTGGAGACCTCACGCCCCACGTGTTGAGCAATTCGGCGGTACGTCCACCCGGCCTCCCGCATGCCCACTATACGCCCTCGCTCAAAGTCTGTCAACTGCACATACGGTTCACGTCCACGCTGTCGCGGCATGCTACCAGTGTTAAAGACTGCGATGGAGCTCCGTATGCCACGGCAAACTGGCTGACACTGACGACGGCGGTGCACAAATGCTGCGCAGCTAGCGCCATTCGACGGCCAACACCGCGGTTCCTGGTGTGTCCGCTGTGCCGTGCGTGTGATCATTGCTTGTACAGCCCTCTCGCAGTGTCCGGAGCAAGTATGGTGGGTCTGACACACCGGTGTCAATGTGTTCTTTTTTCCATTTCCAGGAGTGTAATATTCATAAGTCATCGTTCTACCATTCCTAGACCGGCAAGGGAACTTGCTGTTCCAACAGGACAATGCACGTCCGCTTGTATCCCGTGCCACCCAACGTGCTCTAGAAGGTGTAAGTCAACTACCCTGGCCAGCTAGATCTCCGGATCTGTCCCCCATTGAGCATGTTTGGGACTGGATGAAGCGTCGTCTCACGCGGTCTGCACGTCCAGCACGAACGCTGGTCCAACTGAGGCGCCAGGTGGAAATGGCATGGCAAGCCGTTCCACAGGACTACATCCAGCATCTCTACGATCGTCTCCATGGTAGAATAGCAGCCTCCATTGCTGCGAAAGGTGGATATACACTGTACTAGTGCCGACATTGTGCATGCTCTGTTGCCTGTGTCTATGTGCCTGTGGTTCTGTCAGTGTGATCATGTGATGTATCTGACCCCAGGAATGTGTCAACAAAGTTTCCCCTTCCTGGGACAATGAATTCACGGTGTTCTTATTTCAATTTCCAAGAGTGTATTAAGGTAAATACATTGTTTGTTCTCTATCAGAATCTTTCATTTGCTAACTGTGCCTATCTGTAGTTAGTGCCTTCAGCAGTTAGAATCTTTTATTTAGCTGGCAGTATTGGCGCTCGCTGTATTGTAGTAGTTCGAGTAACGAAGATTTTTGTGAGGTAAGTGATTCATGAAAGGTATAGGTTATTGTTAGCGCCATTCTTTTGTAGGGATTATTGAAAGTCAGATTGCGTTGCGCTAAAAATATTGTGTGTTAGTTTACTGATGATCAGAGTAAGTAAAGAGTGGAATGTCTGAGTACGTTCAGTTTTGCTCAGCTGTTTGAAAATCAAATAACGTAAGAAGTTTATCAGCACAGTAGTTGATTTATTTTAAAAGGGAATGTTTCACACTTAACATTTTAGTCGATGTTAACACATTTCTCTTTTCCTTCCTATTTCCAGTTTTTCTGAGTCTTCAGTCATCCGACTGGTTTGATGCGGCCCGCCACAAATTCCTCTTCTACGCCAATCTCTTAATCTCAGAATAGCACTTGCAACTTACTTGTAACAGTACCCATCCGCTACTTGCAGTTTCTCATTTCATATTCCAATCTCTTCAGTATCGCCCGAATTTATTCAACCACATTCCATTACTCTCATTTTACTTTTCTTGATTTCTGTCCCTACCACCTACTGAAACTGAAGAAATGTATTCCAGTCGTCAGGTCAACAAATGCTATAAAAGGTCGATTTACCTTTCTTCAGAGTATCTTCTAGGGTACGCCGTACTGCCAGTAATGCCTGACGAGTTCACGAATTTCTCTAGAAGCCTAACTGATCAACCCTGTTATCTATTTCTGTCTTGTACCAGAGGCATTCGCTAAGATGGGCTCGTGTCGCTGCAGAATCTGATACATCGCTAAATCTGTCTCGTGGATCCAGGGATAAATATTCAAGACGCGGAGAATTTGAATGCTCCGTCTGCGGAAGGCGAGAGCGAAACCGCGTTGGCATTATCTGCAGAGTCTTCACGCCTAGCGGAGGAGATAAGGCACGGCATCCGGGAGAAGGTACCCCAGTGGCAGCGGAAAGAGAGAGAAAGAGAAAGAGAAAGAGAGAGAGAGAGACAGAGACAGAGAGAGAAGCCCGCAGAAAACGCTACTCGGCGGGGCGAGAAATGCTGAAGGGCAGAAGATCCAGGTCAGATGGGGGGGGGGGGGGGGGGATAGCGCAGCTGACACAGAAAGAAAGACCTCCTCGTAAGTTCACCGGAGGGGGCAGGCGAGGTGTGGCTCGGAATAAGTAAGTATAAGTAAAATAACGGACTGACTCTGTAAATGGGCTAATATCTCCATGATCTCTGTGTAAGGTGCCAGGATTTGGGCACTTACACGTCAGCATGTCAACATTAGTATTAATAATAAAGGGACTGCCAAGGGCATCAGATCATGACTTTATTGAATCATGATGAATATGAGGCACTGCCGAGTAGTATTCCCTGCATGTCTGCCTGTTTAAGTCACTAACTTAAAGCGTTGGTGAAAAGTGTCGGAAGTTGAGAATTGTGGAATATAAAGTCTGCAGATGGCCGTAGCTCGAAGGGCCGCCGTGGGTGGCAGGTAGCGGTCACCGGAAACGCGGGAGAATACGGCGCTTTGGGGGACAGCCCGGCATGCGGAGCCACCTGTGCTGGGCAACACGTGGCGGAGACGGGAATTTCGTTTGCCTAGGGGCGATGTGACCCACACAATCATTGGGTAGAATCTCAAAAATGGCATTGGAGGGATTTCGGCGATGTTAGAGAGTTCGACATTCGCCGAAACTGAGTATTCTTCCGCCGCGTTTTCGTTCACGTGGAAGACGGGAGGGTTGTGGAGAGAGAGAGCACTTCGCGTTTAGTCACCGAGCGGTACGGACTTGGAGACGGCGTCTTGGCCGTCGTCTTCGAATGGAGCGGACTTCGACTTGGACGTCGGCGAGTTAGGACGCATGCCGCAAGATCTAAGACGCGAATTGTTCATTTGTGCAGAATAGTGCAGAGAGGGTGAAACTTGACGGCAAAAAGTAAGAGATCCTGCCAATGTCGTACACAATGGAAGGCTACTGTTAACGTTGTATGCAATAAAAATTAACTCTTGGGGTTACTACACTCCTGGAAATTGAAATAAGAACACCGTGAATTCATTGTCCCAGGAAGGGGAAACTTTATTGACACATTCCTGGGGTCAGATACATCACATGATCACACTGACAGAACCACAGGCACATAGACACAGGCAACAGAGCATGCACAATGTCGGCACTAGTACAGTGTATATCCACCTTTCGCAGCAATGCAGGCTGCTATTCTCCCATGGAGACGATCGTAGAGATGCTGGATGTAGTCCTGTGGAACGGCTTGCCATGCCATTTCCACCTGGCGCCTCAGTTGGACCAGCGTTCGTGCTGGACGTGCAGACCGCGTGAGACGACGCTTCATCCAGTCCCAAACATGCTTAATGGGGGACAGATCCGGAGATCTTGCTGGCCAGGGTAGTTGACTTACACCTTCTAGAGCACGTTGGGTGGCACGGGATACATGCGGACGTGCATTGTCCTGTTGGAACAGCAAGTTTCCTTGCCGGTCTGGGAATGGTAGAACGATGGGTTCGATGACGGTTTGGATGTACCGTGCACTATTCAGTGTCCCCTCGACGATCACCAGTGGTGTACGGCCAGTGTAGGAGATCGCTCCCCACACCATGATGCCGGGTGTTGGCCCTGTGTGCCTCGGTCGTATGCAGTCCTGATTGTGGCGCTCACCTGCACGGCGCCAAACACGCATACGACCATCATTGGCACCAAGGCAGAAGCGACTCTCATCGCTGAAGACGACACGTCTCCATTCGTCCCTCCATTCACGCCTGTCGCGACACCACTGGAGGCGGGCTGCACGATGTTGGGGCGTGAGCGGAAGACGGCCTAACGGTGTGCGGGACCGTAGCCCAGCTTCATGGAGACGGTTGCGAATGGTCCTCGCCGATACCCCAGGAGCAACAGTGTCCCTAATTTGCTGGGAAGTGGCGGTGCGGTCCCCTACGGCACTGCGTAGGATCCTACGGTCTTGGCGTGCATCCGTGCGTCGCTGCGGTCCGGTCCCAGGTCGACGGGCACGTGCACCTTCCGCCGACCACTGGCGACAACATCGATGTACTGTGGAGACCTCACGCCCCACGTGTTGAGCAATTCGGCGGTACGTCCACCCGGCCTCCCGCATGCCCACTATACGCCCTCGCTCAAAGTCCGTCAACTGCACATACGGTTCACGTCTACGCTGTCGCGGCATGCTACCAGTGTTAAAGGCTGCGATGGAGCTCCGTATGCCACGGCAAACTGGCTGACACTGACGGCGGCGGTGCACAAATGCTGCGCAGCTAGCGCCATTCGACGGCCAACACCGCGGTTCCTGGTGTGTCCGCTGTGCCGTGTGTGTGATCATTGCTTGTACAGCCCTCTCGCAGTGTCCGGAGCAAGTATGGTGGGTCTGACACACCGGTGTCAATGTGTTCTTTTTTCCATTTCCAGGAGTGTATATTAAACTGATGATTTAATTGAGAAGGCAAACAAGATTTAGTTTACTGACAACATTTATATTTCCAAACACACAAAAAACAAAAGAAACAAAGACAGGTCTAATTGAACCTAAACAGATTATTTTCGAATATCGTAAACAACCAACAGGTGGTTTAAGACCACAGTGGACAATGATCCTGGGTGGCACAGGTGAGTCAAATACACTGACCCTAAATTTGCGAATAACGTTCTTGGTGTTAATCTGACGCTGAGCAGACTTTGACTTGTTCAGTGTACCTTAGGCTATGTGGGTGCAGCTAAGACCGAGTGGCGATTGGGGTTTGTACGCCTAGACAAGTCCGGAGCAGCAGTACTTTAACCTGTTTGCTTCGTGCAGCGATGTAGCTTGCAGCTGGCGAGCCGTGTGCGGCAGTGGCGAGGCGTAAGGCGGCGCCTGTGAGACGGTCGCGCCCACGAAAGAAATGAAAAATCCCACGATCTAGCGATCAGGCAGACGGATCGCACTTTACCCCCTACTAGAGCCCTGAAGTCACGGAAGATTTCTGTGCCTGACACACCCGTTCGCTGATCGTACCAACGACCAGTTCGGCTCATACGGCAGAGCGCACAAGGATGCCAAACGCCGAGTCTGGTAAACCAAATCGAATAAGTGTGCCCTAGGCAAACGAGTAGTCCGAGACGTTTGAAATCACACTGTCAGTACAGTGAAAACTTCACCAACGGCTCTCCAGTCTAACCTCTCGCAAGTTGAGTCAGTTTTAGGATGGGTCCCAAGTACCAGCCACACCTGCCGCAGCTTCAGCTAGAAATTGCTTCCCGACCGAAGTCCCCCCGCCACAGAGCCTCACACCTCCCCAGATAGAAACAGTTCCCGTTTTTCGGCACAGTATACGAACGACAAAGCCTTCCATTTCAACTTGGGCCAACCACAGAACTTAAGAGGCGCTACGAGGGCAGTTCAATAAGTAATGCAACACATTTTTTTTCTGAAACAGGGGTTGTTTTATTCAGCATTGAATACACCAGGTTATTCCCCAATCTTTTAGCTACACAACACTATTTTTCAACGTAATCTCCATTCAATGCTACGGCCTTACGCCACCTTGAAATGAGGGCCTGTATGCCTGCACGGTACCATTCCACTGGTCGATGTCGGAGCCAACGTCGTACTGCATCAATAACTTCTTCATCATCCGCGTAGTGCCTCCCACGGATTGCGTCCTTCATTGGGCCAAACATATGGAAATCCGACGGTGCGAGAACGGGGCTGTAGGGTGCATGAGGAAGAACAGTCCACTGAAGTTTTGTGAGCTCCTCTCGGGTGCGAAGACTTGTGTGAGGTCTTGCGTTGTCATGAAGAAGGAGAAGTTCGTTCAGATTTTTGTGCCTACGAACACGCTGAAGTCGTTTCTTCATTTTCTGAAGAGTAGCACAATACACTTCAGACTTGATCGTTTGACCATGGGGAAGGACGTCGAACAGAATAACCCCTTCAGCGTCCCAGAAGACTGTAACCGTGACTTCACCGGCTGAGGGTATGGCTTTAAACTTTTTCTTGGTAGGAGAGTGGGTGTGGCGCCACTCCATTGATTGCCGTTTTGTTTCAGGTTCGAAGTGATGAACCCATGTTTCATCGCCTGTAACAATCTTTGACAAGAAATTGTCACCCTCAACCACATGACGAGCAAGCAATTCCGCACAGATGGTTCTCCTTTGCTCTTTATGGTGTTCGGTAAGACAACGAGGGACCCAGCGGGAACAAACCTTTGAATATCCCAACTGGTGAACAATTGTGACAGCACTACCAACAGAGATGTCAAGTTGAGCACTGAGTTGTTTGATGGTGATCCGTCGATCATCTCGAACGAGTGTGTTCGCACGCTCCGCCATTGCAGGAGTCACAGCTGCGCACGGCCGGCCCGCACATGGGAGATCAGGCAGTCTTGCTTGACCTTGCGGCGATGATGACACACGCTTTGCCCAACGACTCACCGTGCTTTTGTCCACTGCCAGATCACCGTAGACATTCTGCAAGCGCCTATGAATATCTGAGATGCCCTGGTTTTCCGCCAAAAGAAACTCGATCACTGCCCGTTGTTTGCAATGCACATCCGTTACAAACGCCATTTTAACAGCTCCGTACAGCGCTGCCACCTGTCGGAAGTCAATGAAACTATACGAGACGAAGCGGGAATGTTTGAAAATATTCCACAAGAAATTTCCGGTTTTTTCAACCAAAATTGGCCGAGGAAAAAAATGTGTTGCATTATTGAACTGCCCTCGTATATTTCCCCTCCTACACGCCAGCACAAACTCATGACGAACCAGCGCAAGAGTTAAGAGACCTGCGTCTCTGGAAAAAACAAAGAAACCGCCAATTACAGCCATTTTTAAGATTCGCGGTGGGAGCAGACGTCTTCCCCAGAAGTCGCTTCATTTCCCACGGCAGCAAGCGAACAGATACAATCTTACAGATCTTTAACTTAATTGCCTGTGCCTGGGAGCAAGTTAGTCCTAGCTATGTGGAGTAATAAAGATTCTATCTCTAAACGTTTCCCAGACTTCAGCATTTCCTTTACAATCAAGGCTGCCGATGGAAGTGGGTCACAGGCCTGTTTGCAGATTTCGACGAACACGAAAACTTGTAAATTTTTATTAGGCGTAGCGCAGTCCAAAAAGCCGTGTTTACAACCCCAGTGTGTAGGCGCATCCCTTCAGTCTGTCGCCCCCAGCCCACCTTTCGGCTGGCGCCGATGCAGGTATAGTGGCATTGTCCTGCTCGAGACCTGTCTCAACTAGTGGGTGCTCTGTCGGCACCTTTGCGACCGTGGGCCTGTCCGGCAATATTTACTGAGGGATGGCTCGCCGCCACTTGCTTTCAACTTCAAACACGCAATCTCTATGAACCAATAACCTTAAACATTCCTCATGCTTCTACCTCCATCAATGTCAGCTCAGGCTGTTAACCTTTAGGGGCTCGCACCAGTTGTGAAACGTTGGAACAAAATATTCACTTCATACAAAATATTTATGAAAAATAAGTGAGACAGTAACTTGTCCTCGAAATATTTATGAAAAATCGGTGAGGGAGAATCTTGTCCTCTGTCAAGGGATTTTTCTTGTATTCGAGTTTTTTCAGAAGAAAGTTGGCACCTGATTTCTGACTTGCAGGATTTGTGACGTACTGTGAGATGGAAGTTTGAGAAGGAGCTTTGAATTGAGATTACCTCAGACTGGGGGGTGCTGCGAGTCAGAGATTGCAGAGCCATCCCAATTATAGGTGTCTTCAACATAGGGCCAGTTTGAGTGATTGCCTTCACTATAAGTGTAGGATTTCGCATTTTTTTAGGTTCATACGATGAGGTTCAGCATGGGAGGTAAACGGTCTGTATTGCAGCATTGCACCAACGCGTGTTCCGTGCAGAGTTCTGCACTTAGAGCTCTTTGTGTGCTCAGAAGCGCTTAACCACTTCCAACAACTTATATAGTCTTCCTGATCTTGTAGTTATCCTTGCGATGTGCCGAGTATTCATCAACGTAGCTGCCGGTAATTGTGGCGCGTAATTGCAAATTAGTTAATGTGCCATTCTCAGGAGTGTGTGGGTGGTCAAAGAAAATTCATATTTTTGTAATTTCTGTCAGCTATGGGAAATATCAAAATTAAATGCCAGTATTACAATCGAACTGTCGACTTCATTGTAGGTAGCATTTAACCTGTCCCAGCAAGCTTTACATGTACCCTAGTAAGTGCACAGCTTGCCCATACGGGAAGGAAAGAAGGTTTGCGATCTTCTGTGTCAGCGACGGACTAATAAGCTTACACCTACACCAGATGTAGGATATCGCAATGTGAGGATCCCACTGTCTTCTTCTAATTCAGATCCTATAAATTTACGCAATGGCGTTTCACGAGAACCATACGGGTCGTTCAATAAGTAACACTACACTTTTTTCAGTCAATTTCGGTTGAAAAAATGCAAAATTTGTCGTGGGATATAGTAGAATATTCCCGCTTCAGCCCCTATGTCTAGTGGCTAGTGTTGCTGCCTCTGGACCACGGGGGTCGGGGTTCGATTTCCGGCCGGGTTGGGGATTTACTCTGCCCGGGGACTGGGTGTTTGTGTTGCCCTCATCATTTCACCACCACCATCATCATTCGTGACAGTGGTTAGATGGTGAAACCTTCCCGTCTCCTCTATATCTCTTTTGTTACGCAATCTTCCCTTCTACTGTCGTACTGTCCTCAAGAAATTGAACGAACTACTACATCGGGTTCGTCGTGTAATAAAAACTGGTCACAGTGAGATAAGTGTACTAACTGATCTTAGATCAAATGAAGTAAACGATACCGCACCGAAGACATAAAAACCAAACATCCACTACAAGATGGCTATGCGAAAATATTTAAATCTCAACGTGTATAAACAATGTGAATACAATGATGATTATGAAGTTCTAAAAAAAAAACAGACAATTAATTGTAGTTTATTTATGAAATGTATGTTCCAAAGATTGTTTTGCATAAATAGATCGATATACAATATTAATTCCTTTGCTACATGTTGTTAGAGGCAATCTTTGTACTTTTGAGCTGTCGGTTGTATGAGTTTGAAATGTGAGGATGGAGAACGAGTTATGTGTGTTTTATTGATTTGTACTGTGAAGTGAAATGACTCATAGTATATGTGTAAATTCTGTAGAAAGTCCACTATATTTCACATTGTTATTGAAGCATCAACCCGATCGTCCTCTTGATGACTACAGAAAGATAAACCACAGAACGGAAATCACAACGAGTCATCGTATGCAACAAAGAAGAGCAACGCAAAGATGAGTATTTGTAGTACTAACAGGACTGATTATTTAAATTTGACTTGCAACCTCTTCTTTCGTAATCGGCTTACTGCACTCCGATATAACTGACCGTGATCACATATGCCTAATGAAATTTTACAGTGAGTAAGGCCACCGTTACCGAAGAAAATTACGCCGGTTAGTTGGAGGAATTTGTACAACAGGCTCTGTTCTAAACTTAAGCCAAATACTGGTGATAATTTTGAAATGGGTGGAGTATAGTGCAATGAACGGCACAGGGTGGAGAAAGGGTACTACGTAATATTTACTACAAAAATCACTGACAACTCAATGAAAACACTGATTAGCTAAAAACGGGATAATTAAACGGTTGCCAGCCTGCTAGGCGAATGCAACTCCAGAATCTTGAAGAAGATAATGGCAAAGAAATGTAAGCAAATAATCACTGGCGTGGAAACAGAGGGTTATTCTGAAATACTAAATTTTGAAAGTAACTTCATATGAAATTATTGGTTGGATAAATGACTGGCTTAACTTAAACTTTGTTACATAAAATAACGACTTTCAACGTTAAAAAATATATCGGCTCAACCACTTTTTTATAGTGTAAAACACTAAAATTGACATGTTTCGGAAGTCAAGCTTCCATTATCAGAATAAGAAAAAGTAAAAGAACCTGTTAAAACTCGCTAAAATGGAACATGCACCAAGAAATTGATAATAAAATTAAAACATCGTGGCTACTTCGCTTGTTGCAACTACGATGTTTTAATTTTATTATCGATTGCCTGGTGCATGTTCCATTTTAGTGAGTTTTAACAGGTTCTTTTACTTTTTATTATTCTGATGATGGAAGCTTGACTTCCGAAACACGTCAATCTTAGTGTTTTACACTACAAACAAGTGGCTGAGCCGATATATTTTTAACATTGATATTCACAACCACGACCTCTCATCCAGTATGGATAAAATCAAAAAACGACTTTCAATAACCTTATCGTAACGTATTGCAAGATTTAGAAAAAGGCAAGCAATTTACTTTTGGTTATTGAAAGACTGAATTGAATTTTGTTGAAACAAATGAGTAACTGATTTTACTTTTAAAATACAAACAGTAAGACACATATCAAACTGGCAGAAGCCAATCGCTAAACTAATCACAGAATAAACGAAATTTGTGCACTCTTAATTTGTGCTGTGCCTTTAGTTATTAGTTTTGTGAGTGTAATTTTACATCAGTTTAACTGAATGAAGTTAATACACCAAATAAGAAATTAGTTAAGCTTATGTTATGAAGTGCAAGAATGAACAGCTACTGAGGCAGAAAATTTAGACAGAAACTGGTCATTAGCAAACACAGAAAATTGGCAGTAAATATATTAGAACAAATAAGCCGAAACTGGTCATTAGCAAACACAGAAAATTGGCAGTAAATATATTAGAACAAATAAGCCCTCGGTCACAAATATTAAGTCAAAATTGACCAGGCTTCGACGCTACTATGAGCGTCGTCTACAGAATTAGGCAAACTGTTCTAGAACATATTAAGTATATAATACATTAATAAAATTAAAGTTTGTACTGACTGGAACTGCAGCTTCCTCCGCCTGTCCACTCCTACCGCACTCTCAATACAACCAATCAGGCGCTACACTGGCGCGAGCATAGCTGCACCCCGCTTTGGCGGGAGCCCCCAACAAACACGTCCGCACTCTCTCATGACTCAATCTGCTCTGCCGCCTCTCTGCTCGCAGCGCGACAGAGAATCTCCATACGCAAAGTCAAACAATGGCACAGCTACTGCCACTTCGCCATTGCTATCGATACATTAAATAAAGTTCCCAGCAATTGACAATATTTTAGTTATAATTACAATCAGTTATATAGAGTCAGAAATAAATACACTATTACATCGATTACACATTAAATATACACTCATGCTCGTAAATTAAGGATAATGCTGATACATGGTGAAACATCACTCTGGTGAACGGTTTGAGGGTTTAAATCATCTCGGGGTATGACCATGCGGTGCATTTGACCAGCGGTCGTCGCACGGTGGCGCTGGCAGCAGTCCACATCCACAGAGGTGTGTTGGTGCATGTCAGAGTACGGTTCAGCGAGTAAGTGTGCAGACGTTTTCAGACGTGCTAATGGTGACTGTGTGTTGAAAATGGCTCAAAGAACACATATTGATGACGTTATGAGGGGTAGAATACTAGGGTGACTGGAGCCTGGTCAATCACAGCAGGTCGTAGCACGGGCCCTCCGTGTGCCTCAAAGTGTGATCTCAAGATTATGTCAACAATTCCAGCAGACAGGAAACGTGTGCAGGCGCTACAGTACAGGACGCCCACAGTGTACAACACCACAAGAAGACCAATATCTCACCATCAGTGCCCGGCCACGGAATACTGCCGGTAGCCTTGCTCAGGACCTTACAGCAGCCACTGGAACAGTTGTCTCTAGACACGCAGTCTACAGACGATTCAACAGACGTGGTTTATTCGCCCAGAGACCTACAAGGTGCATTCCACTGATCCCTGGTCACAGGAGAGCCCATAAAGCCTGGTGTCAAGAACACAGTACACGGTCATTGGAACAGTGTCCCAGGTTATGTTCACAGACGAGTCCAGGTGTAGTCTGAACAGTGATTCTCGACGGGTTTTCATCTGGCGTGAACCAGGAACCAGATACCAACCCATTAATGTCCTTGAAAGGGATCTGTATGGAGGCCTGGTCTAATGCTGTGGGGTGGGTTATGATTGGTGCATGTACACCCCTGCATGTCTTTGACAGAGGAACTGTAGCAGGTCAGGTGTATCGGGATGTCAATTTGCACCAGTATGTCCGCCTTTTCAGGCATGCTGTGGGTCCCACCTTCCTCCTTTCCTCCTAATGGGTGACAACGCACGGCCCCACAGACCTCCCATAGTGGAGGAGCACCCTTAAACAGCAGATATCAGGCGAATGGAGTGGCCTGCCTGTTTTCCAGACGTAAGCCTCATCGAGCACGTCAGGGATGCTCGACGAATGGCTGCACGTCTTCTAACCCCTACGACACTTCAGGAGCTCCGACAGGCAATAATGGGAGGCTATACCCCAGCAGCTGCTCGACCACCTGATCCAGATTATGCCAACCCGTTTTGCGGCCTGTGTACGTGTGCATGGTGATCATATCCCATATTGATGTCGGGGCACACGCGCAGGAAACAGTGGCGTTTTGTAGCACATGTGTTTCGGTACGGTTTTCTCAACTTATCACCAATACCGTGGTCTTACACATCTGTGCCGTGTGTGATCCCTGTCTGCCTATGCTATTAGTGCCAGTTATGTGTAATGCCACGTTGTGTGCCACCACATTCTGCAATCACCCTTAAATTATGAGGATGAGTGTAGTTATTTTAATACAGCTTACAGCTTCAGAATCATAAGTACAGTACAAGTTATCAACGAATATTAAATGGCGAAAATTTGTGGGTGGTGTAGAAAGTACTTAGGTGTTACAGACTGTTCCTGTCGCTCTCTGCAATGTGTCACTATCTCTACGTGGCAAGTGCTGCGCAAATGTAATCGGCCGACAAAATTACTAACTTATTCTAAACATTAGTAAACCAACTTTGGGCGACAAGAGGAGCGGGACGGTCAGAGTGGACACAAAATTGCAAACAAGCTCCTCCTTCTCCACGACAACGCAAGGCCTCAGACAAGCCTTTTCACTCGAGAGCAATAGTTGATGGACTGTTCTTCCTCGTCTACCTACAGCCCGGATCTGACACCTTCCTACTGCCATCTGTTTGACGGAATGAAGGATGCACTCTGCGGCAAGCAGTAAGTGGTTGATGGCGAGGTAATTGCTCAAATGTTGAAATGTGTGTGAAATCTTCTGGGACTTAACTGTTAAGGTCACCAATCCCTAAGCTTGCACACTACTTAACCTAAATTATCCTAAGGACAAACACACACACCCATGCCCGAGGGAGGACTCGAACCTCCGCCGGGACCAGCCGCAGGCGAGGTAATTGATGCAGAAAAAAGTTGTTCCGACGTCGACCAGCAGAGTGGTACCATGTGTGGATATAGGTTCTCCCTGTAAGTTGGCATAAGCCCGCCCGGTTAGCCGGACGGTCTAACGCACGGCTTTCCGGAGTGGGAGAGAGCGCCTGGTCCCCGGTACGAATCCGCCCAGCAGACATGTGTTGAGGTACGGTGAGCCGGCCAGTCTGTGGATGCTTTTTAGGCGGTTTTCCATCATCCTTCGCGAATGCAGGCTGGTTCCCCTTATTCTGCCGCAGCTACACTATGTCGGCGATTGCTGTGCAAACACTGTCTCCACGTACGCGTACACCGCCATTACTCTACCACGCAAACATAGGGGTTACACTCGTCTGCTGTGAGAGACGTTCCCTGGGGGGTCCACCGGGGACCGAACCGCACAATAACCCTGGGTTCGGTTGGGGCGGCGGAAGGGTGAAGTGGACTGCGGTAGTCGCCGTGGGGTTGTGGACCACTGCGGCTGCGGCGGGCACGGAGCCTCTCCGTCGTTTCTAGGTCCCCGGTTAACTTACAACATACAAGATGGCATTGAATGAAGACTGTGTTGGAAAACGGATTTTTGTAGCCAGAAGAGTGAAGAATAATGCAGTGCATCGGAATCCTGAATAAAACTAACCGACTTTCAGAAAAAAAAAAACTTGTTGCGTTACTTATTAAACGCCCTTCGTATGAGCCTTTTTTCAGGAATGTTCTATCGTCCCTGAGAACTTTTCTTAGAATTTTGTACCGGCTGTTAATAGTGCGTCAATTGATTGGTTGCGTGTCTGCTACTTGGCGAGGAGCTCTTCCGAAGTAAGAGTGATTGCAGGTGTGTCGCAGGGAAGTGTCGTAGGACCGTTGCTATTCACAATATACGAGGGCTGTTCAGAAAGTAAGCTCCGATTGATCGCGAAATGGGAACCACAGTTAAAATTAGAAATGTTTTATTTTTAACAGTTAGCTACACCATCCAGCTACTTCTCTACGTAGTGGCCGTTCTGACTAAGACATTTGTCGTAGCGTTGTACCAACTTTCCAATACCCTCATCATAAAAGACAGCCGCCAGTGCTTTCCGCCAATTCTCTACGCTGGCCTACAGCTCGTTTTCTGTGTCAAAATGTTGTATTCATAGCCAGCGGTTCATGTGAGCAGAAATGAAACGCAAGGGGAGTCAATTACGGGCTGTATTGTGGGTAGTCAAACATTTCCAATTGAAAACGATGCAGGAACATCTTCATTGCCCCTTCAGAATGCGGCTGAGAATATTGCCTTGTAGAAGAAACTGCACGACAGTTATGTAATGTTGGCTGTATAGCTTCAGGCGAAATTTCTCACCAGGTCCTCGTACTTGGCGGGAGACACTATTCTCTAGACAACTTTACGCGATCACTGTGAGCTCAGAAATGAGAGGAGTGACGTGATGCTATCTAGGGTCATACTAGAGACACTGCCCAACACATCTGTGCAAAGCTTTATCGGATTATCATAGTCGTTTCCACTTCGCGATCAATCGGAGCTTACTTTCTGAACAGCCCTCGAATATAAATGACCTTGTGGATAACATCAGAAGTTCACTGAGGCTTTTTTCGGACGTTGCTGTAGTATATCGAGAGGCTGTACCAATGAAAAATTGTACTCAAATGCAGGAGGATCTGCAACGAATTGACGCATGGTGCAGGGAATGGCAGTTGAATCTCAATGTAGACAAGTGTAATGTGCTGCGAATACATAGAAAGAAAGATACTTTATCATTTAGCTGCAATATAGCAGGTCAGCAACTGGAAGCAGTTAATTCCATAAATTATCTGGGAGTACGCATTAGGAGTGATTTAAAATGGAATCGTCGGTAAAGCAGGTGTCAGAATGAGATTCATTGGAAGAATCCTAAGGAAATGCAGTCGGAAAACAAAGGAAGTAGGTTGCAGTACACTTGTTCGCCCACTGCTTGAATACTGCTCACCGGTGTGGGATCTGTACCAGATAGAGTTGATAGAAAAGATAGAGAAGATACAAGGGAGAGCAGCGCGCTTCGTTACAGGATCATTTAGTAATCGCGAAAGCGTTACGGAGATGACAGATGAACTCCAGTGGAAGACTGTGCAGGAGAGACACTCAGTAGCTCGGTACGGGCTTTTGTTGAAGTTACGAGAACATACCTTCACCGAGGAGTCAAGAAGTATATTGCTCCCTCCTACGTATATCTCGCGAAGAGACCATGAGGATAAAATCAGAGAGACTAGAGCCCACACAGAGGCATACCGACAATCTTTCTTTCCACGAACAATACGAGACTGGCATTGAAGGGAGAACGGATAGAGGTGCTCAAGGTAGCCTCCGCCACACAGTGTCAGGTGGCTTGCGAAGTAGGGATGTAGATGTAGATGTAGATGCCAGGAACACCAAGTTTCAGGCATTTCCTCCCACTACAGACAACGCAGTGGCCGTTGGTTTTCTCTTAACGACCGAAGACAGCAGCATTTGCTTACTGTTGTCCGTGATAAAAGACGAGGACTAACACAGCGTGAAATTACTGTACAAATCAGTATTGGTCATTCGACTAACCTATCCGTTAGGGCAGTGAGGAGAAATTTGGTCTTAATGAGCTATGGCAGCAGAAGACCAACGCGAGTGACCTTGCTAACAGCATGACATCGTCTGCAGCGACTCTCATGGGCTCGGGACCACATCGGTTGGACCCTAGACGAGTAGAAAACCGTGGATTGGTCAGATGAGTCCCGTTTTCAGTTGGTAAGAGCTGATGGCAGGGTCAGAGTGTGTCGTAGACTCTACGAAGCCATGCACACAAATAATCAACAACGCACTGTGCGCGCCTGTGGTGGCTCGATAGTGGCGTGGATTGGGTCCGTGGTCTGTGTGAAGCCGATCGGATCATTGAGTGGAAACGGTCATGTTCGGCTGCTTGTAGACTATTTGCAGCCACTCACGGACTTAATGTTCCCAAACAACGATGAAATTTTTATGGATTACAACAGGCCGTGTCACCGGGTCACAGTTGTTCGCGATTGGGTTGAAGAACATTCTGGACAGTTCGAGCAAATGATATCGCCACCGAGATCACGCGATATGAATCTCATCGAACATTTATGTGACACGCTATTAGGAGGTACCCAGGTATCCCCTGATTTTATGATTTTTGTCACCTCTCTCTCTCTCTCTCTCTCCCTCTCTCTCTCTCTCTCTCTCTATTACAAATGATTGAAGCGATTTCATAAATACACTGTAGCTCCATTCATTGACATATGGTCACGACACACTACAGATACGTAGAAAAACTCATAACTCATAAAGTTTTGTTCGGCTGAAGCCGCACTTCAGGTTTCTGCCGTCAGAGCGCTCGAGAGCGCAGTGAGACAAAATGGCGACAGGCGCCGAGAAAGCGTATGTCGTGCTTGAAATGCACTCACATCAGTCAGTCATAACAGTGCAACGACACTTCAGGACGAAGTTCAACAAAGATTCCACCAACTGCTAACTCCATTCGGCGATGGTATGCGCAGTTTAAAGCTTCTGGATGCCTCTGTAAGGGGAAATCAACGGGTCGGCCTGCAGTGAGCGAAGAAACGGTTGAACGCGTGCGGGCAAGTTTCACGCGTAGCCCGCGGAAAATTGGCTCATGCCACAACTGGAGACCGACAGCGCCGACTTCATCTTTCAACAGGATGGTGCTCCACTGCACTTCCATCATGATGTTCGGCATTTCTTAAACAGGAGATTGGAAAACCGATGGATCGGTCGTGGTGGAGATCATGATCAGCAATTCGTGTCATGGCCTCCACGCTCTCCCGACTTAAGCCCATGCGATTTCTTTCTGTGGGGTTATGTGAAAGATTCAGTGTTTAAACCTCCTCTAGCAAGAAACGTGCCAGAACTGCGAGCTCGCATCAACGATGCTTTCGAACTCATTTATGGGCTTGATGTCTGCCGAATCACTAAAGGGGCACATATCGAACATTTGTGAATGCCTAAAAAAACTTTTTGAGTTTTTGTATGTGTGTGCAAAGCATTGTGAAAATATCTCAAATAATAAAGTTATTGTAGAGCTGTGAAATCGCTTCAATCATTTGTAATAAGCCTGTATATATATATATATATATATATATATATATATATGACGTGTATATTTCTATTGTCTATTGTCGAACCACAATTTTTGAAAGATGTTTATATTTTATTAATAGGATTAAGTAGGAATAATTAACATTTGTCATGTTGGAAATAATTGTGGTAGCAGGGAATGTTTGCACCAGAGTATTGTTGGCAAGAGAGACCAAAAATTGATATAATTTTAAAAAGGGCGGGATAGACCGCGTATGGATACATTTTAAGAAAAGAGTGGGAAAAACCGCGCATTGATACATTTTGTAATGGTAGCAGGGATTGTCTGCACCAGAAAGCATTGTTGGCACTTTAGTGTTCGTAAGGAAGTCAGTAGGAAGCGAGATGTGAATCGAGTCGGTAGCAGGTCAGAAGCGAGAGGTTGAGAGGAGCGGTGTGTCTGCCAGCCACCAGCTATGATATACAAGAGATTATAAACGGATGTACAGAGACATCAGCTAAGTATTATCATAACAGGAACTGTCATAAGAGGAATTAATTTTTGAGAAACTCAAGACTACTGAAGGTATGTTTGCGCATTGCTAGTTGTAAGATTATTGTAAAAAGTAAGTCCCATTTGAACGTTTGTAAAATCATTTCATTCAGAATATAATTAATTTTTGCCATCTCAAAAACCGTCAACGTAAAACTTCGCAAAATTTTATTGTTGTCAAGAAAAAGTTTAACTATGAATTACGTAACTTCAGTCAAAATAATTAAAGAATAACGTCAGCTTTGCTATTAAAGAATAACGTCAGCTTTGGTAATAAATACAGCCACTTATTAGGAGAGCCCACCAGCAGCTAATAGAGTATAGTAAAACAGAGTAAGTATATTCCTGTCGCAGTTCGATGTAGCAGTCAGATGGCGATCCAGCAACAGTTAAAAAGGTAAGGAACAGTTTTGAGTTATTTCAGATAACGACTGGGGGCCACGACGACGACACATTCTACGTTTCGTCGAAATAATCAGAAAATCACTTTTAATAAGCAGCAATTAAGTTTGTATGCGAAGATTGAGAAAGAGAATAAATTTCAATGGGAAGATTTCATTTGTTAGAACGGAAAGTTGCCAAACAAAAAAAAAAAAAAGAGATATAGAGGAGAGGGGAAGGTTTCAATTGATAGTGACCGAGCCAAATATCTCACGAAATAAGCATCAAACCAAAAAACTACAAAGAACGAAGCTCATCTAGCTTGAAGGGGAAAACCAGATGGCGCTATGGTTGGCCCGATAGATGGCGCTGCCATAGGTCAAACGGATATCAACTGCGTTTTTAAAATAGGAATCCCCATTTTTATTACATATTCATGTGGTACTCACCTCGCGGTGAGCTAATAGGGGCTGACATTTTACGGAGACCCGTCCTCACCATGAACTTCCTACAGAGTCGTTGAAAAGCAGTGCCTTGTCCGAAACTCGTTGAAAGAGGATCGCCGCAAACAAACTGGGAGGCAGTTTGGTTGCAGTATCAGTCTTCCGATTTCGCCGATCCCGCGTCGCGCTCTCTCGGTGTAAGGTAGTCAATAACTTGATTCCAACGAACGAGCGACTTTTCCGTATTGGTCTTAGCGACAGGGATTTATGCAGTCTTCGTGCGTCTACGGGTACGATTCGATATCGATTTACTTGTGGAGGCCATATGGCAAATTGGTCTTCAATTAGGACGCAGTTGGCCTTCCTTACTCGATCTTCTGATACTTTATACACTACGGACATCATATCGCAACCAGATTCTTCCTTCTTTCCACGGCCGAAAACCCATACCGTTATGGTGCAACTGGGACACTTCGTTCATTATGTTGTAGAAGGCGAGGGGTAAGATTACATGAACTTCGTGCAGTACATGAGCACTGCATATTGGACATGCTTGCGAATGCCTCGATATCGAGACCTCTTCGCCAACATGTTGAATCTTGTTTTCCGACGGCAAGGTGTTGGTTCATTTCATTATTCTGATGGATGGTGTTTTCCTTGTTATGCATGTTTCCCATCTGATTTGTTACGGCTTGTTCTTTCCTAGTTTGCCTGCTCGTTTTGTTTAGTGTTTTAACTCAGTGTCGTTCCAGTTCTATTGTAAAATGTGAATGGATGAAGTATATATACACTTTGTAACCTCCCCCTCACTTATCGACCATAATGACAGTAAAAATTAAACCGCGTGTACCTAATGGAAATTTGGGAAAAGTAATCGTCACCAAAGGGAATTTGTCGGTAAAGAGGGAGGAAAGGGTTACATCTAAACGAAAGAAAAAATGCAAATGAAACAGGTGGAAATTAATTCCGAAAAGGTGTAAAGTTAATAAGGAAAGTAAATGTGCGGTCGTTACGTTAACGATTAACTGACGTTAATTAGATATTTGAGATTGGGGGAAAATTACGGTCGCCAGTCCTATGGACAACTACTATAATAACTGAAAAAGAAGGGTTATTCCACATATAATTAGAACCAAAACCGTGGCCACTGAAAATTGACACGTGTTGTGTAAAACTGAATGTTTGTCAGAAGTAATTCGCTACTCTCTTATTTAATTTAGCAAAAGAATTAATAAAACTGGAAAATTTAAAGTTAATTCACTGACTGAAATTAACAGTGAACTTTGTTTTTGAAGCACTACGAAATTCAATAAAATAAGGTTAGTCTTGGGCTACCTCAACAATCATTTCAAAAGCTACTTGACTCTACACAATTTAGAAGTAAGAGATTTAACTTTGAACTTGAATTAAATGATTCTGAACAATTAACAATAGTAAGGTTTAGTACATACCAAGCTGAGCTGCAGTCACAGGTAAGCTAAAATATGGTAACAAAACTCGCACTCTTAATTTGTGCTTGTGTAATCTAAATATTGTAACCAGCTATGAACACCTTAACTAAACTTTGAAATTAAAGCAGTGAAATCGAATGATATCTATTTAATGCTTGCATTTGAATTTCAACTACACTCGAGTTCATTACAGAAAAGGAAGGGACCTAGCTTTTTAATGAAATTGGGACAATGAGCAACAAAGGTTCATGCTAAGTTGCTGTATTTTAGTGATGCTAATGGAATAGTTTGAAAAGCTGAGGTCTGCCATACAGTTCTAAAACTTTACGTGCTTTCAGTCTGCTTTGTTGGTTGATTGAAGTTTTGAACTCGTCGATCGAGGAGGTGGCAACAATCACTCATTGTCAGCTGTAGCTGTTGCAGAAGCTGGATGTTGGCGCGCCTTCTTCTCGACACAGTCACCAAGTGAAACGGGCTCTTGCTGTGTGCCTGCTAATGTTTCCCATCCACGACACTGTGCCAGAAATTATCATAGCAAGTCGAGTGCAATTACATGCTGCCAAACCCCGGAAGCGCGGCAACTCGCGGGGGCGTCACACAACACACCTCTGCTCCACTGCCCTACTCCAGCCAGACTCTGCTCTGCCCGCGCTCCACGCGGCAGAGTTAACGCTACCAAAGATCCTAAACACTTTGGTTCTCCACACGACCTATCGATGTAATCGTTCGACAGCATAGTTTTCCCTAGGCAAGACCCAGCATAAAAATACAAATAATATTTATATTTTCTAAATATAAATATTATTTGTATTTTTATGCTGGGTCTTGCCTATATATATACAAATAGTAAAACAATTACCATATATAAAGACACAGAAATGTCATATCTTCAGGTAACAAAATAAGGAAAAAATTTATAGTACAATAGATGGAAATGGGAGGATATGCATTTCCGGCGTTACAACTTGAATGTATACACATCTTGTAATCACACTGGAATTTTTTTAAGTTTGCTATTTAGAATATAATTCGATTTGTTTGTTTTTATGCTTTTAGATTCTATATCAAAAGTAATATATATACTAAAAAAATTCAACAAAAAACTAAAAAGTATAAAAAGACTAAAAATTGTCTATATGTATCATGAGAACTTGGTGGTGGTTTTTCGGCTATGTTCTCGTTTTTTGTTTCCTTTCTCCTTCTATTATTATTTTGTTATCATAATTAAATTTTTTCTCCAATTTGCAGCTTGTATTACATGATGATTTGACTATGGTCTACTGAATTTTCATAATAGTACTAAGTCACTCTGATAAAAATAAATGGTAAGGCGACCGCTTGCGATATGTGCGAAATCCGATTTCGACTCCCGCTCCAGCACAAATTTTCGCTGTCGTCAATCCGTTATGCAGCTGATGGTTATACATATTCGCAGCTGAGAACCCTTGACGTTTTTCTCTATTCATTATGATACACCACTTAGATGTGGGAAAAGGAAGTGTGCATACTCAACGGACGAAGTTCGAAACAACGCCTACCAGAGGATCTCAGACCTACTCCAGCATGTCACCTCGAGATGCCGATCTGACAGCTTCATATCTCCAGGAATTTCTCTTGCACAACGAACTCGATTACGTCTCAAGGACACCTGTAGACGACTACCTTGAATGTGACGTCCAATTCTTGCGCAACTCCGCAGTTCAAAGAATTCTGCCAGCCATGCCTTCTGTGACTTACGGAACACAGTTCTGCACAGTATTTATTGTAGGATGCGTTTGCTGATAATTTCAGTACATAAAAAAAACATAAGGCAATAATGAGCTGAAGATAGGATTTAGCTTTAGAAGCGGATAGATCACAATAGACAATTTGCAAAAAGTGGCTCTAAGCACTATGGGACTTAACATCTGAGGTCATCAGTCCTCTAGACTTAGAACTACTTAAGCCTAACCAACCTAAGGACATCACACACATCCATGCCCGAGGCAGGATTCGAACCTGCGACCGTAGCAGCAGTGCGGTTCCGGACTGAATCGCCTAGACAATTTTCAAGTCACGACTAAATTACAGAACGGAACGAAAAGTCTGAAGCAGCACTTCGCGCTTTGTGGAAACTGGTGAATCGCATTTCCAATAAACTAAGTCAGACAGTCTTTGAGTAATATCTCACCCATCGAACCTTCACTAGAGCACATCTTAATCTAGAAACATGCTCCGCAAGCCACCGTATGGTGCTTGGCGGAGGGTACTATGTGCCACTTCTAGTCATTTCCTCTTCCACTATGAAATAAAGGAAAGGAAAAACGACTATCTATACGCCTCCGTGTGAGCCCTAATTTCTCCTATCTCGTCAACGCGGTCATTACGCGAAAGTTATTGGCAGCAGTATAACGTTCTGCAGTCAGTTTCAAATACCCGTTCTCTAAAATTTCTTAATAGTAAAACTTTTATCCATTCTGGATTTGGAACACCGCGAATGTCTTGTTAAAGATTTCAGGAATTACTACAACCAATCGCCGTTTTTTCTTCAATTTTTATTTATTTATGACCGGATTCTACATCGGTCATGAATAAATAATAATTGAAGAAAAAACGGCGATTGGTTTTAGTAATTCCTGAAGCCTTCGTTAATAGTGTTACTCGTAAACAACGTCGCTTTCCCTCCAGGAATTCCCATTTTCCGGAGGCATCTCTGCAATACTAAGCTACCAGTAACAAATGTAGCAGTACGCCTATGAATTGTTTCGGTGTCATCCTTCTATCCGACCTAGTGTGAGTCCCAAACGCAAGAGCAATACTGTAGAATAGGTCGCACCAGCGTCTTATAAGCCGTGTCTGTTACATACGAGCAACACTTTCCCGAAATTCTCCCAATAAACCGAACTCGACCTTTCGCTTTCCCTCTCACAGACCTTACATACTCGTTCCATTTCACATCGCTTTGTAACGTTACGCCTAGATATTTAAACGACTTGACTGCGTCAAGCTCCTACTAGCAATGCTGTATCCGAACATTAAGGGTTGGTTTTTCCTGCTCATCCGCATTATCCTACATTTTTCTACATTTAGAGCTAGCTGCCATTCATCACACCAACTGGAACTTTTGTTCAGGTCGTATTCTCCTAAAGTCACTCAATGACGACAATTAACCGTACACCACAGCATCATCGCAAAAAACCACAGGCTGTTTCTCAGCCTCTCCGCCGATCGTTTATGAACACAGAATATAATAGCGCTCCCATCTCTCTCTCTCTCTCTCTCTCTCTCTCTCTCTCTCTCTGTGTGTGTGTGTGTGTGTGTGTGTGTGTGTGTGTGTGTGGTACTTTGCACAATATGGTGATATGCAAATAATATAAGTGCTGCATATACTTTGCAATATTTCAAAAATACAATCCTGCAACTTCGCAGCAAAATTTCGTGGACTTTTCGATGGCACCAAGAATATTTCGCTACAGTGGGAGAGTAAAATTCGAAAACTGACGATTATGTAACGTGCATTTTGTGAATCTTGTGAACAGCCCTCTGATAATGAACTTGTTACTTCGAAATCGGTTACGTCGCTATTTACTTAAATACACTACTGGCCATTAACATTACTACACCAAGAAGAAATGCAGATGATAGACGAGTATTCATTGGACAAATATATTATACTAGAACTGACATGTGATTACATTTTCACGCATAGATCCTGAGAAATCAGTACAGAGAACAACCAACTCTGCCTGTAATAACGGCCTTCATACGCCTGGGCATTGAATCAAACAGAGCTTGGATGGCGTGTACAGGTAGAGCTGCCCATGCAGATTCAACACGATACCACAGTTCATCAAGAGTAGTGAATGGTGTATTTTGACGAGCCGGTTGCTCGGCCACCATTGACCAGACGTTTTAAATTGGTGAGAGATCTGGAGAATGTGCTGGCCTGGGCAGCAGTCGAACATTTTCTGTATCCAGAAAGGCCCGTACAGGACCTGCAACATGCGGTCGTGCATTATCCTGCTGAAATGTAGGGTTTCACAGGGATCGAATGAAGGGTAGAGCCACGGGTAGTATCACAACTGAAATGTAACGTCCACTGTTCAAAGTGCCGTCAATGCGAACAAGAGGTGACCGAGACGTGTAACCAATGGCACCCCATACGACAGTATGGCGATGACGAATACACGCTTCCAATGTGCGTTCACCGCGATGTCGCCAAACACGGACACGACCATCATGATGCTGTAAACAGAACCTGGATCACATCCGAAAAAATGGCGTTTTGCCATTCGTGCACCCAAGTTCGTCGTTGAGTACACCTTCGCAGGCGCTCCTGTATGTGATGCAGCGTCAAGGGTAACCGCAGCCATGGTCTCCGAGCTTATAGTTCATGCTCCTGCAAACGTCGTCGAACTGTTCGTGCAGATGGTTGTTGTCTTGCAAACGTCCCCATCTGTTGGTTCAGGGATCGAGACGTGGCTGCACCATCCGTTACAGCCATGCGGATAAGATGCCTGTCATCTCGACTGCTAGTGATACGAGGCCGTTGGGATCCAGCACGGAGTTCCGTACTACCTTCCTGAACCCACCGATTCCATATTCTGCTAACAGTCATTGGATCTCGACCAACGCGAGCAGCAATGTCGCGATACGATAAACCGCAATCGCTATAGGCTACAATCCGACGTTATCAACATCGGAAACGTGATGGTACCCATTTGTCCTCCTTACACGAGGCATCACAACAACGTATCACCAGGCAACGCCGGTCAACTGCTGTTTGTGTATGAGAAATCGTTGGGAAACTTTCCTCATGTCAGCAAGTTGCGGGTGTCGCCACCGGCGCCAACCTTTTGTGAATGCTCTGAAAAGCTAATCGTTTGCATATCACAGCATCTTCTTCCTGTCGGTTACATTACGCGCCTGTAGCACGTCATCTTCGTGGTGTAGCAATTTTAATGGTCAGCAGTGTAAATAGCAGTATTAATAGTGGCTGGTTGCCGTCTTCTTCCCCTGCCTTTTTCCTACAGGCACCTGTTTCTTCTCTCATCACGTCATCAGCCGATAGAGGCCTTCAATGTACGTTTTCCACCTAATCGCTCTCTTCTGTGAATTCAACAATAAAATTCCCATTTCACTCTTAATGTTATCGCCCTTTGATTTGAATTTCACCGAAGGTGATTTTGTCTTATCGATATGACGACTCAGTCGCTCCAACTATTATTTTTCGATTTCCGCACATTTTTCCTGCAGCGATTTCGCCTAGGCTTCCCTGCGCTTCCTATTTATCGCAGTCTAAAGTGACACATATGTCTTGCGAAATGACTCCAACTAAAAAATCCGAGAAATTGGAGCAAATACTGACTATTGCGGAGAATTATTCTTCCCACGTGCCATTCGCGAGTATAGCAGGGAAGGGGAAGTCAGATATTTGTACCAGAAGTATTCTCCGTCACAGATTGTCTAGTTGCTTGCAGAATATAGACGAAGACGTAGGAGTAAGTGTCGTCGGTAGTGACCACTACCTGTCTTCCGTTGCAGTGCTGTTTACTATGATCTAAAGTATCCAGTCACCAGTGAAACATAGGTCTTTCTAAATGACTCCAACTAAAAAATCCCAGCAGATACTGACTATTGAAGTGAATCATTCTCCCCACACTGTCGAGTGTGTAACGCTGGAAATGCATATCCTCCTATTTCCATCTGTTGTACTATAAATTTGTTTTCCTTATTTTGTTACCTGAAGATATGACATTTCTGTGTCTTTATATATTGTAATTGTTTTACTATTTGTATATACATATATATTTATGCATTTATGTCGATGTATAATTGGTTTGTTTTGTAAATACTATTTGTATTTTTACACTGGGTCTTGCCTAGGGAAAATTATGCTATCGAAAGATTACATCGACAGGTCGTGTGGAGAACCAAAGTGATTAGGATCTTTGGTACTTTTAACTTTGCCGTGCGGAGCGCGGGCAGAGCAGAGTCTGGCTGGAGTAGGGCAGTGGAACAGAGGTGTGTGGAGTGACGACCCCGCGAGTTGCCGTGCTTTCGGGGTTTGGCAGCATGTAGTTGCGCTCGACGTGCTATGATAGTTTCTGGCACAGTGTCGCGGACGGGAAGCATTAGCTGGCGCACATCAAGAGCCCGTTTCGCCTGGTGACCGTGTCGAGAAGAAGGCGCGCCAACATCCAGCTTCTGCAACAGCGACGGCCGACAACGAGTGACTGTCGCCACCTCCTCGATCGACGAATTCAAACCTTCAATCAATCAACAAGGAAGACTGGAAGCGCGTAAAGTTTTAGAACTGTATGGCAGACCTCAGCTTTTCAAACTGTTCAATTTGTCTCACAAAATTACAGCAACGTAGCATGAAACTTTGTTGGTTATTGTGCCAATTGCATTACCAAGCAGGGTCCCTTCCTTTTCCGGAATGAACTCGAGTGTCATTGAAATTCAAACGCCAGTATTAAAGTAATATCATTCGATTTCACTGCTTTAATTTCAAAGTTCAGTTAAAGTATTCATAGCTGGTTACAATATTTAGATTACACAAGCACAAATTAAGAGTGCGAGTTTTGTTACCATATTTTAGCTTACCTGTGACTGCAGCTCAGCTTGGTACGTACTAAACTTTACTATTGTTAATTGTTCAGAATCATTTAATTCAAGTTCAAAGCTAAATCTCTTACTTCTAAATTGCGTAGATTCAAGTAGCTTTTGAAATGATTGTTGAGGTAGCCCAAGACTAACCCTATTTTATTGAATTTCGTAGAGCTTCAGAAACAAAGTTCACTATTAAGTTCAGTCAGTAAATTAACTTTAAATTTTCCAGTTTTATTAATTCTTTTGCTAAATTAAATAAGAGTGTAGCGAATTACTTCTGACAAACATTCAGTTTTCACACAACACGTTTCAACCAGTTGCCACGCTTTTAGCGCTAATTATATGTGGAATAACCCTTCTTTTTCAGTTATTATAGTAGTTGTCCATAGGACTGGCGACAGTAATTTTCCCCAAATCTCAAAGATCTAATTAACGCCAATTAATTGTTAACGTAACGACCGCACATTTACTTTGTTTATTAATTTTACCATTTTCTCAAAATTAGTTCCACCAATTTCATTTGCATTTTTCCTTTCATTTAGATGTAACCCTTTCCTCCCTCTTTACCGACAAATTAACTACCGTGACGATTGCTTTTCCCAAATTTCTATTAGCTGCGCACGGTTTAATTTTTCGCTGTCATTAAGGTCGATAACTGAGGGGGAGGTTACAAGTGGCTTTGCAGAGTATAGATGAAGATACAAGTGTATGCGTCGTTTGTAGTGAGCATTATCTGTCTTTCGTTGCAGTGCTGCTTACTACGATATAAATTACTGTTTTGATCGACCTTCACAATGTTACTAAATGACGTTGTCCTTGGTCCTCGTACTCTCCCGTTCCTAACGCAGCAATACTGCGCAGCCTGTCAGGGTACGGAGACTTGTGAATGAGGCGGGTCGCCTTAGCGAGATGGCTGACGTGTCTCGAGACAGGCGACGCGCGGCTCGACTTTAAATCAAGGCTGAGGCGCACGACTCCGTTCCCCGTGGTCTGGCGCCGAGACAAGCCCTGCGGCGTATCGCAAATATTTAATCTGGCGCCGCATTAAGGTCTCAGCTCTGTCAGCGTCCCAGGCCTTGGCACAGTTCGTATATGACGACCGAGGAACTTTCTCGCAAAGACGAGCCCTCCTTCCCAAAGATTCATACAGCAAACGGGAACTGATAACAAAACTTGTGACATTTCCTTCACAGGGCGTATCGAATGAGGTAACACGTTCGACAGTGTAGAACGGTCCAAGATGTACGGCATGACTGTAAACCACACTGAAGAGCCAAAGAAACTGGTTCAAATGGTTCAAATGGCTCTGAGCACTATGGGACTCAACTTCTGTGGTCATTAGTCCCCTAGAACTTAGAACTAGTTAAACCTAACTAACCTAAGGACATCACAAAAATCCATGCCCGAGGCAGGATTCGAACCTGCGACCGTAGCGGTCTTGCGGTTCCAGACTGCAGCGCCTTTAACCGCACGGCCACTTTTTTTTTTTTTTAATTTCCAATGTCAGGCTTACCACCTTTGCTGACATACATTTTGTTGTACTACCGCATAAATAGTGTCTACAAGGTCCATATGTTGACAAATGGTGCCTAATTAGGAAATTAAGTAATTAAGGAAATGAATAAAACAGAAAATGCCCAAATGAAAGACATGAAGGCATTGCGGATAGTACAAATGTAAAAGAAACATGCTCCTGTAGCAATGAAATGAAATTCGTGTCGGGGACGAAACTTGCTCACGACCCGACGTTCGATAGAGCAAGAGAGACATCTATCGACGCGTTCTCCAGACGTTGGTGTAAGACTGGGTCGTCTTCTCGAAATTAACTAAGGGTCCGTAAGTGTGATCGATGTCTATCTCGGCTTCTTCGTCTATCTCATCTCTCACCCGTCACACCCCATCTGGCCGGCGGGTCGGTAAATGTAAGTCGCAAGCAATTAGCGAAGTCTTGCCCATATTTCTTCTGCTGTTGCAGCTTCGTGTGTCCATCCAGGAGAAAATGCCAAAAATCAATTTTGTCCTTTTCCGATTCGTTATACACGTAGTCCACCACCATTCCCCGTACCCATGTCACTGCATTGGTTTTTTGGACCGGAAAATAAGATTCTTGGGGGAACAAAAGGGTGTCTGATGAAATTGTGCGAGGGGCGGAGCGTAACAGGAACGCCAATATCTGTTGTGCCAAGTGCCACACTGGAGCCGTCCCACTACATGCTAAACGATGTTCATCAGTGTCCACTGTTGCGCAGCCTAAACATAGTGGAGTGTCTGCCAAATGAATCGCGTGCCGCCGTTGATTCGTTGCGAACTTCCTATTTACCACCACATACCATATTGAACGTACCGACGTTGGGAGGTAAACGTTCCGTATAACGCGCCATATCTGTCGCCAGTTCTTGTCTGGGTACTTCGTTTCCAGGGTATTCCTGGGACACCGGCGCAGTAAGAGTTGGTATACATCTCGCGTCGTCGGTAGTCGTGTTGTTGGGAAGGAATCTCTGACATAGCTAAGCTCCAAAAAAAAAAATACTTGAAATGTGATAGCTTCGGTGAAATATGGCCCACATTGACTGGGGGCAGCATTGAAGTCGGCGCTAGTACATCGGCCAACGCACCCGAGATATTGCGAAATTGACCGCGCCACTGTCGGAAAATTGTACTGACGAATAACGCCCGTGCCTTTGCCACTTCGGCCGGCAAAGAAACTGGTACACCTGCCTAATACCGTGTAGGGCCCCCACGAGCACGCAGAAGTGCCGTAACGCGACGTGGCGTGGACTCGACCAATGTCTGAAATAGTGGTGGAGGGCAGTGACGCCATGAATCCGTACGAGTACTAGGCGGGTGAGATCTCAGCTGAACAGCACGTTGCAAGGCATCCCACATATGCTCAATAATGTTCATGTCTGGAGAGTTTCGCGGCCAATGGAAGTATTTAAACATAGGAGGGTGTTCCTGGAGCCACTCTGTAGTAATTCTGGACGTGTTGGGTGTCCCAGTGTCCTGGTGGAATTGCCTCAGTCCGTCGGAATGCGCAATGGACTTACGTACGTGTCACCTGTCAGAGGCGTTTCTAGACGTATCAGGGGTCCAAAAAATGGCTGTGAGCACTATGGGATTTAACATCTGAGGTCTTCAGCCCTCAAGACTTAGAACTTCTTAAACCTAAGTAATCTTGAAAGGGTACAGTACCACCCGACATTGAAAGTAGGTACAACATACTTCATTATTTTTGTCAGAACAACACATTTTTTTTGTAAAATAATTTCAATTAATACAGCGAAGCCGGATACCAGTGTGGGAAAGAATGACAATTTAGTTATTTAATTGATCATATGTGCACTCCCACAAAATAAATCCCTACGTCCAGTTCGGTGAGATCTTTTGAAATGAATGAATGTATGGTCGTCTGCTAACCGCAGATAGTGAATGTGAATATATGATCATCTTTGAGTAGATCCTTTGGCCACCTTTGGTGGGACCAAAGAGATGAAATTTACCTGAGCTTTGAGCGCCTGAAATGTGGCTGACCAGTACAGTAGCATGGTCTTCCCCCACCTCGAGATAGGTGCGAAAGGACCTGGAGAACGGCCATATTTCGGCACTCTGCCGCTGGATCTTGTGCTGTTATGACCTGTTTTAGTTGTGCTCCGTAATGAGGAAAGAGTGGAGTCATGGTATGCATGTGGAATATTTAAGAGTAGTTTAAAATAATAATTTCTCTATTTCAGGAACTTTTGTGGGGAGAATTAAATGTCAGGCAGGTAATATTAATGGGATTGTAGTAATCTTCGGAAGTGACCAACGGTCACAATGAAACCACGTGTAGCAATAAGTTGAAATACTTCCGTGTGCTTCAGTTAAGCTGAATCACTAGCGTGTGTACAATAAGTTGAAATATTTAAGAAATAGCGTGTGTACCATAAGTTGAAATATTTAAGAAATGGCGTGTGCAGGACTTGAAATTAGAGACGAGTACTTCCACGTGGTGAGTACTGTGTGAGTCTCAAACTGTGTATGAGACAAAGGATAAAGAGAAGTACTCGTCCATGGTATCAGTTGAGGACTCGCGTGTGTGATGAATACGTTCTTAATATTACTTTGTGTGATATGATTCCGTGTGACGCTAGATTCAAACTCTGAGAGAGAAACAAGGTGAGTCGGCCGTCTATCCAGCAACGCCACTTGGCTTGCATTGCACAGGAAGACGTGCATATATCTCCAGAGTTCATAGTAGGAAAGTAGAACTACGAAGTGGGGCAGTGTCATGTGAAACTGGGATAAATATTAATTGAAGTGGGAAAGCTGAAAGTGATAATGTTGTGACTATTACCTGTGTAGTATTTCATATTGTAGTGTGGTGTATGTCATGTAATTTGGGTATGTGTGGTTTGCATGGGAGAGAAGTGAGGTAGTTTCAAAAGATTAGTGGGTTATGCTTGTTCCTTCTGTACCGCTCGGTCTGGAGGAAAGTTTCGTAATGATGACTGTGAGAGTCGAAGTGTGAGAAATAATAAAAGATCCACCATCCTATCCAGAAAGTGCACTGTAGCGTTAAATAATTACGAGTCCATAATATAGAGATTCACCAATGTTAAGCCATGCCCACTGGGCGGAATTTCTCATGTGTTCTTGTTGTAAGTTATAGAATTTGTGTGTTTAGGTTAGAGAATTTATCGGAATAAATAAGATAGTGAAAAGATTGGTGGACTTTTCCATTGAATTGTATGTTGCCATAATGTCCCGAATTTATAATGTGTGCGCCATTCATATTCAGTGCGGTGACCACGTGTTGACAAAAGCCGTTAAATAAAAGACAAAAGGAAAATGTGGTATTGCCAGTGCGTAGTGTACAGTCAGAGTTCTGTAAATCACTGATAGTCAGATGCGTGTTTCCGTTGCGTATTAATCATACAGGAGGATAATTGTAACTTAATTGTGAGTACGAGAGTTCATGTTACTCGATAAATAAGAATGAATCCACTCGCTTGGCAGACCACTCATCTTGCAGGCCTGTCTGCTTGATGCCACAGTATGAGCAAGGCATGTGGGTGCCTCTCAACCTAAGCACATCACACATCTATGTCTGAGGCAGGATTCGAACAAGCGACCGTAGCAGCACCGTGGTTCCGGACTAAAGCACCTAGATCTGCTCGGTCACACCGGCCGGCATCAGGAGTCCCACATCACTCCAAGGGCACACGCGCCACACCATTACAGAATCTCCAAAAGCTAGAAAAGTCTGCTGCTGACATGCAGGATCCATGGATTCATGAGGTTGTCTCCATACCCGTACACGTCCATGCGCTCGGTACAATTTGGAACGAAATCCGTCCTACCAGGCAACATGTTTCCAGTCATCAACAGTCCAGTGTTGGTGCTGATGGGACCAGCCGGGGTGTAAAGCTTTGTGTTATGCAGTCATTAAGGGTACACTATTGGGCCATCGGCTCCGAATGCCCACATAGATAATGTTTCGTTTAATGGTACGCACGCCGACACTTGTTGACGGCCCAGCATTGAAATCTGCCCCAATTTGGAAAGGGTTGCACTTGTGTCACGTTGAACGATTCTCTTCACTCGTCGTTTGTCGCGTTCTTGCAGGATCTTTTTCCGGTCGCAGCGATGTCGGAGATTTGATGTTATGTCGGGTTCCTGGCATACTATGCTTACTTTCATTCCATATGGGATTATTTTTTGGGGTAATTCATCAAGCCAAGCTAAAGTTTTCCGGGCACAAAAACGTGCAGTAAGAATTATATGTGGTGTGAACTCAAGAACATCCTGCAGAAGCCTGTTTAGGGAACTAGGGATACTAACTACAGCTTCCCAATATATTTATTCCTTAATGAAATTTGTCATTAAAAATATATCACTTTTTCAAACCAACAGCTCAATTCATGGAATCAATACTAGAAATAAGAATAATCTTCACAAGGATTTAAAGTCACTTAGTCTTGTACAAAAAGGTGTGCATTATTCAGGAACACACATTTTCAATAACTTGCCAGCAGCCATAAAAAGCTTAACAACCAATGAAATTCAGTTTAAGAGAAGCCTAAAGGATTTATTGGTGGCCAACTCCTTCTACTCCATTGATGAATTTCTTAGTAAAACCAACTGATTTGTATATAAGTACAACATAACTTCTGCACAATTTCAGTGCAGTAATGTGTTCACTGAAAATTTGTGTGTCTGTGTCTGTCTGCCTGTGTGTGTGTGTGTGTGTGTGTGTGTGTGTGTGTGTGTGTGTGTGTGTGTGTGTGCGTGTGTGTGTGTGTGTGTGTGTGTGTGTGTAAATATAATCTAACTTCTGCACCATTTCAGTGCAGTAATGTGTTCACTGAAAATTTGTGTGTCTGTGTCTGTCTGTGTGTGTGTGTGTGTGTGTGTGTGTGTGTGTGTGTGTGTAAGTATAATCTAACTTCTGCACCATTTCAGTGCAGTAATGTGTTCACTGTAAATTAGTATTACAGTAGTTATATTACATGTTTATTACCTTATAAATAAATAAAAAACTTTTTTATTTTATATTCAGTGCATTAGTATTTGTAAAATGACTCTTAGTGTTCATTAAAAAATGACGATCATTCCACTTGGGACCTGTGGAATGGTACATTAGCTTATTTGTTTTAGTTGTAAATACACTCCTGGAAATTGAAATAAGAACACCGTGAATTCATTGTCCCAGGAAGGGGAAACTTTATTGACACATTCCTGGGGTCAGATACATCACATGATCACACTGGCAGAACCACAGGCACATAGACACAGGCAACAGAGCATGCACAATGTCGGCACTAGTACAGTGTATATCCACCTTTCGCAGCAATGCAGGCTGCTATTCTCCCATGGAGACGATCGTAGAGATGCTGGATGTAGTCCTGTGGAACGGCTTGCCATGCCATTTCCACCTGGCGCCTCAGTTGGACCAGCGTTCGTGCTGGACGTGCAGACCGCGTGAGACGACGCTTCATCCAGTCCCAAACATGCTCAATGGGGGACAGATCCGGAGATCTTGATGGCCAGGGTAGTTGACTTACACCTTCTAGAGCACGTTGGGTGGCACGGGATACATGCGGACGTGCATTGTCCTGTTGGAACAGCAAGTTCCCTTGCCGGTCTAGGAATGGTAGAACGATGGGTTCGATGACGGTTTGGATGTACCGTGCACTATTCAGTGTCCCCTCGACGATCACCAGTGGTGTACGGCCAGTGTAGGAGATCGCTCCCCACACCATGATGCCGGGTGTTGGCCCTGTGTGCCTCGGTCGTATGCAGTCCTGATTGTGGCGCTCACCTGCACGGCGCCAAACACACATACGACCATCATTGGCACCAAGGCAGAAGCGACTCTCATCGCTGAAGACGACACGTCTCCATTCGTCCCTCCATTCACGCCTGTCGCGACACTACTGGAGGCGGGCTGCACGATGTTGGGGCGTGAGCGGAAGACGGCCTAACGGTGTGCGGGACCGTAGCCCAGCTTCATGGAGACGGTTGCGAATGGTTCTCGCCGATACCCCAGGAGCAACAGTGTCCCTAATTTGCTGGGAAGTGGCGGTGCGGTCCCCTACGGCACTGCGTAGGATCCTACGGTCTTGGCGTGCATCCGTGCGTCACTGCGGTCCGGTCCCAGGTCGACGGGCACGTGCACCTTCCGCCGACCACTGGCGACAACATCGATGTACTGTGGAGACCTCACGCCCCACGTGTTGAGCAATTCGGCGGTACATCCACCCGGCCTCCCGCATGCCCACTATACGCCCTCGCTCAAAGTCCGTCAACTGCACATACGGTTCACGTCCACGCTGTCGCGGCATGCTACCAGTGTTAAAGACTGCGATGGAGCTCCGTATGCCACGGCAAACTGGCTGACACTGACAGCGGCGGTGCACAAATGCTGCGCAGCTAGCGCCATTCGACGGCCAACACCGCGGTTCCTGGTGTGTCCGCTGTGCCGTGCGTGTGACCATTGCTTGTACAGCCCTCTCGCAGTGTCCGGAGCAAGTATGGTGGGTCTGACACACCGGTGTCAATGTGTTCTTTTTTCCATTTCCAGGAGTGTATTTGTCATGTATTGTTGTTTTTCTGACATGTTCCACATCCTGGAGGACCTCCTCACTACGGATCAATTGGAATGAAAGTAAATCTAATCTAATCTAATCACGGTACAATCGTGAAATAGTCGTACGGGAAAATCCCCATTTCATCGCTTCCTCAGTAATGCTGTGTGCCGTCGCTCGTGCGCCGACTATAACACCACGTTCAGACTCGTTTAAATCTTGATAACCTGGCATTGTAGCAACAGTAACCGATCTAACAACTGCGCCAGACACTTGTTGTCTTTTGTAGACGTTCCCGACCGTAGCGCCGCATTCTGCCTGTTTACATATCTCTGTACTTGAAAACGCTTGACCATACCAGTTTCTTTGAAGCTCCAGTGTAGTTGCTATATTTAGGGAAAGGCGAATAAAGTAGAATGCGTCCAAAGATCAGGAGGGAACAATAATAATGTACGAACAAGAACAATGTGCTCGTACTAGAAAAGGTACTGTTCAGTGTACCCATCGAAGCAGCAATGACGCGCCGGCCGCGGTGCCCGAGTAGGCGCTTCAGTCCGGAACCACACGGCTGCTACGGTCGCAGGGTCGAATCCTGCCTCGGGCATGGATGTCCGTGATGTCCTTAGGTTAGTTAGGTTTACATAGTTCTAAGTTTAGGGGACTGATGACCTCAAATGTTAAGTCCCATTGTGCTTAGAGCCATTTGAGCCATTCTGAACCATGACATTGCTATACTGAGTGAAAGTGAAGAAGAATTACACGATCTGAGGAATGGAATGAACCTTCTGATGAGTACAGAATATGTATTGAAAGTAAATCGAAGAAATGCGGAAGTAATGAGAAGTAGCAGAAAAGAGAACAGTAAGAAACTTAACATCAGGCTTGATGGTCACGAAGTAGGTGAAGTTATGGCATTCTACGACCTAGGCAGCAAAGTAAGCAGTGACGGACAGAGCAAGAAGGATATAAAAAGCAGACTAGCATCGGCGAAAAGGGCATTCATGGCGGGGAGAAGTCTGCTAGTATAAAAAATAGGCCTTAATTTGAGGAAGAAATTTCTGAGAATGTACGTCTGGAGCATAGCATTGTATGATGGTGGAACATGGACTGTGGGAAAACCAGAACAGAAAAGAAACGAAGCATTTGAGATGTGTTGCTACAGACGAATGTTGAAGATTACGAGGACTGATAAGGTAAGGAATGAGGAGGTTCTGCGCAGAATCGGAGAGGAAAGGAACATGTGGAAATCACTGATAAGGAGAAGGGCAGGATGATAGCACATCTGTTAAGACACGAGGGAATGGCTTCCACGGTGTAAGGGGGAACTGTACAGGGCAAAAACTGTAGAGGAAGACGGACTCTGGTATACATCCAGCAAATAATAGAGCTCGTAGGTCGCAAGTGCTACTCTGAGATGAAGAGATTGGCCAGGAAGAGAAATTCGTGGCGGACCGCATCAAACCAGTCAGAAGACTAATGACTGAAAACAAGAAAGAAAAGGGATAATGTGATGGACTGAGCACATCAAGAAAATGGTTTCCCCGTTTTAAGGAAGGTCGTTTTGACATTATTGGCTCTCTATGTTCCTGAACACCCTCGAGGTTTGATGAAGATCGTTTATACGCATGAATCCACAATGATCCACGTCAGTATACTCGAGGATTGGCAAATATGATGAACTGTGATCATTTCATTATCTGGAAACATTTGCCTACAATGTGGGCTGTAGTTCATATACTTTAACATTGTTTCACTTATACAGGGTGTTACAAAAAGGTACGGCCAAACTTTCAGGAAACATTCCTCACACACAAATAAAGAAAATATGTTATGTGGACATGTGTCCGGAAACGCTTACTTTCCATGTTAGACCTCATTTTATTACTTCTCTTCAGATCACATTAATCATGGAATGGAAACACACAGCAACAGAACGTACCAGCGTGACTTCAAACACTTTGTTACAGGAAATGTTCAAAATGTCCTCCGTTAGCGAGGATACATGCATCCACCCTATGTCGCATGGATGCGCTGATGCAGCCCTGGAGAATGGCGTATTGTATCACAGCCGTCTACAATACGAGCACGAAGAGTCTCTACATTTGGTACCGGGGTTACGTAGACAAGAGCTTTCAAATGCCCCCATAAATGAAAGTCAAGAGGGTTGGGGTCAGGAGAACGTGGAGGCCATGGAATTGGTCCGCCTCTACCAATCCATCGGTCACCGAATCTGTTGTTGAGAAGCGTACGAACACTTCGACTGAAATGTGCAGGAGCTCCATCGTGCATGAACCACATGCTGTGCCGTACTTGTAAAGGCACATGTTCTAGCAGCACAGGTAGCGTATCCCGTATGAAATCGTGATAACGTGCTCCATCGAGCGTAGTTGGAAGAACAAACTAAAATGAGCTCTAACATGGAAAATAATCGTTTCCGGACACATGTCCACATAATATCTTTTATTTATATGTGTGTGAGGAATGTTTCCTGAAAGTTTGGCCGTACCTTTTCGTAACACCCTGTATTTATGCTCTAAGCCACAAACACTAAAATCAAAAAGGTTCGAATGGTTCTAAGTACTATGGGACTGAACATCTGAGGTTATCAGTCCCCTAGACATAGAACTACTTAAACCTAACTAACCTAAGGACATCAGACACACAATCACCACTGACTTTATTGTCAACACTTGAGATGTCTTGCAGATAAAATCCAGGAAAGACGACAAAGAAGACTGCGTGAAGTGTTACTACTCCTCCCTGACGAACAATGCTATACACGAGATGCTTTGGGAAGTAATTCAGCACCCACCTCATTCACCTGATCCCCTCTCTATCGAAAAACGAACAAGGAACTTACTTTCCGGATGAAAATGGGTTTCGAACGTCGCTCGACGACTTCTCCGCCTCAAACTCACGTGATTTCTAGTCACGGGATCGAGAAGTTAACCAACGTTGACAGACTGTTGTAAATAGTGAAGGAGAATGTATTGTTTATGACTGAAGTCTCTCTTGGGGCAACGGCCTTGCCACAGTAGATACACCGGTTCCCGTCAGATCACGGAAGTTAAGCGCTGTCGGGCTTGGCTGGCACTTGGATGGGTGACCATCCGGGCCACCATGCGCTGTTGCCACTTTTCGGGGTGGACTCAGCTTCGTGATGCCAACTGAGGAGCTACTCGACCGAATAGTAGCAGCTTTGGTCAAAGAAAATCATCATAACGATCGGGAGAGCGGTTTGCTGTCCACACGCCCCACCTACCCGCATCCTCAACTGAGGATGATGCGGCGGTCGGATGGTCCCGATGGACCACTTGTGGCCTGATGATGGAGTGCTCTGAAAGCGTCTGTTATGTGTATCCCTTGTGTTTATGAAACTTACGGGAAATGGCTGCGAACTTATGCATGAAGATAGGTACCTAACTACACTCATGCTCATAAGTTAAGGATAATGCTGATACATGGTGAAACAACGCTCTGGTGGGCGGTTTGCGGGTTTAAATCACTCGGGGTATGACCATGCGTTGCATTTGACCTGCGGTCGTCGCACGATGGCGCTGGCGGCAGTCCACATACGGAGAGGTGTGTTGGTGCATGTCAGAGCACGGTGGAGCGAGTAAGTGTGCATACGTTTTCTGACGTGCTAATGGTGACTGTGTGTTGAAAATGGCTCTTAGAACACAAATTGATGACGTTATGAGGGGGTAGAGTACTAGGGCGACTGGAGGCTGGTCAAACACAGCAGGTCGTAGTACGGGCCATCCGTGTGCCACAAAGTGTGATCTCCAGATTATGGCAACGATTCCAGCCGACAGAAAACCTGTCCAGGCGCTACAGTTCGCGACGTCCACAGTCTACAACACCACAAGAAGACCGATATCTCACTATCAGTGCCCGCAGACGGCGACGGAGTACTGCAGGTAGCCTTGCTCGGGACCTTACCGCAGCCACTGGAACAGTCTACAGACGACTGAACAGGCATGGTTTATTGGCCTGGAGACCTGCAAGGGGCATTCCACTGACCCCTGGTCACAGGAGAGCCCGTAAAGCCTGGTGTCAAGAACACAGTACATGGTCATTGGAACAGTGGTCCCAGGTTATGTTCATGGACGAGTCCAGGTATAATCTAAACAGTGATTCTCGCTGGGTTTTCATGTAGCGTGACCAGGAACCAGATACCAACCCCTTAATGTCCTTGAAAGGGAGCTATATGGAGGTCGTGGTTTGATGGTGTGGTTGGTGTGATTGGTGCACGTACACCCTGCATGTCTTTGACAGAGGAACTGTTAACAGGTCAGGTGTATAGGGACATCATTTTGCACCAGTATGTCCGCCTTTTCAGGGGTTCATGGGGTCCCACTTTGCTCCTGATGGATGATAGCGCACAGTCCCACCGAGCTGTCATTGTGGAGGAGAACCTTGAAACAGAAGATATCATGCGAATGGAGTGGCCTACCTGTTCTCCACATCTAAAAACCCTATCGAGCACGTCTGGGATGCTCCCGGTCGACGTATCGCTGCACGTCTTCAAACCCCTACGACACTTGAGCTCCGACAGGCACTGGTGCTAGAATGGGAGGCTATACCCCAGCAGCTGCTCGACCACCTGATCCAGAGTATGCCAACCCGTTGTGCGACCTGTGTACGCGTGCATTGTGATCATATCCCATATTCATGTCGGGGTACATGCGCAGGAAACAGTGGCGTTTTGTAGCAGATGTGTTTCGGGACTGTTTTCTCAACTTATCACCAATACCGTGGACTTACAGATCTGTGTCGTGTGTGTTCCCTATGTGCCTTTGCTATTAGCGCCATTTATGTGTAGCGCCACGTTTTGTGTCACCACATTCTGCAATTATCATTAATTTATGAGCATGAGTGTTGCATCATTTCTCATTCCCTTCAGTAGTGAGGGGGCTTCTCGCAAAGTGTGCTCTCTTTCTCGCCGGCTTTTGGCTTTATATAGGCCAGAGGCTGTAGAACGGTATTAGCACGATGCCTGCTCCGTCTTTGTGCTTGTGTGTTGTAGGAGTCTGATTTAGAGTCGTAATTAACTGCCCTCCTCGGTGTGGCAAGTCGACGCGGAGTGAGGTACAGTCGAGGACAAAACGAGTGAGACCCCTCGCCTTTTCGTTATGCTAATCCGCACAGCTTTTAAGTTTGCTACACAGCATAACAGGCAAGGCGACGAAGTTTTACCAACATAATATGCACAGGCGTGAAACTGAAAAACTATCCGAAATTTGTCAGACTGTTTTCAATCATGTGTAAGACCATATTAATGCCGATTAGTGTCTTAACCACAACACCTAAATATAAGGTATAAATGAAAGAGGAAACGTTAATTGGTATGTACTGTACTAATAAAAATGTATTTCAGCTTATCGAGGTAACATAACTGTTTTAGTAAGACAAAGTATCCCAGATTGTTACGAATTAACAAAATATTATGCTCATTCGGCTGCGAAATGGTCTGTGTCAACGTTTAGACCAGTCATACTGGATTACCGTTGCTGACCTACCATGAAAGTGTGCAAATTTAGCAATGCGTGAAGATTCATAACGAAATTCAGTTAAAAATCATTCAGTGCCACACGTAAGTCAATTCAATTATTGACAGAAGCGGAAAAAGTAGGCAGTAACAAGTATGAAATTCTGCAAGAGTTTCATATCGACATGCACGGGGTGCCGGTACAGAATAAGGGTAGCAATAAAACGTATTGGGGGCGCGAGAATTTCTTAAAACTCCTTTACTGATAGTCTATCTGCCTCCATCGAGATTAGAACCGAAAACGAACCAGACCTCCCTTGCAGTAGCAAACACCTTTTACTACGCAAGCAGACAACCCAGGCAAACAGCCCTCTATTATTATCCCAGACATGAATAAACCGGGAATTTCGCAATGAAAATGGCAAAATTATATGCAGTTTCTGTTGCACAGAGCTTTCTGGACTCAAAAACATGAATTGTCTACCTTTATGTCACCGCTTATGTGACAATAATTCGGGATGTTTATCGAAATAACAAAAAACTGTTATTAGCGAGTAAATTTAGTAGGATAATTCTGCACCACCCCAGGAAGTAAAGGACGACGTAGCTGCCAAAAGTATCCTACAATGTTTCGAATTCTCCATTAGACGTGCCACAGCCAGAAAGCGTTCATTAGCGGAAGTGTTCCTTAACGTAACTAGCAATGGGAATGCTCGCACATCTAAAACGCGGAGGCATTAATAGTGGGAGCTGACTAAGTGTACAGGCAAATGGATTTTATTTGGCTGGCCGGAGTGGCCGTGAGGTTCTAGGCGCTACAGGCTGGAGCGGAGCGACCGCTCCGGTCGCAGATTCGAATCCTGCCTCGGGCATGGATGTGTGTGATGTCCTTAGGTTAGTTAGGATTAATTAGTTCTAAGTTCTAGGCGGCTGATGACCTCAGAATTTAAGTCGCATAGTGCTCAGAGCCATTTGTACCATTTTTGATTTTATTTGCTTTCCTGTAAACGTGATTTGGATCGAAAGCGTAGCTACGATTAATATGCTGATGTATCTAACGCAACTGGAACATTTCGAATAAAGAGTAGGGGAAATTATAATGCGGCCCTCAACTTCAGTAACTATGGTAGCTATTTTCGTTGTTAAGATTTCGTCACGTAAATCGGTAAAAATGGAACTCTACTAGTCTCACTTTCTTGACCATCTATCTGTCTATCGAACACTTAAAACAGGTTTACCTCGAGTACGGGTAGACATAATAAGCGGAAATTTATTGCACTTCCTGCGGCATACGGTCCCTTGGAGATGTAAAACAGTGAGCTATGTCAACGCCATCTAAAGATACGACAGTTTATGTACAGAAAATTTACGCGAAAGGTCAAAAAATGGCTCTAAGAACTATGCCACCGAACTCCTTAGTGTTGTGTCTAGACAAGACAGCCTAGACACAATGAGAGGGAGCCGAAAGGCACGCGCTTAAACTCACGCAGGCTGGCGTGAGGTCTGAAACAGGATACGTAATGAATGCTATAAAGAAAAGTACGTAGCTTCTGGAATACTTAACTTTAATCCACATTTGTAGAACATCGCTCTTGATGATACATTAATAGAATCTCAATATCACTTGAATACGGCGCCTTGCTAGGTCGTAGCAAATGTAGCTGAAGGCTATGCTAACTATCGTCTCGGCAAATGAGAGCGTAATTCTCAGTGAACCATGGCTAGCAACGTCGGCTGTACAACTGGGGCGAGTGCTAGTACGTCTCACTAGACCTGCCGTGTGGCGGCGCTTGGTCTGCCATCACTGACAGTGGCGACACGCGGGTCCGACGTATACTAGCGGACCGCGGCCGATTTAAAAGCTACCACCTAGCAAGTGTGGTGTCTGGCGGTGACACCACACTTAGTTCATCAGTCCCTTAGACCTAGAACTACTTAAACCTACCTAACCTAACACACATCCATGCCCGGGAAACGATTGGAACTGACGGCGCAAGGAGCCGCGCGGTCCGCGATATGAAGCCGTTGAGGGCACGGCTAACCCGCGCCGACAAGGTCTTAATGTCATCTACTGCTGCTACTACTACTACGTGATCAGGCCCAGTGGACCGCACGCATCTACAAGTTTCCTCCTCCACTGTATTCTGTCCATTGCTGCTATCCGCCATCCGTTCAAATCTATTGACGGTTTAAATCTTCATGGAGTCCATCCCTCCAACGCTTCTTGTGTCTCCCTGGCGGTCTCTTTCCTGTAGGTGTGAAATCCAGGAGCTTCCGACGCCATCTGTGATCCTCCATCCGGGCCACATGGCCGGCCCACTGCATTCGTTTGGCTTTGACAGTTCCTGCTATGTTGGGCTGCTGGTATAGTTCCTCAATCTCTCGATTGTATCTGATCCTCCATTCCCCTATATCTGCATCCAGAACCGGACCGAAGATCTTCCGAAGCACTTTTCTCTCAAAAACAAGGAGCTCATGGAGGTCCTGTTTCCGGATACTTCATGTCTCACAGCCATATAGAACGACAGGCTGGATCAGGGTTTTGTACAGTCGAATCCTAAACTGTCTGGAGAGATATTTGGACCGAAGCAGTTGTGCTAGGCTGTGGTAAGGTCGGTTTCCTGCTTGTATTCTGGCTTTGATCTCTGCTTCACATCTGGTGTTACTAAAAAGTTATTCACTTCTGGTGAATGATTTTCTGCGCAGTTCACTTATGAAAGAACAACTAAAATATATTTGATGTTGTGGTGTCACCGCCACACACCACACTTGCTAGGTGGTAGCCTTTAAATCGGCCGCGGTCCGTTAGTATACGTCGGACCCGCGTGTCACCACTATCAGTGATTGCAGACCGAGCGCCGCCACACGGCAGGTCTAGAGAGACTTCCTAGCACTCGCCCCAGTTGTACAGCCGACTTTGCTAGCGATGGTTCACTGACAAAATACGCTCCCATTTGCCGAGACGATAGTTAGCATAGCCTTCAGCTACGTCATTTGCTACGACATAGCAAGGCGTCATTACCAGTTACTATTGATGCTGTAAAACATGTACCGTCAAGAGCGACGTTCACCATTCATGGATTAAAGTTAAGTATTCCACAGCTACGTCCTTTTTTGCTAGTCTAATTTCCTTGACCTGTTCCTGTCACACCGGGTTGGCTCTTTCGCCTATCCACAACAGATGTTACGGAAGAGGAAGGACGCCTATCTTTATTCATGACGTTAGATTCGCAATCTGAGCATACGCACTATCCATAACCACACTTTAGATCCAAGTCATAGTCACAGATATGCGAATACAAGGCATGGGCTTATATTTGAGATATTTCGTTTTACACGAAGTGGTGGCAGATGGGATGCTGTGGCGACTTCGAAGCGCGAGTTTCTCCAGTGCTAGCTATCTCAGCACATGAGCTGAGCGAACTTGCATAGTATCTAAGCGTAGGCTTCCGCGGCCGTTGTCTTCTTCAATAAAACTCTTCAGGGTATCAGACCGCATCGTCATAATTTAAAATGCGCCAACGTTTCGGACAGCGTTGCAGCTAGCCTTCATCAGGGCCTTAACGTAAGGCCCTGATGAAGGCTAGCTGCAACGCTGGCCGAAACGTTGGCGCATTTTAAATTATGACGATGCGGTCTGATACCCTGAAGAATTTTATTGCATAGTATGTTGGTAGCACTTCGTCGCCTTGCCTCTTATGCTGTGTAGCAGACTTTAAAGCTGTGCGGATCAGCATAACGAAAAGGCGAGGGGTCTCGCTCGTTTTGTCCACGACTGTACGTGTGGAGCTGGCGCCAGCTGCTCTCGACGGCAAGAGCCAGAGAATGGTCACCTGCTCACGCGGCTGATCCCATCTGACACGCTTAATGAAGCTGCGGGATTAGCGCCGGCGCGCTACACGCGTGCGAAGAGCGGCGCAAATTAGCCGCGTCGTGGCCTGTGCCGGGATCAGCGGCAGACAGCGGAGGGAGTGAGATAGGGCCCGTTATCACGTGCCGAGCTGCGAGATACAGCCGCGTCGTAATGCTCTCCGGCGCTCGAAATGAACACCGCCGCGTTGCCTTACGTGTCAACACAGCCGGCGTGGGCTTTTCGGTGAAACTGTGACGCAGCCTGAGGCTCGATGCGACCTGTGGAGATGGCAAATATCTCAAAGTACTCTGTCTGTGATTACAAAATTTTTGTATGTGGTTTGTTTCGTGTGAGTGCACGTGCTACACCTTAAGTACACTACGGGCCATTAAAATTGCTACATCACGAAGATGACGTGCTACAGACGCGAAATTTAACCGACAGGAAGAAGATGCTGTGATATGCAAATGATTAGCTTTTCAGAGCATTCACACAAGGCTGGCGCAGGTGGCGACACCTACAACGTGCTGACATGAGGAAAGTTTCCAACCGATATCTCATACAAAAACAGCAGTTGACCGGCGTTGCCTGGTGGTACGTTGTTGTGATGCCTCGTGGAAGGAGGAGAAATGCGTACCATCACGTTTCCGACTTTGATAAAGGTCGGATTGTAGCCTATCGCGATTGCGGTTTATCGTATCGCGACATTCCTGCCCGGGTTGGTCGAGATCCGATGACTGTTAGCAGAATATGGAATCGGTCGGTTCAGGAGGGTAATACGGAACGCCGTGCTGGAGCCCAACGGCCTCGTATCACTAGCAGTCGAGATGACAGGCATCTTATCCGCATGGCTGTAACGGATCGTGAAGCTACGTCTCGATCCCTGAGTCAACAGATGGGGACGTTTGCAAGACAACAATCATCTGCACGAACAGTTCGACGACGTTTGCAGCAGCATGGACTATCAGCTCGGTTACTCTTGACGCTGCATCAGAGACAGGAGCACCTGCGTTGATGTACTCGACGACGAACCTGGGTGCACGAATGGTAAAACGTAATTTTTTCGGATGAATCCAGGTTCTGTTCACAGCATCATGATGGTCGCATGCGTGTTTGGCGACATCGCGGATAACACACTTTGGAAGCGTGTATTCGACATCGCCACACGTTGGCGGCATTTTGAACAGTCGACGTTACATTTCAGGTGTGTTACGACCCGTGGCTCCACCCATCATTCGATCCTTGCGAAACCCTACATTTCAGCAGGACAATGCACGACCGCATGTTGCACGTCCTGTTCGGCCCTTTCTGGATACAGAAAATGTTCGACTGCTGCCCTGGCCAGCACGCTCTCCAGATCTCTCACCAACTGAAAACGTCTTGTGAATGGTGGCCGCGCATCTCGCTCGTCACAATACGCCTCTCACCAATCTTGATGAACTGTGGTATCGTGTTGAAGCTGCATGGGCGGCTGTACCTGCACACGCCATCCAAGCTCTGTTTGACTCAATGCCCTGACGTATCCAGGCCGTTATTACGGCAGAGGTGGTTGTTCTGGGTACTGATTTCTCAGGATCTATGCACCCAAATTGCGTGAAAATGTAATCACATGTCAGTTCCAGTATAATATATTTGTCCAATGAAGACCCGTTTATCATCTACATTTCTTCTTGGTGTAGCAATTTTAATGGCCAGTAGTGTATTTGTACCCATTCCTGAGAAAAGGTGTGATTAACCGTCGGACAGACAAACAGACGGACAGACAGCAAACTTTTAAACGATTCAGATATGGAATCCTAAAATACGACCCACCCAAATGGGGACGAGGTAACGAAATGAAACTTCACAGGATGGGACCGTATGTGATGTTACTTAGAAAATCGAGGGCAATTCACGAAGAACTCGCCACTGTGAGTCCATTTATCAATATGACATTGCGCCACCTCTGACCTGGATATAACAACTGACTCGGTTGGGAAGACGAGCTGGCCCACAACTATTGTAGCTCGTCCTCGATTTTCTGGACACTGAAATTGGAATGGAGTCGACATCCGAAGTGGTCCTATCTGTGTTCTTCTGGGGACAGATCTGGGTCTCTTTTTGGCCACGGGAGTAACTCAGCATCACACAGACAGTTCATGCAGACAAGTTCCATTTGTGGACAGGCATTGTCCTACTGAAAAATGACACCATGGTACTGACATGTGAGAAGTAACACGCGAGGACCCAGGATGTCAGTGAAATAGTACTGTAGCATCAGAGCACTCTCAGCCGCAATGAGGCATGTCCTCAAGCCATACCCAGTGGTTCTCCAAACAATGATGACAGGAGTGGTGTATCGTCCAAAGATGTTGGTGCCACACCATAGTCGGTAACCTACATCGACACCACAGATGTTACTGACCTCTCGCTGCAGTTCGCAGCGACGAATGGAAGAGGGTGAAGAAGACATGTCCTCTCTCTCTCAGCACAGCAGTGTCCTCACACGGAGGTCAACATAGAGCTGAGCAAGGAAGCGCTCTGGTCCAGTATTTCGACCTCAGCTGAAGAAGTCAACATCATCGATCAGGACTAAAGAGTTATTCAAGTCTAAAACGGAAACGCATTTTCCTAAACGTTGAACATTGTAAATCAAAGGCAGAGTTTGTTAATTAGGGCCTCCAGTGATGCTTTAATAATCAGTGACAGTCATAAACTACCAGGCACTCCTGCGACAAAGGTTTCTATCAAATTAAGTAAATCTTCATATTGACTCATATAATAAAGTGCAATAATATTTCATACTATTTATGGGACATTCCATTGAATCCTGGATTAAGATAGACACATTAATAGCTTGAATACAACGTATTAGTATTCCACAATAATATAATTAGTTCGTTATGAAGAGGCTTTCTGCTTCTTAGGTCATCATCAGATAATGTTAAACGGATAGTCAACACAACTTCAACAAGAATTCATAGGTGTACAAATGATGTTTTACAAAGATATGACAATTTCTGACTATATTGATACAAAACACAAGCAAATATTAACACTATCTGAATGTATAATATTTGAATATACTGTAAAGCACTCCGTCGTCAGGCCACGCGTGGCCTACCGGAACCATCCGACCGCCGTGTCATCCTCAGAGGAGGATGCGGATAGGAGGGGCGTGGGGTCAGCACACCACTCTCCCGGTCGTTATGATGGTATTCTTGACCGAAGCCGCTACTATTCGGTCGAGTATCTCCTCAATTGGCATCACGAGGCTGAGTGCACCCCAAAAAATGGCAACAGCGCATGGCGACCTGGATGGTCACCCATCCAAGTGCCGACCACGCCCGACAGCGCTTAACTTCGGTGATCTCACGGGAACCGGTGTATCCACCGCTGCAAGGCGGTTGCCATTGAATATACTGTAATGCAAGATTTATTTCTTCAGCGCCTCTGTAGGTAATTCAATATGCTTGTGTTTTATATCAATATATTGATAAATTGTCACATATCTTTGTACAGCATCCTCTGTACAGCTATGAATTCTCGCTGAAGTTGTGTTGACTATCTGTTCAACATAAATTTATGTGACGATGGCGTAAGATGCCGAAAGGCGGTTCGTAACGAATTAACAAATATTACTGTGAGACATTAGTACGTTGTATTGAAGTTATTAATAACATTCGATATGTCGTCTGCTCATAACAAGGAGTAACTTGGCCGTGATAGAGAGCGTTTCAGTGATTAGATTACTTATTCTGGGATGGCAAGCGAAGATATGACGGAGTTGTGATGTGCTCCGTGCACAATACAGCTATCGCCGCGCGTCGTGGTCAGATATGTCAGACCGGAACGTTGATGACTAACGTGCCTGCCTTCTATTTCACATGCAGTTCCAACACCGTTCGACGGTCACGTCAGAATGCCGCATAAATCTGGGCACTGCACGACTGGAGCAGCTGTCCCTGTAGACACCCACAGTAAGGACCCTCTGTTTCTCTCAATCTTCTCCACTGTACTGGACCCTTGATTTTCTCTCTGTAGAAGAGGAAGAAGTCACACGAAGTGATGTCTGGTGAGTACGCCGAGAGGTTGACACCTTGAAGCATCTGCCTGATGTAAGTATAGTCTGTGCTGCTGATAACGCTGTCTCAGACGTGTACACGGGATCTCCATGCCCTTCATAGAGATCGCTCAACATCTGACGCCGTTCACCATCGTTAGGTAACCTACCACATCTGGTAACAACACTAATGCACTCTGGACGCCATGCTAGCAGTCACAGGAATTTGCAACGCTAATCACCTATCTTACCAGCCAATGAAGTGTATGGGTAAGAAGATACACTCCTGGAAATTGAAATAAGAACACCGTGAATTCATTGTCCCAGGAAGGGGAAACTTTATTGACACATTCCTGGGGTCAGATACATCACATGATCACACTGACAGAACCACAGGCACATAGACACAGGCAACAGAGCATGCACAATGTCGGCACTAGTACAGTGTATATCCACCTTTCGCAGCAATGCAGGCTCTATTCTCCCGTGGAGACGATCGTAGAGATGCTGGATGTAGTCCTGTGGAACGGCTTGCCATGCCATTTCCACCTGGCGCCTCAGTTGGACCAGCGTTCGTGCTGGACGTGGAGACCGCGTGAGACGACGCTTCATCCAGTCCCAAACATGCTCAATGGGGGACAGATCCGGAGATATTGCTGGCCAGGGTAGTTGACTTACACTTTCTAGAGCACGTTGGGTGGCACGGGATACATGCGGACGTGGATTGTCCTGTTGGAACAGCAAGTTCCCTTGCCGGTCTAGGAATGGTAGAACGATGGGTTCGATGACGGTTTGGATGTACCGTGCACTATTCAGTGTCCCCTCGACGATCACCAGTGGTGTACGGACAGTGTAGGAGATCGCTCCCCACACCATGCTGCCGGGTGTTGGCCCTGTGTGCCTCGGTCGTATGCAGTCCTGATTGTGGCGCTCACCTGCACGGCGCCAAACACGCATACGACCATCATTGGCACCAAGGCAGAAGCGACTCTCATCGCTGAAGACGACACGTCTCCATTCGTCCCTCCATTCACGCCTGTCGCGACACCACTGGAGGCGGGCTGCACGATGTTGGGGCGTGAGCGGAAGACGGCCTAACGGTGTGCGGGACCGTAGCCCAGCTTCATGGAGACGGTTGCGAATGGTCCTCGCCGATACCCCAGGAGCAACAGTGTGCCTAATTTACTGGGAAGTGGCGGTGCGGTCCCCTACGGCACTGCGTAGGACCCTACGGTCTTGGCGTGCATCCGTGCGTCGCTGCGGTCCGGTCCCAGGTCGACGGGCACGTGCACCTTCCGCCGACCACTGGCGACAACATCGATGTACTTTGGAGACCTCACGCCCCACGTGTTGAGCAATTCGGCGGTACGTCCACCCGGCCTCCCGCATGCCCACTATACGCCCTCGCTCAAAGTCCGTCAACTGCACATACGGTTCACGTCCACGCTGTCGCGGCATGCTACCAGTGTTAAAGACTGCGATGGAGCTCCGTATGCCACGGCAAACTGGCTGACACTGACGGCGGCGGTGCACAAATGCTGCGCAGCTAGCGCCATTCGACGGCCAACACCGCGGTTCCTGGTGTGTCCGCTGTGCCGTGCGTGTGATCATTGCTTGTACAGCCGTCTCGCAGTGTCCGGAGCAAGTATGGTGGGTCTGACACACCGGTGTCAATGTGTTCTTTTTTCCATTTCCAGGAGTGTATTTTCGGTCCTTCGACCTGAAGGGCGTAAAGGCACACGAAGTGAAGTCTGGTGACTATGGCGAGAAGTGGACGAGCATCATCTTGACATTTTCAGACATCTGCCTGATGTCAGTGTCGCCCGTGCACAGTACTTTGTCAACGTGGCTCGCCGTCTTCTTCAGGTGCTACCTGAGGCAGCTAGTCGAACGGAACCGGTCCGTTATTTACACTGCTACCTTCTCCTTACAGGGCCGGCTCTAGTCATTCCGTCAGCGTTCCCATCCAACTAGAATGCTCCTGAGAGAATCCTTTCCTGGCCCCGAGCGGCTGACAGCGGTCTGGTATTTTTTTCTCGTCACGGTTCACCTGGTGCTCTGTCTGGGATTCGTTCTCCCTACCCGGATTCCCAGTTCTTCTTTCTATTGAGTTCTGCTGCTATGTCCGTTACATTTTTAGAAACTCTAGTGCAGGGTCCCGGGCTAAGCTGAGTTGGAAGTCAGTGTCACGATTCACCTGGTTCATTAAATGTATTCGCAGTTGTTCAAGTGGACAACCATCAGCTGTAGACTGGAATGACAATGGAAATTTGTGCTGGACCCGGACTCTCCTTACTCCTTGGGTACCCGTGCACATCTCACGGCCAGACCCAAACTTCCATATGTAGTCAACCACGTGTCTGCATCCTGTACTCGTACAATATTAAAGATAGAATGATATTTTCACTCTGCAGGGGAGTGTGCGCTGATATGAAACTTCGTGGCAGATTAAAACTGTATCGGAACGAGTTCGAGTCTCGGCCAGGCACCCAGTTTTAATCTTCCAGGAAATCTAATTCTGGGAACATCCCCCAGGCTGTGGCTAATCCATGTCCCCGCAATATCCATTCTTCCAGGAGTGCTAATTCCGCAAGGTATGCAGGAGAGATTCTGTGAAGTTTGGAAGGTGGGAGACGAGGTACTGGCGGAATTAAAGCTGTGAGGACGGGTGGTTTGTCGTGCTTGGGTAGCTCAGTTGGTAGAGCACTTGTCTGCGAAAGGCAAAGGTCCCGAGTTCTAGTCTCGGTCCGGCACACAGTTTTAATCTGCCAGGAAGTTTCATATTGAAGACATTGAGCCCAGTTGTCAATTGTGTGATTATAGCCAGGAAGTGTTTCGGGACAACATTGTCCCATTTTCAAGTACTAAAAATAAGAAAACCACATCAAACAGTCCTCCTATACCGACAGATACAGACGACCTGAGACATAACCTACCTTAAAAATTTTTTATACGATTAGGCCTCGTCACAACTTTAAAAACAAGCTGCACGCGTACATTATCAGCTGAAACATAAAACATTACAAGCTGGAGCATCCACCGCTCCCGAGGTACAGTTGCAAACTGAAAGCCGCTGCCATCACGTACCAATGATGATATTTACTAAAAGGCTAATGCTCAGCACCAGAGATGCTACTGTCTGTCGTAAAATCTTTGAGAAATGCCTGCCTAGTCCTAGCCCATTATAACTTAAAACTACCTTATGCTGCAATCCGAATGGAAACAGCATGCGTAAATCCTGTGTCAACAAGTAAAATATATTGGTGGCTGTTTCTTAACAAGTCCATCGCAAAAGTGTGCCGAGAAAGGCCCTTTAGACACTTTCGTCCTCTAATTTAGAACGCAGACGCACTCCCCTTTCAAGGCACAGTAAATCTTTACTTCCGATAAATTTTTGTAGCAACCAGCCTCTTTCTTCAACGTGCAGCACCCTAATGGTATATCCCCAACGAATACTGCTCGCCGGCCTGGGTGACCGAGCGGTTCTTGGCGCTACAGTCTGGAACCGCGCGACCGCTACGGTCGCAGGTTCGAATCCTGCCTCGGGCATGGATGTGTGTGATGATCTTAGGTTAGTTAGGTTTAATTAGTTCTAAGTTCTAGGGGACTGATGACCTCACAAGTTAAGTCCCATAGTGCTCAGAGCCATTTGAATTTGAGTACTGCTCGTTCTTGAGGTGCTCTGCTACATCTGACGAGCCGTTGTCTCTATTATTAAGCTCTTTAAATTTGGCTTTAAAATTCCGTCCCGTCTGCTCCACATGTCTCGCTTCACGGTCCTGATATTTCACTTCATAAACGCATGATTCCCTCATCAGTGTCGATCTTATGCCTCGGCCTCTGTCGTAATTTGTTGTCCTCCTTGAAGGCATCTCACATAAAGCATTTCACATAAATTAGTGAGGTTGTTTAACAAGAAAGGGCTTAGAATTTCTTTAAAAAAAGGGGTGGTTTACTATTAAATTTAGAGGAAGTAAAGATTTATTGTCCCTTGAAAGGGGAGTGCGTTTTAAATGAGAAGACGGAAATGTCTAAAGGGCATTTCTGGGTTCACTTTTGTGGTAGCCCCGTCAAGAAACAGCCACCAATATATTTTTCCCGTTGATATGGGATTTACGAATGCTATTTCCGTTCAGATTGCAACGTAAGGTAGTTTGAAGATAGAAAGCGCTAGGATCAGACAGGAATTCCTCAAAGATTTTAAGACAGGCAACAGTATCTCTGATGCTGAGCATTAGGCCTTAAGGGGAGTCGTACCGCCCTATCTCGACAATGTTACTTTGGCTATATAAATGCCCCGTTTTCTCAGGATCTGTTGAGTATATAAATGTGGTGTTTTTATCACATGTTCTCCCATGCTTTGTGACTGTATTGCTCTACAATCACTTTAAAGTAACAAATGGAAAAAGAGTTATGATTTTTTCCCTAAACATATAACTTTTGGTGTAAATTTTCACAATTTTAATTTCTTGAACTTTAGCTATTACAGTAAATACTACTAAAGTAGAGTTACAACATCATTGTACTATCTACGGTATGTGATAAATAACTCACTGATGTAGATTCAGAAGTTTCTGAGAAAAAGGGGCTTTTATACTGAAAAATGTCATGTTGGGAAAATTGCGTTTAAAGAAAAATTTTTAATATACAGCGAACTGATACAAAAAAAATTTGTTAGAATCCTCCTGGATGGTAGTCCTCATCTCTTCCTTCATCTTCCTCACCCAGTGCTGCCCTCCTTCTTTTGGATCTGGCTTCTTTTGACATATTGTTTGTTGCAACCTCTGCCTTCATGATTCGCAGTTGGTCCAAGTCCATCACACTTTTAGTGGTGCTGTAATCTTTATGAATGTCAAGATATTCCAAAACCTGTAGCCTTCCAGAATAGCCATAATTAAAAGTAAGAACAGCAACCAAAACACCAGTTTCAAAGACTGATCTTCCAACAAAGACATGTTTTGGTATCCTTGACCATACAACATTGTTAAATGATTCATTCGCATTTTGTGTTTTGCCCTTGAGACATTTCTTCAACACCTCTGGTTGGGCAAGATCCTCAAACACAGGTTTCATGCAAAGCATAACAGCATTTGGTATAGTAATTTTGTGCGAGAAAGTGTCTACTTTAACCTCCTCTTTTGCGTTCAAGTATTTACACCATTCAGTGGAACACAGGTTGTGTATTGGCTCAGCATCTGTAGACAGCTTGTGAAAATAAATTGCCCAAACAGCTGTCTTCATACCATCCTAATTATCTCTGTTACTTCTAATAGCCATACCATAATATTGTGTAATCTGATCAATTTGTTTATCAGTCAGTCGACGTCTTATACTTAGATCATCAGATAACTTGGTACTTCCCAACTTCTGTTTGAGTCTACGTACTCTCGTGCCCATCCTCTTTTGCACATGATTAATGAACTCTAGTTTTGTAATTGACTAATCACCATAGGGATTACTCTCCACCACTGCCTTATACGATCGTGACTCTCCATCCCCAAGAAAACTCATGTAGCGAACAGCACGGTCATGCTGGGACCGTTGGAACATTTTCACCGCAGAAGGAACCGCCATCCCTCCACTAGTTCCTTCATAGTTTCTCTGACAATTGATTTCATGTTTAGTTCGCTCTTCAGTACTCTTGCCTGCTTGCCTACAACCCTGACAGTACATGGTCAAGACATCAACATCCAACACTTTCCCACTGTCGATGCTGATAATAGATCCACATGAATTCTTTGACTGGAAACCTCTTTTTTGCCTGGATCCGTCGAATGATATTGCTATGTCAGAACTACCATTTTCTGCTACAGCCTGCTCTGCTGCTGTAGTCTTTGACTCCATAGCGCACGCCTTGACACTACTTCTTACTATGGAGTTCTATTTGATAGATTTTGTAGGGGGACTACATCATTACCCGGCAGTTTTTTTCTTGGAAGCACTCGAAGGAGTAGAAGGACTGTCACTATTTACAACCACATTATCACTCCCTTCGGCGCTAACTACTCATTTTACTACTGCTATATTTGTTCTGTAGTATCTGTTTCCTGTGTTTCGTATTTTTTTAACACTCCTTTTGGTTTAGTCATGACGAAAACTATCACAGAAATCACAGAAACTATAACGCGGCTAGTGGATAACTGTTGTTGTCAAACCTTCGACCATAAATATAATAGACTGGCCCTGACGTAATTTTCGTGGCTCCAACATCTCTGGGCTAAAGTCACGTGAATGTTGGCAAAACATGGTTGTTTCGTGTTGCGCTTATGGCTGTACTCAGCATTTTGTCGGGGGAAATGGCATTACATTTCACGTGTAAGTGTTTCTATGATAGTGCAGATGCGTTTATTGAAATCTGCGGAAGTGACTTTTATATGTTTTTTTACACTTGAAATAGAGTATCACGTAAATTAAAGTGTTGAAAGTGATGCCTGTAAAGTCAGACTCATATTACATTTTGGAAAGTATCTGTGATAATTCGGTTACAGAAGTAAGTACAACTGTTTCTCTTTCCTACTTATAGGTTCCCTAAGGATGAAAACCGAAGGCAGCTTTGGATACAGGCCCTGAAAAGGAAAAACTTTAAGCCATTTGCACATACGCGCCTTTTTGTATATACAAGTGAGATTATAATAAGGTAAGAGCACCTATAGTCGACACATGAAGAGAATTTTTTTCTACCTTCTAATACTATTAAATAAATGTAGGCTCCAAAATTATTTTCTGAAACTTCAAAGTCTCACCTTTCATCAAAAATATCATTTTTTTAAAAACTGATAGTTTAAACTTTCGTAAAAATAGTAGGAACTGAATTTTTGAAGTGCACCTAAAATTGATTAAAATGGACCTGCTCCTAAAGTCGACAATTTTGGCACCTATAGTTGACATAATTCTCGTATCCCATCTTCTTTTATAAGTGACTAGAGCTCAAAACGCGGCGAATCAATGTTTAAAGTTTTGACAACGAGTCCACTCTTACTGTTTAAAAGAATTTTAACGACATTTTACTTTAATTGATAGTTTATAGTAATTTCGTCCCGCTGCCCACCGGAGGGGAGTTCGATGTATGAGTTAGATTTTATAAATGGTACTGTGAACAAATCCAGGTCAAATGTAGCTCTGACACAATTTTTCGCAAATAAAAAAATAATTTTTGTTGGAAGCGTGTGACAATCAATTGAGAAATGTGGGTAAAATACGATACAAGCATAGGATGGCAGACCGCTGATTTGAAATCCCGCCACGTTTTGCCAACAGTCACGCGGTTTATGTTGGAGCCACACCAGCCCTATAGCTTCTGCACAGCAAGGCCAGTCTACTAGTATCTATGGTCGAAGTGTCAAACACAAACAAATGTAGAGATCAAAGAGTTTACTGCGAAGTACCGCCAGTGTAGGCAACTTATGAAACGGACAGTTCTCTACAAAACAAAAGAAACCACAGCTTTCTACACTATATAGTTCCAGAGAAAAATGCCAATATGCGAAATGATGGAAAACAAAATTCTCGGAAATGTCATTGCATGATTATTTTCAAATACTTATTTAAAATAGTAAGTAATCGAATATTTCAATAAAACCAACACCAAATTAAACATAAACATCCACATTTTCGTAATTTGCATACAAGTAAAAATTGTAAGTAGGCTGTTTATGTTTTCTTTATGTAAGTAGGCTGTTTATGTTTTCTTATCAGCAACGTTACGTAGCGCTCGGTATGAAAATCACTGGCTGTGCTGTGTGCAGCCTGTGGCTAGTTTGCATTGTTGTCTGCCATTGTAGTGTTGGGCAGCGGCAGCTGGATGTGAACAGCGCGTAGCGTTGCGCAGTTAGAGGTGAGCCGCCAGCAGTGGTGGATGTGAGGAGAAAGATGGCGGAGTTTTGAAATTACATATACTATGACTTGTGATGATATTAAGGTAAATACATTGTTTGTTCTCTATTAATATCTTTCATTTGCTAACTATCCCGATCAGTAGTTAGTGCCTTCCGTAGTTTGAATCTTTTATTTAGCTGGCAGTAGTGGCGCTCGCTGTATTGCAGTAGTTCCAGTAACGAAGATTTTTGTAAGGTAAGTGATTTGTGAAAGGTATAGGTTAATGTTAGTCAGGGCCATTATTTTGTAGGGATTTTTGAAAGTCAGATTGCGTTGCGCTAAATAATATTGTGTGTCAGGTTAAGCACAGTCGTGTATAAATTGTTCTAAGGGGACGTTTCAAAATGTCAAATTTTGTCATTTTGGGCAGTGCGACTCCCCTTAAGTAAATATCATCGTTGGTACGTGATGGCAGCGGCTTTCAGTTTGCAACTGTACCTCATGGACGGTGGGTGCACCAGCTTTTGATGTGTTGCTTTGTGGATGACTTGACAATGCACGTGTGCAATTTGTTTTTAAGTTGTGACGAGGCCTAACGACTAAAAAAAAAACTTTTGAGGTAGGTTATATCTCAGGACATCTGTATCCTTATATGTCTGTCGGTAGGAGGATTGTTTTTATCTGATTTGCTCGTTTTTAAGCACTTGAAAATGCGATAATGTTGTCCCGAAACGTGTTGTGGCAATAATCACACGATTGACGACTGGGATGAATATCTTCAATATTGTACGAGTACAGGATGTAGACACGTGGTTGACTACATATGGAAGTTTGGATCTGGCCTTGAGTCGTCCACAGATAGCCAAGTGATAAGGCGACCGGTCACGTTAAGCCGGAAACCCGGCTCAGAGCCCCGGTCCCAATCGTAATTTAGAATAACACAGGCATTACAGTATCGTATTCATTTGGTTTTCCACCACCTTTATCCCTGCTGACTCTTATAACACTTTCCTAATATCTGGGTGTCTCTACCAGAACACCCGTTTTTTTCTTAGACCATGGTATAATGAAGTTCCAGACAGTCCTCGGCAAAACGTTACTCTTACACTTCCTAATTTCGTTTCCTCAGTTTCACCTGACTTAATTCAACAACTCTCCATTATTTTATTTATTTATTTATGTATTTCTTTTACCTGGCAAGATTAGGGCCTTCAGGCCCTCTCTTACACCTAACCAGGCATACTCAGATTCAACAAATTTCAGTTTCTACAGAACATTAAGGACATATAACATGTTATACAGTATTAATGTTACAGAAAAAAATTAGAGATTATAAATGTAGTACAATGATAATTATAACAATCAAAAAATAATTATAACAATCAAGAATAATAATAATAGTAATGACTATGTATAGGAAAGTAAACATATTTTTTTCTTTTATAAATGTCAGTCCTACTGCTAGTTGGGATTTTCTCGTTATATTCTTGCAGCTTGTGAGTTATTCTCATCAAGCAGAGACATAAGACGATAGAATGGGGTGAAAGAGATATAGAAGAGGCAGATAGGTTAGAGGAAGAGAAATAGAATGGTAAAATTCGAAGCTATGATGGAGAGGAGAAAGAAAAAGATGAGAGGGGCACAACAATGGTGGCTATACCGTCCCTAATAAGTAAGTCTCGAGTTCCCTCTTGAATGTTGAGTGGTTCTGGATAAGACGCAGATCACAGGGGAGCGCGTTCCATAGTCGTATGGCTGAGATGGAGAATGACACGGAGAAAGATTTTGTGTTATGTAAAGGTACAGCCAAGATGCTAGACGTATCCGATCTGGTATTGCGGTTGTGGAATGATGATAGGTGTTTAATGTGAGAAGATTTCGTTGTACTATTTTCATAACTTCTATTCAACACAGTAGGCAGTCCGTTCACCTGATCATCGAAGCCCTTCTCTGAGCTCCGGTCGCAGGGTCGAATCCTGCCTCGGGTATGGATGTGTGTGATGTCCTTAGGTTAGTTAGGTTTAATTAGTTCTAAGTTCTAGGCGACTGATGACCTCAGAAGTTAAGTCGCTTAGTGCTCAGAGCCATTTTTGAACCCTTCTCTGACACTTCTATACCATCACCAGAAAACCTGAAGTTTTATTTCATTGCGCCGGAATTTTACTCACTACTACACGTTTATCAGTAGCTTACTGTACTTCTTGCTTAACGTACGCACTGAATAACACGGGAGTTCGGTTACAACACTGTTCCACGGTGTGTTCCGGCCCTCGACGTTTCCGTCATTTTCGTAACTGCGAGCGCACGACAACAGCAGATTACGGTCACTTCCATGACGGAAGCTCGTGTTCCAGATAAGTGCCCAGGCGGATCTGGGAGTTATTTCTGTTCCCTTATCGTCACCTCTGAAGGGTCACAGCAGACACGCCAAGGCGAGATTTTCCACCGGTGGAAAGGCATCTGGAAGTTTCTTCCTTCTGTTTCCGCCACAGTTGCGGTCATCTGATTCGGTAAACCGGAATACTTCTTTCGAAACATTGTCTGAGCTTTTCCGCCCGTACTGAACAACACTGCGTCACGAATCAAGGTTACTGTTTCAGTGCCCCTGCCTCTGTAGGCATATCCTTATCTGACTGTTGCTTCTCGTTTTGTGTTTCTCTTTTCCCCCTCAGTTTCCTGAATAAGAGCTTATCGAGTACCGGAGCAGATTCATGCCTTCCTCGCCAATAGAACTCAACACGTGGCTCTTAACGGAACAAAGGTACACTACTGGCCATTAAAATTGCTTCACCAAGAAGAAATGCAGATGGGTATTCATTGGACGAATATAGTATACTAGAACTGAAATGTGATTACATTTTCACGCAGTTTGGGTGCATAGATCCTGAGAAATTCAGTACCCAGAACAACGACCTCTGGCCGTAATAACGGCCTCGATACGCCTGGGTATTGAGTCTAACAGAGCTTGGATGGCGTGTACAGGTACAGCTGCCCATGCAGCTTCAACACGATGCCACAGTTCATCAAGAGTAGTGAATGGTGTATTTTGACGTGCCGGTTGCTCGGCCACCATTGACCACACGTTTTCAATTGGTGAGAGATCTGGAGAATGCGCTGGTCAGGGCAGCAGTCGAACATTTTCTGTATCCAGAAAGGCTCGTACAGGACCTGCAACATGGAGTCGTGCATTATCCTGCTGAAATGTAGGGTTTCGCAAGGATCGAATGACGGGTAGAACCATGTGTTCTGAAACGTAACGTCCACTGTTCAAAGTGCCGTCAATGCAAACAAGAGGTGACCGAGACGTGTAACCAATGGTACCCCATACCATCACGCCAGGTGATACACCAGTATGGCGATGACGAATACACGCTTCCAATGTGCATTCACCGCGATGTCGCCGAACACAGATACGACCATCATGATGCTGTAAACAGCAGGTGGTTGTTGTCTTGCAAACGTCCCCATCTGTTGACTCAGGGATCGAGACGTGGCTGCAAGATCTGTTACACCCATGCGGATAAGCTGCCTGTCATCTCAACTGCTAGTGATACGAGGCCGTCGGGATCCAGCACGGCGTTCCGTATTACCCTCCTGAACCCACCGATTCCATATTCTGCTAACAGTCATTGGATCTCGAGCAACGCGAGCAGCAATGTCGCGATACGATAAACAGCAATGGCGATAGGCTACAATCTGAGCTTTATCAAAGTCGGAAACGTGATGGTATGCATTTCTCCTCCTTACACGACGCATCACAACAACGTTTCACCAGGCAACGCCGGTCAGCTGCTGTTTGTGTATGAGAAATCGGTTGGAAACGTTCCTCATGTCAGCACGTTGTAGGTGTCGCCACCGGCGCCAGCCTTGTGTGAATGCTCTGAAAAGCTAATCATTTGCATATCACATCATCTTCTTCCTGTCGGTTAAATTTCGCGTCCGTAGCACGTCACCTTCGTGAAGTAGCAATTTTAATGGTCAGTAGTGTAATTCCGGAGTAGTTTTCATAACAGTGTAGCAACGCGAGGAGATAGTAACCATTTGCAGAATGACATCGAGAGAACTGATTAATGGTGCAGGCTCTGGCAGTTGACCCTGGACGAATGTAACATCTTGTGCATACATACAGCATACTGTACAGCTGCACTATTGATGAAAAACCGCTGGAAACAATATGTACTGCAAAATATGTAGAACTAACTATCCAGAGCTACCCTAATTAGAATGACCACATGAAACAAATAGTGGGAGAAACAGATGCCAGAGTCAGATTCATATGAAGAATCTTAAGTAAATGTAGCTCATTCACGAAAAAAGTCGCTTATAAGGTGCTTCTTCGACCTTTTATTGAATGCAGTTCATCTGGGATCTCTGCCGGGTAGGACTGATGGAAGAAGTGAAACGACCCACAAGACTGCGTCAAGTTTTGCTACTGCTCACCCTACTGATCCCACAAACAAAATTATCAAGCAATCTATTTGAGAAGTCATTATAGAGAAGATCCAACGAAGAGCGGGATCGTTGAGCTGGTGCGAAGGCGTTACGGAGATACTCAATAAACTCCACTGCCAGGTGCTACAAAAGATGCGTTGCGCATCATGGAGAAATTTACTATTGACATTTCGAGAATGTACTTTCTGGCAAGAGTCGGATAACGCATTACTTCCCCCCCCCCCCCACCACATACGTATCCCGTAATGACCATGAGGAGAAAATTCGAGAAATTAGAGCTAATCATTCTTCCCACGCGCTGTTCGCGAGTGGAACAGAGTTAGAGGGCTCAGTTACTCCGTCACACACCTTTAGGTGGCTTGCGGAATATGACGTAGATGTGGATGATTTGATAAGCCCGTCACTACTTCGTCGAGCTTGCAACTTCTTTACGTCAGAACAGGATACGCACCTAACGTCTTCAATTATTTGTTGTATAGGCGAAAGTTGCCTATATTGTGCCTGATCAAAATTTGTTCAACTACTAGAAATTTAAGAACCTTCAACATCGCAGCGCGTCAGCAATCGTTGGTTAATATATTAAAAAACTAAAAACCCGCCTCGATTGCGAAAAAAGCACCTAGTGTTAACCCAGGTTTCGGCGTAGGTAACTACACCTTCTTCAGAACATTAAAACCCACAAGTACCTAAGAAGACCTTTGTCAATGATAATGTATAGCTATGGTGTTCTTTTAATCATTGACAAAGGTCTTATTAGGCACTTGTGGGTTTTAATGTTCTGAAGAAGGTGTAGTTTTCTACGCCGAAACCTGGGTTAACACTAGGTGCTTTTTTCGCAATCGAGGCGGGTTTTTGGTGTTTTAATATACTAGAAATTTCGTATATCTTGTACTATCTGATTTTTATTGACGGCAAAGTGTGTGTGTGTGTGTGTGTGTGCGGTGTGTATTGTGTTGAGGAATAGATCGTCTGCAGACTGGTGATTTTGTAGTAGTTTTCATCCAACTTCTTGTGTACCATTTCGAAAAGTGTTACTATAATAAGGCAAGTAGTAACATGTTATTTTATTAATGGATGAGTATACAGGGTGCTTCGAAACGCTGCGGAAAGAAAACCACTGCTCATAATGAAGTCACATTTGAACAGCATATTACTGACGCAGACGGAAACGTCGTGGAATAAACAAATAATGCAAATTTTCCAATAGTTGTTGTCCTCGATGGTGAGTGTTCATCAGAGGTGAGGGTATCATCTGGAGTGCCCCAGGGAAGTGTGGTAGGTCCGCTGTTGTTTTCTATCTACATAAATGAACTTTTGGATAGGGTGGATAGCAATGTGCGGCTGTTTGCTGATGATGATGCGGTGTACGGGAAGGTGTCGTCGTTGAATGACTGTAGGAGGATACAAGATGACTTGGACAGGATTTGCAATTGGTGTAGAGAATGGCAGCTAACTCTAAATATAGATAAATGTAAATTAATGGAGATGAATAGGAAAAAAGAATCCTGTAATGTTTGCATACTCCATTAGCAGTGTAGCGCTTGACACAGTCACGTCGATTAAATATTTGGGCGTAACATTGCAGAGCGATATGAAGTGGGACAAGCATATAACGGCAGTTGTGGGGAAGGCGGATGGTCGTCTTCGGTTCATTGGTAGAATTTTGGGAAGATGTGGTTCATCTGTAAAGGAGACCGCTTATAGAACGCTGGTGCGACCTATTCTTGAGTACTGCTCGAGCGTTTGGGATCCCTATCAGGTCGGATTGAGTGAGGACATAGAACCAATTCAGAGGCGGGCTGTTAGATTTGTTACTGGTAGGTTTGATCGTCACGCGAGTGTTACGGAAATGCTTCAGGAACTCGGGTGGGAGTCTCTAGACGTAAGGACGCGTTCTTTTCGTGACTCGCTGCTGAGGAAATTTAGAGAACCAGCATCTTAGGCTGACTGCAGTACAATTTTACTGCCGCCACCTTATATTTCGCGGGAAGACCACAAAGATAAGATGAGAGAGATTAGGGCTCGTACAGAGGCATATAGGCAGTCATTTTTCCCTCGTTCTGTTTGGGAGTGGAACAGGGAGAGAAGATGCTAGTTGTGGTACGAGGTACCCTCCGCCACGCACCGTATGGTGGATTGTGGAGTATGTATGTAGATGTAGATATACATAAATGGGTGTCGGCTTCAAATGAGAGATGAATCGCATTGCGACGGCTATGGTTTGAGTTGCACATTGTGAGGTAACGGGCGAGTCGTGGCGCCCTGGAAATACAGGGTGATTCAAAAAGAATACCACAACTTTAGGAATTTAAAACTCTGCAACGACAAAAGGCAGAGCTAAGCACCATCTGTCGGCGAATTAAGGGAGCTATAAAGTTTCATTTAGTTGTACATTTGTTTGCTTGAGGCGCTGTTGACTAGGCGTCAGCGTCAGTTGATGCTAAGATGGCGACCGCTCAACAGAAAGCTTTTTGTGTTATTGAGTACGGCAGAAGTGAATCGACGACAGTTGTTCAGCGTGCATTTCGAACGAAGTATGGTGTTAAACCTCCTGATAGCTGGTGTATTAAACGTTGGTATAAACAGTTTACAGAGAATGGGTATTTGTGCAAAGGGAAAAGTTCTGGACGGCCGAGAACGAGTGAGGAAAATGTAGCACGCATCCAGCAAGCATTTGTTCGCAGCCCAGGAAAATCGACTCGCAGAGCTAGCAGAGAGCTGCAAATCCCACAATCTGTCCGTAACTACCTGAACGTCAACTACCCGAGGCGATGGATCGGCCGCCAGGCAGCCCGTGACAGAGCACTTAATCACTGGCCTCCAAGAAGCCCTGATCTTACCCCCTGCGATTTTTTCTTATAGGGGTATGTTAAGGATATGGTGTTTCGGCCACCTCTCCCAGCCACCATTGATGATTTGAAACGAGAAATAACAGCAGCTATCCAAACTGTTACGTCTGATATGCTACAGAGAGTGTGGAACGAGTTGGAGTATCGGGTTGATATTGCTCGAGTGTCTGGAGGGGGCCATATTGAACATCTCTGAACTTGTTTTTGAGTGAAAAAAAACCTTTTTAAATACTCTTTGTAATGATGTATAACAGAAGGTTATATTATGCTTCTTTCATTAAATACACATTTTTAAAGTTGTGGTATTCTTTTTGAATCACCCTGTATTCTGAGTTCAGAGTGGGCGGCCACCTCTCTGGCCGCTTGGCAGGGCCGAGATCGTTAGCAACCACGTGGTGGCTCACAACGGCCGGAGCACGTGGTCCATCGAGCACGTGGCTGGGAATTCCTCGGTGACGCTGTGTCGATGAAGGAAACACGCCGAGAGTGCCAAAGATGGCGGCTTTGTGAAACCTTAATGGCAGACATTTCACAGTTCGTACAGGGATTAATAGTAGCCAGGTGAATCATGATACCTCAAAAAGAAACATGCACATTACCATTATTTGCACGAATATTCTGATGGTATAAACAGGTTCTCAATAGCTTTATTACTTTAAAGTTTAGTATCTGACTGTAAATTATACAAATAACACTCAGCAACGAATTTCCAAAATCCAAATGGTTCATCCGATTTTCTCGATCGACGTGTCTTTAGAAAGCTATTAGTTTAAACCTAAATTGACATAAATTACGGGTATCTAACTTGAATAGTACGTGAGTTTTTGAAGGTCAAACTGGCCAATTACTACCGATCGCGTCAGGACGTAAGTACTCCACAGTCACACGAAAAAACGGTAGCAGCATGTTTACAAAGTCGGCCGTTGTGGCCGTGCGGTTCTAGGCGCTGCAGGCTGGAACCGCGAGACTGCTACGGTCGCAGGTTCGAATCCTGCCTCGGGCATGGCTGTGTGTAATGTCCTTAGGTTAGTTAGATTTAACTAGTTCTAAGTTCTAGGGGACTAATGACCTCAGAAGTTGAGTCCCATAGTGCTCAGAGCCATTTGAACCAATTTGAACCATGCTTACAAATATATTTATGTCTTTGTTTATATCCGATATAAACTATTCATGAAGACAATGGTTAAATATTTACTGTGTTCTAGAAAGCACAGAGACATTACGCTACTGGCCTACCTTTTGTTTCTATTGCTTTGATATACGTTTATTTGATTTGTTTATGTATTTAATAATGTGTGTGCCGGCCGGAGTGGCCGAGCGGTTCTAGGCGCTACAGGCTGGAACCGCGCGACCACTACGGTCGCAGGTTCGAATCCTGCTTCAGGCATGGATGAGCGTTATGTCCTTAGGTTAGTTAGGTTTAAGTAGTTTTAAGTTCTAGGGGACTGATGACCTCAGAAGTTAAGTCCCATAGTGCTCAGACCCATTAATAATTTGTGTCAGAGCGTGTTTATAATCCAGCTGTAGGAATATTTATTTAATTTCAAGTTATTTAAATGTAAATCCAGTATTTCGCATTGAAACATCCCGTTACGAAAACTTTTATTTTACTGTGCTGGAAAACCTATACGTTATTTGATTTTCCAACAGCTGAGCAAAACTGAACGTACTCAGACATTCCACTCTTTACTTACTCTGATCATCAATAAACTGACACACAATATTTTTAGCGCAACGCAATCTGACTTTCAATAATCCCTACAAAAGAATGGCCCTGACTAACAATAACCTATACCTTTCATGAATCACCTTCGTCACAAAAATCTTCGTCACTCGAACTACCGCAATACAGCGAGCGCCAATACTGCGAGCTAAATAAAAGATTCTAACTACTGAAGGCACTAACTACTATTAGGCATAGTTAGCAAATGAAAGATTTAGATAGAGAACAATGTATTTACCTTAATAGCGTTCAAAAGTCATAATATATATGTAATTTTGTGACATCCAATTAAACAAATTTACTTTTTCTGATGGACACACGTCCCGATCGTCCGCTCTCAAAACTCCGCCATCTCTCTCTCTCCACATCCACCACTGCAGGCGGCTCACCCCCAACTGCGCAACACTACGCGCTGTTCACATCCAACTGCCCAACACTACAATGGCGAATATTCCAACAATGCAAACCAGCCACAGACTGCACACAGCACAGTCAGTGATTTTCATACACAGCGCTACGTGGCGTTACCAACATAAAAACCTAAACAGCCTACTTACAGTACGCGTTTCAAAATGTTTGTGAGTGTGCGTTGGCTTGGAGACATGACGGGACCGCTGTCGTCAAATCACAGTGCTCGTTACTAGGGGAGGTGACTACCGAAGTGAATGGAAGGGGAGTTCTGGACGGTGTGGCGTGAGGGACAGTCGCACAGGACACGGGGAGTTATGGACAGTATGGGAGAGGACACAGGAGACTGCTGGAAGTGGAGCAGCGATGGACGGCCGCTGGAAAGACTCGGAGAGTGGAGCAGTTTGCGCGAGGTCGCGGGAGATAGAACTACAGGGCTATTACAAATGATTGAAGCGATTTCATAAATTCACTGTAGCTCCATTCATTGACATATGGTCACGACACACTACAGATACGTAGAAAAACTCATAAAGTTTTGTTCGGCTGAAGCCGCACTTCAGGTTTCAGCCGCCAGAGCGCTCGAGCGCGCAGTGAGACAAAATGGCGACAGGAGCCGAGAAAGCGTATGTCGTGCTTGAAATGCACTCACATCAGTCAGTCATAACAGTGCAACGACACCTCAGGACGAAGTTCAACAGAGATCCACCAAGTGCTAACTCCATTCGGCGATGGTATGCGCAGTTTAAAGCTTCTGGATGCCTCTGTAAGGGGAAATCAACGGGTCGGCCTGCAGTGAGCGAAGAAACGGTTGAACGCGTGCGGGCAAGCTTCACGCGTAGCCTGCGGAAGTCGATGAATAAAGCAAGCAGGGAGCTGAACGTATCACAGCCGACGGTCAACAGGATGGTGCTCCACCGCACTTCCATCATGATGTTCGGCATTTCTTAAACAGGGGGTTGGAAAACCGATGGATCGGTTGTGGTGGAGATCATGATCAGCAATTCATGTCATGGCCTCCACGCTCTCTCGATTTAACCCCATGCGATTTCTTTCTGTGGGGTTATGTGAAAGATTCAGTGTTTAAACCTCCTCTACCAAGAAACGTGCCAGAACTGCGAGATCGCATCAACGATGCTTTCCAACTCATTGATGGCGACATGCTGCGCCGAGTGTGGGAGAAACTTGATTATCGGCTTGATGTCTGCCGAATCACTAAAGGGGCACATATCGAACATTTGTGAATGCCTAAAAAAACTTTTTGAGTTTTTGTATGTGTGTGCAAAGCATTGTGAAAATATCTCAAATAATAAAGTTATTGTAGAGCTGTGAAATCGCTTCAATCATTTGTAATAACCCTGTATTTCGTAGTGCCAATTTGTGCACATATGAGATATGCATGGCTTCTGCAGTGAAGACGTAGTCCGTGTTTAGAACTGAATATCTCGCGAGCTTTGTTGTTGTTCATAACTAATTACGTGAAGTAGGAATCTATTGTTTCCCTGTTATTCAACTTATATTTTGTTTAATTGCTGGACCATCGATACCAACAAGTGTTTTGCAGTAATAAACAGCATTCTTAAATGTTTTAGAACAAATGAGTCCTCGGTCACAAATATTAAGTCAAAATTGACCAGGTTTCGACGCTGCTATGAGCGTCGTCTTCAGAATTAGACTAACTGTTCTAAAAGAGATTAAGTATATAAGACATTAATAAAATTAAAGTTTGTGCTCACTGGAAAAAGATGCAGTACTTACAAGTCACATATTAAAAAAGATCTAAAACGGAAAGGCGACGTCATGAATAGTTGTAAGAGAGATGGCGAGCTGCTAAGGGCTTCTCGTACTTTAGTGAACAAGGGTTGCAACAAGGCTTACTTACAATTATTCGTGACGTCGCCATTCCGGCTGAGATCTTTTTTAATATGTGACTTGTAAGTACTGCATCTTTTTCCAGCGAGTACAAACTTTAATTTTATTAATGTATCATATACTTAATATGTTTTAGAACAGTTTAGTCTAATTCTGAAGACGACGCTCATAGTAGCGTCGAAACCTGGTCAATTTTGACTTAATATTTGTGACCGAGGGCTTATTTGTTCTAATATAATTCTGACACGGTAACTGAACCTTAGCAGCCATGTTCAAAGTTTTATATTCTTAAACGTACATCTGCTATTGTACCCATCATTTAAAGTCGTTAAAACTGTACCTGCAGAATTTATTTAATTGCAATCTTTCATTTATAAATTTCTATATAACATTCAAAATTCGAAATTACCGAGTGGTAGGAGCCTTCGACCATTCGATTCACGTGTATATCCATATTGTGTACTGTAGACCCAGCAGTATTTGGCTTAAAATGCGGTATTCACGTATCGCAGCCGCTAGACAACGAACGCAACCAAAACTTTTAATATTTCAACTCTGAGTCGGAGGGTACGTAGCTGAGGGCCACCCCTAATCACACTTTTCTTTTTGAAAGCCCACAACATCACACCATCTTTACTTCAACATGCATATAGGCAGTCATTTTTCCCTCGTTCTGTTTGGGAGTGCAACAGGGAGAGCAGGTGCTAGTTGTGGTACGAGGTACCCTCCGACACGCACCGTATGGTGGATTGCGGAGTATGTAAAAAAAAAAAAAACTGCAACTTCGGCAGTCAACAGTAGTGGCACTGGTAGTGAGGTCCAAGGCGCTGCAGTCATGGGCTGTGTGGCTGGTCCCGGCGGAGGTTCGACTCCTCCCTCGGGCATGGGTGTATGTGTTTGTCCTTAGGATAATTTAGGTTAAGTAGTGTGTAAGCTTAGGGACTGATGACCTTAGCAGTTAAATCCCGTAAGATTTCACACACATTTGAACATTTGTTGGTAGCGTGGTACGTCCATCCACCACAGCGAGGTCATACGACGCCGTTGGGAAATACCGGATTTTAATTGTTAAGAGGCCAAACACCACATAAAAAGCAAAATCACGTTGGTTTTTAATTTTCCTATGGCCAAAACCCACATAATAAGCAAAATGACATCGGTTTATAACTGTCGTAAGAGTGGCGCAAGACATGTTCAGTATGCTGTCCACCGTTTTCTGCCACAAGCAGAAATCGAGAAACAGCACGTCCCACAACGGATCGGAGTGTCTCGGAGGCAGGCCCCCACAACCGCACGAGTGGTCGACTGTGAAGAGCGGACAAAATGAATAGCTGGGCGGCGGCCATTAGAGTGGTAAACTGACGCGCGGAGTTCGAATGTTTATACATCGCTTTTGGTTATAAAATGCCTTCCCTTGAGTTAGGTCACAAACATATTGCCGCATTTAAATACGTTACTACAATATACTTCGTAATTTATGAACAAACAGCAACTAGTCACTGTTTATGAATTTATCTTACGTACTACATGGAATCTGCCGTAGCTAAAAGTTATGTACTGGACCCCTAGCATTTTTCGTAGTATATTAACGATAGATGTACGCAAAATGCATCAAAATACTCGAAGATTTGCCCACTATATTAATAGATATTTTATGACTCTACCTTGCTTTAGATTTTATGACGTGAAGTGCGCTATATATGGCATAGTGCTTTGGCCACTCACGACCAAATTATCAAGTTTCAACCTAACCTAGACCATGAAAACCGATCAGCCAACTTTCTTCAAAATGATCAGAACATATAAAATGGTATTCTGTCGGTCGGAAATCTTGCCTGCTGACAGCGTGTAACCATTTTTGTAAGAGCTGTGGTTTTGAGAAAGGAAACCTGCAAATAGATGCACAGACATTATGCTAATACCGTGTTAAAAAACATTTATTAAGCAAGTGCACTGACATACAAAACAACTTAAAATATTCACATATCTGTGAAATGTAATAGTCGTTCCTTTCTCGAATTTATTTGTACAATTAATCGCTGTACAGCTCTTCACCATTGTACTTCTTTTGACTGGAGCGTACAGACAATATAATTACGAGTAACAAATACTGTATGTACGCCGCAACAAATATACAACGTTGAATCAGGGTCTTCATAAACAACAATACTACACAACACATCAGACTACAACCACTATAATGGCGTCCAGCCGAAGGTTCAAATTATCCCGCGACTGCAGCGCCATCAGTGGGTCTAGTTATTTTTTACAAGGTCTTTGCTCGGAGGTCACGTTCAGAGTGCGTTGCGCAATGCATGCCTTCAATTCAGCTACATTCGTAGTAATGCAAGCAGTGATACCAACATCTTTCAGATAACCACACAGCCAGACGTCACAGGGATGGAGATCAGGTGTAGGGAAATACCGCCTGACTAGTTCTAGCATTTCCGTAATCCCTCTGCAGCAGCTGGTTAAGTGGCTGTGCAACGTGAGCGGGAGCACAATCAGGCAACAAAAGATGATCCTAGCCACACATAAACACTGTTGAAGCATTGCAATGACTTTGGTGCGTTGGAGACTCCAACAGCGTCTACTAGTGACGGTACAGGTAACAGGGCTCGAAGGACTCGTTTCCACGAAAAAATACGGCCCTGCGATAAACGATGCCGTCAACACGTACCACTTAGTCACCTTTGCAGAATGGAGTGCTACCGATTAATGTGCGTGCTGATTTTCCGCCCATATTTTGCAACTCTGCTGACATGTCCTGGGAGATGGAGAGGGGTGTAGTATATGCACAGAATGTTCTAAGGCAACGGCCTTGCCGCAGTGGCTACACCGGTTCCCGTGAGATCCACGAACTTAAGCGCTGTCGGGCGTGGTCGGCACTTGGATGGGTGACCATCCGGGCCGCCATGTGCTGTTGCCATTTTTCGGGGTGCACTCAGCCTCGTGATGCCAACTGAGGAGCTACTCGACCGAATAGTAGCGGCTTCGGTCAAGAATACCATCATAACGTCCGGGAAAGTGCTGTGCTGACCCCACGCCCCTCCTATCCGCATTCTCCACTGACGATGACACGGCGGTCGGATGGTCCCGGTTGGCCACTCGTGGCCAAAAGACGGAGTGCTTTTCTTTATCCTTACATGAAACAATTTTAATTTTTTTTAACAATCATGAATATGTATTCGTTTCGGTTCGTTTGTAAGATATCGCCAAATGAAAAATGGCGACGTTGCCTGTAATGTAGCGCTATGTTTCCGACTTTGTATCGGTGCTATTTAACAAACTTGCTCCTGTAGTCAGCTTTAAACAAAACGTGTTCACCGTTATTAATGAAACATAATTTTAAGAAATGATATAAAGAATTATCTCATGCATTCTTTGTCCTTGGTTCTTAATCACGTAATCATTTTGTTTTGTAGTATGGTAACATAAAGGTGTTCTAGAAGTTGGAGTACAGATAAACTGAATTTAGCTGTAACAGTATGTCTAAATAAGGATCAAGTGTTAAATAAATGTTCAAGCGTATAAAACGTGCCTAAGCCAACAATTACCTTGTTTTACCGACTATAAGACGCTATGGATTACAAGACGCACCTTAGTTTTCAAGCAATTTTAATCATTTTTATTATTAGGCTGCAAAGCTATACTAAAAAAATCTTTGTTTATAAAACCGAATTGGCCTTTAAAATCAGTGAAAAGCGTCATCTGAACTCTCTTCTTTTTCCTTTATGTCGCACTACTTGAAAGATGTAAAAATAATGTCTTCTTTCACTCTACACCCCAAGTATTTAATCCGTTAACACAGTTCTTTGATTTTAGGTCGTTTTACAGCTCCCTTCGACGTGAATTCACGTATCAGGACCTTGCAATTATGAAGTAAGTCCTCCCAGAAAAACAGGAAGCTATGTATTTCGCTGTCTCAGTTTCTCTTTCACATACTTTTTCAAATTACTACTACCGTGACGTGGACATTTTTAAGACTGCCGACAATTTTATATCAAACACTGGACATTTTTGTGTTAATTTCGAGTATAAGACGCACCTGAATTTCTAAGGAAATTTTTCCAAGAAAAAAGTGCGTCTTATAGTCCGTGAAATACGGTAAGAGACAGGTGGAAAATAGAAACGAAAATTTATTTTGCTCGCAGTAAAGTGTTTTCAGCGAAGCTGGAAACGAATTGTAAGAGCATATTCTTAAATTAGATGAGGTTCAGTTTAAGCTTGCTGGATATAAGAGAACTTCCGTTCAACATTGCAGAAACAATTGGTTTCCCCATAATTTCAACGAAGAAGAAGTCTTGGCAAGCAGAAAGTGGTCGAAAAGTTTCCCGGGCCTCGTGGACGAACAGAATGATCTAGGATTCGCGCGATCGTTGTTTGTTTTCCCCTACAGAGGAGATTTTCTGCCAGCAAAAATGTCATTACAAGCGAGCAAAATACATGTTCCAAAATTCTAGTGACTAGAATTTCTGCCTCTGGATCAGCGAGTCCCGGGTTCGATTCCCAGCCGGGTTGGGGAATTTTCCCTGCTCGAGGGCTGGGTGTTTCTGTTGTCCTCGTCATTTCATCATCATCATTCTTGACTTTGGCTAGATTAGATTGTGTAAAAATTGGGTTGTGTTAAAACTGGGACTTGGTACGGGAGCTGATGACGGCGCAGTCGAGCGCCCCACAATCCAAACATCATCATTTTCGAAAATTCTATAACTGACCGACGTCGAAGATACAGGGCTATGATTTTGTGCGTCAGTTCGATTACTTCTCCAAACCGGGAATGGTCTGTGCTTTTTTTTCAGTCCTCAGGAGCACTTCGCTTCTTCAGAGACTGGAGGTTTTTTCCTTCTGTTATTGTGTACATTCATCCGCGACATTTTCCGCAGTTAATTAGGAGACACTATTTTTTATTAACACCCGTCAAAGAAGATATAAAATCCCAAAGAAGAACGAAGCTTATCTATTCTCGGAGAGAGAACTTGTAAGCTGAATCTGAAACCAAGTTCCCGGAGTTCGCGGTATCCTCTGGAAGAAGTTTTAACAAGGTCGTTAGACGGCGTCAGTTATGGACAGTCACTGGCTTCAGCGGTGTTAAAATTATTCAGCTATTAGCGTTTTATGAGAACTGTGCGGAAATTTTTTTTTATTAAAAACTCTATCTGCCTCTGTAGTGAATGAAACTTTTACCGTGTAGTAGAAAAGTCTTTTACCTCACGAACTCTACATATGGTAATGGTCAACCGGAATACACAGAGAAGTTGACTCAGTAGTTGCGAAATAATTAAACCGTTTTAAATTTTAATCCCTCAGGAGATTCGTGGATTTATTAGCTGCTGATCGCGTTCGGAAAATTTCCATCACTCGTGTACGTTGGTATCTTTAGTTGTGAATGAAGAGTCTTATCAGTAAATGTTCAGTATCGACCTCTGTGCATAAGGGCCAAGCTCGGATAAAAATATGGAAACATCGCTAGAACTGTGAGCTTGCACGTAAATTCAGATGCTAGCCGAGCCTGCAGATTGCTCTACTGTATGAAACTTCCTGGCAGATTAAAACTGTATGCCCGACCGAGACTCGAACTCGGGACCTTTGCCTTTCGCGGGCAAGTGCTCTATCAACTGAGCTACCGAAGCACGACTCACGCCCGGTCCTCACAGCTGGTATGAACCAGCATTTAGATCTGACTGCAGAAATGTGTGGCTTATAAGCAGCTGCATGACTGGTGTACCCCATTCTTTTCACCTCTCTACGCTCACTGCCGCCAGCGCTTTGAAACTCACAAGTGTTTCCTTCCGCTTATTTCAAACGATTTTTGTACAGCACCCTCGTCAATGCACGACGGTTCCTGTCCCTCAGTCTTTATTTAGGGCCGGCCGGGGTGGCCGAGCGGTTCTAGGCGCTTCAGTCCGGAACCGCGCGATCGCTACTGTCGAAGGTTCGAATCCTGCCTCGGGCGTGGATGTGTGTGATGTCCTTAGGTCAGTTAGGTTTAAGGAGTTATAAGTTCCAGGGGACTGATGACCTCAGATGTTAAGTCCCATGGCTCAGAGGCATTTGAACCTTTATTTAGGTTTGTTTGTTCCACCATGTTTCCACTTCATAATCACATCACCTACAGTTTTCTCGTCCAGCTTTAGAAGGGCTCAGATATTTCTGATGGATTTGTTACTCAGGTGCCATCGAGTGACTAGTCTACGTTCGGCAGGAGAGCTTCTGCAAAGTTTGGAAGGTAGGAGACGAGATACTGGCAGAAGTAAAGCTGTGAGGAGGGGGCGTGCGTCGTGCTTCGGCAGCTCAGTTGGTAGAGCACTTGTCCGCGAAAGGCCAAGGTCCCGAGCTCGAGTCTCGGTTGGGCACACAGTTTTAATCTGCCAGGAAGTTTCATATCAGTGCACACTCCGCTGCAGAGTGAAAATCTCATTCTACTCTAGTGTATTTGATCACGGACGGCATCAGCGCAATGCCCTCAGTACGTCGCAGATATCAGTCGACATCAGAACACCGTTCTATTTAGTTGTGGCTGCGCTATGTTGCAACTAAGTTAATTCGCACGTGTGCAAATTATTGCTACTCTAGTGGTGGATGCTTCCGTTGCCAAGATGGTCGAAGCGTTTGCTGCTCCAAGAGGCACTGTTTTATCGAAAATTTATATTGTATACAGGGAAAGCAGAAAATACCGTCTGCAGTGTCAAAATGCGGACGAACGTTTGTGTGTCGTGGCGGAAGGCCGCTGAAGAGGACTGTGACGAAAAATACACTCCTGGAAATGGAAAAAAGAACACAATGACACCGGTGTGTCGGACCCACCATACTTGCTCCGGACACTGCGAGAGGGCTGTACAAGCAATGATCACACGCACGGCACAGCGGACACACCAGGAACCGCGGTGTTGGCCGTCGAATGGCGCTAGCTGCGCAGCATTTGTGCACCGCCGCCGTCAGTGTCAGCCAGTTTGCCGTGGCATACGGAGCTCCATCGCAGTCTTTAACACTGGTAGCATGCCGCGACAGCGTGGATGTGAACCGTATGTGCAGTTGACGGACTTTGAGCGAGGGCGTATAGTGGGCATGCGGGAGACCGGGTGGACGTACCGCCGAATTGCTCAACACGTGGGGCGTGAGGTCTCCACAGTACATCGATGTTGTCGCCAGCGGTCGGCGGAAGGTGCACGTGCCCGTCGACCTGGGACCGGACCGCAGCGACGCACGGATGCACGCCAAGACCGTAGGATCCTACGCAGTGCCGTAGGGGACCACACCGCCACTTCCCAGTAAATTAGGGACGCTGTTGCTCCTGGGGTATCGGCGAGGACCATTCGCAACCGTCTCCATGAAGCTGGGCTACGGTCCCGCACACCGTTAGGCCGTCTTCCGCTCACGCCCCAACATCGTGCAGCCCGCCTCCAGTGGTGTCGCGACAGGCGTGAATGGAGGGACGAATGGAGACGTGTCGTCTTCAGCAATGAGAGTCGCTTCTGCCTTGGTGCCAATGATGGTCGTATGCGTGTTTGGCGCCGTGCAGGTGAGCGCCACAACCAGGACTGCATACGACCGAGGCACACAGGGCCAACACCCGGCATCATGGTGTGGGGAGCGATCTCCTACACTGGCCGTACACCACTGGTGATCGTCGAGGGGACACTGAATAGTGCACAGTACATCCAAACCGTCATCGAACCCATCGTTCTACCATTCCTAGACCGGCAAGGGAACTTGCTGTTCCAACAGGACAATGCACGTCCGCATGTATCCCGTGCCACCCAACGTGCTCTAGAAGGTGTAAGTCAACTACCCTGGCCAACAAGATCTCCGGATCTGTCCCCCATTGAGCATGTTTGGGACTGGATGAAGCGTCGTCTCACGCGGTCTGCACGTCCAGCACGAACGCTGGTCCAACTGAGGCGCCAGGTGGAAATGGCATGGCAAGCCGTTCCACAGGACTACATCCAGCATCTCTACGATCGTCTCCATGGGAGAATAGCAGCCTGTATTGCTGCGAAAGGTGGATATACACTGTACTAGTGCCGACATTGTGCATGCTCTGTTGCCTGTGTCTATGTGCCTGTGGTTCTGTCAATGTGATCATGTGATGTATCTGACCCCAGGAATGTGCCAATAAAGTTTCCCCTTCCTGGGACAATGAATTCACGGTGTTCTTATTTCAACTTCCAGGAGTGTAAGATGACGACAGCTGCAAAAGTCATTGCAGAACTGAAGGCTGCACTCGCGAAACCTGTCAGCATCGAAACGACAGCGAATTTGAACATTTTTAATAAAATAATTGTTTGAACGCCTTGCAACATCGCCAATTAAACGAAAATATTCTCACCTCTTGGAGTCCCGTACGTAACTCTAATACGCTCTTTTCTGCCTAAGAGAGTACTCACCCCGGGTTACTTACTCTAAAGGATGCAAACTATAATTGTTTACAAAGTATCTTGTTGGTGTCTGTCAAGTCTAGAAGAACGATTTGATATAATGTTTGAGAACAAAGACAGTCTCGGTTGCGGCTTCTGTGCTCAAGGTCCACTGCATGGTTCAGATGTTTCATGACGGATAGATAGATTATATACCCAGTTGTAAGAACGTATGCTTCCGCGGCCGGTGTCATAGTGATTAAAATTCTTCTGGGTATTATGCCGCGTCATTTCTAAAAACTAACAACTATAATAAACTAAAACCGACGTTTCGGCCGAATTGTAACGGCCTTCCTCAGGGCCCTGAGTTTATTATTGTTGTTAGTTTAGTGTTAATCACCAGTTGCCTTGGAGTCTGTTTGACATTATAGAGGGTGTACATAAAGTCCGGGAAAACTTTCAATTATGTATTGCACAAGAACGAAACATTGTACAGATATCATACATATGTCATTTTGAGGAGAAACCCTGAAAGTTTTTTTCATGTATGCCGCCACAGCGTAGTTTGGTAATTTGCCGACGCTCAGCGCTAGTCGCAAACATGGCCGTGCTACAGAAGGGGACAGCTGTTTAACGACATAACCTCCCTGATCACCAGATCTGCGATTAGCGATCCTTAATCATGTGGCTTCGGTTTGGATTCCCTATCGGGCCGTGTGTTTCTCCAGCTCGGGACTGCGTGTGTGTGTGTGTGTGTGTGTGTGTGTGTGTGTGTGAGTGATTGAGTGTGTGTTATCATCATCATCAACATAATCCACGCGAAAGTAATCAAACAGGTGGCAAATAGAAAGACTCGCATCAGGCGACCGAACACCGCAGGAGGTGTCTCCCAGCCAAAAATACCTTACGGGCGTTTCAATTTTCGCCAAATCCTCCCACGGCGCGCATGTGCTGTAGCTCAGATGGCCTTCGTTGGCCAATCTGAGACTGTGTCCTTGCTTTCACAAGTGTTTCGTATCATACTGTTCACCCTGATATCCCCTACACCTCTGTCGTGGGACGCTGTAAGCAGTTACCTTTTCTCTACTTTTTTCTGTCTTCTGACTGGTTTTACGCGCCCTCCCTCCTACTCCGTCCCCCCCCCCCCCCCCTCTCTCGCAAGAAACGAATTCATGCCCTGTGCCAGCCTCTTCATCTCAGAGTAGCTCCTGTAACCAACGTTCCCATTTATCTGCTGGATTTATTTCAATCTCTGTGTTTTCTGTTTTCCTTCAGTTTCTAGCCTCTACAGCTCCTTCTAGTACCATGGAAGTTGTCCCCTGAAGTCTTAACGGATGTCCTATCATCCCGTCCCTTCTTCTTCTCAAGGTTTCGCTCTTCTTCTCGGATTCTGCGCAGAACCTCCTCATTCCTTACCTTATCACCCCACATCATTTTCAACATTCTTCCGTAGCCCCACATCTCAGATGGTTGTATTCTCTTCTACTCCAGTTTTCCCACAGTCCCTGATTCACTACCATTCAATTGATCCCCAAATATAATTCTCTTGGCCAGGAATGACCTTTTTGTCAGTGATGGTCTGCTTATTATGTCCTGCTTGCTCAGTCCGTGATAGGTTATTTTGCTGCTGCCAAGGTAGCAGAATTTCTTATCTTCATCTATTTCAAAATTGTTAAGGCTTTCGTGGCCACTTGTTGACAAACTGCCTATTGGCTTCTGTCACGGGTTCTTCGGCCGGCGTTCATCTAATGATTTTTCTGACGTTTCGCCAGCACGAGTGTTTTTGTTAACTTTTCATGTGCTTTTGTATTTCTACAGCTTCTCTGAACAAGCGCGTGGAAGATCAAAGAGTGTCTTAGATCGGCGAAGGAGAAAAAGAGACCCACTTGCAATGTCGGGAATATACCGTATACCTTACACATGCGGAAAAGTTTATGTCGGAATGACTGGACGATCAATTAACACCAGGATCGAAGAGCATAAGCGACATTGCAGGTTGGGGCAAATCGGCCGTGGCAGAGCACGCACTGAATGAGACCGACCACGTAATAAAATTCGCCGACATGGAAGTTCTGGCTGTAGAGAAGCACTATCACACGCGCTTGTTCAGAGAAGCTGTAGAAATTCGAAAGCACACGTAAAGTTTGAACAAGAAAGAGGAAAGCCTTAAGGTAAACGGATCCTGGCTTCCCGTACTGCAGTGAACGACCGTCGCAGGTAGCAAGAGGAGAAACGCACCGGCACCGGAAATGACCGCGGAGAAGCCTTCGGATGTTTGCGCGCCAGGTACATATAGTCTGCGCCCGCGAGCTCGGCTCCAGTTCACCACCGGCAATGGAGGGTGAAGCTTCGACAAAGCCAGCCACTCGTGCTGGCGAAACGTCAGAAAAATCATTAGATGAACGCCGGCCGAAGGATCCGAGACAGAAGCCAATAGGCAGTTTGTTCATCTATTTCGTTATCAACTATCCTGACGTTATGTTTCTCGCTGTTCTCGTTTCTGTCATTTCTCATCACCTTCGTCTTTTTCAATTTTCTCTCTATCCATATCTTATATTCATAGACTGTTCATTCTATTCAAGAGGTTTTCTAATCCTTCTTTATTTTCCCCCCAGGACATTAGTGTCATCAGTTTGTTATTGTTGATATCCTTTCATCTTGAATTTTAATCCCACTTTTTAATCTTTCATATTCGTCATTACTTCTTCAATGTAAAGATTTAACAGACGGGGCGAAAGATTACACCGTTGTCTTACACTTCGTTCTTAGTCTTCCACTCTAATTGTTCCTTCCCGGTTATTGCACATATTGAATATAAGCTTACCCCTGTTTTTCTCAGACCTTCGAAAATCTAGCACCATTTGACACAGTCGAGTGTTTTTTCTAGCGCTTTTGTCAAAAAGAGAGATCTGTTAACGTGGATGTTTTCGGAAGTCTTTTCTAAAAGAATTTGTGTGTCTTCCAGCTTGTATGGAAGTGAAGCGTGGGGAATAAACAGTTCAGACAGAGAACAGCAGATTTTGAAATGTATTGCTACAAAAGATCAGACTATGTGGGTAGACTACGCAACAAGTGAGGTAGTAAATGGAAGTAAGAAGAAAAAAAAGTGCCAAAACGTGACTAAAAGAAGAGATAACTTGGTAGGAGACATTCATCGATATCAAGGGATCGGCAGTTTTAGTATTCGAGGAAAGTCGGGGGGGGGGGAGGGGGGGGGGAGAATTAAGGGAGACCAAGAGATGAATGCAGTAAGCAGGTTCAGAAGGTTGTTGGTTGTTGTAGTTTTCGGAGACGCTGAGGCTTGCCCAAGGTAGAGTAGCGTGCAAAGCTGCATTATACCAGTCTTCGGACTGAAGATCACAACAACATGTGACACACAGATGTTGCTTCGTTTTTGGTTTTTCCGTATCGGTCAAAATCTACTTTTCTCAAACTATTTCGTTTTCTATGAGATCCAGTATTTTTTGCGTCATCCAGAGTTTCCTTGGCTGCAGCTTCATGTCCCCTAGTATACTCTGTTCTCCTTCAGTGATAGATCTTACTTTCACACAGCTCACAGTTTTCTGAAACGTCTCTTCGGTTTAAAACGTGAATTTCTTAGCTGTGTCTTCAGTCCTAACTGGAGAAGAGTGAATTCCTGAGAATTGTATCACAAAGGGGTCTCTACTACAACGACAGTTCGGTCCACAAGTATTTCTTCCAGGTTTCTTGACGCAGTTAGTTTGTAAGTGCAGCATCGGCGTGGTGCTAGTAGATCACAGGAGCGGAACTAGCTCCTCTCGTGGCTCACATTGACCGAGAACCTCTTGTGCAGCAAGTATTGCAGTGTGGGTGTGAAAGAGCACGGGTCTCTCCTGTCCACAGAAAGCGTAGAAGTCGGATACACAGAACTGCACACCGATTTCGGTGCGAAGCAAAACGTGGACGATGAACATTTCAGAAAAGAAGGGTTTAGGGGGTGACGAAATGGGGTGCTGCTAATGACTGGATTACTGGGTTGGATAGCAGATGAGGTGTTCAGTCAAAATGGGTGAAAAGAGAAATTTATGGCATAACTTGTTTAAGGGAAGTAACGGCTTGACTGTACACATCCTGAAGTACTAACAAATCGTCAGTTTTCAGATGATCAGGGATGATGAGAGGGAGTAAAATTGTAGAGAGAATCAAGGCTCGAATATACAGGGCTATTACAAATGATTGAAGCGATTTCATAAATTCACTGTAGCTCCATTCATTGACATATGGTCACGACACACTACAGATACGTAGAAAAACTCATAAAGTTTTGTTCGGCTGAAGCCCCACTTCAGGTTTCTGCCTCCAGAGCGCTCGAGAGCGCAGTGAGACAAATTGGCGACAGGAGCCGAGAAAGCGTATGTCGTGCTTGAAATGCACTCACATCAGTCATAACAGTGCAACGACACTTCAGGACGAAGTTCAACAAAGATCCGCCAACTGCTAACTCCATTCGGCGATGGTATGCGCAGTTTAAATCTTCTGGATGCCTCTGTAAGGGGAAATCAACGGGTCGGCCTGCAGTGAGCGAAGAAACGGTTGAACGCGTGCGGGCAAGTTTCACGCGTAGCTCGCGGAAGTCGACGAATAAAGCAAGCAGGGAGCTAAACGTACCACAGCCGACGGTTTGGAAAATCTTACGGAAAAGGCTAAAGCAGAAGCCTTACCGTTTACAATTGCTACAAGCCCTGACACCCGATGACAAAGTCAAACGCTTTGAATTTTCGGCGCGGTTGCAACAGCTCATGGAAGAGGATGCGTTCAGTGCGAAACTTTTTTCAGTGATGAAGCAACACAATGTGCGAATCTGGGCGGTAGAGAATCCTCACGCATTCGTGCAGCAAATTCGCAATTCACCAAAAGTTAACGTGTTTTGTGCAATCTCACGTTTTAAAGTTTACGGCCCCTTTTTCTTCTGCGAATAAAACGTTACAGGACACGTGTATCTGGACATGCTGGAAAATTGGCTCATGCCACAACTGGAGACCGACAGCGCCGACTTCATCTTTCAACAGGATGGTGCTCCACGGCACTTCCATCATGATTTTCGGCATTTCTTAAACAGGAGATTGGAAAACCGATGGATCGGTCGTGGTGGAGATCATGATCAGCAATTCATGTCATGGCATCCACGCTCTCCCGACTTAACCCCATGCGATTTCTTTCTGTGGGGTTATGTGAAAGATTAAGTGTTTAAACCTCCTCTACCAAGAAACGTGCCAGAACTGCGAGCTCGCATCAACGATGCTTTCGAACTCATTGATGGGGACATGCTGCGCCGAGTGTGGGAGAAACTTGATTATCGGCTTGATGTCTGCCGAATCACTAAAGGGGCACATATCGAACATTTGTGAATGCCTAAAAAAACTTTTTGAGTTTTTGTATGTGTTTGCAAAGCATTGTGAAAATATCTCAAATAATAAAGTTATTGTAGAGCTGTGAAATCGCTTCAATCATTTGTAATAATCCTGTAGTTTGCAGTTGCAAATGGGTGTAGGTTACAGTAGTTACACAGAGACGTTAAGGTTCGCAGTGGACAGAATCTTTGAACTGAACAAACACAGTTAAAATCATTCTGAGTAATTTTACAACATATTAGGGTAGTTTGTGAAGTCTGGTAGATACTAACACAATAATATGACGCCATTTCTTCATCCCACTTACTCCCTCCACGGCCATGAAAGTCGATGAGTAACGTCAGTGGAATACCGCTTGTGGACAAGTGCTATTATTAAGCGAGACGATAAGGGGGACGTAAATAGCTGGAGCAGTGGTGACAAGAGCCGGTATCAGCCGTGTTTACACTGGCCCGCTGCGATAGCCTCCAGCCGGGATGTCACAGACGGCACCGTCCGACCCGCACATCCGCTACATCTACCTCTCTCTCCGAAGGCGCTTTGTTTCCACAAAGGAAACTCTCCGCGACTCTCCCCTCAGATTTAGTGGTAAGGTCGCCCAGTGGATAGCGCGTCAAAAACTGAACACAGGCCGAACGTGAAAACAGGGAGAAGGTGTACTGAACTACGTAAAAAGTAGCGAAAGAGAAACAGTAAAGGTTTCAAGCTCAGGATGTCCAACATCCACCGAATTTGCACAGCTGCGGCGTCGTGGTTGTTTTTTACGGCGTTGGACTGTGAAGGGGGAGATTTGTAGTCGAAACTCCCCCATGCCCCATATCTTTCTTTTTTCACAAAATTATGAACTGTCCGTTCTGTCATTGACGTGTCAGTTTGACGTGACTCCTGCGTACCGTTTTGGAAGCTTTGACTATTGACTTCGTTTGTTGCAACACAACTCACACCCGTCTATTTGTTGTTTTCATTTCTGTGAGAGGTCTATGAGGCGTATCGCCCGCTCTGTCATTACCATATTTAATTGCGGCGGTAATACACTACTGGCCATTAAAATTGCTACACCAAAAAGATGACGTGCTACAGACGCGAAAATTAACCGGCAGGAAGAAGATGCTGAGATATGCAAATGATTAACTTTTCAGAGCATTCACACAAGGTTGGCGCCGGTGGCGACACCTACGAGGTGCTGATAAGAGGAAAGTTTCCAACCGATTTCTCATACACAAACAGCAGTTGACAGGCGTTGCCTGGTGAAACGTTGTTATGATGCCTCGTGTAAGGAGGAGAAATGCGTACCAACACGTTTCCGACTTTGATAATGGTCGGATTGTACCCTTTGGCGATTGTGGTTTATCGTATCGCGACATTGCTGCTCGCGTTGGTCGAGATCCAATGACTGTTGGCAGAATATGGAATCGGTGGTTTCAGAAGGGTAATACGGAACTCCGTGCTGGATCCCAACGGCCTCGTAACACTAGCAGTCGAGAAGACAGGCATCTTATCAGCATGGCTTTAACGGATCGTGCATCCACGTCTCGATCCCTGAGTCAACAGATGGGGACGTTTGCAAGACAACAACCGTCTGCACGAATAGTTCGACGACGTTTGCAGCAGCATGGACTATCAGCTCGGAGGCCATGGCTGCAGTTACCCTTGACGCTGCATCACAGACAGGAGCGCTTGCAGTGGTGTACTCAACGACGAACCTAGGTCCACGAACGTCATTTTTTCGGATGAATCCAGGTTCTGTTTACAGCGTCGTGATGGTCGCATCCGTGTTGGCGACATCGCGATGAACGCACATTGGAAGCGTGTATTCGTCATCGCCATACTGGCGTATCGCCTGGCGTGATGGTATGGGGTGCCATTGGTTACACGTCTCGGTCACCTCTTGTTCGCATTGACGGCACTTTGAAGAGTAGACGTTACATTTCAGACGTGTTACGATCCCTGGCTCTACCCTTCATTTGATCTCTGCGAAACCCTACATTTCAGCAGGATAATGCACGACACCATGTTGCAGGTCCTGCACTGGCCTTTCTGGATACAGAAAATGTTCGACTGCTGCCCTGGCCAATACATTCTCCAGATCTCTCACCAACTGAAAACGTCTGGGCAATGGTGTCCGAGCAACTGGCTCGTCACAATACGCCATTCACTACTCTTGATGAACTGTGGTATCGAGTTGAAGCTGCATGGGCAGCTGTACCTATACACGCCATCCAAGCTCTTGTCTGACTCAATTCCCAGGCATTATTACGGCCAGAGGTGGTGGTTCTGGGTACTGATTTCTCAGGATCTATGCACGAAAATTGCGTGAAAATGTTATCGCATGTCAGTTCTAGTATAATATATTTGTCCAATGAATACCCTTTTACCATCTGCATTTCTTCTTGGTGTAGCAATTTTAATGGCCAGTAGTGTATATTCATACCGTATAATACATGTTCTGTAACCAGTGTACGGTTGCCATTTGCCAAGACTACAGAAGGAGAACAGACACATCAGTAACCGGACAGACAGTTCATAAATTTGTAATAAAATGGGGATGTGGGGATTTGCAAACGGACATCCCTGTGGGCCGTCCAACACCTAGACCACAGAACCATGACACCGTGGTTCCTGCAAATCCTTCGATGTTGCATATCTTACGCTTTGACCATTCACTGTTTCTATTTTTCTTCTTTTTTTTTTTTACAGTTAAGTGCACCTTCTTCCTGTTTTCATGCTTGATGTGTGTTCAGTTTGTGATGGGCTATCCACTGGTCTATTTCGCTTGTTAGAACTTTTTGTCTCTGAACTGCCTTCGCCAAACACGCACTCAATCATCTTGCCCCTTTTTGGATATCGCATGCGAGTTACCGCCGTTCTTACCCATGTTCTACGTTTAAACAAGAAGTTAATTCCAGTGCTTGTTCGTAGCTCCTGCACAACAAGCTTGCCTGTTTGGGTTTGCCAGCCGCGGTGGTCTAGCGGTTCCGGCGCTGCAGTCCGGAACTGCGGGACTGCTACGGTCACAGGTTCGAATCCTGCCTCGGGCGTGGGTGTGTGTGATGTCCTTAGGTTAGTTAGGTTTAAGTATTTCTAAGTTCTAGGGGACTTATGACCTAAGATGTTGAGTCCCATAGTGCTCAGAGCCATTTTTTGTTTGGGTTTATAATGCCGTTTTGATGTCCACCTGTCATCCAAACTTAATTTATGGCTTGCCGCGGTCTACATTTTCAAATTGGGTGCGTAATTTTGTGTTTCAATTTGCGTACTGACCTCAATTTGTATACTACACCTTCATTTTTGCTGTATTGTGCATTTTATGTCACTGTTCTACTCGCAGTATTGTACACAGCCGTGGCGGTGGCCGAGCCGTTCTAGGCGCTTCAGTCTGGAACCGCGAACCGCTACGGTCGCAGGTTCGAATCATGCCTCGGGCATGGATGTGTGTGATGTCCTTAGGTTGGTTCGGTTTAAGTAGTTCTAAGTTCTAGGGGAGAGATGACCTCACAAGTTATGTCCTACAGTGCTCAGAGCCATTATTGTACACACCATTGTTTGAATTGTGTTCGTCACTTTGAGTTGAAATGGTTCAAATGGCTCTGAGCACTATGAGACTTAACATCAGAGGTCATCAGTCCTCTAGGCTTAGAACTACTTAAACCTAACTAACCTAAGAACATCACACACATCCATGACCGAGGCAGGATTCGAATCTGCGACCGTAGCAGTCGCGCGGTTCCAGACTGAAGCGCCTAGAACCGCTCGGCCACATCGTCCGGCGTCATTTTGATTTTTTCCTTTTATTTTAATTACGTGTATGTGCATGATATAATTCTCACATGGTTACATGATGTTATTTGCAATTCTGTTCTTCAACTATTGTTGCACTAATTGTATGATGTACTTTGTTTGCCCGTTTAATGTTTTGTGTTCTCGATAAGAGCATCTCTATCCCGAATGAAGTTTTCACTCTACAGTGGAGTGTGCGCGGATATGAAATTTCCTGCCAGATTAAAACTGTGTGCCGGACCGAGACTCGAACTCGGGACCTTTGCATCTGTATGTTTGTCATAATGTTGTTGCATAGTGTGTAATGGGACACCCTTTACTAACAAAACCTTTCTCTTGTAGAAGCAGCCGATACCAGGAGTAATCCTGAATGTGGCATAGGTGAACATTATCGGCTCTCTCACTGAAAAAATTCATTTGATTTTGTATGCAATGTAATATACTACTATTGTGAGCACCGCAGTATGGAAGTAGTAGTGGGCATGCATCTGATGGAACTGGACGTGTTTTTTTAAATTTTGTCCACAACAATGTAACTGATGGTTTTATGAAAATGAAGATTGTGAAGTCAATGTGGTATAGGAGAATGGCATAAAATTAAAAGATATTCATAGCAACAGAAAGAATGCCATCAGTTATTCAGTTCAACAAGAACCTATAAAATCAAAATTGCAGCCACGAGAATGTACCCCTAGCCAACTGTAGCCAACAACAAGAAGACAAAATGAAAATAAGTAAAAAGTTTTCCTTTGTATATCTTACGTCTCTCGAAGCTTTAGAAACTAATGAAGAAACTAAGAAATATTTAATGGTGATGTGTGGCAGAGTGTGATTACAATCGCTATTTCTAATTCTGCTTCAATGTCATCGTCCTCACTGCCGTCCCTTCTCTGGTGTTTGTCTAATTGCGCTTTCATTTTACTTTACGAGTGTGTTCATATGCTAATTTCGTCATTTTGTGCTATTCGACTTTTCTGTGATTATGTTTCTTTGGTACTTTATAACTGTTGCTGGCTGTATGGTCCTTGTAACCCGAAGCGAAAATAAATAAATGGAAAAAAGTGCACCTGTGGGTGCTGCGAATAATGAAGCTTATTTCCATCTTACCTATAATCGAAAACATTTTTATGCATTATATTTCTACTTACGTCAGATGGAGTTGACGTTACTATGACATCCAGAGCCACTTTCTGTTGTGAATTATGGTTATTGTTATTATAAACACGTTGCTGGTATAATATGAAATTTTTCGTGATAATAATTCTTTGCTACATGCTAGATGTTTAAAGATTTTCTTTATTTTTGTGAGTCATGGCGTGTTTGTTGCATAGATATTACGAGTATGAGGTTAAAATTATTTTGTGTATGTGTTACCTGTGATTTCATATGTTTATTGTTTATCGTTGTCGGAAATTTTGGTAAAATTTTGTGTAGTGCTCGTGTTTCAGAACAGTCTGTTCGTTGAGCAAGTCTTTCAGGAAATTTTCCCCATGAATGTACTCATAGCTCCCCGATTCTTTCAAGATATTTATAGTACTTCCTTCAGATATATTGTGTAAAATTTTCACGGTGTTTTCAATGTGTTCTGCATTGTGGTCTTCATTTTTAAGGTGTGGCTAAGATTTCATCTGATTAGTTTCACATATTGTCGTATGTTCTCTGAATCTAATGTTGATGTTTCTTCCCGTTTGTAGGGTGCGCAATTTCGTACAGTTTCCATAAGAAATTTTGTAGTCCCGTGAGATCGATAATTCTGGGAATTTCGCTTTTGCTGGTCGAATTCGTGCTTTCAGATTAATGGTCGTGCAAAAGACTAATTTTACCTTTGTCTTACATAAAAGTTCATTTTATTCGTTATCTGCCCTTGAAAAGGTGCATAAATGTCTAGCTCTAAGCAAATAACTATTACGTTTCTGCTGCAGAAATTGATTTCTTGTAAATAGCCTCATTTCGACATATTTCTTGCTGCAGGTCATATCGATAAAAAAGGGAAAAAAACTAGCGTCGCTTTTATCATTTCCTATACATCCGTATGATAGACATAAAGTTTAAGTTATCACCTCAAAAGCATAACGCTATGACTACGGAATTTGGTGATGATGTTAGTGCTTTTCTGCATATTCACCCTTGAATACCACACTTTTTTCGCAACAGTGTACTAGTTCTGTCACCTCTACGCCTTTCTGAAGATCCCTGCCATGCAATGGTTTTTGAGGAAACTGGAAGATCTCACTGCACGTCATGTGAGTATTATATGGGAAATGATGATGTCTGACATTTCGTCTTGATAGTGCATATTCTAAAGGCTAATGTCCTGTCGCTGAAACTTCTCTGTCACGGGATTTTCGTTTCAGTTCCACGCACTTGTCGCATCCTATCATCTTCTCGATTTCTTTCATATACCTCATCCTCAGCAGACTTGGGAAGCGTGCTCAGTGCTCATGCAACGGTCTGCCCCCTTACGAAGATAATGTGTTGATTACGCACTATGGCAGCCCCAGAACACGACTTTCCCCTTGCCCGACAACGGTTGGGTCTCTGCACCTTCCAGAGATGTTAAAAAACGCCTGATGTTTCTACGTTTGTTTTTATTTTCTCCTTTGTCCCTGGCTTATAGTGTTACACCCAGGAAGTCGAGCTAGAAATATCTTGCAGAAGGAAAAAGAAGGTCGGACCACGAAGAAATTGTCCGAATGGGACAACAGAAATCGGTAGACGCGACATTTATGTATAAACAGACAAATGATTGCAATTTCAGAAAAATTGAATTATTTATTCAAGAGAAAGAGCTTCACAAATTGAGCGTGTTCCTCCACACGTGGCCCTTACGCAAGCAGTTATTCAGTTTGGCACTGGTTGATATTGTTGGATGTCGTTCTGAGGTGTATCGCGCCAAATTCCGCCGAATTAGCGCTTTAGATCGGCTTAAGTCAGGGGAAATGCAGGAAGATCTGCAGCGGATAGTCACTTGGTGCAGGGAGTGGCAACTGACCCTTAACATACACAAATGTAATGTATTGCGAATACATAGAAAGAAGGATCCTTTATTGTATGATTATATGATAGCGGAACAAACACTGGTAGCAGTTACTTCTGTAAAATATCTGGGAGTATGCGTGCGGAACGATTTGAAGTGGAATGATCATATAAAATTAATTGTTGGTAAGGCGGGTGCCAGGTTGAGATTCATTGGGAGAGTCCTTAGAAAATGTAGTCCATCAACAAAGGAGGTGGCTTACAAAACACTCGTTCGACCTATACTTGAGTATTGCTCATCAGTGTGGGATCCGTACCAGATCGGGTTGACGGAGGAGATAGAGAAGATCCAAATAAGAGCGGCGCGTTTCGTCACAGGGTTATTTGGTAAGCGTGATAGCGTTACGGAGATGTTTAACAAACTCAAGTGACAGACTCTGCAAGAGAGGCGCTCTGCATCGCGGTGTAGCTTGCTGTCCAGGTTTCGAGAGGGTGCGTTTCTGGATGAGGTATCGAATATATTGCTTCCCCCTACTTATACCTCCCTAGAAGATCACGAATGTAAAATTAGAGAGATTAGAGCGCGCACGGAGGCTTTCAGACAGTCGTTCTTCCCGCGAACCATACGCGACTGGAACAGGAAAGGGGGGTAATGACAGTGGCACGTAAAGTGCCCTCCGCCACACACCGTTGGGTGGCTTGCGGAGTATAAATGTAGATGTAGATATAGTGTAGTAGGTGGTTGTAGGTTGTGTTCTAAAAATGAAAGGCAAAGAGACAGAAGTGATGACACTTTCTGCAGGACCTGACCATCATTTTGCGCGTAAGTGCAAGCTGTTACTGATTTGTTTGACTGATGGGGCTGCTAAGTGCTATACCACTTACTGCAATCCCCTGACTTAAGCCCTCGTGAGTTCAACTCGATTTATAAACTGAAGGAAACACTTCACGGCATTCGCTACAGAACTGCTACAAATTCGTCGGACAATAGTCCGCGCCGTTCGAGCTGTCAACACAACTGGCACTGCTAAGAGTATCCTACGACTTCCACATCTCCGGCAACGGGTTATACACGATGCTGGTGACTACTCTGAAGGTCAGTAAAACTTTGAAACACGTATCTATTTTGTACGAGGTGTAAATAAATAGTTGCCACTATTAAAGTTCCAACCCTCGTATTAATAATTTGATGATTTACCACACAAATTTATGTACCATACTATGTGTTTTTCATTTATGAGCCATAATAAAGAACTTATGAAAACTTTAGATCAGTTTTTTATGTTTCTGGGTGGTCAGAGTTTCTTTGTGCTTTTGAAATACTGACCATCAAGGGAACGGTAGGCGACAGTTCTGGAGCAACTATTCACCGGTCAATGAATCCCCAAATCCCTGCTACCTTTGACCAGCTACATTTCATTCCACTACTCCCTCTGCGTTCCAGAAAAAGTATTCTGCTAATTAGCATGTAATCCTTTCACACATGCCCTTTCGTTCACCAACATAAATATCACAGTAGTTAAAAACAGCCATGATAATCACATTTGCTTCTGAAGTATACCCAGTTTACGATATTGTGGACAGTGCACAGGCGCCGTTTGGAGTCAAATACGCGGATAAGTCAATTACTACCGGCAAAGTAGTTATAAAATTTTATTGTAATGAAATAGGAAACTTACAAGAACATCATTTTTCGACATAATCTCTTTGCGTTTCAACGCACTTGGTCCATCGTCGTACAAGCTTCCTGATGCCCTCATAAAAGAAAGTTCTCGGTTGAGCTGCGAGCCAGGAATGCACCGCTTCTTTCACTGCTTCGTCCGAGGCGAATCGACGGCCCCTTAATGCCTGTTTGAGTGGACCAAACAAGTGTTAGAACGGGCAAGATCCGGACTATATGGAGGATGACCCAGTACTTCAAATTTGAGTTTCTGGAGCGTTTCAGCAGTGTGGGCAGCAGTATGCGGACGAACATTTTCGTGCAACAATCTTTTGACAGCAATCCTCGGCGTTTGCTTCGAATTGCAGGTCTTAGCCTGGGAGTAAGCATCTCACTGTAACGTACACTGTTTATTGTTGTGCCCTTACCCCATAATGTTGCAGTACTGGACATTGTGCGTCCCAAAAACCGTAAGCATCAGTTTTCCTGCGGACGGTTGGGTCTTGAACTTTTTCTTGCACGGTGAATTTGGATGTTTCCATTCCATACTCTGGCGGTTACTCTCAGGCTCGTAATGATGGATCCATGTTTCGTCACCAGTAATGATCCTGTCTAAGAAGTTGCCCCTTCGTTACCACAGCGATCCAAATGTTTTTTGCAGATGTCCAAGCTCTTTTGTTTATGCAACTGTGGGAGTTGTTTTGGGACCCATCTTGCACAAACTTTGTGAAACCCAAGTCTGTGGTGGATGATTTCGTAGACAGAAGCGTGACTAATTTGCAGACGATGTGCCACTTCGTCAATAGTTAATCGTCTGTCTAAGAGAATCATTTCATTTGAACCCTCAATGGTTTCTTCATTTGTGACAGTAGGCGGTCGTCCGGCTCCTTCATAGTGCGTAACACTTGTGCAACCATTTCGGAATTTTTCAATCCATTAGTAGACACTCCGTTGTGGCAAAACACTGTTCCCGTACTGTATCGAAAGTCTTCGATGAATTTCGACCCCTGATACGTCTTCCGACCACAAAAAACGGATCACTGAACGTTGCTGTTCTTTGGTGCAAAGTGGACAGCGGAGCAGCCATGATTAACAGCATGGCAGCGATAACGAAAGTAGCCTAGCAGCTTAAAAATTGCAAAGATATAACAACAAATAAACAAATGTAATGCCACTTCCTCGGACGAGAAATGAAAATCAAAAATTAGATCCAAAATTCCCAAAGATTTCCCCAAAACAAGTTCCAAATTCCATAAAAAATGAACAAGCAAACAAATTTCCAATTAAGACTATTATTTGGATATTAACCAGTAACTGGATCAGGAATGTAATACTTCGTAATTTATTAACATACGAAAGAAAAATAGGATTCCAGTAAAATCAAACTCAAAATTCAAAATAATAGTAAATCGCAAAATGATTATAATTAAAATTCGCAAAGTAGAACCAACGTTCCCAAAGAATACTCCGTGTGAGTACTCTGAGAGTCGTGGGTAATGGCTAAGGATAATTCAATCCATTGTCACTACGTTACGAGAGTTAGCCGAAGCAGGTCATACTTTTGAATGCTCGTATATGTTGGCGCAATTAGATAGTTTTTTTCAAAATTGATTATTGCGATCTACTATGACGCAGTGAAACGATACTTTGACTGCAAATATAACGTTATTTAGAATTTAGATAGAGGACTTGCATATAATAGACAGAAGTGACTTTTAATTAGATAACCGGAAGTTAACACTATTTAGGATGTGAACACAGATAGACAATTTCATTCGTAATAACTAATGAACTATGGAACTTGGCGATAGTTACGAAGCATATAATTTATAATTCCCCCCAACACCTGGGAAAGCTTCTTTCTCACGGCTGTTTAATAAACCAGTATATCTTGTCAATTCACGCATTTATCATTGAAGTTTTACAATATTATTTATAGAGATAACATGCTGCGATATTATTTGACTGAAGCTCGGCGCTTATGCAGGGTGTTACAAAAAGGTACGGCCAAACTTTCAGGATACATTCCTCACACACAAATAAAGAAAAGATGTTATGTGGACATGTGTTCGGAAACGCTTAATTTCCATGTTAGAGCTCATTTTAGTTTTGTCAGTATGTACTCTACTTCCTCGATTCACCGCCAGTTGGCCCAATTGAAGGAAGGTAATGTTGACTTCGGTGCTTGTGTTGACATGCGACTCATTGCTCTACAGTACTAGCATCAAGCACATCAGTACGTAGCATCAACAGGTTAGTGTTCATCACGAACATGGTTTTGCAGTCAGTGCAATGTTTACAAATGTGGAGTTGGCAGATGCCCATTTGATATATGGATTAGTACGGGGTAATAGCCGTGGCGCGGTACGTTTGTATCGAGACAGATTTCCAGAACGAAGGTGTTCCGACAGGAAGACGTTCGAAGCAATTGATCGGCGTCTTAGGGAGCACGGAACATTCCAGCCTATTACTCGCGACTGGGGAAGACCTAGAACGACGAGGACTCCTGCAATGGACGAGGCAATTCTTCGTGCAGTTGACGATAACCCTAATGTCGGCGTCACAGAAGTTGCTACTGTGCAAGGTAACATTGTCCACGTCACTGTATGGAGAGTGCTACGGGAGAAGCAGTCGTTTCCGTACCATGTACAGCGTGTGCAGGCACTATCGGCAGCTGATTGGCCTCCACGGGTACACTTCTGCGAATGGTTCATCCAACAATGCGTCAATCCTCATTTCAGTGCAAATGTTCTCTTTACGGATGAGGCTTCATTCCAACGTGATCAAATTGTAAATTTTCACAATCAACACGTGTGGGCTGACAAGAATCCGACGCAATTGTGCAATCACGTCATCAGCACAGATTTTCTGTGAACGTTTGGGCAGGCATTGTTGGTGATGTCTTGACTGGGCCCCATGTTCTTCCACCTATGCTCAATGGAGCACGCTATCATGATTTCATACGGGATACTCTACCTGTGCTGCTAGAACATGTGCCTTTACAAGTACAACACAACATGTGGTTCATGCACGGTGGAGCTCCTGCACATTTCAGTCGAAGTGTTCGTACGCTTCTCAACAACAGATTCGGTGACCGATGGATTGGTAGAGGCGGACCAATTCCATGGCCTCCACGCTCTCCTGACCTCAACCCTCTTGACTTTCATTTATGGGGGCATTTGAAAGCTCTTGTCTACGCAACCCCGGTACCAAATGTAGAGACTCTTCGTGCTCGTATTGTGGACGGCTGTGATACAATACGCCATTCTCCAGGGCTGCATCAGCGCATCAGGGATTCCATGCGACGGAGGGTGGATGCATGTATCCTCGCTAACGGAGGACATTTTGAACGTTTCCTGTAACAAAGTTTTGAAGTCACGCTGGTACGTTCTGTTGCTGTGTGTTTCCATTCCTTGATTAATGTGATTTGAAGGGAAGCAATAAAATGAGCTCTAACATGGAAAGTAAGCGTTTCCGGACACATGTCAACATAACATATTCTCTTTCTTTGTGTGTGAGGAATGTATCCTGAAAGTTTGGCCGTTCCTTTTTGTAACACCCTGTATAGAAACTCCTTGACTTTAGGAATTAATAACACTGTTACGGCTGATTATAGGTTTGCGATTACAACCAGTCTATAGGGAATTTGGTGTCGCTGCAACTAATTTGAACTTAAATTGTAACTCATAAACCATCGATTATAAACGATTTAATTACGGCATTTGGTGAAGTAAATATCTCACACAAGGCGCGAGTTCAGTTCATCAATGCTCTTTTTGGTCGATACCGATACATAACAAATAACAACCTCATTGCTCTACCGCTGAGTGTTAGCCAAGACCGAAGATCCGACGGACGTTACACAAAGCATGCGTCATCAACGTACAACGACAGTACTACCAAAATAAACAAAAATGTAACTAAATTGTGGATAATAATTGACTTAGCCTCGTACAACAGAGCAACGTGGAGGTTTGACTAGCGTTTGCATTTATGTTCAAGGATGCATGCAGTGTTTCCCTGTTTTGTCCAGCCCTTGTATTCGAGTGTGGAACGGTAGAAAAGTGGTGTGAAAGTGCTTTGATGAAAACTGTGTGTAAACTGCTGAGTAGTCACCTAGCTGAAGATGTAGGGTTAAAATACAGTAACACACCGAGGTGACAAAGGTCGTGGAATACCTCCTAATATCGTGTCGGACCTCCTTAGTGCGACGTAGTACAGCATCTCGTCCTGGCATCCACTCAACAAATCGTTGGAAGTCTCCTGCAGAAATATTGAGCCACACTGCCTCTATACCCGTCCATAATTGCGAAAATGTTGCCGTACCAGGTAGGGTTGATAGAAGAGGTAGACAAGATCCAACGGAGAGCAGCGCTCTTCGTTACAGAATCATTTTGTAATCGCGAAAGCGTTACGGAGATGATAGCCCAACTCCAGTGGAAGACTCTGCGAGAGAGACGCTCAGTAGCTCGGTACGGGCTTTTGTTGAAGTTTCGAGAACATACCTTCACCGAGAAGTCAAGCAGTATATTGCTCCTTTCTACGTATATCTCGCGAAGAAGCCATGAGAATATAAATCAGAGAGATTAGAGCCCACACAGATGCATACCGACAATCTTTCTTTCCACGAACAATACGAGACTGGAATAGAAGGGAGAACCGATAGAGGAACTCAAGGTACCCTCCGCCACACACCGTCAGTAGGCTTGCGGAGTACGGATGTAGATGTAGATACGTCCCATAAATTTTCAATAGGACTGACGTCGGGCGATATGGGTGGCCAGATCCTTCGCTCGAATTCTCCAGAATATTCTTCAAACCATTCGCGAACAATTGTGGCCCGGTGAAATGGCGCATTGTCGTCCATCAAAACTCAGTCGTAGTTTCGGAACATGAATTCCACGAACGGCTGCAAGTGGCCTCCAAGTAGCCGAAAATATCCATTTCCAGTCTATGATCGGTTCAGTTTGACCAGGGGTCCCAGTCCATTCCATGTTGACACAGTCCACACCATTATTCACCACCAACTTTCACAATGCCTTGTTGACAATTTGGGTCCATGCCTTCGCGGAGTCAGCGCCACACTCGAACCCTATCATCATCTGTTACCAATCATAAATCTGGACTCATCTGACCAGGTCACTGCTTTCCAGTCCTCTGGAGTTCAGCAGCCCGGGAGATGTGCCGCAGGTGGTGTGCCTTTTGCAAAACCACTCGTGTTGGTCGTCTGCTGTCATAGCTCGTCAACGTCAAATTCCAGCGCACTCTCCAACGGATCCCATATTGATTTCTGTCGTTATTTGACACAGCATTGTTAAACTGTTAGCACTGGCAGCTCTACGCAAACTCTGCTGCTCTCGGTCGTTATGTGAAGGCCGTCAGGCGCTGCGTTGCCCGTGGTCAGAGTTCATGCCTGAAATTTGATATTTGACACTGTCAATCCCGGAATATGGAATTATCTAACGAATTCCGAAATGAAGTGTCCCATACGTCTAGCGCAGTGGTTAGCACACTGGACTCGCATTCGGCAGGGTGACGGTTCAAACCCGCGTCCGGCCATTCAGATTTAGGTTTTCCGTGATTTCTTTAAGTCGCTCCAGGATGGTTCCTTTGAAAGGACACGGCCGATTTGCTTCACCATCATTAATACAATCCGTGTTTCTGCTCAGTCTCTAATGCCTCGACGTCGACGGGGCGTTAAACCCAACCTGTCTTCCTATCTGCATGCGTCCAGTTCCAACTACCATTCCGTCGGAAATCTTTTCACATGAATCACCTGAGAACAAATGAAATCTCCGCCATCCGACTACCGTTTTGTACATTGTCTACGCGATACTACCGCCGTCTGTATACAGGGTGGTCCATTGTTAGTGACGGGGTTAAATATCTCACGAAATAAGCGTCAAACGAAAAAACTACAAAGAGCGAAACTTGTCTAGCTTGAAGGGGGAAACCAGATGGCGCTATGGTTGGCCCGCTAGATGGCGCTGCCATGGGTCAAACGGATATCAACTGCGTTTTTTTTTTAATAAGAACCCCCATTTTTAATACATATTCGTGTAGTATGTAAAGAAATATGAATCTTTTAGTTGGACCACTTTTTTCGCTTTGTCATAGATGGCGCTGTAGTAGTCACAAACATCTGGCTCACAATTTTAGACGAACAGTTGGTAACAGGTAGGTTTTTTTAAAATTAGAATACAGAACGTAGGTACGTTTGAACGTTTCGTTTCGGTTGTTCCAGTGTGATACATGTACCTTTGTGAACTTATCATTTCTGAGAACGCATACTGTTACAGCGTGATTACCTGCAACTACCACATCGATACAATAAATGCTCAAAATGATGTCCGTCAACCTCAATGCATTTGGCAATACGTGTAACGACATTCCTCTCAACAGCAAGTAGTTCGCCTTCCGTAATGTTGGCACCTTCATTGACAATGGGCTGACGCATGTTGTCAGGCGCTGTCGATGGATAACGATAGCAAATATCGTTCAACTTTCGCCACAGAAAGAAATCCGGGGACGTCAGATCCGGTGAACGTGCGGGCCATGGTATGGTGCTTCGACGACCAATCCACCTGTTATGCTATTCAATACCGCTTCAACCGCACGCGAGCTATGTGCCAGACATCCATCATGTAGGAAGTACATCGCCATTCTGTCATGCAGTGAAATATCTTGTAGTTACATCTGTAGAACATTATGTAGAAAATCAGCATACAGTGCACCATTTAGATTGCCATCGATAAAATGGGGGCCAATTACCCTTCCTCCCATAATTCCGCACCATAATAAGGTCGCTGATGTTTCACTTGTCAGAGCCATCGTGGATTTCCCGTTTCCCAATAGTGCATATTATGCCGGTTTAAGTTACCGCTGTTGGTGAATGACGCTTCGTCGCTAAATAGAACGCGTGCAAAAAATCCGTCATCGCCCCGTAATTTCTCTTGTGCCCAGTGGCAGAACTGTACACGACGGTCAAAGTCGTCGCCATGCAATTCCTGGTGCATAGAAATATGGTACGGGTGCAATCGATGTTGGTGTAGCATTCTCAACACCGACGTTTTTGAGATTCCCGATTCTCGCGCAGTTTGTCTGCTACTGATGGGCGGATTAGCCGCGACAGCAGCTAAAATATCTACTCTGGCATCATTATTTGTTGCAGGTCGTGGTAGGCGCTCACATGTGGCTGAACACGTCCTGTATCCTTAAACAACGTAAGTATTCGGCGAACGGTCCGGACACTTGGATGATGTCGTGCAGGATACCGAGCAGCATACATAGCACACGCTCGTTGGGCATTTTGATCACAATAGCCACACATCAACACGATATCGACCTTTTCCGCAATTGGTAAACGGTCTATTTTAACACAGGTAATGTATCACGAAGCAAATACCGTACGCACTGGCGGAAAGTTACGGGATACCACGTACTTATATGTTCGTGACTATTACAGCGCCATCTATCACAAAGCGAAAAAAGTGGTCCAATTAAAACATTCAAATTTGTTTACGCACTACACGAATATGTAAGAAAGAAATGGGGGTTCCTATTTAAAAAAAACGCAGTTGATATCCGTTTGACCTATGGCAGCTCCATCTAACCATACCGCCACCTGGTTTCCCCCTTCAAGCTAAACGAGTTTCGTTCTTTGTAGTTTTTTCGTTTGATGCTTATTTCGTGAGATATTTGGCCTGGTCATTATCAATGGACCACCCTGTATGTGCATATCGCTCCCACGAGTTTTGTTTCCTCATTTAGCTTACAAGACAAACGGTAATGCTCCCTGTCTCTCCCTGCGTCTCTCTGTCTGTCTGTCTCTCTCTAATATCTTTCGGGTTTCGAGCAACGCTGCCCCTCCAGAACGCCTATGACCGTGTCTGGCATCCCGGGCTCCTCTACAAACTCTAGACCTATGCTCTCCCCATCAACTTCGTCCGCCTCGTTGCTTCCTTCCTCTCCCATCGTCCCTCCTATGTGACTATCTACTATTCCAACTCCCGTACTTTCTATCCCTCTGCTGGCGTGCCCCAGCGTTCTGTTCTTTCCCCTCTATCTCCTGTACACTCCTGATATGCCCAAACCTCCCCCACCGGTTCATCTTCTCCAGTTTGCTGATGACACTGCCTTTCTAGCCCTTTATCCTACCCTTCAACGGTCCCAACGTACCCTCCAAACAAAAAAAATGGCTCTGAGCACTATGGGACTTAACATCTATGGTCATCAGTCCCCTAGAACTTAGAACTACTTAAACCTAACTAACCTAAGGACAGCACACAACACCCAGCCATCACGAGGCAGAGAAAATCCCTGACCCCGCCGGGAATCGAACCCGGGAACCCGGGCGTGGGAAGCGAGAACGCTACCGCACGACCACGAGATGCGGGCAATACCCTCCAAACACACCTTGACCGATTCACCACTTGATGCAACCAGTGGTTCCTCCGTATCAATCCCTCAAAGACCCAGGCGATCATCATAGGCCGCACCACCTGCTCCTTCCGCCTCCATGATTTCTACCTCACCATTTATGACCATCCTATCCTCCTCACTCCTACCCTCAAATACCTTGACCTCACACTCGACCGCCACTTCACCTGGACTCCCCATCTCCTTACCATCCAACACAAAGCTTACAACCGTTTCCACCTGAAACTCCTGTCCAGCTGGACGTGGGGTCTGCATCCTTCCACCATCCTTCGTGCCTACAAATCCTTGATCCGCCCCATCCTCTGTTATGCCAGCGTAGCTTGGATTTCCGCCCGTCCCCAGTTCTATAAAGCCCTCCAAATCCTCGAACGCCATGCGCTCTGCCTCTGCTTCTGCATCCGCCTTCCGTTCCCCACGCGCATTCTCTACGACTTTATCCCCTTCCCCCACCTTCTCCTTTTCCTTCACCACATCTGCACACTATATATTGTCCGACGCCTTGATCTCCCTCACCCCCTGGTGTCTCCCTTCCTCTCCACCCCCAACCAGTTGCCTCGCCTTTACCGTTGTGTCCCACCGTCTCTCCATCTCCACACCCTCCATCTCCTTTCCCGACGCAACTTCCACCATCTACCCCTCCCAGATGACGAGCTTCGCCCTGACATCTACCCTTCCTACCAACTCTTAACCCATCTTCCTGCCTCCTCCTCAGGGCTCCCTCTCCTCCACTCCCTCCTCCTGAGCAGGTTCCCCCTCCTATTCCCTCCCTCTCTTGTGCCCCCTTTCAGTGTCTCTGCACTTCCTCCTGTCTTGTCTTCCCTCTTCATCTCCTGCCTCATGTGTCTCCTGCCTCTTAGTGTACCCGCTGACTCTTAGTGTACTCTCTTTGTCCCGCCGCTTCCCCTGCTGCCCCTTGCTCTCCCCTCCTTTTCCATCCTCTCTGACCTTTCCTTCGGCAGATCCCACCTGACAGTTTTATTCTTTGTTGCCCACCAGAGTGGCCGAGAGGTTCTAGGCGCTACAGTCTGGAACCGCGTGACCGCTACGGTCGCAGGTTCGAATCCTGCCTCGGACATGGTTGTGTGTGATGTCTTTAGGTTAGTTAGGTTTAAGTATTTCTAAGTTCTAGGGCACTGATGACCTCAGATGTTAAGTCCCATAGTGCTCAGAGCCATTTATTCTTCGTCATGTGTGCTCCAAGTGTGTTTTAAGTGTGTTTTTCTGGAGTGTTTGTAATACTGTGGCCGACGTTTAAGAATCGCCAACTTTGTTCTTTATCTTTCTGGTGACTTTTTTAACTGTCCACCATGAATATCTCCATGTCGGTTTTTCTTTACTTCCATTTTCTCCCCATACTCTGTTTTATGTTCCCCTTTTTTATCACCTTATGTATGTATAATTTAATCTTGTTTTAGTTGTCGTGTCACTCGGCTGAAGAGCGGCGGATTGTGCCGCTGACAGCCCTCCCCTGCCCATATGGGGCAGGGGAATGAAATCACAATAAAGGAAAAAAAAAAACGCTGCCCCCTGATTGCTTCCTAGAGGCTGCACACTAATGCCGCGTGCGAGGCGCCTTGCGCTGAGGAATTGCCAGCCCTCCTCAGCAAGATACATTAGCGGCACCCTACACTATCTTGCGGTGCGTGGCGCTATGCGCTGTCGCGGCCGTACGTGCCCCAGCGGTAAACAGACGCCCACACGTGTGTAGACGCTCGTCTGTCACCGAGGCAACCAGCTCAGCCCACACACGCCGCTGTCCTCTTAGCAGTTCATCTCTCTGCTCTCCTCTTACACCCGTTCCTGTTATCACGTCCAGACCCGCACCGAACTCTACCAGAACTCTACCGGGCGTACTATCAAGAGTTTCCCTCTCGTTTGGTCAAGCGTATAATTGTCAGGAAAAAAGAAAGATTATGCGTTCTGTCGATACCGTGTGTATCATTCAGAGGTCTCGGTGGCAACCGGTAACGCGAATCGATGCCACAAATATTAGCGAGAGCTAGCTGCAACCGAAAACGACTAATCGGAGGGACTAAATACCACACCTCTTGTCTCAGACTGCAGCGCCCACATACTGATGTCAATATAAAGACGAACAACGAAGTTCTTTGCCCCAGTTACAAAACTTAGTTACAGCAGTCAACACAGTACTGTAGGACCAATTAGCAGTTAAAGTTCCTGATGAAATTTATTTTCGTAAATGTTGCACTTAGTACTGCAAGAGAGCAGTTTGTTAATACACTACTGGCCATTAAAATTGCTACACCACGAAGAGGACGTGCTACAGACGCAAAATATAACCCACAGGAAGAAGATGCTGTGATATGCAAATGATTAGCTTTTCAGAGCATTGACACAAGGCTGACGCTGGTGGCGACACCTACAACGTGCTGACAAGAGGAAAGTTTACAACCGATTTCTCATACACAAAAAGCAGTTGACCGGCGTTTCCTGGTGAAACGTTGTTGTGGTGCCTCGTGTATGGAGGAGAAATGCGTACCATCACGTTTCCGACTTTGATAAAGGTCGGATTGTAGCCTATGGCGATTGCGGTTTAACGTATCGCGACATTGCTGCTCGCGTTGGTCGAGATCCAATGACTGCTAGCAGAATGTGAAATCGGTGGGTTCAGGAGGGTAATACGGAACGCTGTGCTAGATCCCAACGGCCTCGTATCACTAGTACTTACAAGGCAATGTCCCGACAATCTTATCATCTCCCAGCCGAAACCACTAAGGATACAAACTTTAAATTTGCAGAGAATGATGACCTTATACTATACGCGGGATCTAAGAGGGGAATTTTCTTAATTCCACCCCCAATGGTGTGAAACAAGGGAAGGAGGTTTTTTTTTTTGAAAAAGTGTCGCTATTAATGCAATTTTGAATCTAGACCTGCGAAAATTGTTATTTTGTTTCTTGCTCAGAAATAAACACATATTTCAGAAGTTTTGGAAATTTAGCCTTTTGGAGGTGAGACAAGGGGTGATTTTTTTAATAAATGATTTTTAAAGAACTACTGAACTATTTTTAAAGCTACAGCCATCAGACTGATATTTTACTTCTTTGTGAGAAATTGTAAGAAAATAAATGTTTCAGTGTTCTCCAAAATTCATTCCCTAAGGAGGCTCTTTAGTGAGACATAAAAAATACGTGTTCCACTGTGTTTGGATATTCAACTACGAACGGGGTAAGATAGGGGATGAAATGTTTCATGAAATATTTCATTATAAAAGCATGTTTTAAGTTAAACCAATGAAAATTTGAATTTGGCTTTTCGGTTCGAAATGAAAAAAAAGGTCTGTAACTGTTTTTGGGAATTCAGCCGCCAAGGGCATGAAACAGGGAAGACTGATTCACTGACCTGCCTACACCGCTAAGGATAGACACTGGAAATTTGCAGAGGACGTGGATTTTATACTGTAGGCATCGTTTAAGCACGGAGCGTTAGAAATTCCACTCCTAAGTGAGTGAAGGCCTGTTGAAAATATGTCTCTGAGCATTTTTGAACATAGACCTACGTAAGTTAGCCGTTGGTTTCTCAGCCTGATATAATAACATACTCGTTTCAGCATTTTTGGGAATTAAACGACCAAGGAAGTAAAACAGTACGTGAAAGCTTTTTTTAAAATAAATCATTATTAAACTACTAAAACATGCTTACAGCTACATCTATGAAAACAGGTATTTCACATCTCGGTGAGAAATAAAAAATACGTTATTCACTATTTTTGGCACCTCGACCCCTATGGATGTGAAACAGGAGATGAAAGTTTTAAAGAAAGTATTTCGTTATATTAAAAAAAAAATTAAAGCGAAATCTACGAAAATTGGTATTTCATTTACCAGTTAAATATTAATGTGTGTTAGCGGATTAAGGTTTCTGTGGAATACCACAACAAGAAGCGCAAAAGATATGATTGAAAAAAATCTTGGCTTCCAGCTATCAGAATCGCCTTATGGTCAGAAGTACATTCGAAAAAGGCTATGCTTCTGCGGTCTTTATTAGGGCAAAAAATTTAGAAGGTCTTGCAGTTTGTGAACTAAATAAAAATTCGATTAAAGAAACACAAAAAAATCTGTGCGGATCATGCAGTCTGCGCGAGCGAAGCAGCTGGCGCTAAACTAGTTAATATAATAAAGTGAACTAATATTTCATGTTTCGTAGTTTGATGAACCTTCTCCCGGAGCGGTCAAAGAACCCGCAGTTACGACTGGACGAAAGTAGTATCTTCTGATCACAGCAGTTTGAGTCGGAGCATAAGCTCGGATTGGCTGAAGCATGGGGAAGGAAATCGGCCGTGTTCTTGCAAAGGAACCGCCCGTCATTTGTCTGAAGCGATTTAGGGAAATCACGGAAAACCTAAATCCGAATTCCGAAATATTACTCCCAATAGCGAATAATTTTTACTTCAGCTACATTAGGCATTGAAAGAATACCTGCTGGTGACGCATGAAAATCCGTGCCCACACCGGGACTCGAACCCAGATTTCGCGCTTATCGCTAGCGGTCGCCTTAACCATGTCCGATATACGTGCAAGCTTCCAGGATCGATTCAGACGTCCATACGCCAACGTGTTTACATTCCCTAGTGGTCACATGTATGTCTGAAGAACAAACAGACATTGCAAAAATAAGTGTTAAACCTAGACAGCCAAAAATGGCGATAGTATGATGTTAGGATTGTGGGGTGTTCAACTGCACAATTATCAGCGCCCGCACAAATTCCCAACCTTTGGTCAGTCCAATCTCGCCACTTTCATGAACGATGATGAAACGATGAGGACAACACAAACACCAAGTCATCTCGAAGCAGGTGAAAATCCCTGACCCCACCGGGAATCGAACCCGGGACCCCGTGTTCGGGAAGCGAGAACGCGACCTCGAGACCACGAGCTGCGGACCAAGGAGGTAGACCAGGATCACGTTCAGTTCTGGAACCAATACTCATGACTTTTTTCCAATAAAATAACGAATAAATAACAAAACTGATATTTATTACTCACACTTAAGATTGTATTATGTATTTGTTTAAGTAGAAAACTTTCACCCTGTGGGCACTACACATTGACGCAAGGACTTACGGGGAGAGGGATCCGGCTTCTAAAAAATCTGAACACCACAATTTTGAACATAGAACAAAATTTCAAAAACGGCGTTCAAAATGATGATACATCTACATCTACATCTACATTTATACTCCGCAAGCCACCCAACGGTGTGTGGCGGAAGGCACTTTACGTGCCACTGTCATTACCTCCCTTTCCTGTTCCAGTCGCGTATGGTTCGCGTTTCCCCCGACTGTCTGAAAGCCTCCGTGCGCGCTCTAATCTCTCTAATTTTACATTCGTGATCTCCTAGGGAGGTATAAGTAGGGGGAAGCAATATATTCGATACCTCATCCAGAAACGCACCCTCTCGAAACCTGGCGAGAAAGCTACACGTACCGCGATGCAGAGCGCCTCTCTTGCAGAGTCTGTCACTTGAGTTTGTTAAACATCTCCGTAACGCTATCACGCTTACCAAATAACCCTGTGATGAAACGCGCCGCTCTTCTTTGGATCTTTTCTGTCTCCTCCGTCAACTCGATCTGGTACGGATCCCACACTGATAAGCAATACTCAAGTATTGGTCGAACGAGTGTTTTGTAAGCCACCTCCTTTGTTGATGGACTACATTTTCTAAGGACTCTCCCAATGAATATCAACCTGGTACCCGCCTTACCAACAATTAATTTTATATGATCATTCCACTTCAAATCGTTCCGCACGCATACTCCCAGATATTTTACAGAAGTAACTGCTACCAGTGTTTGTTTCGCTATCATATAATCATACAATAAAGGATCCTTCTTTCTATGTATTCGCAATACATTACTTTTGTCTATGTTAAGGGTCAGTTGCCACTCCTTGCACCAAGTGCCTATCCGCTGCAGATCTTCCTGCATTTCGCTACAATTTTCTAATGCTGCAACTTCTCTGTATACTACAGCATCATCCGCGAAAAGCCGCATGGAACTTCCGACACTATCTACTAGGTCATTTATATATATTGTGAAAAGCAATGGTCCCATAACACTCCCCTGTGGTACGCCAGAGGTTACTTTAACGTCTGTAGACGTCTCTCCATTGATAACAACATGCTGTGTTGTGTTTGCTAAAAACTCTTCAATCCAGCCACACAGCTGGTCTGATATTCCGTAGGCTCTTATTTTGTTTATCAGGCGACAGTGCGGAACTGTATCGAACGCCTTCCGGAAGTCAAGGAAAATAGCCATCATCATCCCGGAGTGCCTGGATATGCTGTTTCGAGCCACTTACTGATTTAACGTAAGACCAGAACTTCCTAGGATATTGTCCAACATATTTCGTAGGATATTTAAAAAAATGATTTTTAACGAAACGACGGCACTCTGAAATAGAAGTAAATAGTTACGACAGAAACGTCGTTATAAAAACTTGCAAAAATACCGAAATTAAATATATATAGCTAAAATTCTAAGTACTACAATAGAAAAAACGCCGATTCACAAGTTACAAAAACGTCTAATGTAACTAACTGCACATAAAAGCTGACAATTACCAAAGTACATGAAAAAACCGTAAATTAGTTACAAACTACCGGCGTACGCACACTGTATTCAACGTGTAAGCGTCACTGCAGATATTCGGATGTAGCTTATGATGTGTCCGATACGCCTGCCATCATTGGCGATGATGTGGCGCAGACGAACAACGAAATTCTGCATTACCCGCTAATGTGTCGATGATCTCCTGAATGGCAGTTTTCAGCTGAGCAATGGCTTTTACTTTATTGCTATGTACTTTGTCTTTAATATAGCCCTACAAAGAGGAGTCGCCAGTGGGCTCTGGGTTCCCCCAGAATACGGTCCCCAAAGGGCTCCTCCGGGACACAAAACATCCTTCTGCTTCAATGGGGCCGAGCTCCGTCTTGCATGAACCGCATCTTGTCGAAATCAGGGTCACTTTGGATAATAAGGATTAAATCACCTTCCAAAACCTTCACGTACCGCTCACGTCACCGAGCCATCAAGGAATATCGCGCCCATTATTCCGTGACTGGACACTGCACGCCACTATGGAGAAAAGCAGATTCTGGTTCAAATGGTTCAAATGGCTCTGAGCACTATGGGACTCAACTGCTGAGGTCATTAGTCCCCTAGAACTTAGAACTAGTTAAACCTAACTAACCTAAGGACATCACAAACAGCCATGCCCGAGGCAGGATTCGAACCTGCGACCGTAGCGGTCTTGCGGTTCCAGACTGCAGCGCCGTTAACCGCACGGCCACTTCGGCCGGCTAGAGCAGATTCTGAGTTCCCCAAATGCGCCAATTTTGCTTATTGACGGACCCGTCCAAATGAAAGCTGACTTCGTCGCTAAATCAATCCATACAGCGCATATTAATTCCCATCATGCCCCGCGGCCAATCTTGCAGTTCGAACGTCCTCAAACAAAACTCTTCGGAAGTATGACGATTTCATATCATATAGTTCCAAACCGGTCACCCTGTATATTTCGTGCGTTATGGCTCCCTCTAACTTGAATGCGACTGTTTGACATACAGCTTGAAACGCCATATCTACGTGCAGTAATCGCCACTGGATATCTGATGATGGATAAATTCCGAAAAGCGTCATATGAGCGATAAAGCCATTTCTTGCCTTGACTTTTGCCGTAGCGACTCAGTCTGCCTCATTGGAAAACTACTGACTCTTATAATAATGGTAGCCTGTTTGCTGCATGATTTGTGTACCATTTATATTATTCAAATTAAAACATTCTCGAAAATCTTGGAATCCATGGGACTGCCATATAGCAAGTAACAGGTTCATAACAGGCAAAAAACTGACGAGAGTCTCGATTCCTGGAATGGATTGGCTGTCTGCATCGACATCTACGTCCATACTCCGCAAGCCACCTGACCGTGTGTGGCGGAGGGTACCTTGAGTACCTCTATTAGTTCTCCTTTCTATTCCAGTCTCGTATTGTTCGTGGAAAGAAAGATTGTCGATATGCCTCTGTGTGGGCTCTAATCTCTCTGATTTTATCCTCATGGTCATACGTAGGAGGGACCAATATACTGCTTGACTCCTCGGTGAAAGCATGTTCTCGAAACTTCAACAAAAGCCCCTACCGAGCTACTGAGCGCCTCTCTTCCACTGAAGTTTATCTATCATCTCCATAACGCTTTCGAGATTACTAAATTATACTGTAACGAAGCGCACTGCTCTCCGTTGGATCTTCTCTATCTCTTATATCAAACCTATCTGGTAAGGATCCCACACCGGTGAGCAGTATTCAAGCAGTGGGCGAACAAGCGTATTGTAACCGACTTCCTTTGTTTCCGGACTGCATTTTCTTAGGATACTTCCAATGAATCTCCGTCTGGCATCAGCCTTACCGGCGACTAATTTTATATGGTCATTCCATTTTAAATCACTCCTAATGCGTGCTCCCAGATAATTTACGGAATTAACTGCTTCCAGCTGCTGACCTGCGATATTGTAGCTAAATCATAAAAGAACTTCCTTCCTATGTATTCGCAGCACATTACACTTGTCTACATTGAGATTAAATTGCCATTCCCTGCACCAGACGTCGATTCGTTGCAGATCCTCCTGCATTTCAGTACAATTTTTCATTGTTACATTCTCTCGATATACTAAAGCATCATCCGCAAAAAGCCTCAGTGAACTTCCGATGTTATCCACAAGGTCATTTATATATATTGTGAATAGCAACGGTCCTACGACACTCCCCTGTAGCACACCTGAAATCACTCTTACTTCGGAAGAATTCACTCCATTGAGAATGACATGCTGCGTTCTGTTATCTAGGAACTCTTCAATCCCATCACACAATTGGTCTGATAGTCCATATCCTCTTACTTTGTTCATTAAACGACTGTGGGGAACTGTATCGAACGCCTTGCGGAAGTCAAGAAACACGGCATCTACCTGGGAACCCGTGTCTATGGCCCTTTGAGTCTCGTGGACGAATAGCGCGAGCTGGGTTTCACACGATCGTCTTTTTCGAAACCCATGCTGATTCCTACAGAGTAGATTTCTAGTCTCCAGAAAAGTCATTATACTCGAACATAATACGTTGTCCAAAATTCTACAACTGATCGGCGTTTGAGATATACGTCTATAGTTCTGCACATCTGTTCGACGTCCCTTCTTGAAAACCGGGATGACCTGTGCCCTTTTCCAATCCTTTGGAACGCTACGCTCTTCTAGAGACCTACGGTACACCGCTGCAAGAAGGGGGGCAAGTTCCTTCGCGTACTCTGTGTAAAATCGAACTGGTATCCCATCAGGTCCAGCGGCCTTTCCTCTTTTGAACGATTTTAATTGTTTCTCTGTCCCTCTGACGTCAATTTCGATATCTACCATTTTGTCATCTGTGCGACAATCTAGAGAAGGAACTACAGTGCAGTCTTCCTCTGTGAAACAGCTTTGGAAAAATACGTAATTAAATTTGTACAGAGCTCTAATTGTGCGAGTCCTATTCGCATCTGGCCATTTTTTCATGTAGGGTACCACTACCCTAAGGACCTTTCACCACATGGAGGAAAACAGCCGATAACTAAAGTAAACAACAACAAATATAATTTAAACGTGAACTGTTGCCTGACGATAAACTTGTCTGTTCAAAACCGGAATCACTTCTATTTGTGTAATTAAACCGCGTTATTAACAGTGGATGGCTGTTGTTTTCTTCTGCCGGCCAGAGTGGCCGAGCGGTTCTAGGCGCTTCAGTCTGGAATCGCGCTACCGCTACGGTCGTAGGTTCGAACCCTGCCTCGGGCATGGATGTGTGTGATGTCCTTGGTTAGTTAGGTTTAAGTAGTTCTGAGTTCTAGGGGACTGATGACTTCAGATGTTAAGTCCCATAGTGCTCGCCGGCCAGTGTGGCCGTGCGGTTCTAGGCGCTACAGTCTGGAGCCGAGCAACCGGTAAGGTCGCAGGTTCGAATCCTGCCTCGGGCATGCATCTGTGTGTTGTCCTTAGGTTAGTTAGGTTTAATTAGTTCTAAATTCTAGGCGACTGATGACCTCAGAAGTTAAGTCGCATAGTGCTCAGAGCCATTTGAACCATTTTTGTTTCCTTCCCTGCAAGAATCGACTTGTACCTTCCGTGACGCTCTATATTTTGCGTTTTCTTCTAGATGTGCAGTGTCTCCTCTGTCGTTATTGCGAATGGCTCCGCGTGGGGAGTTGTACAGTGCCTTTGAGACTGACCTACCCAATGTTCACCGGCGGTGCGGCTCGCTTCCTTTGGCAACAAAACATAAACCAACGTGAGTCAACACTTCAGAGTAACGACTCCCCGTGTTTGGACAGCGAGGCATGAGTTACCAACAGCACGTTCCACTGCCTGTAAATCATCCGCGCAAACACGCACACAAGTAAGGCCTAGCCTAGCACACTGCGTGTGGGTATTATGCGCAAAACCGGTAACTACGTAGTAATAATGTCTCCTAAGTACTCGTTCACTGTGTATCGCCAGACTACGGAGTCCATTAATTCATGAAACCTAATTTATTAGTCTGTGACGTTTGCTCGCAGAAGAGTAGGGAACGATGGCAAAAATCCTAGAGTGTCTGTTTACAGTAACATATTTGAGCTGCCGTACCCCTCAATTATAATATGTCCTCATAAAAACTTCCTGATTTCCAATCGAAATTTAAAAAAAAGTGTGAGACATAGATACACTACTGGCCATTAAAACTGGTACACCACGAAGATGACGTGCTACAGACGCGAAATTTAACCGACAGGAAGAAGATGCTGTGATATGCAAATGATTAGCTTTTCAGAGCATTCACACAAGGTTGGCGCCGGTGGCGACGCCTACAACGTGCTGACACGAGGAAAGTTCCCGACCGACTTCTCATACACAAACAGCGGTTGACAGGCATTGCCTGGTGAAACGTTGTTGTGATGCCTCGCGTAAGGTGGAGAAATGCGTACCATCACGTTTCTGACTTTTATAAAGGTCGGATTGTAGCTTATCGCGAATGCGGTTTATAAGCATCGCGACATTGCTGCTCGCGTTGGTCGAGATCCAATGACTGTTAGCAGAATATTGAATCGGTGGGTTCAGGAGGGTAATACGCAACGCCCTGCTGGATCCCAACGGCCTCGTATCACTAGCAGTCGAAATGACAGGCATCTTATCCGCATGGCTGTAACAGATCGTTCAGCCACGCCACGATCCCTGAGTCAACAGATAAGGACGTTCGCAAGGCAACAACCATCTGCACGAACAGTTCGACGACGTTTGCAGCAGCATGGACTATCAGCTCGGAGACCATGGCTGCGGTTACCCTTGGCGCTGCATCACAGACAGGAGCGCCTGTGATGGTGTACTCAGCGCCGAACCTGGTTGCACGAATGGCAAAACGTCATTTTTTCGGATGAATCCAAGTTCTGTTTACAGCATCATGATGGTCGCATCCGTGTTTGGCGACATCGCGGTGAACGCACAATGGAAGCGTGTATTCGTCATCGCTACACTGGCGTATCATCTGGCGTGATGGTGTGGGGTGCCATTGGTTACGTGTCTCGGTCACCTCTTGTTCGCATTGACGGCACTTTGAACAGTGGACGTTACATTTCAGATGTGTTACGACCCCTGCGAAACCTTACATTTCACCAGGATAATGCACGACCGCATGTTACAGTTCCTGTACGGGCCTTCTGGATACAGAAAGTAATCAACTTCTGCCCTGCCCAGCACTTTCTCCAGATCTCTCACCAATTGGAAACGTCTGGTCAATGGTGGCCGAGCAAATGGCTCGTCACAATACGATAGTCACTACTCTCGATGAACTGTGGTATCGTGTTGAAGCTGCATGGGCAGCTGTGCCTGTACACGCGATCCAAGCTCTGTTTGACTCAATGCCCAGGCGTATCAAGGCCGTTATTACGACCAGAGGTGGTTGTTCTGGGTACTGGTTTCCCAGGATCTATGCACCCAAATTGCGTGAAAATGTAATCACGTGTCAATTCTAGTATAATATATTCGTACAATGAATACTCGTTTATCATCTGCATTTCTTCTTGGTGTAGCAATTTTAATGACCAGTAGTGTACTTGCCATTTGCGGCATCATACATGGTAACTCAAACGTTTTGTGCAAAAAACTAGTGCACTTCTACATGGAGTCCTTCCGTAACCTGAAAAATGTCTAAACATACTCTGTGCGCACGTGCGTGTCTGGAGTACTGGACATTACTGCATCCACAATGCGTCTACAGAGGTCGTCATGATGCCGTAAATGCGATGCATCACAATGCGTTATTAGATAACTCCACAGGAAGAAATCAGAGCGAGTACGTCCAGAGATCTCAGAGGCCAGTTGGTTAGTCCATTACGTTCTATGAGGGGTGTTCAAGAGGAGAGGTACGGAGCAGCACTGTGGGTATAACTGAAGTCTTTTTTTTTTCTTTTTTCAAATATAATGACCGGACTCCTGAGCACAGCCACCCCGCTATTTCAGGAGCCGAAGTATTGCCTTTTCCTAAAATTCCTTCAGTTAGACCTGAAGCACTTCCCTTTGAAATGCTTTTACGCCGACGAAAGCCATGAAACATATGAAGATCTTATCTGTTCTTTCGGACATGTCCGAAAGAACAGATATCATTTTCATATAGTTAAGGCTAACCGGCCATTGACCTTCTTCTTCTGTGCTAGATGCACACGCATTGCCCGAACTCTTTCGGGACTCGGTAAGAGTTTGTGCCGCGAGTAATGATTATAGCGGGCAGGGGCACTACGAATGTGGTGTGTGGACATTAAGTTGGGAATGTGGGTCTCACGGGGAGAGTGCAAGGGATAAATCCCTGCAGTCGCGCTATCGTCTGTGCCCTCGGTGGCTCAGATGGAGAGAGCGTCTGCCCTGTAAGCAGGAGATCCCGGGTTCGACTCCCAGACGGGGCACACATTTGCAAGTGTCCCTGTTGATGTATATTAACGCCTGTCGGCAACTTAGAGTATTGATTTAATTATCATTTCATTAAAGACATGAAAGTCTTAGGACGACATGTCAGGGCTATAGGGGTGCTCCTACTTGAACTTCGACATTACACTTTGTGTGACACCTAGCGAGGTGGTGCAGTGGCTAGCACACCGGACTCGCATTCGGGAGGACGACGGTTCAAGGCCGCGTCCAGCCATCCTGATTTAGCCGCTTCATGAAAATGCCAGAATAGATCGTTTGAAAGGGCACAGCCGATTTCCTTCCCCCATCCGTACCTAACCCGATGAAACCGATGACCTCGGTATTTGGTCGCCTCCCCCACATTAACCGGTGAAATTTGTCTGACCTTGGAGCCATGTGGACGTGCATAATCGTGGAGCAGAATCACTCTCTCCGCGAGCAGACCACGCCGTTTGCTATTGGTGGACTTGCATAGGCTAGTGGGTGATTCACAGCTCACGTCACTGCTAACGGTTTTTCCGTGCTCGCGGAATTCGATGACTATCGAACATCGGACGTCGGAAAAGATGGTGCGCATCACCTTGTGTGATGAGGGCTCGGCTTTGAATTTTTTAGGAGGAGGTAACGGCACTACATTTGAGTTCCTCGATGTCGCACTACATTAACCGAAAGCATCATATGCAAACGTCAACCGGCTTTTTGATGTTGCGACGTTTCGTACCTTTCCATCTGGACACTCTCTAATATCCAAGCATATGGTTTATTCAGAAAAAATATTTACATCATCGTGTGTGGAATCTGAATGAACATTCTCGTGATATTAACAAAAATAACTTGACATAATAAATGATTATTGTCAATGACATAGTTACATATTCTGTAAAAAGCTGTATCTCAGATAAAACCTACGGAAAACGATAATGATAGTCTCCATCTTTTGTTATCTATGATTCTTCTAGAATAATCCTTCTTCTTGTTGGAACTGTTGTACTGATCGGGTGTGATTGATGTCTCGTATCACAGAGGTCTGTAAAAAACTGTGTTATGTTGTTAAGTAATATTTGAAAAATAGAGTTTCTGTTTAAATGGTTCAAATGGCTCTGAGCAGTATGCAATAATTAAACGTAACTAACCTAAGGACATCACACACATCCATGCCCGAGGCAGGATTCGAACCTGCGACCGTAGCGGTCGCTCGGTTCCAGACTGTAGCGCCTAGAACCGGGCGGCCACACCGGTCGGCAGATTTTGTGTGTCATTGAAATCAACCCTTTCGTTTGAACTTTTGTTTCAACATGATTCTCGTCCTAAATGAATGTAAAGTTTTCTTATCAGCTGCAATTGAGGGCAGCCATTAGTGCTGTTTATCTACGGTGCCGTTTATTGGTAAATGCTGAATAATAAGTGATTAACACTGAGTATTACTTTTAAACCTTAATGCACATAGTAAAGATGCAGAAAAGATTTAATATATATGTATTATTTGTTAGTAGTAAGACAGTGCCTGAAGGAGATTCGATAAGTGATTGTCTTTTTTTAGTCGCCATCTCACTGAAATATAGCAGCGGCAGTTTTAAATTGAATTTTTAAACAGACATAAATCTTGATGGTCATTATTGAGCTAATAATTCTGTATTGGTGGCCCAGAACCCACTCAGAGGTAATAAATTCCACTTACATTGGGAATAATCTTTAACTATAGTGCAAACAGCATTTTACGTGATAAAAATTGTTCTCTGTCAGGCTATTTCGTAACAACGTTCATGGAATGTTTTTAGGAGGAAATAATACATTAGTGTGTGCGCATGTGGTATTGTGTGTCAGAACTGTTCAATTCGCTTAAAGAAAAGTGTTGCCACCTCGATTAAGAGTAGTGGTAAATTGGACAGACGATCTGCCACTAGTAATGAGACAATTACGCAACACGTGAGGTAACGGGGGAGTCGTGGCGCCCTGGAAATATTCTGAGTTCAGAGTGGGCGGCCACCTCTATGGCCGTTTCGCAGGGCCGAGATCGTTAGCAACCACGTGGTGGCTCACAACGGCCGGACCACGTGGTCCATCGAGCACGTGGCTGGGAATTCCGCGGTGGCGCTGTGCGCCGGGAGGGCCAAAGATGGCGGACTTTGTGATACCTTAATGGCAGACGTTTCACAGTTCGCATGGAAATTAATAGTAACCAGATGAATTATGATACATCAAAAAGAAACAGGTACATTACTATTATTTGCACGACGATTCTGATAGTGTAATCAGATTTTCCACTCATTTATTAGTTTAAAGTTTAGTATCGTGCGGTAAATTATACAAGTAACACAGAGCAACGAATCTCCAAAATATAAACTCTTCATCCGATTTTGTCGATCGCCGTGTCTGTAGAAAGCTATTTGTGTAAACCTAAATTGGTATGAATAACAGGCAAGTAACTAAATAGTACTTGAGTTATTGGAGGTCAAAGTGGCCGGTTACTGTCGATCACGTCACGCCATAAGTACTCCACAGTGACACGAAAGAAACGGTAGTAGCACGCTTGCAAATATGTTTATTCATCTATGTCTTTGTTTATATCCGATATATACTAGTCATGAAGAAATTGGTTAAATATTGACAGAGACATTATGCTACTGGCCTACCTTTTGTTCCATTCCTTTGATATATGTTTATTTAATTTCTTTGTGTATCTAATAACGTGTGTTAGAGCATGTTTATGGCCCAGCCGTAGGAATATTTATTTAATTTAAAGTTTTTTATATGTAACTTCAGTATTTCGAATATGTTTCATTATGTTTGTGAGTGTACGTTGGCATGTAGACATGGAGGGAGCACTCTAGCGAATCACAGCGCTCGTTACTAAGAGAGGCGTATGGAGGCTTGGGAGGAGCATCGTTTCCGGAGAGGACGCGGGGGAGTTCGGAACAGTACGGCAGAGGACACGAAGAGTGCTGGACGCACGGTCGCCAGAGAGACTTGGAGAGAGTGGAGCGGTTTGCGCGTGCTCACCGCAGATAGAAATACTTTGGGGTGTCGACTTGTGCTCATGTGAGATTTCCGTGGCTTCTACAGTAGTCTACGTAGTGTGCGTTTAGAAGTGAATATCTCGCGAGCTGTGTTGTTGTTCATAACTAATTGCGTGCTTTAGGAATCTGTTGTTTCCCTGTTATTCGACTTATATTTTATTTAATTGCTGGACCATCGACACCTATAAGTGTTTTTCAGAAATATGCCACATTCTCAAAAGTACTTCTACTATCGTACTCATCATTTACAGTCGTTAAGATAGTACCTGCAGATTTTATTTAATTGCAATCTTTCATTTGTAAATTTATATGTTACATTCATAATTCGCAACTGCCGAGTGATAGAAACCTTCGACCATTCGACTCACCTGTGTATTCTTATCGTATACTCTACAGTATACTATAGGGTATACGATAAGAATACACACATGAGCAATATTTGGCCTGTAACGCGGCAGCTACGTATCCCAGCCCCTAGACAACGAAACCAGCCAAAAATTTTAATATTTCAACGTTGAGCCGGAGGGTACATAGTTGGGGGCCTCATCGTCATTCATTTTCTTATTGTTTGAAAGCCCGCAAACAGCACCAAAGATTGCTAAAAATCCTTACTCCTGTGTAGTTGAGATTATTTAACATGCATTTAGCTTGTTTCCTGGTGCAGGAACTTAGTGCCAATTACACTGCTTGACAGACAACATTGCTACACGATCCCAGGTGGAGTTTTCTTTAACAAAATAAAGGTTATTAGCCGGGAGGAACAGTGATTAAATAGGACCTCATGTTACGCTAATAATAAGTAACTGATTTTTTTGTAGTCTTGTCCAAAATTGTGCAACACCAATCTACCACGACACGCCACAACTCCTTACATCCATCTGAGCGGAAATGTTCGGTTCTGGAAGTCACGTCCATATAAATCCCGTTCCGGTGGTGCACTATCCTACCGAAAGATGACGTTCGGCTGAAGGGGAAGAAACTGAGGGACAGCCAATTGCTTGAGCTTGTCCAGATAAACGATTACTGTTCCTGTTTGCTTGATAAACAAAATTGGTCCAGCAGTGCTGTCTTTCATCAGCACACACCCCACACTCATCTCTTCACTGTCTCTGACATGTAGCCGAAAACAGCCGGGGTTTTAGGAGCCGGAGATGGGAAAAATGTGCCGATTAACCTTCCCACTTCGTCAGAGAAGACGACGTTTTCTAGATAGCTACGGCTTTGGCCGATCCAGTCCAACAAATCAGTAGCATATTCGTGGCGAAGCTGCCGTTTGTTCCGCTTCAATGTATGTACAATTTTAACTTTGTATGCTTGCATGTGAAATTGTGCATGCAGCACCGTGAGAGCTGTTGTGCGAGGGATATTAGAACTCGTGATGCTCCTGAATTGACGTTGCTGGGCTTCTTTGGAAGGTCTCGCTGATCTCCTCAACCATTTCATTAGATGTGCGTTTTCTGTCGAACCTGATGGTTTACACTGTCATATCGAGGCCTAATCGTCTTAACGTCGTGTGGCTCCCTTTGACATTTACGTAGGAAATTTCTTTGGGCAGCAGTGGGTGATTTCGTGTCCACTTACTGCGCGACGCATTTGGCTTTCTCCTGAGGTGTAGTCAGTTCTTGCTTATGACTGAGCTCCTGAAACAAAACAAATCGTTACGGAAAATACCAGACAAGTGAGAGTAGAAGTCCCGCTTTGAGGGTTCCACATAGGCTTCATTATGTATGTAGATAATAAAATATAATAAAGTTTGTAACTCTGTGCAGACGTACATTTACAGGCGCCGGTGCCTATAACTTTGACGCTCTCTAGCGTCGTTGGGTGACGTTTACTACGTAAAACTTCATCTACTAAGTCCCCTCTACAACCCCTACGTGTGTGTAAAACATGGATTGTGAAACACTCTGCACATAAAAGTTTGAGGGTATCTATTGATCAACAGTGAAAGTTCGTGTAAAACTTAGGTAATCTGCTTTTGAGATTTATACGCCCTTAAAAGTTTCGTTTGAAGTACCTTATTTAAGTAATGCCAGAGTCAAATGGTTCAAGTGGCTCTGAGCACTATGGGACTTAACTTGTGAGGTCATCAGTCCCCTAGAACTTAGAACTACTTAAACCTAACTAACCTAAGGACATCACACACATCCATGCCCGAGGCAGGATTCGAACCTGCGACCGTAGCGGTCGCAGCGGTTCCAGACTGAAGAATGCCAGAGTCGCGGCCCCTATATGCAAACCATGATCAGCGCACTGCAGAGATTCATCATTAGGAAGTGAATAAAACTGACGTTACTGACAGTTACAAGAAATATGCGATAGCGATTTTAAAAGTACTGTTGAACATAACTACAGTTTAGGGCCACCTCATGTCATGCTGATTAATGCCCTACATAGTGTAATAAACACGTTTCATTACTGTTTAAAGTAATTAACTATACGCTAGTGTAAAGTAGTTTGTTGCTAGTATTTGCCTGGAAGTAGGTTAACTTACACTTGTCTGCTTTTCTAGTGCATACTACTGTGTTCGTATCCTATTACAAACGTTTATCATGTTGAAGCAAAGCTTAATGCAGTACTGCCTTATGTACGCTCGGATGATCAAACCTCCATAATTACGAAAAGGTGAGGACAGCAGAGGTATAGAAGGCAATACAGGTGCTCACAGGTTCTACGTCAGATACAGCAGTTCGTACGACATCTAATCTGCTAATTGAATCATCGACGGCGTACGTTATTTGTGACTTTCTCTACCAAAAGCACATTTTACGCAACATGTAAAGTATTACACAAGATTTACGTTGTGATTGCATTATAAACTGTAGTCTCATTTAGTAGAAGTGCCTTAGAGGCCCCCATATCATGACATCCATCCACTTCCGTATCACTTTCATTACCCTCACAATTACGTTTTCCCCTCCGACCCGTTCCCTGTTCATTCGTTTGCTTCCTTGTATATCCCAATAATAACTGACATGCACCTCTCCATTGCTGGCTGCACAAACCTTGGCTTTTTTACGACCTTAACATTGACTGACCAAAGTGAAGATTGCTGACTTGCATTGATTGTAAACTTTCCCTATCTTACAGTTAATGTAATTGATTATTTGTCTTCTTTCATCCGAAATGTGATACTAATAATTCTAAAGTTTTCAGCTAGCCAAACGCTATCTACAACTTGTACAGTTATAAACAGTTCGAAGACGTGAAAAGGGGGCACTGGTAGAGAATGGAGTGAGACAGGTGCGCTGCCTGTCCGCAATGTCATTCAATCTGAACGTTGGGGAAGCAGTCAGTGAAACCAAAAAAAAATTTAGAAAGGAATTAAAATTCACGGGGGAGAAATAAAATCTTCGAGATTTGCCAATGATACTGTAATTCTTTACTTTTTATCACAAAACGATATCACGTGACAAAATTTTCTTTTTTCTGAAAACATGATGTTCAAAGTCAGAAAAATAAAAATACCGTAGTCCAACGTTTACAAAGCAGGAATGTATGTTCTTAATAAGTCTAACTTGAGAAGTTTCCCCATATTGCACGTTGTATTGTTTTATGAGGCTAATGTTTTACCTTCAAATATTTTTTCGCCAACCACTTACTTCATTTCTCACTTCCTTTTTTTTCGGGCTGTATCAGAGGAAATATGTAAGTTTCTTGCACTATGCCTTAAGAAATAATAAGTGAAGAATTCATTACTTAATTGTGTTACATTTCTTGTGATAAGATGACATACCATGTACCTTATATGAAATAATATTTCCTGCAGTAAATTTATTATTTATCTTCACAGAAACAATTCTCAAAAGGTTGGAGAGGAACTGTTCGTTGGCCAAACGATTCGAGCTTTATGTGTTCTATTTCGTTAGTTAATCTCTGGAATTCTGGCTACCTTAATCCCTACAATGTTTCGGTGAAGGAAGTTTGTTAAACTTTCATAGTCGAGTGTCGCTAAACAATGACGGAAAACAGCCAAAAGATGTGGGCGTGAAACTTAATCATATGTTCCTTTCACCGATGGGCACTATTAATGGTACATTTTATTATTTTCAGAGTACGACGAGTTGATTGCAGGCGGTGTTAATGCCGATTATAAGACACAAAGAAAATCCCATCGCCATTGCAATGTGCGTTCTCGACGCGACTTTGAATCGTTCGCATTTCGTAATGTAATTTCGTTGGGGATTGTTCCACTGCAGAATTTTCTCTACCGAGAGGTCATCTTCCAATTCTCGGAGATGGCAAAGGATTTGAAGTATAAACTGAATGGAATGGATAGACGTTATGAATATCACCAAAGTAAGACAAAGGAAATGAAGCGCAGTTGGATTAAATCAAGTGATGCTGAAGGAATTAGAAGTTAGATTAAGGAATGAGATTCTAAAAGTAGGCGATGGGTTTTGCACTTCTGACAGAAAAATAACTAATGATGGCTGAAGTAGTGATGATATAAATTTCAGACTACCAATACCAATGAAATCCTTTCTTAAAATTGGAAACCGGTTAACGTGTAACGTAAATTTCAGTGTTAGGGACTATTTTCTGAACGTATTCGCCTGGAGTGTAGGCTTGTAGGGAATTGAAACGTGAATGATAAATAGGTCATCAGACAAGAAGAGAATAGAAGCTTCTGAGATTTGATGCTTCAGTAAGATGTAATTCGGTGAGAAGATATTATTTTATGTTGCCTTCAGTCGAGTACGATAATGAAAAGATCCAGAGAGCTGCAGATTAATCGGCTGTTTTAATTTGATCTCTTTCACTTTTGCACCTCTTTGTCCCCATTCAGCATATCTGTTCGTAACTGTTTTCACCATTGGTTACTGAAAGAGTATTCGCCTTCACAAAGATGGCGTTAAGAGTTTGACGATGTCAGGTGTACTGACGTTGATCATATACTATGGATCATTTGTGTATCTTTTAGTTTCGTGACTTTTTTAAGCCTTTTGACGCTACCGACTTTGGCTAAAAGTTATTTTATGTTTTGTTTTCTAGTTTAAAAAGACAGACGCATCTGATGATACTCTCACAAATCTAAGCCGTTCATAAAGTGAAGCAAAAAATTTGCTTTAAACACTGTTTTGAATTTTAAAAATTTCAAACCTTACATCACTGTATACTCAATGCGACTTTTTTTCATGTTACGTAATTTTCCTCTAAAATGTTTGGTTAGTAACATAAAAAAGAATAATCTACAGAAGAGAAAAATTAGGAATTCGGTTTACGATTTTGGCAAAGTCTATAAGACTTTTCCTTAAATTTTGTTGCTGAAATTACGTACTGCAACGTAGGTTACCACTCAATCTGTGGCTGATTAGCTAGCAGAAATGCTAATTTACCATCTAGGTGTTTACGTTTTTATTAAAAAATAAGAGATAAGCTTCGCTACAGCAGTATGACCACTCTTGTAACCACACTGCGTGTTTTACATCACTATGACAACCGATGGCAGCAAATTGTGTTGTTAATAGTAGTCCTAGAATTGCCTTTACTCTTTTGCTTTTTTGTAAGGAACCTGCTACGTGCGGCCCTGTAACGCTAATATGAACCTACCATACACGTATGCCATCACACATCAATTATTTATTGGCTGTTGCTCGTAATCTATATTGCACCACCAAAAAAAAAGCGTCCAACTAAAAAATTTTCTCTTGCAACGATATCAGCGGCATTATGACCTGCAATTTCAGTGGGAATCGGGAAACTCCCGGACGCTGATAAAACTTTGGCAAACATCATCACGTATGTAATTGAAATACTCACATTTTCCTGGTGTGGGAATTACTTATGTTGGAACGTTATGACACGTCGAAGTGATGTCATCTGATAATACTCTCTAAACACAAGACTTTGACATTTTCCTGTAATACTTCATGGCTTACAGAGCGAGAAATGGTTATCGAGCTTCATATCTACGCTTAACAAATCATCTCCAGTTACGTAATACAATACAGGATTATTACATTATCTGCAGGAGATTTTTTTCATCAAGCAGTTACGTTAATTTATTCATTTACTAACTACTTTCATTCTTTCGAATATTATCTTATGTTACCACAATGCGGAAACATGTGTGATTAAGGGAGAAGAGAGTACACGAGGAAGAAGCCATAAAACTGAAAGCAACAGAAAGTAAAATTAAACTGCTTTTACAGTGCAGATATTACAGGAGCATGCCAACTGATAACCGGATTAGTGAAGAATGAACAATTTCAAGGTTTAGTCAGTTACATCTTCCATACATCATTTGAACGAAACTCTTATCGAAATCATGTAGAACGAGTCACTTTACGGGCTATATATACATGATTAGTGTTAACATTAATGAACACATTATTTTTTCAGTACTACTCATTCAACTACACATAAAACACGTTTTATTTTATTTATTTTTTAACTGGCTACCAGTTTTTAAGTATAAATTCGTCAGTTGAATAGAGGAGGTTGACCAACAGAAATGATTTTAAGTTAGATTTAAAACCTGCTTTGTTTCCAGAAAGACATTTTATGATACTGGGCTAGGGACAAAAATATTTTATTGCTGCATCTTGAATTCCGTTCTGAGCCACTGACGGCTTTAAAAATTTATAATAAAAGCTGTTTCACCCTCTAGTGCTGTAGGTATCGACATCAATCACCTTCTCAAATTGTGGTGGATTATTTTTGACGAATTGCGTTAGCGAATATATGTTCTGTGATCGCGCCTTTCCTCTTGAAGAGGTACCTAAGTGATGTACGTGGAATAACACCGCATATTACTCTTACCGTTTGCTGTTGTAAAATCAATGCCTTATCTCTAAGTGATGGGCTAGCGCAGAAAATAGTTCCATAACGCATCACTCAGTGGGAAAATGCAAAATATGTCAGGAGCTTCCCTCATTTGTTTCCAAGATTAACAATCATACGATGAGGAAAAGTAGCTGAACTTAGTTATTTGAGAAGCTCAATAATACGCTTCTTCCAGTTCAAGTTTTCACCAATATGTACACCAAAGAACTTGGAGCATTCTAAGCAATTTACTGTTCTACAATTTTTTATATAAAGCTATTCGCTGTGCAGAACTTAATGCAATGTGTGTCTTTTTCCTTTTTTGAAACTTTATGGAGAAACTCTTGATAATTCCTTGCAAAATATCATTTACACCACTTCTGTTGCTTTCTCTCCAATGACACTTATTATAACACTAGTATCGTCTGCAAATAGTATCAATTCTGTTTGTTGAATGTTAAGTGGAAAGTCATTCACATTTATAAAAAATAGGAGTGTATCCAAAATTGAACCCTGTGGGATTCCCTTTGTGCTGGCTCCTCAATCACTAAAATTTTCTATTGTTTCAACATTGTTGGTATTATTGTGCACAACATTTCTCTTTCTGTTTGTTAAGTACGATTCAAACCAACTATGTATAAAAACATCAGTTCCATTGTAGTGGCAAGGCAAGGTTTGAAGAAAAAAATATGTTTATTATGCATCAAACTGGGTTTAGGGGTAAAGAAAAGTTTACAAAGAGTACCCATTGTATTTGGTAAATGTTAAGTGGAAGGTCATTCACATATATAAGAAGTAGGACTGCATCCAGAATTGAACCCTGTGGGATTCCCTTTGTGCTGTTCCCCAATCACTAAAATTTTCTATCCTTCCAACACTGAATTATTCTGCACGACATTGTGCACTCTATTTGTTAAGTATGACTCATACCAGCTGTGTGTAAGAGCATCATTTCTATTGTAGTGGCAAGGCAAGATTGGAAGCAAAAGTTATGCTTGTTACTGCAGCAAACTGAAATTAGTGGTAAAGAAATTTGTTGATTCAATGCTTCACGTGGAGTGCTTTTGTGTACGGCTGTTGAAGCTGGACATCGGAAACGATAAATAAAGTAAAAACTGAAGCATTCGAGACGCGATTTTGGAGTAGAAGAGAGAAAATAAAATGCGTGAATAAATTGTAGAACACTAAAGTACTGGAAATGGCAAAGGAATCAAGAACTCTCTTAAATACAGTTAAGAAAAGGAAAGCTGAACGGGTAGGAGATACTGTGAGGAAACAGCCTGTCAAACGTACAGTGGCAGGACAGGAGAAAATAGGAAGAAGGTTGAAGAAGGACGAAGGATGAGGAAGGATGAAGCGAAAAGAGGAAGATACCATGAAACGAAGCAGTTGGCTTGGAACGGGCAGCAGTGGTGTTAGGAACCTTCCACTGGGCAGAAGATCTTATGATGACGATGAGCTTTAGATAGGTCATCTTCGCTTCAAACATTTGTGATGTAGTCTCTAGAAAAAGCTAATTAACTAAAGTGCAATCATAGTTCTTTCAAATTAAGTTTGCACTGAGGGTATTTCGGTAGGTAGGACGCAGCACGTTATGTCGGCAGAAGTTACTGCAGGCGTCTTCCACCCTTTCTGTCAATGCATATGACATATGGAAGTTTGGGGTGTGGTCCTGAGCAGTGCGCGGGTAGCCTAATGGTAAGGCGACCGCTGGCGATAAGCGGAAAATCCAGGTTCGAGTGCCGGGCCGACACAAATTTTTACAGTCGTCATTCCATTATACGGGTGGGAATACGTTTCATGTCCTCCTGTTAATGTTGTTGGGCGAAAAAGCGTAAGCGTGTTTGAGACTGTCGAACCTTTCGAGGAACAAAAGAGGGGACAGCGAAGGGGAAATAAATAGCGCAGCCAGTAGGAGGCAGAGCCGGGTCGAGGAAGCAATCCGATCTGCAAACCTTCAAAGCTTATCACTTACTGAGTAATGTCAGGGTCGTGCTTAGTGTGTCAGAGGAAAACGTTCCGAGTGTATCAGCTGCGTTACGCTGTCAGGATCTGGAACGGTGCTTCCCCGCTAGGACAATATCATGGTATCTTAGTGAAATTGCGTGCTTATGGAATATCGTCTCAGTTATGTGACTGGACTTATGGTTTCCTGTCAGAGAGGTCACAGTTTGTAGTAATTGACGGAAAGTCATCGAGTGAAACAGAAGTGATTTCTGGCGTTCCCCAAGGTAGTGTTATAAGCTCTTTCCTCTTCCTTATCTATACTAAACGATTTGGGAAACAATCTGAGCAGCCATCTTCGCTTGTTTGCAGATGACGCTGTCGTTTATCCACTAATAAATTCGTCAGACGATCAAAACGAACTGCAAAACTATTTAGAAGAAATATCTAAATGGTGTGAAAAGTGGCAGTTGACCTGAAATAACGAAAAGTCTGAGGTCATCCACATGACTGCTAAAACGAACTCGTTAACTTCGGCTACACGATGAATCAGTCTAATCTAAAAGCCTTAAATTCAACTAAATACCTAGGTATTACAATTACGAACAACTTAAATTGGAAGGAACACATAGAAAATGTTGTGGGGAAGGCTAACCAAAGGCTGCGTTTTATTGGCAGGACACTTAGAAAATGTAACAGACCTACTAAGGATACTGCCTACACTACGCTTGTCTTTTAGAATACTGCTGCGTGGTGTGGGATCGTTACCAGATAGGACTGACGCAGTACATCGAAAAAGTTCAAAGAAAGGCAGTACGTTTTGTATTAACGCGGAATATGGGAGACACTGTCACATAAATGATACAGGATTTGGGATGGACATCATTAAAAGAAAGGCGTTTTTCGTTGCGACGGAATCTTCTCAACAACCACGATAAAATAAGAGAAATCAGAGCTCGTACGGAAAGATACAGGTGCTCATTCTTTCCGCGCACTTTACGAGATTGGAATAATAGAGAATTGTGAAGGTGGTTGATGAACCCACTGCCAGGCACTTAAATGTGATTTGCAGAGTATCCATGTAGATGTAGACTCACCAGTATGAGCAAAAAGTTTTCTTTAGCACTAAAAATTGTGATATTGTGAGATGCATGTGTCCAAAACTGGTTCTAAACGTTGTATTCAGTCATATCAGCCCGTGGTAAAAGTTGGTATTGGTGCATTACGTGAAGCATTCCTCGCATGCTAGAAAATGTGGCAAGCGTAGTAGAATTACAGCTGAGCAATAAAGCTAAATAATTTGTGGCATTCACGTCGCAAGGTTTTGACTCCGTTAGTGTCGTCTAGGTATCACATATTTATATATTTCTTCGATCAAAGATGTTAAAGTAAATAATCCACGAATTGAATCAAGAGCAACTGCGAAGATGAATACTAGTAATTTAAAAGCAGATCCCTTTCGATTATTTTATACAGGACTGTCTTTTGCTCTAGACTGTACAACAATTAGGTTACTTGCCGAAATAATATGACGAAATGTCTCCATTTTTAGCAGTCGTATAAGAACTTCCTCTCAGCGAAAGATACATATGTTAAGATCGGAAAGTTACGTAGAACACTTTAACAAACAAGCAATCCGCAAAATTATAAACCTATCTCATTAAAATCTATTTGTTGTAGGAGTTTGGAACGTATGGTCATAGATACCTTGAAGAAAAGTCTGTTGACACACATCTGACAAGAATTACGAAAAAGCGTTCTTCAAATGGATCAAATCGTTCAAATGGCTCTGAGCACTGTGGGACTTAACTTCTGAGGTCATCAGTCCCCTAGAACTTAGAACTACTTAAACCTAACTAACCTAAGGACATCACACACATCAATGCTCGAGGCAGGATTCGAACCTGCGACCGTAGCGGTCACGCGGTTCCGTGGTTCTAGGCTGTAGCACATAGAACCGCTCGGCCACTCCGGCCGGCCAAAAGCGTTCAGATGAAACGCAACTGTCTATTCACCCCAACTAGTGAATGGTTTTGACATAGCGCACCGGAATAATTCCTTCAGTAACTTACAGAATCGAGCAACATTTTTATGAAGATATGGCAGTTCGCAAAGAGCGACCGTGTTAATACCCTGTGAAACTGCCTTAATATCACGATCTGTTGTCACCACTTGTTTGTCGAAAACTTAGTATTCAAGGACATTCCGTGATGATTTTAGTGACTTCTAGGAATGATAGAAAAGACCACATGTTTCAGTCTTTGAGGTAACAGACCGTGGTCCCAAAACGATTGGGTCAAGCGTTATAAGTGAAAATCTTTCTGGTACCTCTGACAGTGGAATACATATACTTTTACTATTGTAACAAAGATTTTAGGCTAAATATCTTTTTAAGGTACTTATCAGCTCGTAAATACTTTATAAAATACATGACACACCAATTCTGGTTTTATTTATATTTTATTCTGACAGGTTTCTGACATTAACTGTGTTCACAGCACTGCACGAAACACAAAAGAAAAATCGTATCAAATATACGAAGGAAATGGCCTAAGAGCTCACAAGATTATTTCGAATGTAATAAAATTTTAGTTGATGATGTGTTATGAAGTATATCACAGCTAATATGCTTGTGATGCTGGTTCTCACTCGGTTAACCCCTTAAATGATCATACCTTACTATTGATCCTCATAAATTAATGAACGTAATATTCTCTGATTGCCTTAGATGTAGGTATGTTGACTTTTGTTTAAGTGACAAATATGGTGATTGAGGGTGCTTAATTTTTATTGCTCTATGTGTGTTGTTGTTGTTGTTGTGGCCTTCAGTCCTGAGACTGGTTTGATGCAGCTCTCCATGCTACTCTATCCTGTGCAAGCTTCTTCATCTCCCAGTACCTACTGCAACCTACATCCTTCTGAATCTGCTGAGTGTATTCATCTCTTGGTCTCCCCCTACGATTTTTACCCTCCACGCTGCCCTCTAATACTAAATTGGTGATCCCTTGATGCCTCAGAACATGTCCTACCAACCGATCCCTTCTTCTGGTTAAGTTGTGCCACAAATTTCTCTTCTCCCCAATCCTATTCAATACTTCCTCATTAGTAACGTGATATACCCATCTAATCTTCACCATTCTTCTGTAGCACCACATTTCGAAAGCTTCTATTCTCTTTCTGTCCAAACTATTTAACGTCCATGTTTCAGTTCCATGCATGGCTACACTCCATACAAATACTTTCAGAAAGACTTCCTGACACTTAAATCTATACTCGATGTTAACAAATTTCTCTTCTTCAGAAACGCTTTCCTTGCCATTGCCAGTCGACATTTTATATCCTCTCTACTTCGACCATCATCAGTTATTTTGCTCCCCAAATAGCAAAACTCCTTTACTACTTTAAGTGTCTCATTTCCTAATCTAATTGCCTCAGCATCACCCGACATAATTAAACTACATTCCATTATCCTCGTTTTGCTTTTGTTGATGTTCATCTTATATCCTCCCTTCAAGACACCATCCATTCCGTTCAACTGCTCTTCCAAGTCATTTGCTGTCTCTGACAGAATTACAATGTCATCGGCGAACCTCAAAGTTTTTATTTCTTCTCCATGGATTTTAATACCTACACCGAATTTTTCTTTTGTTTCCTTTACTGCTTGCTCAATATACAGATTGATTAACATCGGGGAGAGGCTACAACCCTGTCTTACTCCTTTCCCAACCACTGCTTCCCTTTCATGCCCCTCGACTCTTATAACTGCCATCTGGTTTCTGTACAAATTGTAAATAGCCTTTCGCTCCCTGTATTTTACCCATGCCACCTTTAGAATTTGAAAGAGAGTATTCCAGTCAACATTGTCAAAAGCTTTCTCTAAGTCTACAAATGCTAGAAACGTAGGTTTGCCTTTCCTTAATCTTTCTTCTAAGATAAGTCGTAAGGTCAGTATTGCCTCACGTGTTCCAGTATTTCTACGGAATCCAAACTGATCTTCCCCGAGGTCAGCTTCTACTAGTTTTTCCATTCGTCTGTAAAGAATTCGTGTTAGTATTTTGCAGCTGTGGCTTATTAAACTGATTGTTCGGTAATTTTCACATCTGTCAACACCTGCTTTCTTTGGGATTGGAATTATTATATTCTTCTTGAAGTCTGAGGGTATTTCGCCTGTTTCATACATCTTGCTCACCAGATGGTAGAGTTTTGTCAGGACTGGTTCTCCCAAGGCTGTCAGTAGTTCCAATGGAATGTTGTCTACTCCGGGGGCCTTGTTTCGACTCAGGTCTTTCAGTGCTCTGTCAAACTCTTCACGCAGTATCGTATCTCCCATTCCATCTTCATCTACATCCTCTTCCATTTCCATAATATTATCCTCAAGTGCATCGCCCTTGTATAGACCCTCTATATACTCCTTCCACCTTCCTGCTTTCCCTTCTTTGCTTAGAACTGGGTTTCCATCTGTGCTCTTGATGTTCATACAAGTGGTTCTCTTATCTCCAAAAGTCTCTTTAATTTTCCTGTAGGCAGTATCTATCTTACCCCTAGTGACATACGCCTCTACATCCTTACATTTGTCCTCTAGCCATCCCTGCTTAGCCATTTTGCGCTTCCTGTCGATCTCATTTTTGAGACGTTTGTATTCCTTTTTGCCTGCTTCATTTACTGCATTTTTATATTTTCTCCTTTCATCAATTAATTTCAATATTTCTTCTGTTACCCAAGGATTTCTACTAGCCCTCGTCTTTTTACCTACTTGATCCTCTGCTGCCTTCACTACTTCATCCCTCAAAGCTACCCATTCTTCTTCTACTGTATTTCTTTCCCCCATGCCTGTCAATTGTTCCCTTATGCTCTCCCTGAAACTCTGTACAACCTCTGGTTCTTTCAGTTTATCCAGATCCCATCTCCTTAAGTTCCCACCTTTTTGCAGTTTCTTCAGTTTTAATCTACAGGTCATAACCAATAGATTGTGGTCAGAGTCCACATCTGCCCCTGGAAATGTCTTACAATTTAAAGCCTGGTTCCTAAATCTCTGTCTTACCATTATATAATCTATCTGATACCTTTTAGTATCTCCAGGGTTCTTCCATGTATACAACCTTCTATCATGATTCTTAAACCAAGTGTTAGCTATGATTAAGTTGTGCTCTGTGCAAAATTCTACCAGGCGGCTTCCTCTTTCATTTCTTAGCCCCAATCCATATTCACCTACTACGTTTCCTTCTCTCCCTTTTCCTACACTCGAATTCCAGTCACCAATGACTATTAAATTTTCGTCTCCCTTCACTGTCTGAATAATTTCTTTTATTTCATCATACATTTCTTCAATTTCTTCGTCATCTGCAGAGCTAGTTGGCATATAAACTTGTACTACTGTAGTAGGTGTGGGCTTCGTATCTATCTTGGCCACAATAATGCGTTCACTATGCTGTTTGTAGTAGGTTAACCGCATTCCTGTTTTCCTATTTATTATTAAACCTACTCCTGCATTACCCCTATTTGACTTTGTGTTTATAACCCTGTAGTCACCTGATCAGAAGTCTTGTTCCTCCTGCTACCGAACTTCACTAATTCCCACTAATTCCCCCACGGCTCTATGTGTAGGTTTGCTAATTTCTAGCGTTGCCTGTTAGCATGAAATAATTAGTTACACTCTATGTTATCCTAAGCTAGTATTTTTATATTTTACACTTAGCAAATTGTATTTGTGCTTCATTTTCGTAATTTTTTGTGTGAAAAAGGCATTGTTATTAAGGCACTCTTGACAGAAACATTATGACAATTCTTTGTATCCTTGAAAGTTCTCCCTTATGATTTTGTGAACGTATACTGTTGATTTGGTATGCTATTAGTATACCACTTCTGAAGGATTTGGTCCTAATTATGCCATGGGATATCCCACTACCGGTTCCCATCTGTTCTCATAGTTTTTCATGAATTTAAGAATGCCAGTTTCTGATAACCTTTCTGTAAATGTATCAGATATTGGATTTAATAATTTCTGTGTTGCTGGATGGTACTTTTTCCATAAAAATATGTAAACTGAAATATTTCCTTTTAGATGTATATGTGGGCACGGATTGGATATTTGCAGTATGTTATTTACCTAATTCTAAATGGTTCAAATGGCCCTGAGCACTATAGGACTGAGGTCATCAGTCCCCTAGAACTTAGAACTACTTAAACCTAACTAAGGACATCACACATATCCATACCCGAGGCAGGATTCGAACCTGCGACCGTAGCGATCGCGCGGTTCAAGACTGAAGCGCCTAGAACCGCTCAGCCACACCGGCCGGCTACCTTATTCTGAGAAGTTTATATTTTATTGTAAAGATGTGGCCCTTTAGTCTTTACGATAAAGAATGTTGATATCGTGCGTAAAAAAACACTTACGTAATATAATTTCAAATTTTATTACTTTAGTTAGCTTAGTTTTATTACTTTATTCTTGAAGATTTTTGCCTGGAATACAGTTTTGTTACGAGATGTATGATTAGTGTTATCTTCATCCTGGCTACAAATGTATTATCTTTGTAGTCCTTAATCTTCGTGTTGTTTACTATTAGTTTTGGCCCTGTACTGTCTCCTTTTGGTTCTCTTCAGTTTGTTGCTCTTCACACTGATATCATACTTGTAATGTTGGAAGTGAACGATACTTTTAGTATTTACATGTAATGTTAGCTGCAGATTAATTTTTCGACGTAAGTAATTTTTCTGTTGTTACACTCGAAATAATCTCGTGACCTTGTAGGTCATTTCCTTCCTGCAATTGACACGATTTTTGTTTCGTATTTAATACAGGACCATGAACATGGTTTATGGCTGAAACCGGTCTTAATAAAATATAAATAAATTCCACATTTGTGTATCATGACTTTTTTTGTGGGGAATTGTAGGGTAGACAGTTTTCAGTGGTGGTAGTATGGACCAAAACATAAAAATAAGTTTGTTAAACATGGGCTCTGAAATATATACCTGTGGAACTATATCATTCATCTTCTACTGAACAAGTGCTCATAGCTCTTAGGGTATGCATTTTAGAATCCTTGTTTTTTCACACCTTTGGATATGCTGTCAATATTTTGCAGTTCGTTTTGATCGTGTTTAGACTTAAACGAATTTTGAAAGAAGGAGTTTAATGTAAGAAATCTAAGAGCGTTGCTCAGATGTTCCTAAATTATTTATAAATATCAAAAATAGGAAAGGGTCAGTCATATGTCATTGGGGAACGTCAAATGTAACTTAGATTCTGCTTGATAAGATTCCATTTGCAAATAAATATTGTGACCCTTCTGACAAGAAATCACGTTTTCAGTCAGTGGTGCGAAAAAACGTATGGGGTGAATGAATTTCTTTCCTACACTACTTTACAAAATGTGTTTAACTAGAGTAAAGAGTCATGTGGCTGTAGTAATGGTTGTTATTGCGTAGCTTAGTGGATGATTCACTAATGAGCTTAGGCTCGTAACTAGTTACCAAGTAATAAAGAAAATGAAGACCTTCTCCAATTTATTGCATAATTTGGTAGTTTTGTGCTACCACTACATATGGAAGAGAGAGTCGCAGACATGGTAAGAGTACTGGCATAGTAGTCACAAAAGTGAAGGCGTGTTTCTTTGCCTATAAATCTTTGTACGAAATTTCAGTCAACGGCTTTCTTTTTCCAATGTCAAAATACTTTTCCGACAAACACTTATGCAGCAAGGAGGGACAATAATAGTGTAATAAGAGAAATCAGGGTTCGCAAGAATGATTTAGGTGGTCACTCCTTCCACGTGATGTTCGACAATGGAACGGTATAGATATAATTCCAACACCTGCTAGCAAGTGCGACTTGCAGAGCAATCAGGTAGCTTTAATTATATCACAGGTCAACTTGTGATGTAAAACTCATTAGACATTGTGCAACATGAAACATGGCTGAATTGTATTCACAATGCTACAAGAAAAACTATGTTCACATTACGCATATTCCACTTCTTTTCTTTTCTAGGACAACAGTCTTTATAATTTATTTTCAAATCCATAACTGATACATACCTCACACAGCAGTTCGCACTGTAACGCCTTGAGGAATGTATAACACGATATTCCATACTGCTGTTCACTTCATAACTCCTTGAGGGATGTAGGAATACAATACATTACCTCACACTTTAGTTTCCGCCACAGCACCTCGACAAATATATGGCACATTATAGAATGGCTCTGAGCACTATGGGACTTAACAGCTATGGTCATTAGTCTCACATTATAGCTGTATATCGCAGTAATGTACACTGCAGTTGGCACCACATCGCCTTGTTGAATATAGAGCATAATCCAGCAGTATAACGCAGTAACTCACACTGCAGTTCGTACCACACTGCCTTGTGGAATATAGGGAATATTCCAGCACTATAACGCAATAGCCCAAACTGCGGTTCGCACCACGCCGCCTCATGGAATGTGTGGCATAATCCAGCAGTATAATGCAGTTACCCACACTGCAGTTCGCACCATACCATCTTGTAGGATGTGTGTAAAATTCCAGCAGTATAACACTGCAGTGCACACCACAACGCCTTTTGAATTGCATGGCATATTCCAGCAGTATAACACAATACCTCACACTGAGTTTGCAGCCCAATACCTTGAGGAAAGTATGTGAATAATGACCATTCCTCCTGGGACACTTGTGTTGTAAACTGTAGATTCTGTCGCCCTTTTTTAAGCTCTTGCTCTGAAATGCTTATCTTTTCATCTTACCATCTTATTTATTTATTTCACATGTTCCATTACATTGTAATATCACATCTGTGAATTTTAGAATAACAAAAACAAGACAACTTAGATCATGCAAATACAAAATAAGACTACATCAAGACTTATCAATTTACTGAAATGTCAAATTGTATTTGCTTGTACAGATCTTATGATTCCCAATCTGTTAGCCATCTAGCATACATTCAGGTTTTTAAAGATATCTGTGAAATTACAATTGATACCAAAGAGGATCAATACAACTGAGAATCTTATTGAATTACAAAAGCTGTAAAAGTATCTTATGAATTTAAGAACTAAGTCTGATTTATTGATCGGCCGTCGTTCAGGCTTTTCAGTTATTTGCTTTCTGGTAGTATCCTCTCTGTCGTAAAATTACTGCAGCCTAAAAGCATGTGGTTAATATTTTGGTTGTTTCCTCCATTACAGGTGGACAGTGCGTCATCAATTCTTTTGCACCATTTACAGTAGAGTTTTTGTTTTCCATTACCCGTTAAGATGACTGCAAAGTTCGGTGATAGTGGTAGCTTAATCGTTAAACGTCGTCGGATAGCAGGAAAACGCTATTTCGTATTTCCCCCGTTTCCATTAAATCTGAACACTTCTGTCAGATTTTTCTGTATTGCATGTGAGGTATTTTGTTGTATCTTATTGTTTTCCACGATTTGTCTGTTCTCTTAGCCAGGTTATCAGCTAGCACATTACTCCGCATTCCTGTATGAGCTGTAATCCGTCCGAATCCATCTGCAGTCTTCTGATTTGGCATCGTATATCTTCAACCAAGAAGTTATAATACTTTGGATTTCGTAACTGTCAGTGTGGATTACTGCAACATTTCAGAGTGGATTTTTGTATGTACGTTGTATGTTAACCGTGGACCTAGAAACGACGGACAAGCTCCGTCCCCACCGCAGCCGCCGTGGTCCGCAACCCCAGTCCACTTCACCCCTCCGCCACCCCACACCGAACTCAAGGTTGCGGTGCGGTACGGCCCCCGGTGGACCCCCCAGGGAACGTCTCACACCAGACGAGTGTAACCTCTATGTATGCGTGGTGATGGTGATGTACAAGTACGTGGAGAACTTGTTTGTGCAGCAATCGCCGACCTGAGGCGCAATAAGGGGAACCAGCCTGCATTCGCCGAGGCAGATGGAAAACCGCCTAAAATCAATCCACAGACTGGCTGGCTCACCGGACCTAGACACAAGTCCGCCGGGCGGATTCGTGTCGGGGACCAGGAGCTCCTTCCCAATTCGGAAAGCCATGCGTTAGACCGCATGGCTAACCGGGCGGGCATCAGAGTGGATTACTGCAAGTCTATCATCATCATCATCATCAGTGTTCTGCCTAAAGGCAGGTTTTCACATGGTAGTTCTCCAGGCTGTCCGTTCTTCTGCCATCCTCTTCAGGTCTGCATAATTTCCTCTTCCCTTTACGTCGTCTATCATCTTGTATCTCCTCCTTCCTCTCAGTCCTCCCACAAACCAATCCTTCCATAGCATCTGCTAGCAAGCACTCCCTTCTCAATGAATGTCCCAACCAGTTATTTTTCCTTTCTCTTACAACCTTCAGCAGACATCTTCTCTCACCAACCCTTTCCAATACGCTTTCATTACTTACATTACTTACAGCTTATTCTGTCCCTCCACATCCACATTTCAAATGCTTCTAACCTTTTCTCATCCTCTCGTCTCAGTGTCCATGTTTCTGCCCCATATAGTGCCACACTCCAGACATTTGCCATGCCTTTTCCTTAGTCCTTTATCTAATTTGCCACATAAGAGTCTCCTCTTTCTGTTGAATGCCTCCTTCGCTATGGCAATTCGAGTTTTCACCTCCTGGTGACATCTTAAGTCTTCAGTTATTGTGCTTCCGAGATATTTAAATTCACTTACTTGGCTAATGGTAGATCGTCCTATTTTAATATTGAACCGTCTGCGCCTTGCACTGATGACCATTTTGTTTTTGCTGTGTTTATTTGCATTCCGTATTCCACACAAGCTTCATTCAGATCTTTGAGCATGTTATTCACTGTCCGCTCATTTTCTGCCACTAATACCATGTCATCAGCAAATCTTATACATTCTATTCTCTTTCCACCAATACATATTCCTCTTTTCCCATCTAATCTTTTCGCAATAGTCTCTTCAATGTATATGTTAAACAACAACCTCGTCCAATGCTGCTTCCTTCTGACATTTCATTTCCAATCCTTATCTTTACTTTCTGATGTAAATATAAATTCTGTATCAGTCGTCTCTCTTTTCAATCTACTCCTTTCCTCTTCAAGATATCCATCAGCTTGTTCCACTGAACTCTGTCAAAAGCCTTTTCTAAATCTATAAAAACAGCAAAGATTTCTCTACCCTTCTCCATATATCTTTCCCCTATAGTTCTTAGCAGGCCAATAGAATCTCTTGTTCATTTTCCTCTTCTAAATACGATCTGCTCCTCTACAATCCCTCTATCCAGCTTGCCATATAACCTTCATTTAACACTCTCAGCAAGACTTTAGCTGCATGAGAAATTAGACTGATGGTCCGGTGTTCTTCACATTTTTTAGTGTTTCTCTTTTTCTCTATTGGTATCATAACTGTTCCAGCGAAGTCCTCAGGCCATTCCCCTTTGTCATATATCTCGTTACAGGGATAGACTATTTCTTTTCTTGCCTTGTTTCCCAGACTCTTCAACAGTTCTGCTGGCAAATCATCTATTCCACATGCCTTCCTATTCTTCATCTCCTCCAGCGCCTTTTCTACTTCTGCTTCCAAGATGGTAAATCTATCTTCCGGTACATATTGCTCCTCTTCAACCTTAATTTCACTTTGGATTTCATCCCCCTTATACAGACATTCAGTATATTCTTGCCATCTGTTCAAAACCTCCTGTGGTTCTCCTGCTAGTGTACCATCCGCTCTTTCTATTTCCATGTTATTCCTCTTTCTTTTACGCTCAAGAACTATCTCACTAGCCAGTCTATACATAATTTCATATTTTCCCTCAAGTCTATCAATATTCATTAAATTGTTGACTGAATCCAGCGCATTTAGAATGCAAATTGTTCAGCATTATTATTTGAGCATGCATTAAGCAAATGGGCTGTAATTTATGACTAAGATTCTTCTTGATAAGTATTGCTATCGCTGAGTCCACTCCGTCGTCTGATTTGCTTCCAACCGCGTGTATGCATGTCCAACCTAATTTAATATTAGCTGCATGCCGCATTCATGGTGCTGTGATTTTAGTTGGCAGCAATGCGTCTCAGGAAACCTGGGAGAGAATGCTGTTGTTTCCAAATGCAACCAGCAGGAAGCAGTCGAGCGGTACTATTCACTGGTTGGCGAAGCCCGTCAGCGTCAACGATTAGTGCCCCGGCAGAAAGTAGTACCGCCACTCCGACGCCTCTGAAACCTGAGCGTTACACACGTGTCGCTGTCGTGACACTGCGGTATGCCACAGACCGTGGCGTCAATCGATTTGCACTCGTGAACAGGCTGTATAACACTTGGATCCACTCTGCAGGCAGACACGTGACTCGTCCCGGCTGCTGGCGCGCCAAGTGGCTGAGGCATTTGTCACCTGCAGGCGCCGGGCGTCGCTGCCAAAGTGGGCGCCCACAGCGCCGCATCGCAGTCGAGACGCTTCTAATTAGCACTGAGCGCCAGCGAGTCACTGATCACGCAGTGCTCGTCTCACTCACCCTCTAACTCATCATTCACTTTTTTTTAAGTGTCTTACACTACGTGATCAAAAGTATCTGGACACCTGGCAGAAAATGAGTTACAAGTTAGTGGCGCCCTCAATCGGCAATGCTGGAATTCAGTATGGTGTTGGCCATTCTTAGCCTTGACGACAGCTTCCGCTCTCGCAGGCATACGTTCAATCAGATGCTGGAAGGTTTTTGGGGAACGGCAGCCCATTCTCCACGGAGTGCTGGACTGAGGAGATGTATAGATGTCGGTGAGGCCTGGCACGAATTCGGCGAACCAAAACATCCCAAAGGTGTTCGGTAGATCCAGGTCAGGACTCTGTGCAGGCCAGTCAATTCCAGAGATGTTATTGTCGCGTAACCACTCAGCCACAGGCTGCGCATTATGAGCAGATGCTTGATTCAAAATTGTTAAGGCTTTCGTGGCCACTTGTTGACAAACTGCCTGTAGGCTTCTGTCTCGGGTTCTTCGGCCGACGTTCATCTGATGATTTTTCTGACGTTTCGCCAGCACGAGTGGCTGGCATTGTCAAAGCTTCACCGCCCATTGCCGGTGGTGAACCGCATACTGGCAGTTCACCACCGGCAATGGCGGGTTTCTTTATATGGCTTAAGTGATTTAAGGAACTTTCCCACTTCATCTAACTGGGGTGAAATTATATTAGATGGGTCCCCATCTGTTCTTGATATACGTGAATGACCTCCCTTCTTATCTGAAAGAAGAAGCTAAATGTCATCGTTTGCTGATGAATCATGCATCATTATGAATCCAGTAAAAGAAACTGCAAAAGGAAATGATAAAAATGTCTTTCTAAAAGTTATTAATTGGTTTTCTGTGAATGGGCTTGGTCTGAACATCGAAAAAGATAGCACATCCAATTTTCTTCTGCAAGGAGTACAGTTTCTTCAATAATATATCAACAGAAGTCAGTAGCCAGGGTAGAGCATACCAAGTTTTTTGGTGTACATATAGATGAGAGGTTTAAATGGAAAATACATATTTTGGGTCTCCTAGAACGAATGGGTTCAGTAACTTTTGCAATCAGAATAATTGCTAATTTTGAGGACACAGGAAATAGTAAGCTAACATATTTTGCATACTTTCACTCTGTAATGTCATATGGAATAATATCTTGAAGCAACTCAACATGTAGGCTAAAATTATTCACTGCTCAGTAGAAAATGCTTTGAATAATATATGGGGCTTATAGTTGCACATCTTCTAGTCATCTGTTTAAAAGATCAGGAATTCTTACAATAGCCTCACAGTGCATTTAATCAGTAATGAAATTCGTTCTTAACAACTCGCACCAGTTTCAAAACATCAGTGACATTCATGATTACAATACCATAAGAAAGAAAGATTTACACTGTCCTCTACTTAATCTACCTTTGACACAGAAAAAGGTAAATATATGCTGCTGAAAAACTTTTCGACAAATTACCAGATGAAATGAAATGTCTGAGAGACAGCAGGAACAGATTCAAAAATAAACTGAAATCTTGTCTCTTTGACCACTCCTCCTATACCATAGATGAATTCTTGATCAGGAATGAATAAATCTATAGGTATAATATGTGCACTTTGTTCCATTTAAGAGAATGAGCTAGGTAATAAAAATTTTAAGCTTAAAGGAAAGAAACTTCTTTCTTGTGTGCATTTCTTATGCACTTGACACATTATGCATCGTAACAGTGGCTGTGAAATTGATCACTGGAACACTTAACATACTAACATTACAAACAGATTGCAAACTTGGCGTAAATACTGTGTGCGTTATTGATGTAGTTTTTGATACATATTTTAGGCACGCAAATACTGTTAGTTACACTCTTAACATTTTTGATGGACGTTTTAAATGTGAAAATATCGTTTTGACTCTTGACATAGGCACAGTGTGTGTTTTTATCTTCTTTACTGCTAAAATTATTCTTGGTCATGTTTATTTCTGTGCATAGTGCCATTTAGGCATAAGACAAAACGTCAGCAGCTTGCTTAGCATCTTATTTAAGTAGAGCACATGTGTTTTGTAGAGTTATACATACATGTACAGGTGGAAATTATGTAACTTGGAGACTACATGTTTTCAGAGATATTTTAGACATAAAAGTTACACATTGTGTCTATGACATAAATATTGTGTTGCTGATGGATTCTTCACATATGTGTTAGATGTGGAATTACTGTAAGTTACGCCCTTTATGTATTTTAGATGTGGAAAAAACATTGTGAGACCTGACTGATGCATTCACTGTGTGTGTGTGTGTTGCTGTCATATATTTTGACATACATTTTAGATGTGGAATGAAAATCACTTGACATAAAAACTGTGTGCATGTGTGTGTGTGTGTGTGTGTGTGTGTGTTTGTGTGTGTGTGTGTATGTGTGTACATGCTCGTGTGTGCTTACATATTTTTGATAAATAATAGGTACAATTTCATATGGCTCAGTATTTCTGCAGGGACTTCCAACGACTTGTTGAGTGCCTACATTATATCGAGTAAAAGGAGGTCCGACACGGTGTTAGAAGGTATCCCATGATTTTTTTTTTTCATATCATTGCAAGTAGGCACGCAAAGAATAACTCCATATCAAGTTTGAGTTTTATGTCAATCAACATTTTTAAGAAACACGAAGCACTGACAAAGGTGAAAGTCACGTAAAACTGCCAGAAAAGGGTAATTTCTAGATAGTCGAAGACAGAATCTCAGGTTTTTCCATATAGGGTGAGAGAAATCAGATGAGCCATGACAGGGAAATCAGTTATGTACAAAGCCTCAATGTAATTTTAAATATAAGATAAAAATAGACGTGCGTTAAAATCTTCGTAAGAATCTGCGGAAAGGACGAAGTTCTTGTAAATGTATACTAAGAGTGGATTCTGTTGCCTTCATTATATAGAACGGCACTTAAAGTAATTCGCGGTTAACATTAAGTTCTTGTACTATCTTCGTCTTTGACATAGTCTGATATCACAAAAATTTTCTTGTTTAATTTGTGGAGTGCATGTTAATAAGGTATACATGTGTAAATCTTTCACCTGTTGGGTAGAAGAAATAGAGAATTACATATTATTTTCATATAGATTTAATTTTATTAATTAATTATTTAATGTCAATGGACAAATAAAGATCATATTACAAAATAGGGAAGCGGTTTTACATGAATCACAGCTAATTTTGTCAAACCAGCTAGCTTCTACATTGATAACTTATGACAGAGTTTAGCGCAACGAAGTCAATGCTTGGAAAACCATACTCGTGGAGATTACAATGTGGATTCCGCAGCCGCGGCCTGTACATTGACTCTCTTTGCGAGATTTCTCTCCGCAGATGAACACAATTCTTGTCCTGGCCTGATGACATCGGGGTTCCACCGTGCTAGTAGTCTCTCCCTGAGCAGAGGGAGAGTTGCATTGTTGCAAACGAATAAAACGAAAAGCAGTGGACCCTGTAACATCGTGGCTATATGGACATAGTACACGTACTGCGCTATGCCTTGTGCCTGGTGGAAGCCAATTCTAATAATCGTGCCTATGCCACTTAAAGTGACAGTCTTAGCTGACATGTAAAGAATTAGTGTCTTTGAGCCAAACGTGTCTTTACTATAAATTTTGAGCTGCCGCATGGAATTCCGATTACGTCGGTACATGTATCCCACCACTCCAAGACAAACCATATTGTAAGTTACTGACACAGAAATTCCCACGATGAATATTATACGACTGTGCAACAGGTAATATTCGCTCGTTCTTTCCAAAGCAATGGTTGCCACCAGTACTACGCTCCAGGGTATCAGCGAACACAACAGCTGACGGCGGAATACCTTCCTTACTTCAGCACGTTCTAGGTCGCTAGGAAGCCTGAGGTGACGAACGCATGCGTACATTTGGTAGCAGAATGAGTTGAGACAGATACAGCTCAGAAGAGTTAGTGCGCTATCAATCTGCACCGTCGTAGATAAGTCAGGGACACCTGCCATACGATACAAGACCTCAGAAAACAAGATCTGGACCATACCTGTTATCTGAAAGGACAAGAATATCTTTCCGGGCAAGTTACGTAAATTGGGAAGGTACACGTACACTGCGGCAGTCAAAAGTCGGAAGAGAATATTCACTGCTACAAATGTTATTTCTAAAGGTTCTAAGCCGTCGATTTTAAAATCCCTGTACTTCAAGGTGCCACTGTTTAGACTGTCTTTGTAGCTCAGTACTCTGTTTGTCGGCTTGCCTTTGCCCTGTATATAATATCCACAGTATGATGAGTACCAACCACGGTGGTCCATGGGGGTGCGACATGCCTCGAGATAACTTGTGGAAGCAAAATCGCGGCACTTCAGCAGGAGAATAGCTCTGCAAACAGAGCAGACGGCGTCGGTTGCATTGAGTTGCGGACAGGGTTGGTCGTCAGGACCACCGAAAACGCAGCGGGCATCGCGCACAGACTGAATCATACTGAAGGGGACGTCCTGGCAAATGCTGACCGAGTTGACAGTCATCCAGGCGAAGAGGCAGAGGTTGACGTTCGCCCTCTGTGTGTAGGCCAGGTAGCTGGTGACGGGTATGTGGGGCGACCCCTGCTGCAGGTCGTGCCACAGCTGCACACGGCACTGCTCGCGCCGCTTAGTGGTTTCCGGAGGCAGGTCTTCCAGTGGGCACGTGGGGTGGTCCAGGGCGTTGGCCAACAGCTGCATGCAGCCAGTGTCCACGGACAGTGTAGCGTTGCTTTTGTCCTCCAGCTGCCACTCCTCGCCTGCAAGATCAATGACAGCAGTTGGGTGGTGGTCCTAGTCGTATGCTGAATGTGCCACAAATGCGGACAACTTTCCAACATAAACGGTAATCGTATTGTGCATGTCGCTACCAAACAATCCCATATATGAGTATCTCAACAAAGCACGTCATTCTTACACTGCCAGCTGGTGTGAATTGAATGTTCTTCAATATTCTCAGACACTTACGATGATTATATGAAGCTGGTATCTGTTCCCGAAAGAACAGTTACCACTGATGACCGTGCAGCTACTCTAGAATAAAATGATAATTAAATCGAAACCCTTAGCTGTCGATAGGTGTTGTTGATATACATCAATGGGGACACCTGAAGATATGTGCTCCGACCAGGAGTCAGACCCGGGATGTCCTGCTTACATTGCAGATGCTCTATCCGTTTGAGCCACCGAGGGCACAGAGGATAGTGCGAATGCAGGGACATATCCCTTGCACATTTCCCGTGAGACCCATATTCCCAACTGTCCACAACCTACATTCGTGGTGTTCCTAAGATTAGATTAGATTAGGTTAATACTAGTTCCATGGATCATGAATACGATATTTCGTAACGATGTGGAACGAGTCAAATTTTCCAATACATGACATAATTAAGTTAATTTAACAACATACTTAAGTTAATATAACAACTTTTTCATTTTTTGTGTTTTTTTTTTTATTTTTTTTTTACTTTTTTTAAATTTATATCTAAAAATTTTTCTATGGAGTAGAAGGAGTTGTCATTTAGAAATTCTTTTAATTTATTCTTAAATACTTGTTGGTTATCTGTCAGACTTTTGATACTATTTGGTAAGTGACCAAAGACTTTAGTGCCAGTATAATTCACCCCTTTCTGTGCCAAAGTTAGATTTAATCTTGAATAGTGAAGATCATCTTTTCTCCTAGTATTGTAGTTATGCACACTGCTATTACTTTTGAATTGGGTTTGGTTGTTAATAACAAATTTCATAAGAGAGTATATATACTGAGAAGCTACTGTGAATATCCCTAGATCCTTAAATAAATGTCTGCAGGATGATCTTGGGTGGACTCCAGCTATTATTCTGATTACACGCTTTTGTGCAATAAATACTTTATTCCTCAGTGATGAATTACCCCAAAATATGATGCCATATGAAAGCAACGAGTGAAAATAGGCGTAGTAAGCTAATTTACTAAGATGTTTATCACCAAAATTTGCAATGACCCTTATTGCATAAGTAGCTGAACTCAAACATTTCAGCAGATCATCAATGTGTTTCTTCCAATTTAATCTCTCATCAATGGACACACCTAAAAATTTGGAATATTCTACCTTAGCTATATGCTTCTGATTAAGGTCTATATTTATTAATGGCGTCATACCATTCACTGTACGGAACTGTATGTACTGTGTCTTATCAAAATTCAGTGGGAGTCCGTTTACAGGGAACCACTTAGTAATTTTCTGAAAGACAGTATTGACAATTTCCTCAGTTAATTCTTGTTTGTCAGGTGTGATTACTATACTTGTATCATCAGCAAAGAGAACTAACTTTGCCTCTTCATGAATATAGAATGGCAAGTCATTAATATATATTAAGAACAACAAAGGACTCAAGACTGACCCTTGTGGAACCCCATTCTTGATAGTTCCCCAGTTTGAGGAATGTGCTGATCTTTGCATATTATGAGAACTACTTATTTCAACTTTCTGCACTCTTCCAGTTAGGTACGAATTAAACCATTTGTGCACTGTCCCACTCATGCCACAATACTTGAGCTTGTCTAGCAGAATTTCATGATTTACACAATCAAAAGCCTTTGAGAGATCACAAAAAATCCCAATGGGTGGTGTACGGTTATTCAGATCATTCAAAATTTGATTGGTGAAAGCATATATGGCATTTTCTGTTGAAAAACCTTTCTGGAAACCAAACTGACATTTTGTTAGTACTTCATTGTTACAGATATGTGAAGCTACTCTTGAATACATTACTTTCTCAAAAATTTTGGATAAAGCTGTTAGAAGGGAGATTGGACGGTAATTGTTGACATCAGATCCATCCCCCTTTTTATGCAAAGGTATAACAATAGCATGTTTCAGTCTGTCATGGAAAATGCCCTGTTCCAGAGAGCTATTACACAGGTGGCTGAGAATCTTACTTATCTGTTGAGAACAAGCTTTTAGTATTTTGCTGGAAATGCCATCAATTCCATGTGAGTTTTTGCTTTTAAGCAAGTTTATTATTTTCCTAATTTCAGAGGGAGAAGTGGGTGAGATTTCAATTGCATCAAATTGCATAGGTATGGCCTCTTCCATTAACAGCCTAGCATCTTCTAATGAACACCTGGATCCTACTATATCCACAACATTTAGAAAATGATTATTAAAAATATTTTCAACTTTTGACTTTTTGTTCGTAAAGTTTTCATTCAATTTGATGGTAATACTGTCTTCCTGTGCTCTTGGTTGACCTGTTTCTCTTTTAATAATATTCCAAATTGTTTTAATTTTATTATCAGAGTTGCTGATTTCAGACATCATACACATACTTCTGGATTTTTTAATAACTTTTCTTAATATAACACAGTAGTTTTTATAATGTTTGATAGTTTCTGGGTCACTACTCTTTCTTGCTGTCAGATACATTTCCCTTTTCCGGTTACAAGATATTTTTATACCCTTAGTAAGCCATGGTTTGTTACAAGGTTTCTTACGAGTATATTTAACTATTTTCTTGGGCAAGCAGTTTTCAAATGCATTTACAAAAATGTCATGAAATAAATTATATTTTAAATTGGCATCAGGTTCATGGTACACCTCATCCCAGTCTAACTGCTGTAGGCTTTCCCTGAAATTTGCAATTGTTAAATCGTTGACTGAACGTACTACTTTGGAGGACTGTTTAGTATTGCTGAATGGAGCTATGTCATATATTGTAACTAGCTGTGCACCATGATCAGAAAGACCATTCTCAACAGGCTGAGCATTTATCTGGTTAAACTTACCTTGGTCTATAAAGAAGTTATCTATCAGTGAGCTGCTATCCTTCACCACCCGAGTAGGAAAATCAATAACGGGTGTCAAATTGAAAGAACCGAGTAATACTTCAAGGTCATTTTTCCTATTACCCTCTTTCAGAGAATCTACATTGAAGTCCCCACAAATAATAATTTGCCTCCCCCTGTCTGACAGATAGCACAACAAGGAGTCCAAATTTTTCAGAAATAGATGAAAATTTCCTGATGGAGACCTATATACAGTTACAATTATAAACGTGCCTTTATTTAATTTAAGCTCACAGGCACATGCTTCTATGTGTTTCTCTACACAAAACTTTTTTGTTTCTATACTTTTTGCACAATGATAACTTTTGACATATATGGCAACTCCTCCTTTCTCCATATTTTCTCTCATTACATGTGCAGAGAGCTTATATCCACTTACATTTACCTTATCCATATCAGTAACAATGTGATGCTCAGACAGGCATAGTATATCTATTTCATCCTCAGCTTCTAAATCTTGTAAACAAACCAGAAGCTCATCTATTTTATACTTTAAACTCCCAATGTTTTGATGAAATATACTTACATTATTTTTAATTATACTTTTATGAGAACCTTTCCTTATTCTAACATTTGCAGTACTCTCCTGTCTGAGTTTCTCATTGTGCTTAGGTCTAGTTGCTATACCAGTGGTCACATGGTGTTCAGAGAGGCAGATTATGTCAACTGGGTTGGGTGACTTTAATTCATCAATGCAATTACCTAGGACTGAGATACAACTTGGCAGAGATAAAATTTCTGGTGATTGGTGAAAATTTATAATTGACAGCTGTGATTGGTGATCCAATGTGCTAGAATTGTGCTGTTTAATTTCTTTCCTAAACTGAAGATTTGTTTCAATCCTGACCTCTCGTAGAACTTGACATCTTTCTGTATTACCTATCCTAAAAAAGGTGCTGCTCCAACACCTGTAACCACTGGTATTTTACCATTCATGGCAGTGCCTCCCCCCCTTAAATTTCCTGCTATTACCCCAGCCAGTTTCCCCTTCCCTTTCCTGTTGAGATGTAGGCCGTGCCTGGTATAGTCCCACCTACTGAGAGAATCAACAGGAACCACACCAATATGAGCCCCCGCACCCGACCCAAGCAGCCGTTCCAACTCCAAATTAACTCTCCCAACAGAAGAGTTCAAATGAGGCCGGTCATGGCATCTCAGGACAGATACAAATTCAACACTGGTGTGTCTCGATGCCGACGCAATCTTTACCAGGTCACACTCTATACTGTACCCAGGATCTCTGTCGATGCTGTTCCCTGGCCCTCCCACAATAACCACGGTGTCTTCCCTGGTAAATCCTTTACAGAGTGAACCTAAATCCTTAAATCCTCTGTCACCTGATCCAGACTAGCACTTGGTTTGAAAAAATTTGTGACCTGGTATTCTGGTCCTAATTCCTCCTGCAGAAGTTGGCCTACACCTCTGGCATGAGAACTGCCTAACAACAAAACTTTCTTCCTTTTCGATGGCTTTCCTACATTCTTTTTCAATTTCCTATTGAAAGTTTGTTGTGTCCTGTCTACACCTACCTCTGCTTGAGGCTCATCAGTTTCTAACTGAAGCAACAGGTCAAACTTATTTTTGACATTCACCACAAAACTGTCAGACTTAGTTCTAGGCCTGTTCCTTCTTCTACCTGTTGCCACTTCCCACCTCTCTTTGCCCTTCTCCCTCCTTAACCTGTCCAGATCTTCCCTAGCCTGATCTAGCTCAGCCTGAAGGGCAGCAATTTTCCCCTCCTGTTCCACTATCTTCCTATCTCTGCTGCAAATCCTACATAACCACTGATGAGCCTGATCCACTTTCCCGACACCCACGCCACTGCAGTCCCCCCAGTGAAAAAAACTACTGCATCCATCACACCAAATCCCGGAACTAACAATTCTACGGCAAGTCAGGCACTTCTCACTCATGGCAAAAATAATACTTTAGCTAGAATAAATCAATTAATTTACCGAAAATCAAAAAAGACGTTACAAGAATTAAGCTTATTCACAAATGTATATAAGCAAGTTTCTGATTTAAAATTCCGCTCTTTTTCTGAGATCTGTATTAAAACAATGTAGGTATACGCTATTTATTTTATATTTCACTCGATGGAATCAAAAAAAGGACAACTAAACGAGATACTTTAACTTTGATTCTCCAAAAACGTTAGAGAATTAGGCCTGTAAACAAATGTATTATAAGCAAGTTTCTGATATAAAGTTACGCTGTTTTTCTGAAATCGGTATTAAAACAGTGAAGTTATACGCTACTTACGGTAGTTTACTTATTTGTTACCGAGAAGTTAGTTAAATTACCGGGAAACAAGAAACAAACACGTTTACAAAATTTAAGCCTAAGCGCGACTTCGCGAAGTTACGATCTTTTCGTGTTTTCTGAAAAAATACGCAAAGAAAAGTCAAACCTTTAACGGCAAGACTAAATGATACACTAATGCATGTATTTAATTTGTTGTCGGCGTTAAACTAAATTATATTCCTGTCTAAATCACTTAACTTTCTGGAAATGGTTTCTGGCGTCACTTACTCGGCGGCCATCTTGGATAGAACTGTGAGGGTCACTCCAAAAGAAATGCACACTACTTTTTTTTTAATCAATCTTTTATTCTACATGTCTGAAAGTTTCACAGTGTGTAGATACATTCTTTAGGAACAATATTTTCATTTCTCTACATAATTTACATCCCTCTCAACTGCCTTACGTCATCTTGGAACCAGTGCCCATATACCCGCATGGTAAAATTCTGGACCAACCTGTTGGAGCCACTGTTTGACAGCGTGCACAAGGGAGTCATCATATTCAAACCTAGTTCTACGACGAGAGTCTTTCAGTTTCCCAAAGAGATGATAGTCACATGGAGCCAGGTCAGGACTGTAGGGCGGGTGTTTCAGTGTTGTCCATCCGAGGTTTGTGATCGCTTCCATGGTTTTTTGACTGATATGTGGCCGTGCATTGTCGTGTAACAGCAAAACATACTGCTTTTGCAGATGTGGTCGAACACGACTCAGTCGAGCTTGAAGTCTCTGCTGTGTCGTCACATGCATCAGAATTTATGGTGGTTCCTCTTTGCATGACGTCCATAAGCAAGAGTCCTTCGGAATCGAAAAACATCGTAGCCAAAACTTTCTAGAAGAGGGTGTGGTTTTAAATTTATTTTTCTTGGGTGAATTTACATCATGCCACTCCAATGATTGCCTCTTGGTATCTGGTGAAAAATGAGGGAGCCATTTTTCATCACCTGTCACAATTCTTCCAAGAAATTCATCTCCACCACTCTCGTACTGTTCCAAAAGTTCGCTGCATAGCGTTTTTCTTGTTTCTTTGTGAGCCACTGTCAACATCCTGGGAACCCACGTGGCACAAATCTTTTGTAACGGCAACACTTTCAGTATTGTGCAAACACTTCCTTCCCTTATCCCAACGTAGCGTGACAATTCGTTCACTGTCATGCGTCTGTCAGCAGTCACCAATTCGTTAACTCTCCGCACATTGTCTGGAGTATGTGCAGTACGAGGCCTGCCACTGCGAGGACAATCCTCAATGTTGCCGTGCCGGCTTTCATCACCTAACCTGCTTGCCCACCGACTAACTGTACTGCGATCGACAGCAGCATCTCCACACACCTTTTTCAACCTCTTGTGGATGTTTCCCACTGTCTCCTTTTCACAGCACAGGAGTTCTATGGCAGTACGTCGCTTCTGACGAACGTCAAGTGTAGCAGCCATCTTGAAGACATGCTGTGACGGCGCCACTCACGGGAACAGGTTGAACTAAGTTTGAAAACAAGAGGGAAGGATGTATCTACAAACTGTAAAACTTTCACACATGCAGAATGATAACTGTATTTTTACAAAAATAGTGTGCATTTCTTTTGGAGTGACCCTCGTAGATATTTGCCCATTCAGTCGTATCTGATCTTTCGGGAACAGATACCATCTTCATACAGTTAACGGCTACCTGGCCATTGACCTCCTTCTGTGCAAATGCGCACACTTTGCCCGAACTCTTACGGGACTCGTCAGCTTAGGCTGGCGCGAGTAATGAGTGAATGGGCAAATACCTATTAGGAACACTATGAATGTAGGTTGTGAACTATTGGGACTGTGGGTCTCACAGGAAGCGTGCAAGGGATAAGTCCCTGCAGTCGCACTCTGCCCTGTGCCCTCGGTGGCTCAGATGGACAGAGCGTCTGCCATGTAAGCAGGAGATCCAGGGTTCGAGTCCCGGTGGGGCCACACATTTTCAGCTGTCCCCATTGATGTATATCAACAACACCTGTCGGCAGCTAAGGGTTTCGATTTAATTGTCATTTCACTTGGGTTGAAGTTGTTGTTTGTTGTATTTTGTTACTATCCTGAAACTTTCTACGTTGACAGCGAAAAGGTGACCAGTTTTAAATTAATTTTAATTACAGAGTGGGTATATAAATGTAGACTAAAGAATCAACATGCTTAAAATAATGAAGGGTAATTATTCAATCACTAGAAAGAAGGAAACTCATCGTCCACATACTATGAGCTATAATTTTGTACCGCCATTTTTGCTCCATTCCTCACAGCTGCAACTGCTAGTTTCAACAATGAATTCTAATTACGCTGCAGTCCTCTTCTAAACTTTACAGCACTTATTAATTCGTACTCTTTCAATATTAATATTTGTTAACATGTCATTTAATGTTTGGAATAAATCATAATTAATTATTCATGTTTTGTAGTAATAAGGAACATCCTTTGTTTCGTAAATGGCCTCAAAAACTGTACCTGGTAAGAAAATTACAAGCACAATTGGTGCACATTCATATTCAAATACTATCACAGAAAAGCTTGCAGAAACTCTTGGACTTATAAGGGCTGTCGAAATCACGTGTTGTTGTTGTTGTGGTCTTCAGTCCAGAGACTGGTTTGATGCAGCTCTCCATGCTACTCTATCCTGTGCAAGCTTCTTCATCTCCCAGTACCTACTGCAACTTACATCCTTCTGAATCTGTTTAGTGTATTCATCTCTTGGTCTCCCTCTACGATTTTTACCCTCCACGCTTCCCTCCAATACTAAATTGGTCATCCCTTGATGTCTCAGAATATGTCCTACCAACCGATCCCTTCTTCTAGTCATGTTGTGCCACAATCTCCTCTTCTCTCCAATTTTATTCAGTACCTCCTCATTAGTTATGTGATCTACCCATCGAACCTTCAGCATTCTTCTGTAGCACCACGTTTCGAAAGCTTCTATTCTCTTATTGTCTAAACTATTTATCGTCCACGTTTCACATCCATACATGGCTACACTAAACACAAATATTTTCAGAAAAGACTTCCTGACAAATCTATACTCGATATTAAAAAAATTTCTCTTCTTCAGAAATGCTTTCCTTGCCACTGCCAGTCTACATTTTATATTCTCTATTTCGACCATCATCAGTTACTTTGTTCCCCAAATAGCAAAACCGATTTACTCCTTTAAGTGTCTCATTTCCTAATCTAATTTCCTCAGCATCACCCGATTTAATTTGACTACATTCCATTATCCTCGTTTTCCTTTTGCTGATGTTCATCTTATATCCTCCTTTCAAGACACTGTTCAGTTCAACTGCTCTTCCAGGTCCTTTGCTGTCTCTGGCAGAATTACAATGTCATCGGCCAACCTCAATGTTTTTATTTCTTCTCCATGGATTTTAATTCCTACTCCGAATTTTTCTTTTGTTTCCTTTACTGCTTGCTCAATATACAGATTGAATAAAGTCGAGGATAGGCTACAACCCTGTCTCACTCCCTTCCCAACCACTGCTTCCCTTTCATGCCCCTCGACCCTTTTAACTGCCATCTGATTTCTGTACATATTGTAAATAGCCTTTCGCTCAATGTATTTTACCCTTGACATATTCAGATTTTGAAAGAGAGTATTCCAGTCAACATTGTCAAAAGCTTTCTCTAAGTCTACAAATGCTAGAAACGTAGGTTTGCATTTTCTTAATCTATTTTCTAAGATAAGTCGTATGGTCAGTATTGCCTCACGTGTTCCAACATTTCTACGGAATCCAAACTGATCTTCCCCGAGGTCGACTTCTACCAGTTTTTCCATTCATCTGTAAAGAATTCGTGTTAGTATTTTGCAGCTGTGGCTTATTAAACTGATTGTTCGGTAATTTTCACATCTGTCAACACCTGCTTTCTTTGGGATTGGAATTATTATATTCTTCGTGAAGTCTGAGGGTATTTCGCCTGTCTCATACATCTTCTTCACTAGATGGTAGAGTTCTGTTACTTCAGAATCCCATAGGGAGTTGTAAATGCACAGAGTGGTCTAATAGGGCACAGGTTAAATTATAAATTATTCGTAAAAGCGCTGCACACGAAAAAGTATGGTCGCCCTACAGTGTCCTCGGTACAAGATGAGCTTGCGTTTTTACACCACACTGAAGCTGTCAGCCATTTCGCATTTCCTATCGATATATGATTTGAGGTCCATTCTTAAGAACTACGAGGGTTGGAACTTTAATAGAGGCAAATATTTATTTACAACTTACACAAAGCAGACACATGTTTCGAAGTTTTCCTGTCCTTGTGTATAACCCCTTGCCAGCAATGTGGAAGTCGTAGGGCACATGCAGCAGCGCCAGATGTGTTGATACACCGAGTGGAGCGGTCTACTTCCTGACGAATCTCTGTGACAGTTCTGAAACGAATGCCATAAAGAGGTTCCTTCATCTCAGGAATCAAGCCCCATCGATCGACCAAATCAGTCGCAAGCTGTGCCACACGAGACCGGACATTCTCCTGCAAAATGATGGGCGGATCTGTGCAGAAAGTGTAGCCGCTTCTTTGTCTAAGCTGTTCATTTTTGAAACACAGCCTGCAATCCACCACAGTCCCAGGACTTAAGCCCTTGTGATTTCAACTTGATTCCTAACATGAAGGAAGCACTACTTGGCAATCGTTTCAGACCTGTTACAGAGATTCGGGAAATAGACCGCTCCTCTCGATCAATCAACACACCTGGCGCTGCTAAAACTATCCTACAAGTTCCACATCACTGACAACTGGTTACACACAATTCTGGTGACTACTCTGAAGGACCGTAAAGCTTTGAAACATTTAACAAGTTTGTTTGTGTGTACATCCTGCGTAGCAAGCATATAAATACTTATTTTGTAAATAAAACTGCCTTTTCCTGCTGTTAGTTACTTTATTTATCCCAGACGCGTTTCGCCTTCTCCTGTTCTAAGGCGTCTTGAGTGGTAACTATGACGACACAGTTTTGTTAGTTTTAGATTATTAAACAGATCACTTCGTGATTTATTGTAAAAAAAAGTAATTACTTGCGATATGCTGATCTGCATTTCCTCACATCTAGTATGGAGGTCGCACTACCACTTTTATCACTGCCGTATAATCACATCTTTGTTCTCGCCTTCCACAAACTGTTCACCATGTTTCTCACTCTTTTTCGTGGTGGAATATTGTTCTTTTGCCACTCGATACAACTATTTCGTCGTACACTGTTTTTCACAACGTAAATATTGCGACTCCATTACGTGTTTCATCTTCTTTGGTATGATTACCTATTTGTTGCCAACCTAACGAAGTATGTGTTCGAGACTAGCTTCTATTTACGATGTTTATACCGTGTGTGTGTGTATGAGTGAGAGAGACTTTATAACTAACATACAGTCGCTGAGTGCATCCACTTTCCGAATGGAAGGTAATCTGAGAATTGAGGTAATTACTTCTACTGCAAGGGATCGTGGCAGAAAGTCAAAACTCTCAATTAAAGCCGGAAAATTTCGACTGAGAAAATAAATGACCATCAAGAGAGACGGCAGAAACAGAAGTAACAAATGAAACTGACAAAAGAGATCAGAGCGGTTCTAGGCGCTTCAGTCTGGACCCGTACTACCGCTACGGTCGCAGGTTCGAATCTTGCCTCGGGCATGGATATGTGTGGTGTCCTTACGTTAGTTAGGTTTAAGTAGTTCTAAATTCTAGGGGACTGATGACCTCAGATGTTAAGTCCCATAGTGCTCGGAGCCATTTGAACCATTTGAAAAGAGGTCAGAGCAATTAACAACCCAGAAGTGACATCACATAGCGATGTCGATTTTAAAATAGTACCAGGTGACGAAACCAAAGTCAGTACTGTGTCACCAGGGACTGGAAGTCGATCAGGCTGGCACAGAAACAAAAGTGCATGATCTAAACAAATGTTAATAGGGGTGATTATTTGTCAACTACGATGAATTATACCTTAGCGATGCCGGTTTAAAAATGGTACTCGATGAGGAAACCAGAGTCACTATTGTGTCGTCAGCAACTCGCTATCGACCAGGTTGGCTAAAGAAACAAAGGTGTGTGATCTAAAAATTGTTAATAGGGATGATTATTTATCAACTACGGTGAACTATACCTCGGTGCGGTTGCAAGTATCGAGAAAAACAGATCGTAAGTTAATGTATTGGGTAAGTCCTATATGAGCTGGAAGTGACCTGCTGCAGAAGATGAACTTTGATATGACGTTGGAAATGCAGTAGAAGGGATTTCTGAGTCCAAGGAACTATCAACACATGGACTTTGACTGATTCTGTATTGCCAAAATAATTTTTAAAAGCCATATAAGGCAACTGCATCAATACATTAAACGATTACACGTATGAGAAAAAAAAAAAAACACGCACCACGAAGGAATTATCCGAATGGGACAGAAATCGGTAGATGTGATATACATGTAAAGATCAGGAAAATTGGGCTATTTATTCAAGAGCAATAGCTTCACAAATTGAGCAAATCAATAACAATCTTTGCTCCTCATGTAAGCATTTATTCGTCTTGGCACTGCACTGACTGTTAGAGTTGTTGGACTGCTCCTGAGGGATATCGTGCCACATTTTGTCTGATTGGCGCGTTAGATCGTCAAAATCCCGTGGTGGTTGGAGGGGCCTGTTGTTGTGGCTGTTTTGTTGATGGAGAATTCGTGTTTTGGGTCTTGAACGTAGTAACCCAAGAGTGTTACTTTATTGTGATAGATCCTAGTGTATATCCACGGAAGATTCTCTTGTTCCTACAGCGATAATACGCCCTAGCGTTTTTTAGATATAGACCACGAACACTGAATACACCACATAGCTCTCACGTGTCGAGTGACCACTCAACCTAGGGACTGTAACGGGACGGCTAATGTCAAAACCTGCAGAACGTGTGAACTTTGAACAAATGTAAAATTGTGTGGTTAAAAGTGTTGGTGGCACCTAGCTCCTTTTTTCCTTCTTTTTTGTGTTGTTTTTTAGTGCTGTCCGTCAGTGGTATTGTAAATTTTTCGCTTGTACTCGTACGCTACTCCGATTTCGGTTCTACGGCTGATATTTGAAGCAAAGAGGAAACGCGTTAAGTATATAGTAGTTGGAAAAAGTCGTCCTAAGGAAGGCCAAGATAATCAACATTTTCCATATAATTGTAACTGCGATGAAGTTGTCATAAAGAGATTAATGAAGTTACGACTGTCTAGTTGTCAAGAGGAAAACTGTTATTCTTAATTGAAACTAAATGAGAAGCATACTTCGGATGTTCTATTCGAATAATTCGTTTATTACAAAAAGTTCTCTTAAACGGGAAGATACACAAAAGTGTAAAAAGTTACTTTTTTTGATCGCAACAGAAAAATAGAAGAAAGCCAGTAAAGGTGGTAAATTACATCGGTGGTCTTAGTTGTAACGTAATCGTGATACAGTATCAAACAGATACAACAGAAGATAGTAGTTTTCGCTGGATCTAACTTTCTTTACGTAACAAGTTTACTTAAGCAAATTTACTATTGGAACTGACACACGAACGTAGAGCGAAAAGTTTTATTCTCAGTATAGAATCCATTATTAAATTTAAAGGAAATTAGCGTATGTAGACAGCACGATTTATTTATGAAAGTATACGATAGATAATTCACAGTGCAATCAGCTTTAAATGGTTATAAGTTTTGTATATCGGTGCAAATAATTCCATCCAGCTAGAGTTCATGTTACCCACACGTTTCTCTAACGCGAGCGCTTCCGTATACATTTTCCCATACTTTGAAATTCACGCATACATATGAGAATTACTTAAGAATTAGAGAATCCCTTATGATAGCAAGACAGTCAGATGCGTCAACGTTAACAGTGCTTATACGTACATTATTTCAGTTAGAAGCTACACTGAAGAGCCAAATAAACTGGTGCACCTGCCTAATACACTCCTGGAAATGGAAAAAAGAACACATTGACTCCGGTGTGTCAGACTCACCATACTTGCTCCGGACACTGCGAGAGGGCTGTACAAGCAATGATCACACGCACGGCACAGTGGACACACCAGGAACCGCGGTGTTGGCCGTCGAATGGCGCTAGCTGCGCAGCATTTGTGCACCGCCGCCGTCAGTGTCAGCCAGTTTGCCGTGGCATACGGAGCTCCATCGCAGTCTTTAACACTGGTAGCATGCCGCGACAGCGTGGACGTGAACCGTATGTGCAGCTGACGGACTTTGAGCGAGGGCGTATAGTGGGCATGCGGGAGGCCGGGTGGACGTACCGCCGAATTGCTCAACACGTGGGGCGTGAGGTCTCCACAGTAAATCGATGTTGTCGCCAGTGGTCGGCGGAAGGTGCACGTGCCCGTCGACCTGGGACCGGACCGCAGCGACGCACGGATGCATGCCAAGACCGTAGGATCCTATGCAGTGCCGTAGGGGACCGCACCGCCACTTCCCAGCAAATTAGGGACACTGTTGCTCCTGGGGTATCGTTGCTCCTGGGGTATCGGCGAGGACCATTCGCAACAGTCTCCATGAAGCTGGGCTACGGTCCCGCACACCGTTAGGCCGTCTTCCGCTCACGCCCCAACATCGTGCAGCCCGCCTCCAGTGGTGTCGCGACAGGCGTGAATGGAGGGACGAATGGAGACGTGTCGTCTTCAGCGATGAGAGTCGCTTCTGCCTTGGTGCCAATGATGGTCGTATGCGTGTTTGGCGTCGTGCAGGTGAGCGCCACAATCAGGACTGCATACGACCGAGGCACACAGGGCCAACACCCGGCATCATGGTGTGGGGAGCGATCTCCTACACTGGCCGTACACCACTGGTGATCGTCGAGGGGACACTGAATAGTGCACGGTACATCCAAACCGTCATCGAACCCATCGTTCTACCATTCCTAGACCGGCAAGGGAACTTGCTGTTCCAACAGGACAATGCACGTCCGCATGTATCCTGTGCCACCCAACGTGCTCTAGAAGGTGTAAGTCAACTACCCTGGCCAGCAAGATCTCCGGATCTGTCCCCCATTGAGCATGTTTGGGACTGGATGAAGCGTCGTCTCACGCGGTCTGCACGTCCAGCACGAACGCTGGTCCAACTGAGGCGCCAGGTGTAAATGGCATGGCAAGCCGTTCCACAGGACTACATCCAGCATCTCTACGATCGTCTCCATGGGAGAATAGCAGCCTGCATTGCTGTGAAAGGTGGATATACACTGTACTAGTGCCGACATTGTGCATGCTCTATTGCCTGTGTCTATGTGCCTGTGGTTCTGTCAGTGTGATCATGTGATGTATCTGACCCCAGGAATGTGTCAATAAAGTTTCCCCTTCCTGGGACAATGAATTCACGGTGTTCTTATTTCAATTTCCAGGAGTGTATTTGGTGGCACACCCACGTCAATGCAGAAGTGCAGCAGCACGACGCGGAATGGACTCGACTAATGTCTGCAGTAGTGCTCGAAGGAACTGACACCATGAATCCTGCAGGTCTGTCCCTAAATCCGTAAGAGTACGAGGGGGTGGAGATCTCTTCTTATCAGCTTCCCAGAAATGCTGAATAATGTTCACACGTGGGGAATTTGGTGGCCAGCGGAAGTGCTTAAACTCAGAAGTGTTCTTGGAGTCACTGTGTAGCAATTCGGGTTACCAAAGTGACCACCACGGTTCGTGAAAACCCCTGTGTTTTGCTATTGAGCTGGCCGTTGTGGCCGAGCGGCTCTAGGCGCTTCAGTCTGGAACCGCGCTGCTGCTACGGTCGCAGGTTCGAATCCCGCCTCGGGCATGATGTGTAAGATGTCCTTAGGTTAGTTAGGTTTACGTAGTTCTAAGTCTAGGGGACTGACTACTTCAGATGTTAAGTCCCATAGTGCTTTGAACCATTTCAGTTTTGCTATTGAGTTCCCTTAACGCTCTTTCCATAAGATAGCCTAGTTTATACTGCTGCTTGCTATTTGTCGAAACCCTTTAAGTTGATCAGCATCGCAGTAATACGAAGTTAGCCAGGCAGTATAGTGGTTGGCACATTGTACTATATACACTCCTGGAAATGGAAAAAAGAACACATTGACACCGGTGTGTCAGACCCACCATACTTGCTCCGGACACTGCGAGAGGGCTGTACAAGCAATGATCACACGCACGGCACAGCGGACACACCAGGAACCGCGGTGATGGCCGTTGAATGGCGCTAGCTGCGCAGCATTTGTGCACCGCCGCCGTCAGTGTCAGCCAGTTTGCCGTGGCATACGGAGCTCCATCGCAGTCTTTAACACTGGTAGCATGCCGCGACAGCGTGGACGTGAACCGTATGTGCAGTTGACGGACTTTAAGCGAGGGCGTATAGTGGGCATGCGGGAGGCCGGGTGGACGTACCGCCGAATTGCTCAACACGTGGGGCGTGAGGTCTCCACAGTACATCGATGTTGTCGCCAGTGGTCAGCGGAAGGTGCACGTGCCCGTCGACCTGGGACCGGACCGCAGCGACGCACGGATGCACGCCAAGACCGTAGGATCCTACGCAGTGCCGTAGGGGACCGCAACGCCACTTCCCAGCAAATTAGGGACACTGTTGCTCCTGGGGTATCGGCGAGGACCATTCGCAACCGTCTCCATGAAGCTGGGCTACGCTCCCGCACACCGTTAGGCCGTCTTCCGCTCACGCCCCAACATCGTGCAGCCCGCCTCCAGTGGTGTCGCGACAGGCGTGAATGGAGGGACGAATGGAGACGTGTCGTCTTCAGCAATGAGAGTCGCTTCTGCCTTGGTGCCAATGATGGTCGTATGCGTGTTTGGCGTCGTGCAGGTGAGCGCCACAATCAGGACTGCATACGACCGAGGCACACAGGGCCAACACCCGGCATCATGGTGTGGGGAGCGATCTCCTACACTGGCCGTACACCACTGGTGATCGTCGAGGGGACACTGAATAGTGCACGGTACATCCAAACCGTCATCGAACCCATCGTTCTACCATTCCTAGACCGGCAAGGGAACTTGCTGTTCCAACAGGACAATGCACGTCCGCATGTATCCCGTGCCACCCAACATGCTCTAGAAAGTGTAAGTCAACTACCGTGGCCAGCAAGATCTCCGGATCTGTCCCCCATTGAGCATGTTTGGGACTGGATGAAGCGTTGTCTCACGCGGTCTGCACGTCCAGCACGAACGCTGGTCCAACTGAGGCGCCAGGTGGAAATGGCATGGCAAGCCGTTCCACAGGACTACATCCAGCATCTCTACGATCGTCTCCATGGGAGAATAGCAGCCTGCATTGCTGCGAAAGGTGGATATACACTGTACTAGTGCCGACATTGTGCATGCTCTGTTGCCTGTGTCTATGTGCCTGTGGTTCTGTCAGTGTGATCATGTGATGTATCTGACCCCAGGAATGTGTCAATAAAGTTTGCCCTTCCTGGGACAATGAATTCACGGTGTTCTTATTTCAATTTCCATGAGTGTATATGGATCTGAGCACTATGGGGCTTAACATCTTAGGTCATCAGTCCCCTAGAACTTGGAACTACTTAAACTTAACTAACCTAAGGACATCACACACATCCATGTCCGAGGCAGGATTCGATCCTGCGACCGTAGCGGTCGCACGGTTCCAGACTGAAGCGCCTAGAACCTCTCGGCCTCACCGGCCGGCGCACATTGTACTCTCATTCAAATCCACATGCGAACATCCCGGCTTAGGTTCTCCGAATCACTCCAGGCAACTGCCGGGTTGGTTCCCTTGAAAGGGCACAGCCGATTTGTCTCCACATCTTGACACAGCTCAACCTCGTACTCTGGTTCTAATGATCTCGATGACGACGAGGCATTAAACCCTTATCTTCTTTTTTCCAGTAATAAGAACATTGCTGAGTTAGAAATAAACTCAGTAATAATTGGGACAGAATTTGATCTATTTCCGTTTGTGAGAGATTTGCGCAAATGGTGTGTGTATTTTCTAGGTTTGCGTGTCTTTAATATTTGTCATTATCAGTTAACACTGAGTGCTAAGGATATGCTTTACACTTAGTTAACAAACAGTCCCGAGATAGCGATATGCAGACATACAGATTTAGTGAATTCAGTGTTCCTGGATACACAGTACCAAAAGTGTGCCGAGAATACCGGATTTCAGACATTGCCCTTCACCACAGACGACGCAGTGGTCGACTACCTTCACTTAACGACCGAGAGCAGTGGCGTTTGCGTAGAGTTGTCAGTGCTAACAGACAAGCAACACACAGAAATCATTGTGGGACTTACGACGAACGGTCCGTTAGAGCAGTGCGGCGAAATATGGCGGTAATGGGCTATGGCAGCAGACGACCGTCGCGAGTACTTTTTCTAAGGGCACGACATCGCTTTCAGCTCCTCTCCTGGTCTTTTGACCATCTAGGTTCGATCCTAGTCGACTGTAAAACTCGTGACTTGGTCAGATGAGTGCCGGTTTCAGTAGATAAGAGCTGGAGTTCGAGTCTGGCGCTGACCCAACAATGCCGTGGACACATGTTGCCAACAAACTAAAAAAACTAAAGTAAACTCCGTCAGAACAGGCCTGGGAAGGCCCAACGGCACCGACTGGCCGCCGTGTCGTCCTAAGCTCACAGGCGCCACTGGATGCGGATATGGAGGGGCATCTGTTCAGCACACCGCTCTCCCGGCCGTATGTCAGTTTACGAGACCGGAGTCGCCACTTCTCAATCAAGTAGCTCCTCAGTTTGCCTCACAAGGGCTGAGTGGGGTCACTCGCAGACCGGTTGGTCACCCGTCCAAGTCCTAGCCCAGCCCGAGAGCGCTTAACTTCGGTCATCTGACGGGAACCGGTGTTACCACTGCGGCAATCCGATATGTTACTTACAAAGCTACCGGTGTGGGATCCGTACCAGATAGCGTTGATAGAAGAGATAGAGAAGATCCAACGGAGAGCAGCGCGCTTTGTTACAGTATCATTTAGTAATCGCGAAAGCGTTACGGAGATGATAGACAAACTCCAGTGGAAGACTCTGCACGAGAGACGCTCAGTAGCAAGCTACTGGCTTTTGTTGAAGTTTCGAGAACATACCTTCACCGAGGAGTCAAAAAATGGTTCAAATGGCTCTGAGCACTGTGGGACTTAACATCTATGGTCATCAGTCCCCTAGAACTTAGAACTACTTAAACCTAACTAACCTAAGGACAGCACACAACACCCAGCCATCACGAGGCAGAGAAAATCCCTGACCTCGCCGGGAATCGAACCCGGGAACCCGGGCGTGGGAAGCGAGAACGCTACCGCACGACCACGACATGCGGGCAACCGAGGAGTCAAGCAGTGTATTCCTCCTTCCTACGTATATCTCGCGAAGAGACAATGAGGATAAAATCAGAGAGATTACAGCCCACACAGAGGCATACCGACAATCCTTCTTTCTACGAACAATACGAGACAGGAATAGAAGGGAGAACCGATAGAGGTACTCAGGGTACCCTCCGCCACACACCGTCAGGTGGCTTGCGGAGTATGGATGTAGATGTAGATGAAATAGATGAAAGCACTGTGAAATCTGGTGGTGGCTACATAATTGTATGGGCTGTGTATACATGGAATGCACTGGGTCCTGGTTATGCTCAGCTAGTTGGAGACCATTTGCAGCTACTTATGGACATCATGTTCCCAAACAAAGATGCAGTTTTTATGGATGACAATGTGCCATGTCGCCAGACTACAACTGTTGGCCCTTGGTTTAAGGAACTTTCAAGACAATTGGAGTGCATGACGTGGGCACCCAGACTACCCAGCATGAATCACATCGAACATTTGTTGGGCGTAACCTTGAGATCAGTTCTTTCACAAAGTTCTGCACCGGCAACACTTTAGCAATTATGGACGGCTACAGAGGCAGAATGGCTCAATATTTCTGCAGGGGACTCCCAAACAATAGTTGTGTTCACGGCGCATCGAGTTGCTGCACCAAGGTATCAGGAGGCACCACATGACTTTCATCGCCTCAGTGTATATCGACAGACTTTTGACGCTTGAAGTGCTATTCTTATTGTAATACCGATTTCTGGGCAGACAAAGCTACTGTCGAATCCAGTACGTGCCTCTGGGGTGATTTACAATGCTTATAGAGTTCAAAGAATTCGTTTGGTTTTAGTTAAAAGACAAATGGAATTTTGTGTCCTGTTACAGAATCTGTAATTTAAATTTTTGCTAATTTATTTGATGCACAGGGTGTCCTACTCTAACCTCCCTGACTTCAAGGCCCCAGGAGAGATAAACCACAGTAGATACGACAGTGAAAAATGCACCACATTGTAGAGCATCTCAAAGAATTTGTATTCCCGCGTCAGAAGCGCAAAGTATCGTCGCCAGAGTGCAGCATGGTCGCATGAAGTGAAAATGACGACTCCACAGCAGCGCGCGGAAGCAGTAGTGTGGTTTGCAGAAACAAAATCGCCGATGACTGTGTAAAGAAATTATCGTCGTGCGTATGAATGTGATCCACCCGATGTGAAAACAGTTAAGGAATGGTATAGGAAGTTTCAGCAAACAGGAGGTATTCGGAAACATCCTGGCGGTGCACGTTACGGAGTTTCAGAAGAGACGGTGGAGGACATCAGACAAACGTTACTCAGAAGCCCACATAAGTCAATTCGTCAAGCATCTAGGCAACTTGATGTACCTCGATCAACATTGCATCGTGTAGTTCACCAGCGTCTTCGTATGTGTGCTTACTGAGTGCAAATTCTGCAATATCTGACGCCGAACGACAAATCACGCCGATAACAATTTGCTGTGGATATACTGCAGCTTATTGATATGGATGCCAGCTTCCTGGAAAAATGTTTATTCTCAGATGAGGCAACCTTTCATCTATCAAGAAGGGTTAACAGGCATAATGTTCGGATTTGGGGTTTGCAAATTCGCACATTGTCACTGAACATGTTCGTGATGGCCCTAAACTAAACGTCTGGTGCTGACCAAAGCACGACAGCGTTGTTGGACCGTTGTTCTTTGCGGAACAAACACTGAATGAGTCACTGTATATGGACATGCTAGAGCAGTTTGTGTACCCTCTGATACAAGACTTGCAACTCAACATCATTTTTCAACAAGATGGAGCTCTGCCGCATTGGTCAACGTATGTTCGCAAGTTCCTGGATAATAAATTTCCCAATCGTTGGATCGGACATAAAGGACCCATTGCCTGGCCACCACCTTCACCCGACATTATGCCACTTGATTTGTTCATGTGGGGATTCGTGAAGGACCGAGTGTATCCGACCAAAGCGGACGACATTCCTGCGTTGCGACATCGTATCACTAATGCGATTGCAACAGTAACAGAGGAAATGTTACAAAGAACTCGGCAAGAAATTGAATGTAGACTCGATATTCTTCGTGCTACAAGTGGTTCACATGTAGAGGTGTATTCATGATAAACAAATAAATTATTTGAGATGCTCTACAATGTTGTGCATTTTTCATTGTATCTAATGTGTCTTCTCTTCCTGGGTCTTTGAAATCAGAGAGATTTGAGTGGGACAACCTGTATTTCTACATCTACGTGATTACTCTGCTATTCACAATAAAGTGCCTGGGAGAGGGTTCAATGAAACACCTTCAAGCTGTCTCTCTACCGTTCCACTCTCCAACGGCACGCGGGAAAGACGAGTACTAAATTTTTTCTGTGCGAGCCCTCATTTCTCTTATTTTACCGTGATGACCATTTCTCCCTATATAGGTGGGTGCAAACACAATGTTTTCGCAATCGGAGGAGAAAACTGGTGATTAAAATTTCATGAGAAGATTCCGTCGCAACGAAAAACGCCTTTGTTTTAATGATTGCCACTCCCATTCACGTATCATGTCTGTTGCACTATCTCCCGTATTCCACGATAATACAAAACGAGCTGCCCTTCTTTGTACATTTTCGGTGTCATCCGTCAGTCCCACCTGATGCAGATCCCACACCGCACAGCAGTACTCCAGAATAGGGCGGACAAGCGTAGTGTAAGCAGGCTCTTTAGTAGACCTGTTGCACCTTCTAAGTGTTCTGCCAATGAATCGCAGTCTTTGGTTTGTTCTACCACAATACTATCTATGTGATCGTTCCAATTTAGGTTATTTGTAATTATAATCCCTAAGTATTTAGTTGAATTTACAGCCCTCAGATTTGTGTGACTTATCGCGTTATCGAAATTTAGCTGATTTCTTTTAGTACTCATGTGAATAACTTCGCACTTTTCTTTAGTCAGGGTCAATTGCCACTTTTCGCACCATACAGATATCTTATCTAAATCATTTTGCATGTCGTTTTGATCATATGATGACTTTACAAGACGGCAAATGACAGCATCATCTGTAAACAATCTAAGACGGCTACTCAGATTGTCTCCTATGTCGTTAATAGAGATCAGGAACAATAGAGGGCCTATACCGCTTCCTTGGGGAACGCCGGATATTACTTCTGTTTTACTCGATGACTTTCCGTCCATTACTACGAACTGTGACCTTTCTGACAGGAAATCACGAATCCAGTCGCACAACTGAGGCGATACTCCATAGGCACGCAGTTTGATTAGAAGACGCTTGTGAGAAACGGTGTCGAAAGCCTTCTGGAAATCTAAAAATATTTAATCAATTTGACATCCCCTGTCGATAGCACTTATTACTTCATGAGTACAAAGAGCTAGTTGTGTTTCACAAGAACGATATTTTCTGAATCCGTGTTGACTATATGTCAATAAATCGTTTTCTTCGAGGTACTTCATAATGTTCGTATACAGTATATGTTCCAAAACCCTGCTGAAAATCGACGTTAGTGATATAGGCCTGTAATTGAGCGGATTACTCCTACTTCCCTTTTTGGGTATTGGTGTGACTTGAGCAATTTTCCCGTCTTTAGGTACGGATCTTTCTGTGAGCGAGTGGTTGTACATAATTGCTAAATATGGAGCTATTTTATCAGCATACTCTGAGAGGAACCTGACTGGTATACAATCTGGACCAGAGACCTTGCCTTTATTGAGTGATTTAAGCTGCTTTGTTACACCGAGGACATCTACTTCTATGTTTGTCATCTTTGCAGTTGTTCTTGATTGTAATTCAAGAATATTTACTTCGCCTTCTTTGGTGAAAGAGTTTCGGAAAACCGTGTTTAATAACTCTGCTTTGGTGGCACTGTCATCAATGACTTCACCGTTGTTATCAAGCAGTGAAGGTATTGATTGCGTCTTGCCACTGGTGTGCTTTACATATGACCAGAATCTCTTTGGGTTTTCTGCCAGATTTCGAGACAGAATTTCGTTGTGGAAATTATTAAAAGCATCTCGCATTGATATACGCGATGTATTTCGAACTTCTGTAGAACTTGGCCAACCTTGAGGATTTTGCGTTCTTTTAAATTTGGCATGCTGTATTCGTTGCTACTGCAACAACGATCTGACCCGTTTTGTGTACCGTGGGGGGTCGGTACCATCACTTATTAATTTATGTGGTATATGTGGTGTCATCGCCAGACACCACACTTGCTAGGTGGTAGCCTTTAAATCGGCCGCGGTCCGCTAGTATACGTCGGACTCGCGTGTCGCCACTGTCAGTGATTGCAGAACGAGCGCCGCCACACGGCAGGTCTAGAGAGACTTCCTAGCACTCGTCCCAGTTGTACAGCCGACTTTGCTAGAGATGGTCCACTGACAAATTACGCTCTCATTTGCCGAGACGATAGTTAGCATAGCCTTCAGCTACGTCATTTGCTACCATCTAGCAAGTCGCCATTATCAATTGCTATTTATATTGTGATGCATGTACAGTCAGACCGATGTTCACCAATTATGGATTAAAGTTAAGTATTCCAGCGGCTACATACTTTTCTTAATAGTATAATTACTTTACCTGTTCCAGACCTCACGCCAGCCTGCGTGAGCTTAAACGCGTGCCTTTCGGCTTCCTCCAAACCCCATGAATTGGCTCCTGCTAATTCACAACATTTGGCGACGAGCTAAATCGCGTTTGTACCAAATTTGCCCTGATTTACTTGTGTCATGGCTTCGCCACAATCTCCAGATGTACTGTCCGAATTTTGTCGCTTGCAGAATCAGCAGACGCAGGCCTTATTGGATGCCCTTGGACAGCTCGTCCAGGGTCAACGTGCACTGCAAAACGATGCGGCCACCGCCGCTTCACCGCTACCGCAGCCACAAAACGCAGTTGCACCACCATTCCGTAATTTTCAGCCAGACCTGGAAACATGGACGGAGTGGTCACGCCAATTTGGATTCCATCTCGCTGCCTACAGGATTCAAGGTAACGAGCGGCAGCCTTTCTTATTATCGTGCATCGGCATGTCCATGTACCGTGTGATAGTCCAATTGTTTCCCCGACGCGACGTAGCAACTCTGTCCTACGAAGAAATTTTGTCTGCATTAGATGCATATTTCAAAGAATCAGTCAATGTCTTTGCAAAAAGGTATACGTTCTTTCGTACAAAACGTACGGCCAGTCAGACTAATAGAGAGTGGTTTGCAACCTTGCAAGGCCTTACTAGGGATTGCGCTTTTGAGTGTGAATGTGGACTTCCTTATTCAGATACTATGGTACGTGCTGCAATTGCACAGAACGTTTCTGATGTTCGTATAAGGGAACAGATTTAGAAACTAGTCAATCCCTCCCTTCAACAAGTGATGGACATATTGGATCGGCAGGACACACTTGACTTTGCTCAGGAATCATTTGAAACTTCGTTAGCCATGTGTTATGTTACCCGGCCCGCTGGGCGAGCTACACGGACCAGTAAACAGCCCTCGCGCCCGTCCGCGCAGCTGCTGCCACGCTCTCTGCCAAGTGTCCCGCACAGGCAAGCAAATGCAGTGATAAAATCATGCCCGCGGTGTGCTACTAGACATTTGCGTGAGAATTGCCCGTCACGCCAAGCTATCTGCTTTTTCTGTAATAAACGAGGACATGTTCAGAGTGTTTGCCAGAAAAAGCTCAGATCAGACACTCACAACCATTCCAGGCCCTTTGCTTTGCGCCGGAATCGGAATCGAACCAAGAATACTCAGGCTCGTGAACCTTCGCCCATGGAAATTCATGTAGTTCATTCCACTCCACCCAGTGCCACTCTCTCTAACAGTGACTGTGTTCGTCCCACAAATAGTGTGCCGGAAATCACGTCAAGTCGCACGTGATTCTGTACGAGTGTCAGTTCACGTTGCACAAGACAGTCGCTCTTGTCGTCAGCAGGACAATAAACTTTTTGTAGACTTGGCCATTCACGGCAATGTGATACCGTTCCAGCTCGATACCGGAGCTGCAGTTTCACTGATCAATCACGACACATACCGACAGCTGGGCACACCTCCGTTGCATGCCGCAAATGTTAAGCTAACTACATATTCAGGTCACGGGCTCCCTGTGTTAGGACAGTGCAGCCTTCTTGCAACATACAAGGGACAAACAAAACTTGTGTCATTTTACGTACTTTGTTCTTCTGCTGCAGTGAACTTGTTTGGTTTAGATTTATTTCAGTTGCTTAACTTGTCTATAGTAAATCAGGTCCTATCAGTGAACCAGACTGTGCCTTCAGCCAGTGTTTCTCGTCTATGTGAAGAGTTTGCAGACATTTTTGCACCGGGCCTCGGTTGCGCTAAGAACTATAAAGCACATTTGGAACTGAAAGTAAATGCGCAACCGAAATTTTTCATACCGCGCAATGTTCCCCACGCATTCCGTGATGAGGTGGCCAGAACATTACACGATTTGGAATCACAAGGTGTAATTGAACGTGTGCAGGTTTCTCTCTGGGCATCACCCTTAGTAATTTTGCCAAAACCTTCCGGTAAATTGAGACTTTGTGTGGACTTCAAGGCAACAGTGAATCCACAACTAGTGATTGCAACTTTTACTTTACCACGCCCGGAAGATCTTTTTGACAAACTGTGCCCGGGTAAATATTTTTCGAAGTTGGACCTAGCAGATGCGTACTTGCAAATACCGGTGGACGAAGAATCCCAGCGCGTTTTGGTGGTTAACACGCATCTTGGTTTGTACCGTTTCAAACGATTGCCATTCGGGTGTGCATCCGCCCTGCATTGTTTCAGCAATATCTGCAAACTGTTTGTGCGTCGGTCCCTACTGCAGCAAACTATCTGGACGATATTGTGATCTCCGGAAAGACGGAAGAAGAACATTTAGCCAATCTCAGAACATTATTTCAGGTCTTGCGACAACATGGTCTTCGCTTTGCTCGTGACTTACCATATCTGGGACATGTACTCAATGCCCAAGGCATACATCCCAGTCCAGAGCACCTCCGTGCCATACAAGACTTGCCTTCGCCGCAGAATTTGAAGCAGCTACAGAGTGTGCTGGGAAAAATAAATTATCATCGCTATGTGCGCCACGCCTCTTCCATTTCAGCTCCGCTTCATCGCTTACGCCGTAAAGGTGTTCCGAACGTCTGGACGATGAATGCGAACGCGCCTTTCGCCAGTTGAAATCGGCGTTGCTTTCCAATACTTGCCTTACGCCATTCGATCCCCGGAAACCCCTTTTGTTGATGGTGGATGCATCGGATTTCGGGATCGGTGCTGTGCTTGCGCACAAAGATGATTTGCACGATCGCCCTATTGCCTTTGCGTCCAAATTGCTCTCGTCTGCGCAAAGAAATTATTCTCAGATCGAGAAAGAAGCATTGGCTCTCGTATTTGGTGTTACTAAGTTTCATGATTTCTTGTATGGTCGTCACTTTACCATCATCACAGACCACAAACCTTTGACGTCGCTTTTTCATCCGAACAAGCCTGTACCTCTGCGTACAGCGCATAAATTCATCCGCTGGTCTATTTTCCTCTCGCAGTACCGCTACAATATCTTGTATCGGTCCACTGCTAAGCACGGAAACGCCGATGCGTTGTCCCGTTTGCCTGTTGCTGAGGATAGAGCATTCGATTCCTCCGATCTTGCTTGCATGTTCATTGATTCGGAAACCGATGACGTGGTCGAATCGTTTCCGCATGATTTTCGTCGTGTAGCTACAGCCACAGCTGCTGACCCTGTCCTTGCTACCGTTTTGCGTTTTGTTGCTACGCAATGGCCCTTGTCAAAGTCACGGATCGAGGATCCGTTGGTTCGCCGATTTTTTGCTCACAAGGAGAGACTTTTTGTTCGACGTGGTGTTTTGCTGTTGCGTTCTGATAATGATCAGTCCAGGGTCGTGGTCCCACGTTCGTTACAGTCATCTGTCTTACGGCTTCTCCACCAAGGACATTGGGGTATAGTGATGAAACGTCCCCTTTGAACATTTATACAAGACTGTGCTTAAACTGACACACAATATTTTTTAGCGCAATGCAATCTGACTTTCAGAAATCCCTACAAAGGAATGGCCCTGACTAACATTAACCTATACCTTTCACAAACCACTTACCTCACCAAAAATCTTCGTTACTCGAACTACTGCAATACAGCGAGCGCCACTACTGCCAGCTAAATAAAAGATTCAAACTACTGAAGGCACTAACTACTGATAGGCATAGTTAGCAAATGAAAGATTTTAATGGAGAACAAACAATGTATTTACCATAATAATCATAATATATATGCCATCCAGTCTTACAAATTTCAAGTCTCCGCCATTTCTCTCCCCACATCCACCACTGCTGGCGGCTCACCTCTAACTGCGCAACGCTACGCGCTGTTCACATCCAGCTGCCGCTGCCCAACACTACTATGGCAGACAACAATGCAAACTAGCCACAGACTGCACACAGCACAGCCAGTGATTTTCATACAGAGAGCGCTACGTGGCGGCGGCGTTACCAATATAAGAACCTAAACAGCCTACTTACATAGCCTACTTACAGTGAGAATGAAACAACTTGCTCGTCAGCACTGTACTTGGTTCGGAATCGATGCTGCGATTACGAATATGTGTTCTTCTTGCATGGCGTGTGCCGAACAACAATCCGCCCCACCGCGGAAATTCTTTGCATGGCCGAAGGCCACTTCCCCTTGGCAACGCTTACACATCGATTTTGCTGGTCCATTCTGGAATGCTAGATGGTTGATTGTTGTCGATTCCTTCAGTAATTTTCCTTTTGTTGTCTGGATGTCTTCCACGACGTCATCTGCCACCATCCAAGCGTTGTCTGCTATCTTTTGCATTGAAGGTCTTCCACAGACTATTGTTTCCGACAATGGCCCACAATTCATGTCCGCAGAATTTCAGTCATTCTGCAAGGCCAATGCAACATCTGACATCCGCGCCATTTTCGCCTCAGTCAAACGGTGCCGCTGAACGATTGGTCCGGACTTTCAAGTCACAGATGTTGAAGTTGAAAGAGTCGCATTCTCGGGAGGACGCGTTATTGCTCTTTTTGTCCTCGTATCGCTCTCAGCCCCGAGATGGTCGCTCGTCGGCTGAGTTGCTCCACGGTCGTCCTCATCGAACCGTGATGTCTTTGCTACATCCGCCGAATCAGGTTCCTGTGCAGCGGCAGCCACCTGCTTTTGCTCCAGGCGACGTTGTATTCTATCGCAACTATCGAGGTTCACTGCGTTGGCTCGCAGGGCGCATTCTTCGCTGCCTCGGCCGCGCTATGTATCTGGTTTTGGGGGCCTCTGGTGAGGTGCGTCGGCATCTCAATCAGCTGCGCCTCTGTCGTCGCACGGGTTCTGCCGCTCCACGTCTGCTTTCAGCGACGGTGCCGTCCGGTCAGCGCCCTGGGGACCCATCTACTGGCTCGCCTCATCCCCAGGTGTTACCGACGATGCCTTCTATTTTGCCCCATGGCGACGCGCCGCCGCCGCCGCCTGTTCTCCCGCCGGCGACACCCGAAGTGGACGCGTCGCTGCAACCGCCGGGCGCCTCCCTGGGTCACGCGCCGCCGATCGCTTCCCGTGACCAGTTGTCCTCCGCCATGGAACTCTTGCCCGCTCCGGACCACATGGCGTCTTCGCCCGTCGGGTGCCCCGACTCGATGGAGGTCGACCCTTCGGCCCCTCCTGTCTCTCTAGGGGCGCATACACCGCATGTTGGCGTGCACCCTGGACTAGGTTTTCAGGCGTTTCCTAGCTCCCCTCGGACCGAATGGCAGGGTGCGGGTGGCACAGCCTCGCCTGTTGTTAGGCTCCCCACCTCGACGCATACGTCAACATGGGGTCCTCCCCACGTCGGGCGGAAGCCTTATAACACAACCGTTCGCCGATTTGCGGGGGAGGAATGTGGTGTCACCGCCAGACACCACACTTGCTAGGTGGTAGCCTTTAAATCGGCCGCGGTCCGCTAGTATACGTCGGACCCTCGTGTCGCCGCTGTCAGTGATTGCAGAACGAGCGCCGCCACACGGCAGGTCTAGAGAGACTTCCTAGCACTCGTCCCAGTTGCACAGCCGACTTTGCTAGAGATGGTTCACTGACAAATTACGCTCTCATTTGCCGAGACGATAGTTAACATAGCCTTCAGCTACGTCATTTGCTACGACCTAGTAAGGCGCCATTATCAATTGCTATTTATATTGTGATGCATGTACAGTCAGACCGATGTTCACCAATTATGGATTAAAATTAAGTATTCCAGCGGCTACGTACTTTTCTTGATAGTATAATTACTTTACCTGTTCCAGACCTCACGCCATCCTGCGTGAGCTTAAACGCGTGCCTTTCGGCTTCCTCCAAACCCCGTGAATTGGCTCCTGCCAATTCACAACAGTATATGTCTCTCAAATGCTGTCGATACTATCTCTTTGAAAACATTCCACAACTTTTTTACACTTACACGATATTTTCCGAAAGAATAATGGATTTCTACTGTTAATGTTAAACCTCTGGTTTAGTCAATCCAGGTCCCATCTCCTTAAATTCCCACCTTTTTGCAGTTTCCTCAGTTTTAATCTACAGTTCATAACCAATAGATTGTGATCAGAGTCCACATCTGCCCCTGGAAATGTCTTACAGTTGAAAACCTGGTTCCTAAATCTCTGTCTTACCATTATATAATGTATCTGATACCTTCTAGTATCTCCAGGATTCTTCCATGTATACAACCCTCTTTTATGATTCTTGAACCAAGTGTTAACTATGATTAAGATATGCTCTGTGCAAAATTCTACCAGACGGCTTCCTCTTTCATTTCTTACCCCCAATCCATATTCACCTACTATGTTTCCTTCTCTCCCTTTTCCTACTCTCAAATTACAGTCACCCATGACTATTAAATTTTCGTCTCCCTTCACTACCTGAATAATTTCTTTTATCTCATCATACATTTCATCAATTTCTTCATCATCTGCAGAGCTAGTTGGCATATAAACTTGTACTACTGCAGTAGGCGTGAGCTTCGTTTCTATCTTGGCCACAATAATGCGTTCACTGTGCTGTTTGTAGTAGCTTACCCGCACACCTATTTTTTTATTCATTATTAAACCTACTCCTGCATTACCCCTATTTGATTTTGTATTTATAACCCTGTATTCACCTGACCAAAAGTCTTGTTCCTCCTGCCACCGAACTTCACTAATTCCCACTATATCTAACTTTAACCTATCCATTTCCCTTTTTAAATTTTCTAACCTACGTCACGTCGAAATGAGGTGTAAGCTAGAGACAAATAGAGATGGAGAGCTGCCAGCCAGTCGAAAGATCGAAGATGGAAAGTACACGAGCAACTATCGCAATTATCTTACGTGGTGTAGAAAATCACGGAAGATCTAAAAGTGAATATCTACAGGTGTTTTTTGTACCTGATTCCTCGAATGACAGTAGAGTCAACAGCCTTCGGTGCATAAACGTGAAGCGCGTGTATCCCAGAATCAAACTTACCTTTGATGTAGACAGGACGTTCATTTGGTACTTCAGGCATGCGGGTCAAACGGTAATGAACTTCGTAAAGCGGCAGGAAACTTCGAGCTTCGCTTAACCAGAAGTGGTAGTAGAAGCTGTAGAGCACGTCGGCGAGAGCGAACATTGACGACGCCTCTGGCTGTTGCTTCTCACACTGCGCGCTGAAGTCGTCGCGAAAGGCGAGGTACGGCGCGTGATACGACAGCAGGCGATCATTCAACAGCGGCAGCCTGTTGACGCACGAGCGGCGAGGTTGATCGTTAATAGCAAATAAAACAAACACGCCAAATCATGTACAGTGCAAGCAAGAATGTAAAAATGTGCATGATGGAATTTTCGCTCTGTAGCGGAATGTGTGCGCTTATTTGAAACTCCCTGGCAGATTAAAGCTGCTTACTGGACTGCGACTAGAACCGTCATGTATTTTTTTTTTTAAGTAAAGGTATTTCCTTGTGATGAGCTACAGTGATAAACATGGTGATCCATTCATCGTGACCGGACCAAATATCTCACAAAATAAGCGTCAAACGAAAAAAACTACAAAGAACGAAATTTGTCTAGATTGAAGGGGAAAACCAGATGGCGCTAAGGTTGGCCCGCTAGATCGCGCTGCCATAGGTCAAATGGATATCAATTGCGTTTTTTAAAGTAGCAACCCCCACTTTTTATTACATATTCGCGTAGTACGTAAAGAAATATGAATGTTTTAGATGGACCACTCTTTTCGGTTTGTGGTAGATGGCGCTGTAATAGTCACAAGCATATGGCTCACAATTTTAGACGAACAGTTGGTAACAGTTCGGTTTTTTAAATTAAAATACAGAACGTAGGTACGTTTGAACATTTTATTTCGGTTGTTCCAATGTGATACATGTACCTTTGTGAACTTATCATTTCTGAGAACGCATGCTGTTGCAACGTGATTACCTGTAAATACCACGTTAGTGCAATCACTGATCAAAATTATGTCCGTCAACCTCAGTGCATTTGGCTCTGCAGCGGAATGTGTGCGCTTATTTGAAACTCCCTCTCAACAACGAGTAGTTCGCCTTCCGTAATGTTCGCACATGCATTGTCAATGCGCTGAGGCATGTTGTCAGGCGTTGTCGGTGGATCACGATAGCAAATATCCTTCAACTTTCCCCACAGAAAGAAATCCGGGGACGTCAGATCCGGTGAACGTGCGGGCCATGGTATAGTGCTTAGTCGACTAATCCACCTGTCATGAAATATGCTATTCAATACCGCTTCAACCGCACGCGAGCTATGTGCCGGACAGCCATCATGTTGGAAGTACATCGGGATTCTGTCATGCAGTGAAACAGCCCGCATCTCGTGGTCGTGCGGTAGCGTTCTCGCTTCCCACGCCCGGGTTCCCGGGTTCGATTCCCGGCGGGGTCAGGGATTTTCTCTGCCTCGTGATGGCTGGGTGTTGTGTGATGTTCTTAGGTTAGTTAGGTCTAAGTAGTTCTAAGTTCTAGGGGACTGATGACCTAAGATGTTAAGTCCCATAGTGCTCAGAGCCATTTGAACCATTTTTTGCAGTGAAACATCTTGTAGCAACATCGGTAGAACATTACGTAGGAAATCAGCATACATTGTACCATTTACATTGCCATCGATAAAATGGGGGCCAATTATCCTTGCTCCCATAATGCCGCACCATACATTAACCCACCAAGGTCCCTGATATTTCACTTGTCGGAGCCATCGTGGATTTTTCGGTTGCCCAATAGTGCATATTATGCCTGTTTACTTTACCGCTGTTGGTGAATGATGCTTTGTCGCTAAATAGAACGCGTGCAAAAAATCTGTAATGGTCCCGTAATTTTTCTTGTTCCCAGTGGCAGAATTGTATACGACGTTCAAAGTCGTCGCCATGCAAATCCTGGTGCATAGAAATATGGTACGGGTGCAATCGATGTTGATGTTGCATTCTCAACACCGACGTTTTGATTCCCGATTCTCGCGCAATTTGACTGCTACTGATGTGCGGATTAGCCGCGACTGCAGCTTTAACACCTACTTGGGCATCATCATTTGTTACAGTTCGTGGATGACGTTTCACATGTGACTGAACGCTTCCTGTTTCCTCAAATAACGTAACTATCCGGACACTTAGATGATGTCGTCCAGGGTACCGAGCAGCATACATAGCACACGCCCGTTGGGCATTTTGATTACAATAGCCATACATCAACACGGTATCGACCTTCTCCGCAGTTGGTAAACGGTCCATTTTAACACGGATATTGTATCACGAAGCAAATGCCTTCCGCACTGGAGGAATGTTACGTGATACCACGTACTTATACGTTTGTGACTATTACAGCGCCATCTATCACAAAGCGAAAAAAGTGGTCCAAATAAAACATTCATATTTCTTTACGTACTACACGAATAAGTAATAATAAATGGTGGTTCCTGTTTTAAGAAATGCAGCCGATATCCGATGGACCTATGGCAGCGCCATCTAGCGGGCCAACCATAGCGCCATCTGGTTTCCCCCTTCAAAAAAATGGTTCAAATGGCTCTGAGCACTATGGGACTCAACTTCTCAGGTCATCAGTCCCCTAGAACTTAGAACTAGTTAAACCTAACTAACCTAAAGACATCACATACATCCACGCGCGAGGCAGGATTCGAACCTGCGACCGTAGAGGTCGCGCGGTTCCAGACTGTAGCGCCTAGAACCGCTCAGCCACTCCGGCCGGCTTCCCCCTTCAAGCGACAAGTTTCGTTCTTTGTAGTTTTTTCGTTTGACGCTTATTTCGTGAGATATTTGGCCCAGTCATTATCAATGGCGCACCCTGTATAACGTTAAACAAATGTTGATGTAATTTCTTATCTTTGCCAACAGGTTCTGCTATTTATCTACATAAAGCATGGAACTTTAACGAACGACAATAGCAGCATACATTTTTCATCCGCAGAAGACGTACACGAATGTCTATGTTCTGTGTTATTCCCCCCATCTCTGGACAATCCAAGCCAAGCCACACTCCCGACTCCGTCTCCTCAAGCTCCTCTCCGGCCGTACGCGGGGTCTGGACCCCCCACCATCCTCCACACCTATAAATCCCTCATCCGCCCTATCCTCTGTTACGCCCATCCGGCCTGGATCTCCGCCCCCCCTACCTTCAGATCCTTGAACGCCATGCCCTCCGCCTCACCTATCGCATCCGTCTTCCCTCCCCCACGCGGATCCTGTACGACCTAATTCCGTTCCCCCACCTCCTACTTTTCCTCGAACAGATACGGATCCTCTACACCTATCGTAAACTCGATCCTCCTCACCCACTTGTCTCACCCATCCTCTACCACCCCTGTCCGCTGATGCGCCTGTATTCCCACGTCCCACCTGCTCTCCATTTCTCCACCCTCCTTACCGTCTCCCAAGGTGGCTTCCGCCAGCTCCCCTTCCTACCAAATTTGATCCTCCCTCCCTCTTCCTGTGTTTGTTCCTTTGGGCACCCTCCTTCCCTTCTCTCCTCCTTCCCTCCCTCCTCCCTTTCTCCCCACTCCTCCCCCGGGCTTCCCCTACCCCCGTCCCTCTACTCCTCGTCCCATCTCCTCTGCCATTGGCATCTTTGTTCTCCCATCTCCCTCCCCCTCACCCTTCTCACCCTCTTGGCAGGTCCCTGGACTCGCACACGTTACGTGAACAGTCGCGCGCCGGAGATCATCGCCATCCGTTTCTCGTGTGTGCCGACGTGTTTTGTGTTTATTGTTCACCGTCACACTCCATCGTTCACATGTGCCATCGACATCATCAGTGTTAGTGCCTCGTGTCAACAGTTTGTAGTGTGGATTATCGTCGAGTGTGAACGGCTCTGTGGTTTTGAATTTATGTGTCTACAGTTTTATTACCCGCCATTATGTAAATTATGTGTATTCCTTCTGCTTTTTCTCATTGTCTTTTCTACGGCTGAAGAGCAGCGTAGAATGCTGCTGCCAGCCTGCCTGTTGTACAGGTTTTAAAATCGCAATAAAGAAAAAAAAATTCTGTGTTATTACACAGGGTGGTCAGAAATAGTCTGAAAAGTTTGTGATGGTGCTGCAAGGTATATTGTCGTGAGAAATAATTCTAAAAAAAAAAATTCGATACCTAGCTCCGTTTCCGAGATAATAGCACTGAATTTAAACAGTCAGACAGTTACGTGATGAAATTTCAAGCTCGCCACCAGATATAATTACCGTCAGTCGGTGTCAGCGTCGATGGCAGAACACGAAACTGCTCAACCTTTGAGTCTGTTCGATATTGACTCGGTGTCCCATTTTTATATAATTTTTTTGGTTTTCGGGAAAGCAAACCAAGAACACGATCGGCAAACCCGTTTCTTGAAGCTGCACGCTCAGTAACTTGACTGTATAACTTCAGTGCTAATTAACTTAGAAACAGCGCAATGTGTCTAATTTTCTTTGTGACATTTATTTCTGAGTGCAACCTGCCCTGTAACACCCTTAGACGCTTTTCAGACTTTTCCTGACCACCCTGTGTACAGGGTGAGTCACTAAGTGCTGCCAGCTAGAATAAATCCGAAAGTATGATAGTAGCTGAAAAGTTTGTGAGACATATGTTGCATGGGAAAACAGGGGTCATAATATGACGTTGGTTTTTTGTTGCTCGGTGGGGTCGCTTTAGAGATATGAAGCTCACCTTCGTTTTTTAAATGGGATGCTATAGTTTGGCACTTGTTTTTGACGGCGGCTATCGAGACGAATCCAATGATGTGTAACAGTAAGGTCTTTGAAGGTCAACGAAGTTCAAAAATGTGGTTGTTGTTGTTGTGGTCTTCAGTCCTGAGACTGGTTTGATGCAGCTCTCCATGCTACTCTATCCTGCGCAAGCTTCTTCATCTCCCAGTACCTACTGCAGCCTACATCCTTCTGAATCTGCTTAGCGTATTCATCTCTTGGTCTCCCTCTAAGATTTTTACCCTCCCCGCTGCCCTCCAGTACTAAATTGGTGATCCCTTGATGCCTCACAACATGTCATACCTACCGGTCCCTTCTTCTTGTCAAGTTGTGCCACAAACTCCTCTTCTCCCCAATTCTATTCAATACCTCCTGATTAGTTATGTGATCTACCCATCTAATCTTCATCATTCTTCTGTAGCACCACATTTCGAAAGCTTCTATTCTCTGCATGTCTAAACTATTTATCGTCCTCGTTTCACTTCCATACATGGCTACACTCGATACAAATACTTTCAGAAACTACTTCCTGACACTTAAATCAATACTCGATGTTAACAAATTTCTCTTCTTCAGAAACGCTTTCCTTGCCATTCCCAGTCTACATTTTATATCCTCTCTACTTCGACCATCATCCATTATTTTGCTGCACAAATAGCAAAACTCATTTACTACTTTAAGAGTCTCATTTCCTAATCTAATTACGTCAGCATCACCCGATTTAATTCGACTACATTCCATGATCCTCGTTTTGCTTTTGTTGATGTTCAGCTTATATCCTCCTTTCGAGACACTGTCCATTCCGTTCAACTGCTCTTCCAAGTCCTTTGCTGTCTCTGACAGAATTACAATGTCATCGGCGAACCTCAAAGTTTTTATTTCTTCTCCGTGGATTTTAATGCCTACTCCGAACTTTTCTTTTGTTTCCTTTACTGCTTGCTCAGTATACAGATTGAATAACATCGGGGAGAGGCTACAACCCTGTCTTACTCCCTTCTCAACCACTGCTTCGCTTTCATGTCCCTCGACTCTTATAACTGCCATTTGGTTTCTGTACAAATTGTAAATAGCCTTTCGCTCCCTGTATTTTAACCCTGCCACGTTCACAATTTGAAAGAGAGTATTCCAGTCAACATTGTCAAAAGCTTTCTCTAAGTCTGATAATGGTAGAAACGTAGGTTTGCCTTTCCTTAATCTTTCTTCTAAGATAAGTCGTAGGGTCAGTATTGCCTTACGTGTGAGCGACCATTTACAGAAGATGTTCGAAGTGATGACCATTGGTAACTATGCAGTGCTGCAATCTTCTTATCATGTATTGAGTGATAAACCTTATCACTTCGGCACTTATCGAAGCACATGCTCTGACAATTCTCTCTCGTATATCATGCAAATAGTAAATATTCGCCGAATACGGCGTATCCATCTAACGTGCCAATGATATGTAAACACCATTCGACGGTTTCACAATACATCACTAATGGAAACGACATGACTAGTATCGTCGAATCAAGCGAATGTGAAAGACGTATTCCTTCGAAGAATACGTCGATATGCTTCTCATTTACAGAGACTGCCAACTAAATTCAGTGAGATCTAGAGAGCTATTCGCTGAAAGATATCCCCAACGTACTCACCCTACACGCGTGTATGATAAATTGAGAACAACTGGATCAAAAATGGATCTGAGCACTATGGGACTTAACATCTGAGGACGTCAGTCCCCTAGAACTTACAACTACTTAAACCTAACTAAGCTAAGGATATCACACACATATCCATGCCCGAGGCAGGATTCGAACCTGCGACCGTAGCGGTGGCGCGGTTCCAGACTGAAGCGCCTAGAACCGCTCGGCCACGTGCAACTGTTTCTTCAACGCGTCAGGAACATATCCGGCAAAGGGTAGTTACTAACGAGGGAACGGAAATTGGTACTCTTGCAACTGTGGTTCGAGATCCTTGTGTTAGTTCGCGTCAAATCGCAAGGGAATATGGCATGAGCCAGAGTAGTGTTGTTCATGTTCTGCATCGCCATAAATATCAACCTTACCATATCAGTCTCCACCAAGAATTAACTGCTACAGATTGTATGCGTCACATTGAATTCTGCCGATGGACTCAACTTCAGATTCAGAGGGATGACACATTTATTAAACTGCTTTTATTTACTCGCGAGGCTACATTCACGAACCTTAGAAATGATAATTTGCATAACATGCCTTATTGGGAAACTGAAAATCCATGTTGGCTGCGACAAGCTGCACACCAAAAACCATGGTCGGTGAATGCATGGTGTGGGATTCTGGATCACAGACTTATTTCAACGAAGGAAATCTTAATGGTAGGAAGTACACCACATTCCTGCTAGAAGTGTTACGTCTGTTATTGGAAGAAATTCCTTTAAGAACAGAAAGTTGTATCAACACGATGGGTGTCCGGCACATTTTCGCTGATGGCTAGAAATGATTTTCAGAGAGAATTCCGAAACTTTTGGATTGCACGCGGAGGAGATGTGTCGTGGCCGGCTCGTTGGCCAGACTTGACGCCTCTGGATTTTTACTTGTGGGGAATCGTAAAAGACATTGTTTATAAATACGTTCCAACTACAGATGAAGATATGCGAGAGAGAATTGTCAGAGCATGTGCTTTGGTATGTCCCGATGTGATAAGGAATACCACTCAATCCATGATAAGGAGATTGCAGCACGGCATTGATACCAATGGTCATCACGTCGAACACCTTGTGTAAATGGACGATCATGCCCCCTTTGTGACCTTCGTTGACTTTCAAGAACCTTACTGTTACACATCACTGGATTCGTCTCGATAGCCGCTGTCAGAAAATAAGTAGCAGACTATGGCATCCCATTAAAAAAAAAACAGCGGATTTTCATACCTCCATAGCAGCCGCACCTAGCAACAAAAAACTAATGTCATAGTATGGCCCCCGTTGTCCCATGCAACATTTGTCCGACAAAGTTTCCAGCTCGTATCATACTTTCGGAGTTATTCTTGGTGCCAACAGTTAGTGACTCACTGTATAGTCTGAACTGATTTTAAATGTATACAGAGTGGTCCAGAAAAATGTAGACACTCGTCGATAGTCAGTATTAACAAAACAAAATGACATTCCGTTACAATTCTTGCACGAGTGTAGTGTTATTTTACGTGTTTAAAATGACCCCCATTAGCAGCCAAGCAACGTCGATTCCTCTCTACTGTTGACCTAACTACGACTGCCAGTGTAGCCAGAGGTTTGCCCAAGATATCATTGTTTAGATGAATTATAAAAACATAGGTAGTACACGAAAGCTACAGTACTCCCTCTAGTAAAAGTAGTAACACCATTCATTATAATAGTTTGCTCTGCTCATCTGTTGCGTATCATGTGACCCATTTGAAGACAAAATACAATATCAAAAATTGAAGACCAAACGGAATCCCGTAATGACCAGTTGCTGTAACCATCTCCTTCAATATCGTCCATTACTAACGTTTGTTTGCTCTATCCTGAATTAAATAATCTCAGCAGTTTGTGTAACAGTTAAGCAAAAATTGATTCAAGAGTCATAATGAGTATGATAAAATAGTTTAGATAGTTTGACAAAATAGTTTAGATAAGTAGTTTAGACATGAAGAGAATAGAAGCATTCGAAATATGGCGCTAAGGAAGAATGCTGAAGATCAGATGGGTAGATCACGTAATTAATGAGGAGGTACTGAATAGAATTGTGGCACAACTTGACTGGAAGGGATCGGTTGGTAGGACACGTTCTGAGTCATCAATGGATCTCCTATTTAGTACTGCAGGGAAGCGCGGAGGGTAAAATTCATAGAGGGAGACCAAGAGATGAATACACTAAGCAGATTCAAAGGGATATAGGTTGCATTAGTTATTCGGATATGAAGAAGCTTGCACAGGATTGAGTATCTTGGAGAGGTGCATCAAACCAGTCTCTGGACTCAAGACCACACCACAAAAAAAAAAAAAAAAAAAAAAAAAACTGGCTCTGTGCACTATGAGACTTAGACTGAGGTAATCAGTCCCCTATAACTTAGAACTACTTAAACCTAACTAACCTAAGGACATCACACACAACCATGCCCGAGGCAGTATTCGAACCTGCGACCGTAGCGGTCGCACGGTTCCAGACTGTAGCGCCTAGAACCGCTCGGCCACCCCGGCCGTCACAACACAACATTGAGTCTAACATAGGTTGCAATGTACACTAGTTTATACCTTACTATATACTTCCCAGCCGACTCCTTGTCTTCTTCCACCTTGTAATTCGCTGTCTGCTCGCTGACGTATTGCATATCCTGTACCCAACCCCTTAATTTCGTGTGTAGCATGTCCCTCATATGCTCCGCGTGATTAATCCAGGTACTGAGTAGCTCATCATTCGGGTGCGTATCCTGAGAAACACAGAGAAAAATTCGGATTACTGGCATAATATTCGCAACCAGCAGCCAGTCTTAACTTACACTTATAGGTAGCGCTATCACGTAACATTGAAATTGTGGCCGGCATATGGACTAACAGTTTTCTACAGCCATTGCAACATGAATCCAAAATAAGTGTCTAGTGATGTCTTATTAAATACAGACAATTTTCAACCTATAACAACAAATAAGAGAGTTCCAATTATTTCTAGGTAGCAACAGTATGTGAAGATTACACGATCTAGATTTTATTTTTCCTTATTGCTGTGTTTTCTTTTTCTTTGTTTTCCACTTTACTTTCTTTATAAATCGAAAAAGTTATTTCAGGATGAGTACTGTAAATTTATTTTTTCCTACAGCTATCTTCCTGTTTGCCTCTTGTCATCACCATCACAAATCGTTGTGCTGATTGCTGAGCATCGTGACCCGACTACCGAAACGTCTCCACCCTGGCCAGTAACCAGCTTCTCTCAGAACCTTCTGGGGAGGCAGACCAGAGATGTCCTTGATTTGATCTCTGCACCTGGTCGTTGCTCCTCCCTCCGGTCTTGTGCCCTAGACCTTTCATGATTATTTTCTCGAGACTTTCTCCATCTCTTCTCACAATTTGGCCATACAACTGGAGAATTTTTTGTTGACAAAAGAAAAAGGTGCCTGGAAATACTGAGTTGGTCTATGATGTACTCCTTCGTTCTTCTTTCGGTCTGTTTTACGTGCAGCATCGTGCGCCAACACCAAAGCCCAAACGCTTCGATGCGCTGTTAGTCTCTCGCTTTAAGAGTGCGTGTCTCGACACTAGGAGTGTTGATTTTTTCAAAAATATCGGAAAGCCGATATATTGATATTAAAAACATATCGTTACAGGCCACCAACTTATCGAAAAATGTGTCGATATATCGACGGAAAACGTGGATACGTACGGGCCTATAAATATATCGGGTGCGTATTGTAAAAATACTGCCGGTTTTAGATCTATATATTTAAGTATTGATTTATAATTTGATACTCTCTACATCAACAAGCTAGCTACCAGCTTACCACCCTTATAGCGAGAATTAAAAAGAAAACGATGCACGTTCACGCTTGGTGATAACCACTTTGCTAACTGTATGTAAGAGGCACAATAAAAGGTGACCGATGGCTCCGTCGTTGGGTTTCGTCGCATATCGGATTTGCCCAGAACACTCCTTGTCGACTTCCCTGTTTTCTCCCATTTCTGCAAACGCCAGCGCCCTGGCAGCCGTAGTGTCAAATTTGCGTGACGAAGTTAAACGTTGCAGTTTCTGTTGGTAGCGCCGAGAGCCGATTACGTCAGCATACCCCTCCCCCCCCCCCCCCCCACACACACACGTCTCCGCCCAATCGCGTCATTTACATTGTGGTCATCTATTTCAAATTGTTTTTAATAATGCCGATGTGAAGAAATAGCACACAGCTGGTGTGCTACCTCTCAACATCGGAAATCTTGTTGCTTAATTGTCCCAACCATCACCCAGTGCATTCGGACTTCCTCTTTGTGCCTCCTATACTTCGGTGAAGAGAGTCAAAGAGAAATACTGCACGTGATGGGAGCTCGAAAAGTAGTAAGACTCCTTCACACAGTGAAAGTAAAATTATGTTTTACTACAATTTGGAAACAACAGCTTCATACTGTACTGGCCATTAAAATTGCTACACCACGAAGATGACGTGCTACGCACGCGAAATTTAACCAACAGGAAGAAGGTGCTGTGATATGCAAATTATTAGCTTTTCAGACCATTCGCACAAGGTTGGCAGCGGTGGCGACACCTACAACCGATTTCTCATACACAAACAGCAGATGACCGGCGTTGCTGGTGAAACGTTGTTGTGATGCCTCGTGTAAGGAGGAGAAATGCGTACCATCACGTTTCCGACTGTGATAAAGGTCGGATTGTAGACAATCGCGATTGCGGTTTATCCTATCGCGACATTGCTGCTCGCGTTGGTCGAGATCCAATATGGAATTGGTAGGTTCAGGAGGGTAATACGGAACGACGTGCTGCATCCCATCGGCCTAGTATCACTAACAGACGAGATGACAGGCATCTTATCCGCATGGCTGTAACGGATCGTGCAGCCACGTCTCGACCCCTCAGTCAACAGATGGGGACGTTTGCAAGACAACAACCATCTGCACGAACAGTTCGACGACGTTTTCAGCAGCATAGACTATCAGCTTGGAGACCATGGCTGCGGTTCCCTTGACGCTGTATCACAGACAGGAGCGCCTGTGATGGTGTACTCAGCGACGAACCTGGGTGCACGAATGGTAAAACGTCATTTTTTCGGATGAATCCAGGTTCTGTTTACAGCATCACGATGGTCGCATCCGTGTTTGGCGACATTGCGGTGAACGCACATTGGAAGCGTGTATTCGTCATCGCCATACTGGCGTATCACCCGGCGTGATGGTATGGAGTTCCATTGGTTACACGTCTCTGTGACCTCTTGTTCGTATTGACGGCACTTTGAACAGTGGGCGTTACATTTCAGATAATGTTACGACCTGTGGCTCTACCCTTCACTCGATCCCTGCAAAACCCTACATTTCAGCAGGATAATGCACGACCGCAAGTTGCAGGTCCTGTACGAGTCTTTTTGGATACAGAAAATGTTCGACTGCTGCCCTGGCCAGCACTTTCTCCTGATGTCTCACCAATTTAAAACGTCTGGTCAATGTTGGCCGAGCAACTGGCTCGTCACAATACGCCAGTCACTACTCTTGATGAACTGTGGTATCGTGTTGAAGCTGCATGGGCAGCTGTACCTGTACACGCCATCCAAGCTCTGTTCGACTCAATGCCCAGGCGTATCAAGGCCGTTATTACGGCCAGAGGTGGTTGTCCTGGGTACTGATTTCTCAGTATCTATGCACCCAAACTGCGTGAAAATGTAATCACATGTCGTTTTTAGTATCATATATTTGTCCAATGAATACCCGTTTATCATCTGCATTTCTTCTTGGTGTAGCCATTTTAATGGTCAGTAGTGTATAGATAAAAATATCACCACTCCATATTGTCATAGCGATATCGTGCAGCTGGGAAAGATATGTCACCGATATATATCGAAACATATTGGGAGGTATATCGATATTTGGGCTTATCAATATTCTGCCAACAACCCTACTCGCAACCATAAAACTGAAGGGAAAACACGAGTCTTCCAACAAGTCGCAAGTTTGAGATATTCGTTATTGTTCTTTGCTGCGAAATCACGGTGATTTCCTTCATAGTCACTCGCTCTAGCGTGATCCGTCTTCTTATCTCATCTTCACACCTTGCCGTGTCACAGATGTTTGACACAAGATAGATGAAAGACTTCCAGTTCCTTTAATCGACCTGTGAGCTGGGCCTATACTCCTCGTTCAATTATTATGAATTTCGTCTTGTTGAGATTGAGGTCTAACCCATATGATAGACTAATGTCCTTTACTGTTGTTAACGGCTCAGGAACTTCATTTTCGGTGCTATGTACAGGTACGGTTGTAACACCGGAAATGCATATCCTCTTATTTCCATCTATTGTACTATTATTTTTTTCCTTGTTTTGTTATCTCAAGATATGACATTTCTGTCTCTTTATATATTGTAATTGTTTTACTGTTTGTATATATATAGTTATGCATTTATGTCGATGTATAATTGGTTTGTTTCGTAAATATTATTTGTATTTTTACGCTGGGTCTTGCCTAGGGAAGACTGCTATCGAACGATTACGTCGATAGGTCGTGTGAAGAATCAAAGTGTGTAGGATCTTTGGTAGTGTTAACTCGGCCGCGTGGAGCGCGGGCTGGGCAGAGAGAGTCTGGCTGGAGTAGCGAGTGGAGCAGGTGTGTTGTGTGACGCTCCCGCGAGTTGCCGCGCTTTCGGGGTTTGGCAGCATGTAATTGCGATCGACTTGCGATGATAGTTTCTGACATGGTGTCGCGGACGGGAAACATTAACTAGCGCACATCAAGAGCCCGTTTCGTCTGGTGACCGGGTCGAGAAGAAGGCGCGCCAACATCCAGCTTCTGCAACAGCGACGGCCGACAATGAGTGACTGTCGCCACCTCCTCGACCGACGGCTTCAAACCTTCAATCAACCGACGAGGAAGACTGGACGCTCGTAAAGTTTTGGAACTGTATGGCAGACCTCAGCTTTTCAAACTGTACCATTTTCGTAACTATAATTACAGCAACTTAGCATGAACCTTTGTTGCTCATTGTCCCAATTGCATTGCCAAGCAGGGTCCCTTCCTTTTCCGGAATGAACCCGAGTGTCGCTGAAATTCAAACGCCAGCATTAAAGTAATATAGCTAATTCTATTTCACTGCTTTAATTTCAAAGTATTCATGGCTGGCTACAATATTCAGATTACACAAGCACAAATTAAGAGTGCGAGTTTTGTTACCATATTTTAGCTTACCTGTGACTGCAGCTCAGCTTGGTACGTACTAAATTTTACTATTGTTAATTGTTCAGAATCATTTAATTCAAGTTCAAAGTTAAATCTCTTCTTTCTAAATTGCGTAGATTCAAGGAGCTTTTGAAATGATTGTTGAGGTAGTCCAAGACTAACCGTATTTTACTGAATTTCGATGTGCTTCAGAAAGAAAGCTCACTACTAACTTCAGTCACTAAATTAACTTTCGATTTTCCGGTTTTATTAATTCTTTTGCTAAATTAAGTCAGGGTGTAGCGAAATTTATTATTTCTGACAAACTTTCAGTTTTCACACTACACGTGTCAACCTTCAGTTGCCACGCTTCTAGTGCTAATTATATGTGTAATAACCTTTCTTTTTCAGTTACTATAGTAATTGTCCTTAGGACTGGCGACCGTGATTTCCCCCAACTCTCAAATACCTAATTACCGCTAGTTAATTGTTAACGTAACGGCTGCACATTTACTTTCTTTATTAACTTTACCCCTTTTCAAAATTAATTTCCACCAGTTTCATTAGCACATTTCCTTTCATTTAGATGCAACCCTTTCCTCCCTCTTTACCGACAGGTTAACTTCGGTGACGATTGCTTTTCCAAAACTCCCATTAGGTACACGCGGTTTCATTTTTCACTGTCATTAAGGTCGGTAAGTGAGAAGGAGGTTACACGGTGTCCACAGAAAATCGGAGTTTGTTAAATATTCTACCAGCAATTGAGATGGCCAGCCATCAACATCATTATTAATAAAAATTTCTGTATAAATATTGTACAGTTGGGGGCATAGAACTCAACCCTCTCTGACTCTTTTTGATACGCTGAAGAAATCAGATGTACCAGCACTTGTCTTCGAATCTGCGAGGTGATTACTGTGTGAACTTCTGATCAGTACTGTCAAGTGCGGTGAGACACCAAACTCTGAAGTACCTGTCACAACTTTTCCCAGACAATGCAGTCAAAGACTTTCCTATCGTCACGGAAGCAGACAAGACAAGAACACAAAGGTCTCGCAATTCCTTGTCGTACGTTGAGAAACTGTTCACGAGTTCCTTTTCCTTGAATATAACCTGTTTGTTCTGCGGATAAGCGAGGCTGGATACATGGTTTCAAACATTGGGTCGAGATGTAGTCGTCGTGAATGTAATTCCTATTTTCATTTTTTTCTGGTGCTGTGTACTCGCACGTTTATTAACACGTTATTTAAAAATTTTCCCTTGAACAGAATAATGTGAGGTTGCAATTTTGTGTCACAATATAAATCGATGTATTCGTAAAGTTTTGAAAGTGTAATTTTAAGCCAGATATGTTGAGCTTTAGAAACATACCAATAGATCGGCAGAGAAAAAACATCAACAAAGAGTCTGCACTGAGAACGAGAGTGTGTTTGTCGTGCCACGGGAATGAGGGTGTACTGCGTGCCGTGGTCGGTGAGAAACAATTGTTTCCCTCAGTATTACGTGCACCGCGGAAGAGCAACTAATTAACATATGGTTCGCGTTGCTTCTTACATGGGAAGCTCCCCATCGCATCCCCCTCAGATTTAGTGGTAAGGGAGCCCAGTGTACAGACTGTCAAAAGCTGAACATAGCTCAAGCACGGGAACAGGAAGAAGGTGTACTGTACAGTGAAATAAAAAGCAAAACAGAAAGTGTGAACGGTCCAAGCTCGAGAAGTAGTGAGGTAGCGGGCGAGTTGTGGCGCCCTCGAGTGCCAAAGATGGCGGACTTTGTGAAACCTTAATGGCAGACATTTCACAGTTCGTACAGAAATTAATAGTAGCCAGATGAACTATTATTTCTCAAAAGGAAACATGTAGATTACCATCACTTGAGCTAAGATTCTGATTTTGTAATCAGTTTTTCAATATCTTTGTTTAAAGTTTAGTATCTGACGCTCAATTATACAAGTAACACCCAGCAACAAATTTCCAAAGTATAAAAGCTTCATCCGATTTTCTCGATCGCCATGTCTTTACAAAGCTATTAGTGTAAACCTAAATTGGTACGAATTACAGGCATGTAACGTAAATAGTACATGAGTTATTGGAGGTCAAAGTGGCTGATAACTATCGATGGCGTCAGACCATAAGTACTCCACAGTTACACGAAAAAATGGTTGCAGCGCGCTTATAAATATATTTATTCATCTATGTCTTTGTTAATATCCGACATATGCTATTCATAAAGAAACTGGTGAATTATTTACTGTGTTTTAGAAAGAACAGAGACATTGGGCTTCGGGCCTACCATTTGCTTCTTCTTTTTTTTTATATGTGTGTGTGGTCTTCAGTCCAGAGCCTGGTTTGATGCAGCACTCGATGCTACTTTATCCTGTCCAAATTTCTTCATCTCCCAGTTACTATTGCACCCTACATCCTTCTGAATCTGTTTAGTGTATTCATCTCTTGGCCTCCCTCTAAGATTTTTACCCTCCCCACACTGCCCTCCAACACTAAATTGGTGATCCCTTGATGCCTCAGAAGCTGCCCTACCAACCGATCCCTTCTACTAGTCAAGTTGTGCCACAAATTTCTCTTCTCACCAATTCTATTCAATACCTCGTCGTCAATTATGGGATCTACCCATCTAATCTTCAGCATTCTTCTGTAGCACCACATTTCGAAAGCTTCTCTTCTCTTCTTGTCCGAACTATCTATCGTCCACGTTTCACTTCCATACAAGGCTACACTCCATACAAATACTTTCAGAAAAGACTTCCTGACACTTAAATCTATACTCGATGTTAAAAAATTTCTCTTCTTCAGAAACGCTTTCCGTGCCATTGCCAGTCTACATTTTATATCCTCTCTACTTCGACCGTCATCAGTTATTTTGCTCCACAAATAGCAAAACTCATTTACTACATTAAGCGTCTCATTTTCTAATCTAATTCCCGTAGCACCACCCGATTTAATTCGACTACATTCCATTATCCTCGTTTTGCTTTTGTTGATGTTCATCTTATATCCTCCTTTCAAGACACTCTCCATTCCGTTCAGCTGCTCCTGCGAGTCCTTTGCTGTGTCTGACAGAATTACAATGTCTTCGGCGAACCTCAAAGTTTTTATTTCTTTTCCATGGATTTTAATTCCTACTCTGAGTTTTTCTTTTCTTTCCTTTTCTGCTTGCTCAATAAACAGATTGAATAACATCGGGGAGATGCTACAACCCTGGCCCACTCCCTTCCCAACCCTTGCTTCCCTTTCATGCCCCTCGATCCTTTTAACTGCCATCTGATTTCTGTACAAATTGTAAATAGCCTTTCGCTCCCTGTATTTTACCCCTGCCACGTTCACAATTTGAAAGAGAGTATTCCAGTCAACATTGTCAAAAGCCTTCTCTAAGTCTACAAATGCTAGAAACGTAGGTTTGCCTTTGCTTAATCTATTTTCTAAGATACGTCGTAGGGTCAGTATAGCCTCACGTGTTCCAACATTTCTATGGAATCCAAACTGATCTTCCCCGAGGTCGGCTTCTACCAGTTTTTCCGTTCGCCTGTAATAAATTCGTGTTAGGATTTTACATTCTCTCTCTCTAACAACGCTACAAGTATCGTAGACGTACGGGAGAGTCAGAACTCTTACAGATGATTAACGTCACAATCGGACAGGCAAAGATAACGACAGTGAGAATCAGACATAGGAAGCAGACTCTCAGAACTGACCACTTACGCGGCTGTGTGTGTCATTTTCTCACCCATCTTACGTGTAACAAACTGAGTAAGGGAAACGTCACTTACCATGATGTCGAATGCAAACGGAACCAAAGCTGCTGATATATGCCTCACACCATGTGAGAGCAACTGGGAAACATTCCGTGAGTAGCTGGAGACGTGTTCCAGGTAGACGGGCACCTCGGCCTCCAGTTCTGGACAAGACAGACGACATTCTAATGAACTACACAACTGACCAGATTTCTGTCAGAAACACAGCTTTCATTTCCTGGCTTCACCTGTTAATATGCTACATGTAGGCAAAACTGCAGTGGTACTTGTCAGCAAAGCAAAATACAGGAAATATACACCAAATTTATTAAAAAAAACTTAGAATACTATAGCTCCATATTTAGCAATTACATACAACCACTCGCTCACAGGAAGATCCGTACCTAAAGACTGAAAAATTTCTCAAGTCACACCAATACCCAAAAAGGGATTTATGAGTAATCGGCTGAATTACAGGCCCATATCACTAATATCGATTTGCAGTATGGTTTTGGAACGTACACTGTATTCGAACATTATGAAGTACCTCGAAGAAAACGATTTATTGACACATAGAATGGATTCAGAAAATATCGTTCTTGTGAAACACAACTAGCTCTTTATACCCATTAAGTAATGAGTGCTATCGACAGGGGATGTCAGGCTGATTCCATATTTTTAGATTTCCAGAAGGCTTTCGATACCGTTCCTCACAAGCGTCTTCTAACCAAACTGCGTGCCTACGGAGTATCGCCTTCGTTGTGCGACTGGATTCGTGATTTCCTGTCAGGAAGGTCACAGTTCGTAGTTCTAGAAGGAAAGTCATCGAGAAAAACAGAAGAGATATCCGGCGTTCCAAAAGGAAGTGTTATAGGCCCTCTATTGTCCCTGATCTAGATCAACGATATAGGAGACAATCTGAGTAGCCGTCTTAGATTGTTTGCAGGTGATGCTGTCATTTACCGTCTTGTAAAGTCATCAGAAGACCAAAACGAATTGCAAAATTATGTAGATAAGAAATCTACATGGTGCGAAAAGTGGCAATTGAACCTGAAGTTATCCACATGAGTGCTAAAAGAAATCAGCTAAATTTCGATTACGCGATGTCACACAATTCTGAGGGCTGTAAATTCGACTAAGTACTTAGGGGTTACAATTACAAATAAAATAAATTGGAACGATCACATAGATAATGTTATGGATAGAAAAAACCAAAGACTGCGATTCTTTGGCAGAACACTTAGAAGGTGCTACGGGTGTACTAAAGAGACTGCTTACACCACGCTTGTCCGCCCTATTCTGGAGTATTGCTGTGCAGTGTGGGATCCGCATCAGGTGGGACTGACGGATGACATCGAAAAAGTACAAAGAAGGGCAGTATTATCGCGAAATAGGGTAGATAGTGCAACAGACATGATTGGAGTGCAATAATTAAAACAAAGGTGTTTTTCGTTGCGATCGGGATCTTCTCATAAAATTTCAATCACCAGTTTTCTCCTCCGGTTGCGAAAACATTCTGTTGCCACCCACCTACATAGAGAGAAATGATTAACATGATAAAATAAGAGAAATCAGGGCTCGCACAGAAAAACTGTAGCGCTAGTTTTTCCCGCGTGCCGTTGGAGAGTGGAACGGTAGAGAGAAAGTTTGAAGGTGGTTCACTCAACCCTCTTCCAGGCACTTTATTGTGAGTAGCAGAGTAATCACGCAGGTGTAGTTGTAGATGTCCACATTGTAACGTTCCTTAAAAAGTGATATAATAGACTTGACGATTAAGTTGAATGAATGTCTGATCTGTGGAATGACTACTGAACTCGAATTGTCGTGTGGCGTGTTGTAAGTGCAAGTAGTGTTCTTAGTCTGTGTAATTGTTAGCAAAACTTGACACGAATCGGTTGGGTATTGCAACTCTCAATACCAATAAAGAAACAGTCACTGCAAAATACATTCATCCCCTTTACCACTGAATGCTAAAGCCTTGTTAAAAAACCAATAAGTTTGGTCTCTGTACACGTAACAATTAAATTAAATGGTCTTACGTCTAAAGCAGCAATGGTGGAACGCGTATATTCTGGTCTCTCATAAAAAAATACAAATATACTAACTACAGGCTCAGCAGTGTGCAATGCTGGCCATAATACTTGAAATGCACATGAAATTCATTTGGCTGATAAACTAGAACATTTAAGAAATTCCATATTCTTTGAAAGATACATGACCTGGACCGGGAGGCGTTGCTGATAATGATGCGTTACTAGCACTCACTGCATACAGCAAAATTATGTTGCAAATTAAGTTTGTCTCTTCAAAAACATCTGACAATTGAAGTCACATTACTCACAATTGATTCACAAACAATGAGATTTAAACAGCAAGTATTATCTAGCTTCATTAATCCAACGTAAATGCAAATCATCAAATTACACATAGCAGAAAACACACACAGACACACACACACAGACGCACACGCACACACACAAAGATGAAATGCAAACAAAATTCAAATTTGGCGCCGAACTCTCTGGTGAACAAATGAACAGTGACTGCACTGGGACACACAACAAACCACAATCACACTGTGTTTTGCTGAAGTGAAGAGTGTTTTACTACGTCATTTGTGGAAAATACTTGTTATAGTTGCATGTGCATCACAACACCTCAGCATGATGCGGAGAATGGAAGTGCTTGGCACACGAAAACGTAAGTAAAAACTAATATAGGCGCGGAAACATTGCGACAAACTGAATTACGTTCTAGAAGATAGGTTAACTTCCAGCAGAAAACTTTCTCATCAACATCGTTTGGTTGCAGATGGCAAGCTACCTCTAGTAATTAACACACAATTGATCCAGAAAATTCATGCACACCAAACGTAAAGGTATTTACAAAAAGGAACGATATGTTGTCTGAACTAAAGATGCACATAATTTTATAATCATTTAACAAAAATGCTCACATTGCAGATTAAATAAAAACGAAAAGCCACTGATGATGGCACAGTGGTGCAGCAACGTGTTTGGATACTGAGAAGAAACGGTGTTTTGCATAACTGACGGACCTCACATCCAAGAATTAAAGACGAGATTCAATCTTTAGGAAAAGTGGAATGTATACTGCTTCATGTTACTTTTTTTGTGACAATGTATATGAAGACCAATCAGAAAAGGATAGAACTGCTAGACTGACTTAACACGAAAACATATGGAGACTGAAAAAAGAGAGATTCCAACTTTGGTGAACAGGCTCTGAATGAATATCGTTCTGGTGATATTGGAAGTTGTAGCATCACTGCCACAGATACTACTGCAACGCCGCGCCAACGCAAGGTCGGCAGCCCCTCGTCTGCCGAGCACAGCGCACTCTGGCGGGCTGTGCAGCTCGGCGGACCTGGAGTGTGCCTCGTGCACTTCTCAGCTGGACTTCAACCTAGGCAGACGCACTTTCATAACCGGCCCTCAGCCAGTTCTGTAATGTTTGCATTGATTCTCTGAGGAGGGCCTATCAGGCTTAGTCCCTGAGAACATGTTGTGTTAGTTCATGGTATTCCATGTTATATGACAGATCATAGCCGCAGCTGCAGTCCTACAAACTACTTAAGATTTCATTGTACTACGTGTTTCCTGAATAGTAATCCTTCTCTCTAACAGTGTGCCGAACCGCATAGTACTGCAACCTGGACTCCTTCAGCTCCTATCAACTCGGCCTCCTATTTATTTGCATTTAGTAACGAGCTGAAAACACCCGCGCGTTTTGTGCCTCTAAACAGTGAGACAATAAAAGTGATCTCCTCTATAGAACGAGTAAAGGTATAAAACTACCGTTACTTGAAATATGTCTGTCAAAAAAACCACTCACAGGATCCTTAACGATACATTACAGTTCCTCTACTCAAACTTGCTAACGTAGCAGTGACCAGTTAATACTGTCCTCACCATAAGATATAGGGGGGGGGGGGGGGGCAGTCGGACGGCCGTACTGTCCAGAATCGGTATGCGAGTCAGAAAAAATCGCCGTGAGGAATGAGGCTGTCATTCCACCGACGCCACTTGAGCTGGCGTAACTTGTGCGCTACGACATTCGCGATATGGCGACGTGCGCTGTCATGAAGCAGTAGAATTCCCTGTCGAAGTTTCCCAGGCCGTTTCGCCTTAACCGCACACATTCTTTATTCTCCAATGGATGCCTGCCGGTATTCGTCCTTCGGCATCCAAGAGAAGAATAACAGCACGTTGGTACTGCTCGGACACAGTTGGTAATAACGTCTCCATAGTACACGCACGGAGGGAAGACGCGAATGCCATACTTATCCCTTGCCTACATGTCGTTGCTTATATATCTGCATAGGAGTCTCGCTACGTTGCGTACACGCTGCAGCAACGCCGTCGCCCATATCGGAATGCGTGCGGGAAGCATGCGCTACCTGATATATTACAAAACGTCGCACATAAAAACGAGATCCTTCCGGTGCTTATACCTCGGGTTCTATTGCTGACAGAAATGTAGGGTCAAGTGTTTTGGATAGTCCTTGGGCTGGGAACCATTTCTATACCCCACAGAAGGCTCTTCTTAGTGTCGCTATCCAACAGTATGGGGCCAAAGTATCAATGTTACAAATTTCCTCCTGCTTAGGCAATCGGAGCGACTCAGTTGAGTCTTTTTGCATTTGATGCCTACGGTGAGTCTTAAGTGCCTTTTGGAAACACAATTAGTTCATGGGCGTTCCCTTAGGAACCACCCCCCATCCCCCCAAATAAACCTTTTCCTATCCCATTCCTTCGTACCAAAACTGAGCCGCGGATTCCAAGTAAATGGCTGAAATTCTTGCGATGTATTCCTAAGATCCCGATCTCCGAAAATTTTACTGATTTCTTTATCCTTTTACGAGATACTGAGGTTCATAGTTACCTCTCGTGTACGTGTCAAATATGTACTTAAAATCCGGTTAGAGGTGAAAATGTAGATTATAAAGTGACGAACCACAGAGAAATAAGCTGTAAAGTATCCATAGAACAGAAAAAAGACGTAAAATATCTTGGACTAACATTTGATTCCACCGTGATGACAAGCTATTACAGAACCAATAATGAAAGAAAGAAAACGATTAGGACTTTTAAAATTGATAAAAAAAATGTTATGGAGCAACAGCCCCACATCTACTTTATGTCTACCGCAGTTTTATAATACCAACCCTGGAACATGCTGCACCAATATGGATGATATGAAACGTTCAAGCCGGCCGCTGTGACCGAGCGGTTCTAGGCGCTTCAGTCTGGAACCGCGCTGCTGCAGCTGTCGCAGGTTCGAATGCTGCCTCGGGCATGTCCTTAGGTTAGTTAGGTTTAAGTAGTTCTAAGTTCTAGGGGACTGATGATCTCAGATGTTAAGTCCCATAGTGCTTGGAGCCCTTTTTTTTTCAAACGTTCACACACCAAAAATATTTAACATAATGATACGAACAGCGATAGATACTAGTCCAAGAGCCAATAGAAGATATCTACACCATGTAGCATATGTACAGCTACTAGAGCAGAGACTGATATAAGTGACAGCAAAATACGGAGAATCTAGATTAACAACAGAATCAAAAACAACGCACTCGTTAAAACAACCACGGATGCAGCTTAATTTTCCAAAACATAAATATTCGTTCCCACCAAGTGCTACTGAACAACTATGACAGAACCCAGCAAGTACAAGTTATGCCGCAGGAATTACTGGATCAAAATTTGCAAGAGGATTAATATAAATTAGTTTAACATACAAATGACCCTACTGAAGTTTTTAGGGAGGTTTTTTCCTCAGTATGGACCCAAATTCCACCTCACAGCCAAAAGAAGGGGAACTAAAATTAATATAAGGTAAAAAGCTCAAACCCTAACAAAAATAAAGAACGTAACCGCAGTATAAGAAAGGAATTACCCTTGGTTCAAACGAATTCATCGCCTGTTCGATAATGGGTCCGCCATTCCCTTCAAGAATATACACTACTGACCATTAAAATTGCTACACCACAAAGATGACGTGCTACAGACGCGAAATTTAACCGACAGCAAGAAGATGCTGTGATATGCAAATGATTAGCTACTCAGAGTATTCACACAAGTTTGGCGCCGGTGGCGACACTTACAACGTACTGATATGAGGAAAGTTTCCAACCGATTTCTCATACACAAACAGCAGTTGACCGGCAGTGGCCGAGCAACTGGCTCGTCACAATACGCCAGTCACTACTCTTGATGAACTGTGGTATCGTGTTGAAGCTGCATGGGCAGCTGTACCTGTCTGTACACGCCATCCAAGCTCTGTTTGACTCAATGCCCAGGCGTATCAAGGCCGTTATTACGGCCAGAGGTGGTTGTTCTGGGTACTGACTTCTCAGGATCTATGCACCCAAATTGCGGGAAAATGTAATCACATGTCAGTTCTTGTATAATATATTTGTCCAATGAATACCCGTTTATCATCTGCATTTTTTCTTGGTATAGCAATTTTAATGGCCAGTAGTGTATCAGTGACACCGGACGAGGAATGACTGCTAGTTAGAAACACGCTTGTGCATGTACTATCAGTGAGCCTGCTGCTGTGTGTAGAATGGGGAAGGTGCCCGACCTATTTCAGTTTGACCGAGGCCACATGGTGAGGTGCAGGAGTCTCTGTAGGAGCATTTCGGAAATTGCATGACTTGTTGGTTTTTCGAGGAGTTCTGTGGGGAGTGTCTTCAATACGTGTCGAAACCAAGGTGAAACCACGTCCAGACGTCGTCGGGTGGGCTGCCGCCCCTCATTACCGATGTCGGATGTCGTAGGTTGGGCGGACTGGTGAAACAGAACAGTCGGCGAACTGTGACGGAACTAACATCAGACTTTCATGCTGGGCAGAGTACAGTGCAGCGACCACTTCTATCGATGGCCGTCCGCAGACGGCGACCCATGCATGTGCCAATGTAAACAACACAACGTAGACAACTACGACTGAAATGGGCTCGTGACCATCGGCACTGTTCGTTAGCACAGTGGCAGAGCTTAGCATGGGCTGATGAACCCCGATACCCCCTTCAAATGGTTCAAGGAGCACTATGCGACTTAACTTCTAAGGTCATCAGTCACCTAGAACTTAGAACTAATTAAACCTAACTAACCTAAGGACATCACACACATCCATGCTCGAGGCAGGATTCGAACCTGCGACCGTAGCGGTCGCTCGGTTCCAGATTGTAGCGCCTAGAACCGCACGGCCACTCCGGCCGGCATACCTCCTTCATCATGTCGACAGGAGGGCGCGAATTCGTCGTATTCCAGGGGAACAGCTCCCTGACACCTGTACTGCTGGGCAGAGACAAGTTGGTGGCCATTCCATTATGCACTCGGGAACATTGACATGGGCATCCATGATGGCCAAGAAGTATCGTAAACTGGTCCAATACTGTACTGTCTGCCATAGGGTTCCCCTATATGGCAGGCAGCACCGCATAACAGCCGCGCTATGAGGGAAACAAACCAACAGCCAAACAGGCGAAGACATCAGGAAACACGTCGAAGATTCCAGTCGATTAATAGGAACCTTTCCTTGGAGAGGTCGCCGCGACATATCCGGCCACGGATTTCTAAACTGGGTTTCTATTGGCTCCAGCTCACTATATAGGCCCGGCCGGTCGAAGGCAGACCAGTCTTCGTCCGCTGCTAATGGAGTCTCCGCAACAGCGGAGTCTCCGAGAAGATATCACCGAAGCCGCTGTACTGCACCGCCGATCGATGTACCAACCGACCGAGAGGAACCACATCTACGGCTAGATCGACGGACGCCTACATCTATAGTACAGCCAGCTATTGTATTGTAGAAGAAGTTACGTTCAATAAACTGTTGGAAAATACAACAAATACCATGTACACCCCTTCATGACGCCAGTGACATTTTTCAACAAGACAATGTGCCATGTCACGAGACGAAGAGTGTGATGGAGTGGTATGAGGAATACAGTGGCGAGTTATAATTGATGTGCTGTCCCCCAGCTCGCCAGATCTCAACACAATGGAACACATCTGGGATATGACTGAATGTGGCGTCAGATTTCATCGCGCCCCCCCCCCCTTCCATTTTCCCGAAAATTACGGGAATTAGGTGACTTGTGTGTGCAGATGAACCCTACCAAGCCATCATTGCTTCCATGTCACGACGCGTTGCGGCTTTTATCCGTGCTAATGTGGACACACTGGCTATTAAGTATATGGTCATAATGCTCTGCCTGATCAGTGTACTTGCGTACAGTTACACATAGTTTTTTATATTATGTATGGATACCATTGTATGTATTGTATTGTAGGTTAACCGGGGACCTAGAAGCGACGGAGAGGCTCCGTCCCCGCCACAGCCGCAGTGATCCACAGCCCCACGACGACTACCACAGTCCACTTCACCCCTCCGCCGCCCCACACCGAACCCAGAGTTATTGTGCGATTAGGCCCCCGGTGGAACCCCAGGGAACGTCTCACACCAGACGAGTGTAACCCCTATGTTTCCGTGGTAGAGTAATGGTGGTGTACGCGTACATGGAGAACTTGTTTGCGCAGCAATCGCCGACATAGCGTAACTGAGGCGGAATAAGGGGAACCAGCCCGCATTCGCCGAGGCAGATGGAAAACCGCCTAAAAACTGTCCACAGACTGGCCGGTTCACCGGACTTCAACACAAATCCTCCGGGCGGATTCGTGCCGGGACCAGGCGCTCCTTCCCGCTCGGAAAGTCGTGCGTTATACCGCACGGCCAACCAGGCGGGCCATGAATACCATATTAGATGAAATTTTCGCACATTGCGAATTTCTAACTCGTCATCTTCCACGAAGGCTCCGCGATTCGGTTGATACCTCGAAAGGTTCGCCACTGAAATTCACCGAGAAAACCAGCATTCCCAAAGAACTTACTTACAAGTAAAGACTCACCTGTTTTGCTGATGAATTCTCCTCGGGTTTTCAGCCGAGTGGTGGCGTCGTCTTGTGGCAACGTTTCAATGAGTTTCGTACCCATCACCTTCTGGCGAAGTGTGCCAACTCCCTCCCATCTTCGCCAGAAGATGATGGGTACGAAACTCATTGAAACGTTGCGACAAGAAGACGCCACCACTCGGCTGATAACCCGAGCATAATTCATCACTGGAATACGCCGAGAAAGACTTCAATCGCATGTATCTCACCTGTTTTGTTCATGTACCGCTCGAGAAAATTCCATTTTTGGCGCCCGGCGCATTTTCTGCGTAGGTATATGGCTTTTGTGATGTGCCGAAGGGTGCGCAGTAATTTGGAGAGGACAGGACGCCTCTGATCGTCCGAGGTCAGCGTTGCCACGTTCCAATCCGTGATGTTAGACCTTTAAAAACAAAACGCAATCAGCTGGTGTAACAAATGAAATCCTGAAATTTGATTGTAAGAGGGGATGTGATACGTGGGGAGGCGCCGGCGCCAGTTGCTTTCTCCGTTCGATTCACCCGGATCGATTGTTTCCCTCTGGCGTTGCTTATCTTTGCCTCGTTGGCCGGTGGTGGTGCTGGTGGGGTGGCGGGCAGACTGGGTTTTGCCTTCGGAACGGCCGGTACGTGTCGCTGCTCAGAGAGTGAAACTAGTCCAGAATGAGATTTTCACTCTGCAGCGGAGTGTGCGCTGATATGAAACTTCCTGGCAGATTAAAACTGTGTGCCCGACCGAGACTCGAACTCGGGACCTTTGCCTTTCGCGGGCAAGTGCTCTACCACCTGAGCTACCGAAGCACGACTCACGTCCGGTACTCACAGCTTTACTTCTGCCAGTACCTCGTCTCCTACCTTCCAAACTTTACAGAAGCTCTCCTGCGAAACTTGCAGAACTAGCACTCCTGAAAGAAAGGATATTGCGGAGACATGGCTTAGCCACAGCCTGGGGGATGTTTCCAGAATGAGATTTTCACTCTGCAGCGGAGTGTGCGCTGATATGAAACTTCCTGGCAGATTAAAACTGTGTGCCCGACCGAGACTCGAACTCGGGACCTTTGCCTTTCGCGGGCAAGTGCTCTACCAACTGAGCTACCGAAGCACGACTCACGTCCGGTACTCACAGCTTTACTTCTGCCAGTACCTCGTCTCCTACCTTCCAAACTTTACAGAAGCTCTCCTGCGAAACTTGCAGAACTAGCACTCCTGAAAGAAAGGATATTGCGGAGACATGGCTTAGCCACAGCCTGGGGGATGTTTCCAGAATGAGATTTTCACTCTGCAGCGGAGTGTGCGCTGATATGAAACTTCCTGGCAGATTAAAACTGTGTGCCCGACCGAGACTCGAACTCGGGACCTTTGCCTTTCGCGGGCAAGTGCTCTACCAACTGAGCTACCGAAGCACGACTCACGTCCGGAGACGAGGTACTGGCAGAAGTAAAGCTGTGAGTACCGGACGTGAGTCGTGCTTCGGTAGCTCAGTTGGTAGAGCACTTGCCCGCGAAAGGCAAAGGTCCCGAGTTCGAGTCTCGGTCGGGCACACAGTTTTAATCTGCCAGGAAGTTTCAGTGAAACTAGTGTTTGCGTGGAGTTAGCTGGATTTGACCGGCGTATGTGGCTCGGAATGCGGATGCGGGCCTGTTATTGCAAGTTCTTGAGGCGTGACTGGGTCATGCTCTTCTACATAGGACAGGACGCTGAGCAATGTGTTATTCATTTTGGCTATTGGGGTTGAATTATGTACCACGCAGCTGTCTATTGAAGAAGTAGACATTCAAGCTTTCTAGTTTTACAGTCGGACTTACCCGTGTTTTCACTAACTTCTTTCTTATGAGTGTCAATATTGTATTGGAACTGCGACGTACTGGTGTAATAATATTATGCTTTGTCTCATCGTTGCCCTTTTAACACTAGCCTGTTTGTGCTGGGGCAGTTTTACATATTTTGAAATTTGAAGTCTACAGATAATGCTCTTAACCATTTTTAATTTGCCTTTGTCTTGATGTGATCTCTTTTTGCAGAATTTTATCTTAATATATTCTGGGGGCTGTTAACATTGTTCTTTTCACTGTGGCTGTGTGTTTGTGCTTTTCTGTTTCAGCACTGCAGCGGCCACCTAGTCCATGTCTAAATCGATGTCCGGAGTACGTCGCCTTGGTCGACCAATACCAGAGGGAACGGGAGGTTCTTTTGGCCGCGGGGAAAATGGCAACCGATACGGCGGCCACTGAGTTCTTCGGGTTGCAGTGAGTGAGGATCTTGCATTCAGTTAAGTTTCCTCTGCATTGGTACGCCAAGGCGCCTGTTCCGTTTGCTATACTCCTTATATACACTACTGGCCATTAAAATTGCTACACCACGAAGATGAAGTGCTACAGACGCGAAATTTAACCGACAGGAGAAGGTGCTGTGATATGCAAATGATTAGCTTTTCAGAGTATTCACACAAGGTTGGTGCCGGTGGCGACACCTACAACGTGCTGCCATGAGAAAAGTTTCCAACCGACTTCTCATACACAAACAGCAGTTGACCCGCGTTGCCTGGTGAAACGTTGTTGTGATGTCTCGTGTAAGGAGGAGAAATGCGTACCATCACGTTTCCGACTGTGATAAAGGTCGGATTGTAGCCTACCGCGATTGCGATTTATCATATCGCGACAATGCTGCTCGCGTTGGTCGAGATCGAATGACTGTTAGCAAAATATGGAATCGGTGGGTTCAGGAGGGTAATACGGAACGCCGTGCTGGATCCCAACGGCCTCGTATCACTAGCAGCCGAGATGACGGGCATCTTATCCGCATTTCTGCAACGGATCGTGCAGCCACGTCTCGATCCCTGAGTTAACAGATGGGGACGTTGGCAAGGAAACAACCATCTGCACGAAAGTTCGACGACCTTTGTAGCAGCATGGACTATCAGCTCGGAGACCATGGCTGCGGTTATCCTTGACGCTGCATCACAGACAGGAGCGCCAGCGATGGTGTACTCAACGACGAACCTGGGTGCACGAATGGCAAAACGACATTTTTTCGGATGAATCCAGGTTCTGTTTACAGCATCATGATGGTCGCACCCGTATTTGGCGACATCGCGGTGAACGCACATTGGAAGCGTGTATTCGTCATCGCCATACTGGCGTATCACCCGGCGTGATGGTATGGGGTTCCATTGGTTACACGTCTCGGTCACCTCTTGTTCGCATTGACGGCACTTTGAACAGTGGACGTTACATTTCAGATGTGTTACGACCCGTGGCTCTACCCTTCATTCGATCCTGCGAAACCCTATATTTCAGCAGGATAATGCACGACCGCATATTCCATGTCCTGTACGGGCCTTTCTGGATACAGAAAATGTTCGACTGCTGCCCTGGCCAGCATATTCTCCATATCTCTCACCAATTGAAAACGTCTGGTGAATGGTGGCCGCGCAACTGCCTCGTCAGAATAGGCCAGTCACTACTCTTGATGAACTGTGGTATCGTGTTGAAGCTGCGTGGGCAGCTGTACCTGCACACGCCATCCAAGCTCTGTTTGACTCAATGCTCAGGCGTATCAAGACCGTTATTTCGGCCAGAGGTGGTTGTTCTGGGTACTGATTTCTCAGGATCTATGCAACCAAATTGCGTGAAAATGTAATCACATGTCAGTTCTAGTATAATATATTTGTCCAATGAATGCCCGTTTACCATCTGCATTTGTTCTTGGTGTAGCAATTTTAATGGCCAGTAGTGTATTTACCTTCAAAACCATGAAGGAAGGAGACTAGTGTTCTGAATTACACCTTATGTGCAGCGGGAGTTGAACCTATGTACATGTGAAAGAGAAATACTTTATGGGAAGCGGAAATCGGAAATTATGTGAATTGTCCGATTGCGATTGGCCAGGTGACATATTTAAAAGAAACTTACTTCACCTTTATTATTCAAGTGCCCTTTGTCAAATGAAACTGATTTTACTTTTTATTATTGAAGTTGTTACAGTTAGTACAGAAGTTATAAGAAGTTCATGTTTGCAAGTAATTCAATCAGAAAGGATTTGCGTAATATATTTTTTTTTTTTTTACTTGTGTATCCTGTTCAAAAGAAACTTATTTCACCTTTATTTTTCAAGTGTCCTCGTTAAATGAAACTGATTTTACCTTTTATTTTTGAAGAGCTTACAGTTAGTTGAGAAGTTATAAGAAATTGTTGTTTGCACCTAATTCAATTATAAAGGTATTGTGTAATGTATTTTCTGACTTGTGAATATGATACACTTGTACAAAATTTTTGTGTAAATACTGTGCCCTTTGGGTTAAATTGTGGATCAGTAACAAATTAGTTGTATCTTGCAAACCCTCTGTACTTATTATTTCACTTGTCACCGGTTTGCACGTAAACACGACGTTGCAGCATGCTTAAAAGTGATGCCTCCGGATTGTTAGTGTGAAACTCTCAACGCTTTGAAAATAAAACATTCTTCATCTTTGCGCTTCACGTCCACATATTTGCAGCCCTCTGACGCTAGAGGGCTCACAACTGTAGGGTGTAACACGGCGGTGTGTGACGTAACTTTATCAGTGCGTGAGAAACAGAGTGCTGTAATCGTGTTTCGAATTCTAAGAGATCGGCCAGACACAGGGCAACCTCTCCTGACAGACCACACATGAACGCTGAAGCGATCCAGCGCCTCGAGTTCGCTCTCGTCGATCATCCTCCATACAGTCCGGACTTTGCGCCATCCTACGAGGCGCGTTTTTTATGTAAATACCGTTTTGAAATTAAAAATAGACGTGCTAAGATATCTCAATAATTTTATTTCTACACGAAAGCCTGTACCTTAATCTACCTTTCTACATAATTTCCGTCAATATTGAGGGACTTGTCGTAACGTTGTACCAGTTTTTGAATACCCTTCTCATAGAAGTCTGCCGCCTGACTTGTTAAGCACTGCATCACCACTGTTTTGACTTCGTCATCGTCTTGAAGACGCTGACCACCCAGGTGTTTCTTCAAGTGCAGGAACAGATGGTAGTCTCTGGGTGCAAGATCGGGGCTCCACGGAGGATGATCTATAGTTTCCCATCGAAAAGATGTGATGTGATCTTTGGTCTGATTCGCCACATGCGGACGGGCATTGTCTTGCAGCAAAACGATGTCCTTGCTCAACTTCCGTGGACTGTTGCTTTGATGCTGGTGTGACGTAGGCCACACACGTTCCATCGCCCGTAACAATTTGGCTTAAGAAATCATCACCGTCGTTGCAGTACCGCTCAAGGAAAGTCAATGCACTGTCTAAACGTTTGGTTTTGTGCACATCCGTCAACATTTTAGGTACGCAACGTGCTTACAATTTTCGGCAATTCAAGTGCTCGGTCACAGTGCTATACGAAACACTACGAGAAACATTAGGAAAGTCATCCCGCAACGACGAAATCGTAGGCCTAAAGCGCCTGTTTTCCCTCACCTTATGGTCCACTTCCTGCACTAAACTTTCATTAACGACCGAAGGACGCCCACTCCGTTCTTCATCATGCACATTTGTGCCGCCATCTTTAAATGTTCTCACCCACTTTCTCACCATTCCATCACTCATAATGTTTTCTCCGTAAACTGCGCAGATCTGACGATGAATATCGATAGCTTTTAGGCCTTTAGCACTAAGAAATCTTATAACAGTCAGTACTTCACAGTCGGCGGGACTCACGATTATCGGAGGCATCTTAAACACTCGGTACACAACGTAAACAAGGAAGAGTCAGACTGTAATGGCGTCAGTGCGTAGATTAAGGTACAGGCTTTGACGTAAAAATAAAATTATTGAGATTGCTTGGGGAAGGCGGATCTGATTAGCTTTCCTCGACTTCTTATTACTATTTACTGCGTTCAACCTCTTACAATTTGTTAAGGTCAACCAACGGCAATTTTTCTTGCGTGGTGGCCTCTAACGCCCTAGTTACCTGTCCAGCGGGTTAGTGTATGTAACGGCAGCGTACATTTCCTCGCCTTGCCGCTGCTGTCCGGTAAGGCGTGTAGTTTTGACAGCTTTCTTGATTGTAGGCCGGTTGGTGATTGTTCTACCCCTGTGGTAGTGCAGACCGTCGGTTCCGGCTTTTGCGTATTGTTCCATCGTTGCATTTGATTTATCGGACGTCAGGTAGCTTCAGCAAGATTATCATTAGTCATTCGTTAGACTGCCACTAGTGTGAGTTACCATCTCGTAAAGTGCATGCAACTATTGTCTGGCTAACTTATCGCTCGCGAAAGTGTTTGTTGCCGGACCTCCTCAGAGGTTGATTCCTGGAGCACCGTCTGGATCAGTTGCTTGTTTTTTTTTTTTAAATTAACTTTTGCTATTTGCTGTTTTACAGCAGGTTTCAATTTTTTTGTATTATTGCCGTTCCTAGCGTGTAAGGCATTCAGCCGTGATTGTGGTGATTTGCTTTAAAATTCTAATTCGGTACTTGTATTTTAGCAGTAAGTCTTAAAACCTTAATTACTGCCATTCCAGGCGTCTGATGCCTTTTGCTGTGTTTGTGGCGACTTACCTTAATATTTAAATACCTGTAAGTTGTAAATTGCAGCGAGTTCTTAAACAATTCTTAATTTATTGTCATTCTTGTCGTGTAAGACCTTCAGCCGTGATTAAGGTCGGTTGCCTTAAAATTCTAATTTGGTATTTGTATTTACGCAGTAAGCCTTTAAAAACTTATTTACTGCCATTCTTGGCGTCTGATGCCGTCTGCTGGTTTTGTGGCGACTTGCCTTTAATATTTCAATACCTGCAATTTGCAAGTTGCAGCGAGTTTTAAACAATTCTTAATTTATTGCCATTCCTGGCGAGGAAGGCCTTCTGTGCAGATCACAGGGGTTTGCTTTTAAATCATTATCTGTTGTATCTGTATTTAATGGTGATTTGATAAATTGTAACTCACTGAAAACACTATTATTTACACTGTTGTTTATTCTTTCATTAATAACGTGTGGTATTTTTTAATTTATTGTTGACTCGGGAATTGCTGATTTAAAACAGATTTTGTGTTACTGTAAAGGGCAACCAATAATGACTGACTATAGCCCCGTCCACAATCGTAACCGAATCCTGCTTTCCCTTGACTACCAGGTCACAATTATTGCTTCTCAAGCACTTCCCCGTGGGAGATATGGCGTCCCATTTTGCAAGATGAGAAAAGCGGACTACGTTGCTGGTTTGACAAACACTCAAGTACACTATCTCACCTCGACTGACATACAGTATCACCTGATCTAATGCCATCGACGATCTCTGGGACTAATTGGAAAAGCGGCTGAAACATACCACTCAACGCCACTGCAGTTCGGTGCCTCTAAGGGTTCAAAACATCAGGGAACGGCCTCAGCTCGCTGTAGCGTATCTGAAACCTGTTGAATGCTCTTCCTCGCGCGAATTGATGACATCATCAAGGTTACAGTCAGTTCTGATTATGTAGGCTTTCCCGGCATAATAAGTCTTGAAAGTCTCTTCGGGTTTGCTGCCGGATCCTAAAACCAACTTGACTCGATATTTCGGCCATCTAACTGATCTCCATCTTCAGGAGAATGCTGCTTCTGCCGATGAGTCCCGCTGAGAACTGACGCCAGGCTGCAAATCGACGTCCTATATAGGCCACCGTTCAGCAGACGGCGCATGCGCCGCCCATCACGGTTGTTACCCTCCAATACAGGGAGGTGGCGCCTCCCTTAGTGGAACACTGCAGGCAGCGATATATCGCACACAGGGCTGCACCGAAGAAGGTTCAATTTAGATGCGAGACAATACAGGATTCCACGTCTTGCCAAGAGGCAACCCATTGTCACTGTTGATTAAATTATCCGCCAACCTTATTTTTAATCGCCTCTTTATAGACACTGTTCCAAAAACTGGAAATGTTGACAACTACGACAGTTTCATCAAATTTCATACTGTGTCCCTCATTTAAGCACACACATTAGAGTGTGTTCCGTCCAGCTTCTAAGATTAGGGCACTACTCGGCTCTGTGTGTAAGTAGGCTGCTTAGGTGTCAGTAGGCTGTTTAGGTTTCTATATTGGTAACGCCACGTAGCGCTCTGTACGAAAATCACTGGCTGTGCTGGGTGCAGTCTGTGGCTGGTATTTTGAGAGCAGACGATCTGGACGTGTGTCCATCAGAGACAGTAAATTTGTAAGACTGGATGTCATGAACTGATATATATATTATGACACTATTAAGGTGAATACAAGGTAAATACATGTAGGTGAATATGGATTGGGGCTAAGAAATGAAAGAGGAAGCCGCCTGGTAGAATTTTGCACAGAGCACAACATAATCATAGCTAACACTTGGTTTAAGAATCACGAAAGAAGGTTGTATACATGGAAGAACCCTGGAGATACTAAAAGGTATCAGATAGATTACATGATGGTAAGACAGAGATTTAGGAACGAGGTTTTAAATTGTAAGACATTTCCAGGGACAGATGTGGACTCTGACCACAATCTATTGGTTCTGTAGATTAAAACTGAAGAAACTGCAAAAAGGTGGGAATTTAAGGAGATGGGACCTGGATAAACTGAAAGAACCAGAGGTTGTACAGAGTTTCAGAGAGAGTATTAGGGAACAATTGACAGGAATGGGGGAAAGATATACAGTAGAAGAAGAATGGGTAGCTTTGAGTGATGCAGTAGTGAAGGCAGCAGAGGATCAAGTAGGTAAAAAGACGAGGGCTAGTAGAAATCCTTGGGTAACAGAAGAAATATTGAATTTAATTGATGAAAGGAGAAAATATAAAAATGCAGTAAATGAAGCAGGCAAAAAGGAATGCAAACGTCTCAAAAATGAGATCGACAGGAAGTGCAAAATGGCTAGAGGACAAATGTAAGGATGTAGAGGCTTATCTCACTAGGGGTAAGATAGATACTGGCTACAGGAAAATTAAAGAGACCTTTGGAGATAAGAGAACCACTTGTATGAACATCAAGAGCTCAGATGGAAACCCAGTTCTAAGCAAAGAAGGGAAGCAGAAAGGTGGAAGGAGTATATAGAGGGTCTATACAAGGGCGATGTACTTGAGGAAAATATTATGGAAATGGAAAAGGATGTAGATGAAGATGAAATGGGAGATGCGATACTGCGTGAAGAGTTTGACAGAGCACTGAAAGACCTGAGTCGAAACAAGGCCCCCGGAGTAGACAACATTCCATTGGAACTACTGACGGCCTTGGGAGAGCCAGTCCTGACAAAACTCTACCATCTGGTGAGCAATATATATGAAACAGGCGAAATACCCTCAAACATCCAGAAGAATATAATAATTCCAATCCCAAAGAAAGCAGGTGTTGACAGACGTGAAAATTACCGAACAATCAGTTTAATAAGCCACAGCTGCAAAATACTAACACGAATTCTTTAGAGACGAATGGAAAAACTAGTAGAAGCCGACCTCAGGGAAGATCAGTTTGGATTCCGTAGAAGCACTGGAACACGTGAGGCAATACTGACCTTACGACTTATCTTAGAAGAAAGATTAAGGAAAGGCAAACCTACGTTTCTAGCGTTTGTAGACTTAGAGAAAGCTTTTGACAATGTTGACTGGAATACTCTCTTTCAAATTCTAATGGTGGCAGGGGTAAAATACAGGGAGCGAAAGGCTATTTACAATTTGTACAGAAACTAGATGGCAATTATAAGAGTCGAGGGACACGAAAGGGAAACAGTGGTTGGGAAGGGAGTGAGACAGGGTTTTAGCCTCTCCCCGATGTTATTCAATCTGTATATTGAGCAAGCAGTAAAGGAAACAAAAGAAAAGTTCGGAGTAGGCATTAAAATCCACGGAGAAGAAATAAAAACTTTGAGGTTCGCCGATGACATTGTAATTCTATCACAGACAGCAAAGGACTTGGAAGAGCAGTTGAACGGAATGGACAGTGTCTTGAAAGGAGGATATAAGATGAACATCAACAAAAGCAAAACGAGGATAATGGAATGTAGTCGAATTAAGTCGGGTGATGCTGAGGGAATTAGATTAGGAAATGAGACACTTAAAGTAGTAAAGGAGTTTTGCTATTCAGGGAGAAAAATAACTGATACTGGTCGAAGTAGAGAGGATATAAAATGTAGACTGGCAATGGCAAGGAAAGCGTTTCTGAAGAAGAGAAATTTGTTAACATCGAGTATAGATTTAAGTGTCAGGAAGTCATTTCTGAAAGTATTTGTATGGAGTGTAGCCATGTATGGAAGTGAAACATGGACGATAAATAGTTAGGACAGGAAGAGAATAGAAGCTTTCGAAATGTGGTGCTATAGAAGAATGCTGAAGATTAGATGGGTAGATCACATAACTAATGAGGAAGTATTGAATAGGATTGGGGAGAAGAGAAGTTTGTGGCACAACTTGACTAGAAGAATGGATTGGTTGGTAGGACATGTTCTGAGGCATCAGGGGATCACCAATTTAGTATTGGAGGGCAGCGTAGAGGGTAAAAATCGTAGAGGGAGACCAAGAGATGAATACACTAAACAGATACAGAAGGATGTAGGTTGCAGTAGGTACTGGGAAATGAAGAAGCTTGCACAGGATAGAGTAGCATGGAGAGCTGCATCAAACCAGTCTCAGGACTGAAGACCACAACAACAACAACAACAACAACAACATTGTTCGTTCTCTATCAAAATCTTTCATTTGCCAACTATGCCTATCAGTAGTTAGTGACTTCAGTAGTTAGAATCTTTTATTTAGCTGGCAGTATTGGCGCTCGCTGTATTGCAGTAGTTCGAGTAACGAAGGTATTTGTGAGGTAAGTGATTCATGAAAGGTATAGGTTATTGTTAGTAAGGGCAATTCTTTTGTAGGTATTATTGAAAGTCAGATCGCGTTGCGCTAAAAATATTGTGTGTCATTTTAGTGTTGATCAGAATAAGTAAAGAGTGAAATGACTGAGTACGGTTACTTCTGCTCAGCTGTTTGAAAATCAAATAACGTAAGGGGTTTATCAGCACAATCATTCATAAATTTTTCTAAGGGGAGGTTTCATGTGAAAGATGATTTGGGGCTTAGGAAACCTGGTGTGTACAAAATTCCGTGTCAATGTGGGAAGGCTTACATTGGCCGTTCGACTCACACAGTGCATGACAGGTGTGTGGAACATCGCCGTCATGCGAGGCAGTAAAATCGGTAGTAGCAGAACACTGCCTAAATGAGGGACACAGTGTGAAATTTGATGAAACTGTCGTAGTTGCCAACATTTCTGGTTTTTGGAACAGTGTCTATAAAGAGACGATTGAAATTAAGTTGGCGGATAATTTAAGGGGGGTAGGACGTCAAACGGGCCGACTTGGAGCAGGAGAGGCACCACAGGACATTTTAATTTACACTGTCTATACTTTTACAAATAAATTCATAAAACTTTGTTAGCATGACCAGGAAGGATTCAGATTTAACACTCACAGCAGAGGATGTTCCAAAACATTACAAAACAAATTTTTTTTTCTCATGTGAAATTTCATCATTTTTTCACTTGGTATTGGCTGCATTTGTTGCTGTAGGTACACTTTCCTTCGTAAGTAAGAGAGATTCTTCGATGAATTTTGCACATAATACAAACCATACTTACAAGTGTATGAAACTCTAGAATTTCCCAAATCTGCTAAAAACTGTGGTAAAAATTGAGATAATTAAGTATAAAATTCGAGTTTTCTCTAAACACAAAGTTTAAAATGTAACAGCCCATTCATTTTTCCATAAATTCAAGAGTTTCATACACCTCTCAGTACGGTTTGCAAGCTGTGCAAAATTCATCGAAGAATCTCCCTTACTTATGAAGAAAAGTGTACCTATAGCAACAAATGCAGCCAACAGTAAGTGAAAAAAAGTATGAAATTTCACATTTAAAAAACATTATTTTTCGTGTTTTTGAACTTTTACTGTTATGACTGTGAATTCTGATCTCTTGATGCCTCAGAAGATGCCCTACCAACCGGTCCCTTCTTCTTGTCAAGTTATGGAACAAACTCCTCTTCTCCCCTATTGTATTCAATACCTCCTCATTAGTAACGTGATCTACCCATCTAATCTTCAGCATTCTTCTGTAGCACCACATTTCGAAAGCTTCTATTCTCTTCCTGTCCTAACTATTTATCGTCCACGTTTCACTTCCATACATGGCTACACTCCATACAAATACTTTCAGAAACGACTGACACTTAAATATATACTCGATGTTAACAAATTTCTCTTCTTCAGAAACGCTTTCCTTGCCATTGCCAGTCTACATTTTATATCCTCTCTACTTCGACCAGTATCAGTTATTTTGCTCCCCGAATAGCAAAACTCCTTTACTACTTTAAGTGTCTCATTTCCTAATCTAATTCCCTCAGCATCACCCGACTTAATTCGACTACATTCCATTATCCTCGTTTTGCTTTTGTTGATGTTCATCTTATATCCTCCTTTCAAGACACTGTCCATTCCGTTCAACTGCTCTTCCAAGTCCTTTGCTGTCTGTGATAGAATTACAATGTCATCGGCGAACCTCAAAGTTTTTATTTCTTCTCCGTGGATTTTAATGCCTACTCCGAACTTTTCTTTTGTTTCCTTTACTGCTTGCTCAATATACAGATTGAATAACATCGGGGAGAGGCTAAAACCCTGTCTCACTCCCTTCCCAACCACTGTTTCCCTTTCGTGTCCCTCGACTCTTATAATTGCCATCTAGTTTCTGTACAAATTGTAAATAGCCTTTCGCTCCCTGTATTTTACCCCTGCCACCATTAGAATTTGAAAGAGAGTATTCCAGTCAACATTGTCAAAAGCTTTCTCTAAGTCTACAAACGCTAGAAACGTAGGTTTGCCTTTCCTTAATCTTTCTTCTAAGATAAGTCGTAAGGTCAGTATTGCCTCACGTGTTCCAGTGCTTCTACGGAATCCAAACTGATCTTCCCTGAGGTCGGCTTCTACTAGTTTTTCCATTCGTCTCTAAAGAATTCGTGTTAGTATTTTGCAGCTGTGGCTTATTAAACTGACTGTTCGGTAATTTTCACATCTGTCAACACCTGCTTTCTTTGGGATTGGAATTATTATATTCTTCTGGATGTTTGAGGGTATTTCGCCTGTTTCATATATCTTGCTCACCAGATGGTAGAGTTTTGTCAGGACTGGCTCTCCCAAGGCCGTCACTAGTTCCAATGGAATGTTGTCTACTCCGGGGGCCTTGTTTCGACTCAGGTCTTTCAGTGCTCTGTCAAACTCTTCACGCAGTATCGCATCTCCCATTTCATCTTCATCTACATCCCTCTCCATTTCCATAATATTGTCCTCAAGTACATCGCCCTTGTATAGACCCTCTATATACTCCTTCCACCTTTCTGCTTCCCTCCTTTGCTTAGAACTGGGTTTCCATCTGAGCTCTTGATGTTCATACAAGTGGTTCTCTTATCTCCAAAGGTCTCTTTAATTTTCCTGTAGGCAGTATCTATCTTACCCCTAGTGAGATAAGCCTCTACATCCTTACATTTGTCCTCTAGCCATCCCTGCTTAGCCATTTTGCACTTCCTGTCGATCTCATTTTTGAGACGTTTGCATTCCTTTTTGCCTGCTTCATTTACTGCATTTTTATATTTTCTCCTTTCATCAATTAAATTCAATATTTCTTCTGTTACCCAAGGATTTCTACTAGCCCTCGTCTTTTTACCTACTTGATCCTCTGCTGCCTTCACTACTGCATCTCTCAAAGCTACCCATTCTTCTTCTACTGTATTTCTTTCCCCCATTCCCGTCAAGTGTTCCCTAATACTCTCCCTGAAACTCTGTACAACCTCTGGTTCTTTCAGTTTATTCAGGTCCCATCTCCTTAAATTCCCACCTTTTTGCAGTTTCTTCAGTTTTAATCTACAGAACCAATGGATTGTGGTCAGAGTCCACATCTGCCCCTGGAAATGTCTTACAATGTAAAACCTCGTTCCTAAATCTCTGTCTTACCATCATGTAATCTATCTTATACCTTTTAGTATCTCCAGGGTTCATCCATGTATACAACCTTCTTTCGTGATTCTTAAACCAAGTGTTAGCTATGATTATGTTGTGCTCTGTGCAAAATTCTACCAGGCGGCTTCCTCTTTCATTTCTTAGCCCCAATCCATATTCACCTACATGTATTTACCTTGTATTCACCTTAATAGTGTCATAATATATACACTCCTGGAAATGGAAAAAAGAACACATTGACACCGGTGGTGTGTCAGACCCACCATACTTGCTCCGGACACTGCGAGAGGGCTGTACAAGCAATGATCACACGCACGGCACAGCGGACACACCAGGAACCGTGGTGTTGGCCGTCGAATGGCGCTAGCTGCGCAGCATTTGTGCACCGCCGCCGTCAGTGTCAGGCAGTTTGCCGTGGCATACGGAGCTCCATCGCAGTCTTTAACACTGGTAGCATGCCGCGACAGCGTGGACGTGAACCGTGTGTGCAGTTGCCGGACTTTGAGCGAGGGCGTATAGTGGGCATGCGGGAGGCCGGGTGGACGTACCGCCGAATTGCTCAACACGTGGGGCGTGAGGTCTCCACATTACATCGATGTTGTCGCCAGTGGTCGGCGGAAGGTGCACGTGCCCGTCGACCTGGGACCGGACCGCAGCGACGCACGGATGCACGCCAAGACCGTAGGATCCTACGCAGTGCCGTAGGGGACCGCACCGCCACTTCCCAGCAAATTAGGGACACTGTTGCTCCTGGGGTATCGGCGAGGACCATTCGCAACCGTCTCCATGAAGCTGGGCTACGGTCCCGCACACCGTTAGGCCGTCTTCCGCTCACGCCCCAACATCGTGCAGCCCGCCTCCAGTGGTGTCGCGACAGGCGTGAATGGAGGGACGAATGGAGACGTGTCGTCTTCAGCGATGAGAGTCGCTTCTGCCTTGGTGCCAATGATGGTCGTATGCGTGTTTGGCGCCGTGCAGGTGAGCGCCACAATCAGGACTGCATACGACCGAGGCACACAGGGCCAACACCCGGCATCATGGTGTGGGGAGCGATCTCCTACACTGTCCGTACACCACTGGTGATCGTCGAGGGGACACTGAATAGTGCACGGTACATCCAAACCGTCATCGAACCCATCGTTCTACCATTCCTAGACCGGCAAGGGAACTTGCTGTTCCAACAGGACAATGCACGTCCGCATGTATCCCGTGCCACCCAACGTGCTCTAGAAGGTGTAAGTCAACTACCCTGGCCAGCAAGATCTCCGGATCTGTCCCCCATTGAGCATGTTTGGGACTGGATGAAGCGCCGTCTCACGCGGTCTGCACGTCCAGCACGAACGCTGGTCCAACTGAGGCGCCAGGTGGAAATGGCATGGCAAGCCGTTCCACAGGACTACATCCAGCATCTCTACGATCGTTTCCATGGGAGAATAGCAGCCTGCATTGCTGCGAAAGGTGGATATACACTGTACTAGTGCCGACATTGTGCATGCTCTGTTGCCTGTGTCTATGTGACTGTGGTTCTGTCAGTGTGATCATGTGATGTATCTGACCCCAGGAATGTGTCAATAAAGTTTCCCCTTCCTGGGACAATGAATTCACGGTGTTCTTATTTCAATTTCCAGGAGTGTATATCAGTTCATGACATCCAGTCTTACAAATTTACTGTCTCTGATGGGCACACGTCCAGATCGTCTGCTCTCAAAATACCAGCCACAGACTGCACCCAGCACAGCCAGTGATTTTCGTACAGAGCGCTACGTGGCGTTACCAATATAGAAACCTAAACAGCCTACTGACACCTAAGCAGCCTACTTACACACAGAGCCGAGTAGTGCCCTAATCTTAGAAGCTGGACGGAACACACTCTAATGTGTGTGCTTAAATGAGGGACACAGTATGAAATTTGATGGAACTGTCGTAGTTGTCAACATTTCCAGTTTTTGGAACAGTGTCTATAAAGAGGCGATTAAAAATAAGGTTGGCGGATAATTTAATCAACAGTGACAATGGGTTCCCTCTTAGCAAGACGTGGAATCCTGTATTGTCTCGCATCGAAATTGAACCTTCTTCGGTGCAGCCCTGAGTGCGATATATCGCTGCCAGCAGTGTTCCACTAAGGGAGGCGCCACGTGTTCCAACATTTCTACGGAATCCAAACTGATCTTCCCCGAGGTCGACTTCTACCAGTTTTTCCATTCGTCTATAAAGAATTCGCGTTAGCATTTTGCAGCTGTGACTTATTAAACTGATAGTTCGGTAATTTTCACATCTGTCAACACCTGCTTTCTTTGGGATTGATATTATTATATTCTTGTGGATGTTTGAGGGTACTTCGCCTGTCTCATACATCTTGCTCACCAGATGGTAGAGTTTTGTCATGACTGGCTCTCCCAAGGCCGTCAGTAGTTCTAATGGAATGTTGTCTCGAGGTACACGAAAAGTGAATGGCAGTGTAAGAACAAATGTAAGAAGAGTACAAGAGTAGTAGAAGTAAGATTAGTGGTTGGGGCTCTCAGTGGCGTACGTACCCCGACGCAGAGCAGGAGTCGATGCAGTCGGCAGCGACGAAGCACGCGAGGTCCATAGCGAGCTGGTCGTTGGCCGTGGCGTTAGTGAGGCCGGCGATAGCAGCCAGGCCGTCGTCACACCCCTCGTACCCGAGCCTCCAGCCCCCCAGCGTCCAGCTCGTTATCAGGCGAAGCATGGCACGCTCCGGGATAGACCGATGCTGGAGGGTCTTGTGGGCTATCACCACTTTAGTGTGTCCTGCAACACGTTGTAACGTATTACTATCTTTACGACGTTTCTCGTCGAGCCATATGTGTTACTTGCATTTCCAGCTGCTTTTCTCACACAAATAACGATAAAAATTCAGAAATTCAGGGTCGCCACCAGCCCAAGCCCTTCCTAACCATTTACAAAATAAAACGGAGCTGGAAAATATTAGTGTAATTACTTTAATAATTTAATTACAAGTACGCAAATTTCTTCAAGCAGCCAGATAAATAGCACTCCGTGTCGTGCATGAAGCAACTTCCAGAATGAGATTTTCACTCTGCACTGGAATGTGCGCTGATATGAAACTTCCTGGCAGCTTAAAACTGTGTGCCCGACCGAGACTCGAACTCACAGTTTTAACCTGCCAGGAAATTTCATATCGGCGCACACTCCGCTGCAGAGTGAAAATCTCATTCTGGAAACATCCCCCAGGCTGTGGCTAAGCCATGTCTCTGCAGTATCCTTTCTTTCAGGAGTGCTGGTTCAGCAAGGTTCGCAGGAGAGCTTCTGTAAAGTTTGGAAGGTAGGAGACTAGGTACTGCCAGAAGTAAAGGTGTGAGGACCGGGCGTGAGTCGTGCTTCGGTAGCTCAGATGGTAGTTGGCCTTTGGCTGTGCTGCGGTGAGGACGCGCTGTTTGTGTTCCTGCCGCGGAACGAGCGCTCGTGTTGTTTACATAGTACTCGGCCGTTTCGCGCGTGCCGTACTCAGCATATAGATCACTATGCCGCACCAATACAGAAAATCGACGCTCAAATTTACGGTCCGCAACGAATTTGCACGGCCCAAAGCACTCGAAGTCGAACGATTTCTACGAGAAGAAGTTAAAATCCCGGCGACCGACATTCTCGGCATTCACTTGTCCATTGTGAGTAGTATCGTATATGTCAAGATCATCAACGACGCAACATGTGAACGGATCCTTCGGGACACGAAACAGGGCCTCCGTTTCTGCCATGCTGATGGCAATGTGGGGACTGTGCACGTCGATTGTTCTGGGATGGGCCTTCGCACGATCAGAATTTTCGAACTTCCTTTCGAAATACCGGCGGAGGCCGTCATGACAGCGCTGCGCCCCTACGGCACGGTCCATGATCATATTGCGGAAAAATAGACGCAATTCAAGACATATCCGATGCTGAACGGCGTCCGCCAGGTCCGAATAGAACTTAAAAGACATGTACCTTCATATCTGAATATCGGTGGCTGCCGTGCCATCGTCATCTACGATGGGCAACCGAAGACCTGCTCTGGTTTTGGGAAGGAGGGACACCTCAGATCAGAATGTATGCAACGTCGAATCACTCAACTGCCGCCGGCTGAAGCGGACCCGCCATCGCAGCCGACGCTGCTTCCTGTGACTTATGCAGCAGCCCTCACTACAGCTACCACTTCACCACGACAGCAGACATCCACATTTACAATTAAAAAAAAACAACACAAAAAACAAAAAAACGATAAAAAAAGAGATAGCTCGACGGCAAAGGTAATTGGCTGGGAATCGAAGAACCCGGGTTCGAATCTCGAAGAAACCTACCGGGTGTTTTTATTTTCTTTTGTATTTTTCCATAAAAAAAGGAAAAAAGAAAAAAAAGTTGTTATCGTAGCTGCCTAGTAAAAAATAAAAAAAGTTGGTAGAGGACTTAAAAAAAAGATGGATAGAGCGCCTGCCATGTAAAAAAAAAAGTGGTTAGCGTGACGGATTGCCGTCCTATGGTCCCGGGATCGATTAAAAAAAAAAAGATGGTAGAGCGCTTGCCCGCGAAAGGCAAAGGTCCCGAGTTCGAGTCTCGGTCGGGCGCACAGTTTTAATCTGCCGGGAAGTTTCATGAAGCAACTTGATTAATACAGGATTGGAAATCAGAGTAAGGGGGTAAGATCGACGCCAAATAATTTAGCTTTAACGTAGATTATTTATTGTAACTAAATATTTGGTTGCACATCCTAACTACACATAATTGGTGCCTGACTCGAAATATTTAAGTAAGAAATACGTGAGAATGAAACAGAGCATAATTTAACTACAGCAAGAAGAAACACAGCAGACGGGGGTGGGAGACAATTATACTATCATCTCCTTTGCATTAATACCATAAAAATTTCTAAGTGAGATTTGCATTACGATTATACGCATGCATTATTCTGGACAGAGGTTTAACCAATACACAAGGCTGTGCGATCATTACTTAACATACTAACTGCGTCTGCTGCTTGCAAACGGCCGAACTAGAGCACGTGGTGCATTCTGATTCAAACCGTTGTGCTGCTTTGTAGAATGCGCACGAAAGAACAGATATTCATGCAGAAATTGTAGCTCATTAAACAAGCAAACTGTTAAAACAAAGCCTATTGTGGTGTCGTGGTGAACCAGAAGGGTCATTGATTGCCAAATACGGGGCACAATATCGGCACACACAGACAAATTCGATTTCCACAATATATAAATCATTTTAAAAAATAACTCGCTTCACACGCTTCAGTTAATCTGAAGTTATTAAGTATTTCACCAGTTAAACATCACGAAGTCCTAACTCAACCTGATTCCTATCACTTGAAAACCCCCTTAACAGCTACGATCCGTGCTCACCAAGCGTTCACCGAAGAGTGCCCCTTTCTCTTTCCAGACTATCTAGCTCCTCGTGCAGCGGAAGCTACCAGAGGGGCAGCCCTCCGTCACCAACCTCACACGCAAAAACAGCCTTCGACACAGCCGTCGACTAAGATGGGTAAACGTCTCTCTTCAGGTATTGGAAACATAAGTTAGTCATCCTGTGCTCTCCTTTGAACGAGAAGCAACATCGTCTGCCCCAGCAGACGATGACATATTCAGCGATTCCCAGAAAACAAAACCGAAACCCACATTAAAACACATATATAATAATCAATAGGCCTTATTTGACTGCTCTGTCTTTCTGGAAGAGTTCATAAACTGAGCTAAAATCAGGTAGTAAAATGAATATGTTGCACAGAATTCGACAAGCGTCTTATGAAACGACTTCACAGACATGTTTCAATGTTTTCACTCATCTTCATGCATGTGCACAATTCTGACAAGATTTTATTAGCTAGTACTACACAGAGGTGATGGCGATATGCATATACAGGGGGTCCATTGACAGTGACCGGGCCAAATATCTCACGAAATAAGCGTCAAACGAATAAACTACAAAGAACGAAACTTCTCTAGCTTGAAGGGGGAAACCAGATGGCGCTATGTTTGGCCCGCTAGATGGCGTTGCCATAGCTCAAACGCATATCAACTGCGTTTTTTTTAAAATAGGAACCCCCATTTTTATTACATATTCGTGTAGTATGTAAAGAAATATGAATGTTTTAGATGGACCACTTCCTTCGCTTTCTGATAGATGGCGCTGTAATACTCACAAACACGTGACTCACAATTTTAGACGAACAGTTGGTTAACAGGTAGGTTTCTTAAATTACAATACAGAACGTAGGTACGTTTGAACATTTTATTTCGCTTGCTCCAATGTGACACATGTACCTTTTTGAACTTATCATTTCTGAGAACGCAAGCTATTACAGCGTGATTACTTGTAAATACCAAGTTATTGCAATAAATGCTCAAAATGATGTCCGTCAACCTCAATGCATTTAGCAATACGTGTAACGACATTCCACTCAACAGCGAGTAGTTGGCCTTCAGTAATGTTCGCACATGCATTGACAATGCGCTGACGCATGTTGTCAAGCGTTGTCGGTGGATCACGATAGCAAATATCCTTCAACTTTCCCCACAGAAAGAGATCCGGGGACGTCAGATCCGGTGAACGTGCGGGTCATGGTACGGCGCTTCGACGACCAATCCACCTGTCATGAAATTTGGTATTCAATACCGCTTCAACCGCACGCGACCTATATGCCGGACGTCCATCATGTTGGATGTACATCGCCATTCTGTCATGCAGTGAAACATCTTGTAGTAACATCGGTAGAACAGTACGTAGGAAATCAGCATACATTGCACCATTTAGTTTGCCACCGATAAAATGGGGGCAAAATATCCTTGCTCCCATAATGCCGCACCATACATTAACCCGCCAAGGTCGCTGATGTTCCACTTGTCGCAGCCATCGTGGATTTTCCCTTCCACAATAGTGCATATTGTGGCGGTTTATGTTACCGCTGTTGGTGAATGACGCTTCGTCGCTAAATAGAACGCGTGCAATAAATCTGTCATCGTCCCGTAATTTCTCTTGTGCCCAGTGGCAGAACTGTACACGACGTTCAAAGTCGTCGTTAAGCAATTCCTGGTGCATAGAAATATGGTACGGGTGCAATCGATGTTGACGTAGCATTCTCAACACCGACGATTTTGAGATTCCCGATTCTCGCACAATTTGTCTGCTACTCACGTGCGGATTAGCCGCGACAGCAGCTAAAGCAGCTACTTGGGGATCGTCATTTGTTGCACGTAGTGGTTGACGTTTCACATGTGGCTGCACACTTCCTGTTTCCTTAAATAACGTAACTATCCGGCGAACGGTCCGGACACTTGGATGATGTCGTCCAGGATACCGAGGAGCATACATAGCACACGCCCGTCGGGCATTTTGATCACAGTAACCATACATCAACACGATATCGACCTTTTCCGCAATTGGTAAACGGTCCATTTTGACGTGGGTAATGTATCACGAAGCAAATACCGTCCGCACTGGTGGAATGTTACGTGATATCACGTACTTATGGGTTTGTGACTATTACAGTGCCATCAATCACAAAGCGAGAAAGTGGTCCAACTAAAACATTCGTATGTAATAAAAATTCATATGTATTAAATTAATATGTAATAAAAAATAGGGGTTCCTATTAAAAGAAAACGCAGTTAATATCCTTTTGACCTATGGCAGCGCGGGCCAGCCTTTGCGCCATCTGGTTTTTCGCTTCAAGCTAGACGAGTTTCGTTCTTTGTAGTTTTTTCGTTTGATGCTTATTTCGTGAGATATTAGGCCTGGTCACTATCAATGGACCACCCTGTATACAGATTAAATCAGTATCCCCTTGCACAAGGTATAAAAGGCGAGTGCGTTGATGGAGCTGTCATTTGTACTCACGTGAGAAGCTTTCCGACGTGATTATGCCCACGTGATGGGGATTAACAGACTTTGAACGTAGAATGTTAGTTTGGGCTCCAAGTATGGGACATCCCGTTTCGGATATCGCTGCGGAATTCAGTATTTAGAGATCAACAGTGACCGTGTGCTGAGAATGCCAGATATCAACCACTACCTTTCACCACAGAGAACGTTACATTTCAGATGTGTTACGACCCGTGGCTCTACCCTTCATTCGATCCCTGCGAAACCCTACATTTCAGCAGGATAATGCACGACCGCATGTTGCAGGTCCTGTACGGGCCTTTCTGGATACAGAAAATATCCGACTGCTGCCCTGGCCAGCACGTTCTCCAGATCTCTCACCAATTGAAAACGTCTGGTCAATGGTGGCCGAGCAAGTGGCTCGTCACAATACGCCAGTCACTACTCTTGATGAACTGTGGTATCGTGTTGAAGCTGCATGGGCAGCTGTACCTGTACACGCCATCCAAGCTCTGTTTGACTCAATGCCCAGGCGTACCAAGACCGTTATTACGGCCAGAGGTGGTTGTTCTGGGTACTGATATATCAGGATCTATGCACCCAAACGGCGTGGAAATGTAAGCACATGTCAGTTCTAGTATAATACATTTGTTCAATGAATACACGGTTATCATCTGCATTTCTTCTTGGTGTTGCAATTTTATTGTCCAGTAGTGTAGTTCTAAGTTGTAGGGGACGGATGACCTCAGATGTTAAGTCCCATAGTGCTTAAAGCCATTTGAACCATTTTTGTTCATTGTTCATGAAAACGGTTGTGCATGGCAGTTTACGTTTGGAGCCTGAAGATGACTTGGATCTAAATAGAGCCCCCAGTTTTGTTATCAACATTATTCAAGCACCGCAGTTGTCAACAAGGTACTGTGCAAGCTAGTGGGTCGCTCCATAATGGTGCGAGGTGTGTTTGTATGGAGTGATTGGCTCCTTTGAGTCAACTGAACCTGTCATTGACTGGAAATGGTTACGTTAGTGTATTTTGAGACCACTGCCAGCCATTCATTAACTCCATGTTTAGAAACAACGGAGTCATGTCAAGGGGCCACAGCTGATTGCAGAATATCCCGGACAGATCAACAGAATGATTTGGCCAGCCAGATCGCCCGACATGGATCCCACTGAACATTTATCGGACAGACGCCAGAGGTCAGCTCGTGCACAAAATCCTTGCACCGGCAACACCTTCGCAATTGTGGACGGCTATGGAAGCACCATGGCTCAATAATTCCGACACCATACTAGGTGGTACCATACGGCTTTTATCAGCTCAGTGTGTCTACGTCAGCGGTAGTCACTGAGACTGCAGTTAGTGCACGTCAACACGGCTTGAGGTGTCCCGCGTCCTTCGCCACAGAAGTAATTAGCGTATCAGCTGACGGTCAGTACGAGGACCTTAGTGGCGGCTTCCATTGGTCCGGAAGCAGAGAGAGATGCGCCGACAGTGGTCGTGCATGCCGACAACACTCTACACAGGAGTTTCAGCAGATCGATTTTTCGGACGAGTCCCTGTTCTGATAAGAGCATCGTGATGCTCATGTGTGGAGACTCCGAAGAGTATGAACGTGACTGGGTTACATTCGTCGCTCTCCTCGTACATGCCCATTACCTGGGGCTACTGGCTGCGTTGTGTCAGTTGGTACAAAAGACATGATCGGAACTGCCTGGAGGGGCGTTCAATAAATAATGCGACACATTTTTTTTCTTTTAACCCTTTCGGGACGGAGCGCGTTTCCTCAAAGCGGAGCGATTCAGCGGCGCTGTACGGGTTCCATATCCCTTGGTTTCTTTCATCGGTTGTGTTTGACTTACGGGTGTAGTTTTTTTCTTTTTTTTTGTAAATGAAGCTTAAAACACGCTCTCTACCGGCATACTATTTTCATTATTCCATATAACGCAGTTTTTGACTTGGCGGTGGTGTTAGAACAGAAAAAATGAAAATTTTGATTTTTTGTTACTTTTTTTTTAGTTGTGAGGTGAAGCAATGAATTATACCTATTAAAATTAGTTGTATCTTAGTCTTTAAAGTTTTAGCTTTAAAACGACATACGTCCGTGTGAAGAAAAATAAAAAGTCCATTTTTAGCGAAGAAAAATTTAATTTACGTCAATAAACAACAAAATTTCATAAAATTTGCTTAAAACAAACTTTACAACTTTTGCATATCGAGTTTTCGATAGGCAACCATAGTTTACAAGTCCTCTCGGTACTTTGCTACTTTGTGATGGCTGTTGAAGCACTCAGGCAGATGAAGATAGGGGTTGGACGAACAAGCTTCGCAGAAAAAAAAAGGGAACCGTTTTCGCCCTCCTGGCTCGGAGCGATCAGTGCAAACGGCACATTCACACAGTTTTCCGGTGTCTGCTCTTGCGATAGCTCGGTACAGGCCGTCCACCCTGTGTGGGTCGCCGTGCTCAGAGCGTGGCCTCTTGCTCGAGCCCTGACCTCGCCCACAAGCTCCTTGACGAGTCTCTTCCGAAACTGCAAATGACTCTTTGGTGTATCTCCTCTTTTCTTTGCCACGATGACATGCAGTAAGTAAGCGCTGACGATCGCCAACTGCTATTAGCCAGAACGGTTACCCTTTTGTCAGGATGCGCCCCGTCCCGTGTCGATACTCAAAGTCAGTCCCTAGATACAGCACTGCGTGTGTGACGTGACAATCGGTCCACGTATACGGGCCTCGCGTCCCATAGCGACTGTCACGTCGGGCCATGTTTAAGGGCCTTGTGTCCCGAAAGGGTTAAAAGTAGGTCGAATCTATTCAGGATTCCAATACACTATATCATTCCCCACTATTTTTCAACGTAATCTCAGTTCAATGCGACGACCATGTGACACTGTAGTGGGAAGGCCTGTATGATCGCTTGGTACCACTCCAATGGTCGTAACCTCCCAATTATAAACGTACTGTATGCTGCGAAGTGCATCCTTCATTCAACCAAACAGATGGAACTTGGAATGTGCAGACGCGCCGAGGAACCCAGCGAGTGCACACTTTTTGAGAAACGCAACTGGTCAGCACTACCAGAGAGACATAGAGTTCAGCTGTGGCATGATAACACCTTACTGGGTGCACCCCTAAATCCATACGGTACCAATCTACTGGTCGACGTAGGAGCCAACGTCTTGTCGTATCAGTATCCTCCCCATCATCCGTGTACTGCTTCCTGCTCACTGCATCCTTCATTGGGCCAGACAGATGGAAGTCGGTAGTAGCGAGATCCGGGCTGTGGGGTGCATAAGGGAGAAGAGTCCAGTGAGTTTTTATAAGCTCCTCTCGTGTGTGCAGCCTTGTGTGAGACCTTGCAATGTTGTGGAGATAGAGAAGTTCGTTTGCATTTCAATTTACTGAGGATAGCGCATCACACTTCAGAGTTGATCGTTACATTATGTGAGGCAACGGGCAAGAAGTGGCGCCATGAAAATATTCTAAGTTCGGAGTTGGCGTGGCTGCACGGACCGCTAGGCAAGCCGGGGTTGCTCAGCAACCACGTGGTGCCGGCCGTCAGCCGGAGCGAGAGGGGCAGCCCCAGTGCGAGAGCCAGGCCAACCGTGTGGCTGGGGATTCCGTGTTGACGCTGTGTCGATGAAGGAGATTTGTAGGCCGGGAATGCCAAACATGGCGGACTTCGTGAAACTATAATGGGAGACATTTCACAGTTCATGTAGAAATGAATAATAGCTGGAGGAATCATGATACCTTAAAAAGATACATATACATTACCATAATTTGCACGACGATTCTGGTGGTTTAATTAGATTTTCAATATCTTTATTAGGTTAAAGTTTAGTATCTCATTGTAAATTATATAAGTAACACCCAGCAGCGAATTTCCAAAACGTAAACGGTTCATCAGATTTTGACGATCGACGTGTCTTTAGAAAGCTATTAGTGTACACCTAAATTGATATGAATTACAGGCATGTAACTTTAATAGTACATGAGTTATTGGAGGTCATTATTGATGGCAGCCGGCCGAAGTGGCCGTCCGGTTCTGGCGCTGCAGTCTGGAACCGCGGGACCGCTACGGTCGCAGGTTCGAATCCTGCCTCGGGCATGGATGTGTGTGATGTCCTTAGGTTAGTTAGGTTTAAGTAGTTCTAAGTTCTAGGGGACTAATGACCTCAGAAGTTGAGTCCCTTAGTGCTCAGAGCAATTTGAACGATTATGGATGGCATCAGGCGATAAGTAGTCCACAGTTACACGAAAAAAGCGGTAGCACCATGCTTATAAATGTAGTTATTCGTCTACGTTTTGGTCTATATCCGGTATGTGCTATTCACGAAGAAATTGGTCAAATATTTACTGTGTTTTAGGAAGCTCTGAGTCATTAGGCTACTGGCCTACTTTTGTTTCTATTCCTTTGATATATGTTTATTTAATTTGTTTATGTATTAAATATGTGTGTTAGAGCGCGTTTATGGTCCAGCCGTAGGAATATTTATTTAATTTCAAGTCATTTAAATGTAAATCCAGTATTTCGTATGTGTTTCAATATGTTTGTGAGTGTGCGTTGGCTTGGAGACATGGCGGGAGCGCTCTAGCCAATCACAGCGCTCGTTACTACCGTAGGCGACTACCGAAGCCAATGGAGAGACTGGATGGAAGTGGGGGAGGAGCATCGGGTGGCACAGGACACAGGGGAGTGCTGGACGGGAAGGCGCGACGGGCAGTCGCAGGAAATGCTTGGACAGTGTTGAGCAGCTTGTGCGTGGTCGCGGGAGATAGAAATATTTCGTAGCGCCGGCTTGTGCGCTTGTGCGACTTCCATGGCTTCTGCAGTGAAGACGTAGTATGCATTTAGAAGTGAATATCTCACGAGGTTATGCTGTTGTTCATAACTAATTACGTGAAGTAGGAATCTATTGTCTCCCTGTTATTCAACTTATATTTTATTTAATTCCTGAACCATCGATAACCAATAAGTGTTTTGCAGTAATAAGCGGCATTCTTAAAGGTACTTCTGCTTTCGTACTCATCATTTAAAGTCGTTAAAAATAGTATCTGCAGATTTTGTTTAACTGCAATCTTTCAAATATAAATTTCTGTGTTACATTCAAAATTCACAATTGCCGAGTGATAGGAACCTTCGACCATTCGATTCGTGTGTATATTGATATTGTATACCGTAGACTCAGCAGTATTTGGCTTGTAATGCGGCAACTACGTATCCCAGCCCCTAGACAAAGAAACCAGCCAAATATATATATATAATATTTCTATATACAAATTCTAAGATGTTATCTGTTCTTTCGGAACATGTACGAAAGAACAGATACCATCTTAGTATATATATGGTTAAGGCTCACCGGCTACTTGACCATCTTCTTCTGCTGCACAAACAGTGCCCGAACTCTTACGGGAATCGGCAACGCGCCGCGAGTAATGAGTATAATGGGCGGGGGCACTACGAATGTAGTGCGGGGGAATACGTTGAGGATGTGGGTTCGGCGGCAGGCGTGCCGGAGGTGAGTCCCTGCAGTGGCGCCGTCCTCTGTGTCCTCGGTGGGTCGGCAGTCTGGCTTCAGCTGCCGCAGCGGCCGCACGCTCCTCAAGTTTGCTCCGTCAACGCTCAGTGTTTACACCAGTGTTTTCGTGTTTCGTGATCGTTTATTGGCGTTTTGCACGTGAATTAAGCGTTATCAATTGAGCATTTGGTCTTCGTTCGTGTCGTCTTTCTACGTAGCGCCGTTGGGATTTCGGCGTTGTCCGAGATTTCTTCGCTGCAGAACACCATGGCAAACTCCGTGAGAAAAAACACCGTGATTTTCACCTTCGACAAGTACACGCGTCGAGTACAGCCCTCTGCACTTGAAATACACGACTGGATTACCGACCGAGGTAATTGGCCTTCATTCTGAATCTGTTCATACCATGCAGCTAGACTCTGATGAATACTGCATTTTTGAAAAGTTTAACGATTGCGTGAGTGTAGACCGCTTTCTGGCAAAATTTGGTTATGAAACGGAATTTATACACCGTGATGGTACTAAAAGTACTGTCAAACTCCGGAATTCCGAGTCTGTAATTAGGAATGTTAGGGTTTTGAATATTCCCATAGAAGTAGACAACTCGAAAATTAAAGATGTCCTTTCAAAGTACAGGGTTGTCAGGAAAATAGTCAGCGAAAGGTGGGCTTCGCATTTCAAGCTGCAGTGCTTTAACGGCATTCGCTCCGTGGAGATGGAAGTGAAGGCAAACATTCCCTCCCATATCTTTGTTGACGGGCACAAGGCGCATGTTGTGTACTCAGGGCAAACCCCTACATGTCATGTATGTAACGAGTCTGGTCACCTCCGTCAGGACTGCCCTCGCCGTCTTTTTGTGCTAACAAATAACCTTACAGCGCCGGAAAGTAACACTCAACGATTTGTTGCCAGCCATACAACAGAGCCGGCGGCTGTCGTGGATCCTGTTACAACCTCTGAAAATGTTGCACTTAATGTCAATGACTTTCCGTCTTTAAAACCTGCATTAACTGCTGAAATTCCTTTGCGTGACAGCGAGATTCCCACTAAAAAGCGTCCCCTAGAGGACACTGAAAAAATGTTGATGAGGACTCTTCCTGTGAGACACCCGTTGCCAGGAGGCCGAAGCCCAGTCCTGAAGATCTGTTGGAAGTGGAAAAAGGAGATGGAATGAAGGTCGATGTGTCTCCCACTTCCGCCCAAGGACTTACACCGCCACGAACAGATAGTGACGCAGCGGGTAGTGATTTTTCACGGAAATGTGACCCTGAGCCTGAGGTCACGGCTGAAATAGCCGCATCAAGTGCACAGCCCATACAGTGCGAACAGTACGAGGAAGTACCAAGCAAACAACCTGCTGACTCCGAAGCGCAACGCCGCGCCGAAGGAGGAAATAAACAAGCATCACCGCCTCGCCAGCAAGACAACACAACAGACACCACGCCGGAACCAATAATTGACGACTCGCAAGCCACGGCCGTTGCGCCAGACGGCCACCGCCGGCGGCTGCGACCGAAACCGGGTCTTGCTGTCACGTGTCATCAAGCGAAAGCCACACCAGAGAAGAAAGACATCAAGAAAAAGAACATTAAATATAAAGTCATCAGGGCCAACACTGAAGAGGAGAAAGAGAAGGGCCACAGTGACTTATAACAATGCATTGTCAGGATTTCAGGATACTTTTCTTCTCATTCACTTTGTTTAAAAGCAGTGAAAATTTTTCTAGGGAGTTAGTACATGTAATGGGCACACAGCTTGTAAAGATCGTGCCTTGTAGGGAAGCACGTTGCTGCTATAATCATACCGATCCTCATCCCAAATAGCTTCTTCTGGTATGTCTGTGATGCAAGCTTATAGCATTACTACTATTAACATTAATAAAATACAGTCACCCTTGAAACTGGCAGCCCTAAAAGAATTCTTGTACCAGTCCGGGACTGATATCGCGTTGCTACAAGAAGTTGTGATAACGGAATTTCGGATCCCAGGCTTTTTTGAAATTGTTAATGTTTCTACGGAAGCCAATATCGGTACAGCCATTCTTATAAGGGAAGGCATTCCGGTGACTGAAATCGAACGACTAGAATCAGGTTAAGAGCCATAGGCATAAAAATTTTCGATGTGACAGTGCTTAACCTTTACGCCCCATCAGTAAATTCCCACAAATTGGATCGTGCGAAGTTTTTTCAAGATCAACTGATTTATTTATTGAGGAAAAATCTGTGTTCTCTTATACTAGGCGGAGATTTTAACTGTGTTTTAAACCAGAAGGATCAACAACCCAACTTCAACTACTCGCCACAGTTAAAAAAGTTAGTAAGTGATCTACACCTTAAGGATGTGTGGGAACTTCAGCACCCGACGTCAGTCGGGTTCACGTATATAACCAGCCACTCCCGCAGCAGACTAGATAGAATTTACGTGTCACCAAATTTGCAAAATTATTTGTTAAACGTTGAAACTATTCCCGTGTATTTTAGCGATCACAGTACACTTTTAACTTGAATTAATTTAAGTGTACAGCCAACCCGTCGATGGAATTTAAATATCTCTGTTTTAACTGAGGAAGAACTGGAACAGGAAATAAGAGTAGCGTGGACTATGTGCCTCCGCACAGTAGACAAGCACCCAACAGTCATTGACTGGTGGACTAGGAGGGCTAAACCAAGGCTGTGGAAAGTTGTCATGCAGTATAGTGCAGCGAGGCACAGGGAGTTGAGGAATACAATGGAGTTTTTATTATAAAGTTTTAAGAGACTTACATCGACAGGCCCATGATGACGTAATTCGTCTGAATGATATCAAATAAATAAAAGCCAAGTTATTAAGCATTAAACGGAAACAGATGGAGGGACTCAAAATTAAATCGAAAGCCACCTCAGTCGTAGCAGATGAAACAGCTTCTCTGTATCACTTGGTGCGGCATGCTAAAAACAGACGTCTAACTTCAATTGATGAAGTCCAGACGCATACTGGTACGAGGCTCACATGCCAGAAAGAAATACTGGACCAAGTCCACAGGTACTATGAAACCCTATATGCCCATACCACAGTGGAAGATGCAGCTCTCGAGGACTTTCTCACTATTTTAGGTCCACAATTGTCGGGAACAGACAACGCTGTCATCCTGTCACCTATTACTAAAGATGAAGTGCATGTGGTAGTGCGTAACTCACCTTTCAAAAAATCTCCGGGACTTGATGGCCTCCCTGTGGACTTTTATGCCCGCTACTGGTCTATAATTGGGGATGTGGTGTCACCACCAGACACCACACTTGCTAGGTGGTAGCCTTTAAATCGGCCGCGGTCCGTTAGTATACGTCGGACCCGCGTGTCGCCACTGTCAGTGATTGCAGACCGCGCGCCGCCACACGGCAGGTCTAGAGCGACTTCCTAGCACTCGCCCCAGTTGTACAGCCGACTTTGCTAGAGATGGAACTGACAAATTACGCTCTCATTTGCCGAGACGATAGTTAGCATAGCCTTCAGCTACGTCATTTGCTACGACCTAGCAAGGCGCCAATATCAATTGTTATTAATCTTGTCATGCCTGTACCGTCAGACCGATGTACACCAATTATGGATTAAAGTTAAGTATTCCAGCAGCAACGTACCTTATTGGCTATATTAATTACATTGTCCTGTTCCAGACCTCACGCCAGCCTGCGTGAGCTTAACGCGTGCCTTTCGGCTTCCTCCAAATCCCGTGAATTGGCTCCTGCCAATTCACAACAGGGGACAAGATCACTTCCACGGGAAATGAGGTCCTGAACGGAAAACCGGTCCCTGCAGAGTTTAAGGACAGTAAAATAGTACTGATTCCTAAGAGTAAAGGCAAAACCAAGTTAAACAATTTTCGGCCTCTTTCGCTACTAAATTCTGATTACAAAATAATTTCGCGTATTATCAACAAAAGGCTCTCTGCCTTTTCCAACAAAATATTGAGTCATCATCAATCTTGTTCTCCGACCAGAACGATATTCGAAAGTCTATCTGCATACAGAGACGTCATTGCAATTACCTCAGTGACAAATATAAAATGTGCTTTAATCTTTATAGATTTCAACAAAGCTTTTGACCGCGTTAGTCATAGATACCTCTTAGCGAGGCTGTCAAGAATGGCTTTCCACCCCCAGATTGTGAACATGCTAAGGTATATTGCAACTGGTATAAATGCGAAAATAGCAATCAATGGCCAAACATCTAAACCCATACAGATAAGGTGAGGGGTTCCACAGGGCAGCCCCTTATCTATGTTTTTATTTTCCGTATCTTTAGAGCCCTTCCTCTACACTGTCCACGCAGGATTAACAGGTATAACATTGAGTGGTGAGAAAACTGTCATACGAGCTTATGCTGATGACTTGGGCGTAGTAATAGGGAATAAGGAGGAGACAGTTACACTGGAAAGGGAAATCCAAAGATATTGTCTAGCGTCGGGAGCGACAGCAAATGAAAACAAAAGTCAAATATTGAATCTACGGGGCCTAGATCACCTTCGACTGGCATGGGCAAAACAAGACAACAAACATAAAACTTTGGGAATAATCTTAATGGCATGTCCGATGAGGATGGCTGCTTTTAACTGGACGGAAACTAGGAGGAAAGTTCATGGTGCTGTAATGGAGAACATCCATCAAACTATGGACCTGGTGCAAAAAGTCAGATTCATCAACTCCTGCGTTTTGTCTAAAGCGTATTTCACTGCGCAGGTATTTCCAATCCCTAAACTAGTAGCGAAAGGTATCATGTCCACTGTTACCAATTATTTATGGCGAGGAGACATATTCAGGGTTGGTGCGACTACCGTTATACTGGGTGTCAGAAACGGGAGCCTCGGTTTGGTGGATATTCGCAATAAAGCGTCTGCTCTGTTCCTCAAACGGACTTTCCATATACTCAGAAAACTTCCACAATGTATAACCGCAAAGCTCTTTGAGGCTATGACACCCCATAGCCTGCAAGCACCGATTGATGTGCTAAGGATTAATGCCCGTCTGCAGTATGTGAGGAACTTTTTCCTCGAAGCAAGTTATCTTAGTGACGAAATCAGAAGCAACACACGTATCACAGCGCGCGACATCATACTTGAAAGGAAGTTAAATGATGGTAGAAACAAAATTGAAACGAAATTCCCAAATTGTGACTGGAAAGCTGTATGGCGGAACATCAACTATGCCGGGCTATCTACAGACGCTATTTCCGCATGGTACAAAACAGTTAATAATGTCATCAGCACCAACGAGAGACAATATGGGATCGGTTTAAACCAGACACACCTTTGTGGAAAATGCAATCTGGTGGATACACTCAGCCACAGATTCACCTGTGGTGGCAATGTGCATAACTGGAATAGGATCAGACAACAAATCGCCTTTCTCACCAGATCCTCTACGGAATATATAACGCCATCGCTCCTCCTGAGACCAGGCATGACATACTTTCCGAAATAAAAAACCAACGCCATTAGCTGGTTACTGGGAAAATATTTTAGTTATGTCATCCAAAAACTTGGGTCGGACAAAGAGATAGAATTCCTCGTTTACATGAAGTGTGAATATGCAAAAATCAGCACGTATCGCAACCACAAGAAGCACTACGGCAACATGCTGAAGATCGTTTTTGAAAGAATGGGTGATGGACAAATATGTGGAACCACTACAACACCTTAAACGAGAACGAACAGAAGAAAACTGAAAGTCACTTGGTTTCTTATTATTATTTACTATTACCTTGCTTCCAGAACAGTTTTTTCCTTTTTTCAAAACATTTTATCAAAATTACTCGTGTTCGACTTCCAACGTATTTGTGTGATTCGAGAAGAATTGTTAAGTTTTTATCAGTATTAAGTTTCTACTCAGAGAAGAGGTTTCTTCGTCTTTCTTACATCGCAGAATAAAATATTTGTATGGTGCGAAAAGTGGCAATTGACCCTGAATAAAGAAAAGTGTGAAGTTATTCACATGATTACTAGAACAAATCAGCTAAATTTCGATTACGGGATAAGTCACAAATCTGAACGCTGTAAATTCAGCTAAATACTTTGGGATTACAATTACAAATACCTAAATTGGAATGATCACATAGATAATATTATGGGTAGAGCAAACCAAAGACTGCGATTCATTGGCAGAACACTTAGAAGGTGCAAGAAGTCTACTAAAGAGCCTGCTTACACCACGCTTGTCCACCCTATTCTGGAGTACTGCTGTGCGGTGTGGGATCGCCATCAGGTGGGACTGACTGATGACATCGAAAAAGTACAAAGAAGGGCAGCTCGTTTTGTATTATCGTGAAATAGGGGAGATAGTGCCATAGACATGATACGTGATTTGGAGTGGCAATCATTAAAACTAAGGTGTTTTTCGCTGCGACGGGATCTTCTCATGAAATTTGAATCACCAGTTTTCTCCTCCGATTGCGAAAACATTCTGTTGCCACCCACCTGCATATGGATACGAGAAATAAGGGCTCGCACAGAAAAATTTTAGTGCTCGTTTTTCCCGCGTGCCGTTGGAGAGTGGAACGGTAGAGAGACAGCTTGAAGGTGGTTCACTGAACCCTCTGGCAGGCACTTTATTGTCATAGCACAGTAATCACGTAGAAATAGATGTATATGTAGAAATTTGTGAGGGAACAAGGCACTAAGTAGACAGAATCCCGATGAGCGGTAACTGTAAACCTATACCTTATTAACTGATACGAAATTTACTTAGACGTTACGTTCAGCTTGTTAGATTAAAAACCACATATGATCACCGCTATGTTGGTATGGTTCCGCACGATCTCATGCGGGGGATGAACAAGGTTATATGTCAGTACCGCGAGAACTTCTCAGGGTTAGGAGAAGGTGCAAATAAAATAATTTCCATTATACATGGAGTAATACGTCACTTTGTTAACGCGAAATTTGACTAAGGTTGTTATATTATGGCACTACATTACTACGCATTTATGGCTGACTGGGTGTGTAAAGCTTAGGGCATCATTTATGGCTTTATACACAGGTAGTCAACGTTGTGTTTAGGAAATCTATAATAACTTAACCAAACATACACTAACTATAAATACAATATGTACGACCGTCCACTGTATGTAGTCACAAGGGTGACGTGGAACAAAACTCTTAAGGGAAAGATTGATTATTAGTTAGCAGTGGGTTCAAGACCCTATGTATTCAAATAGGTTATGCCACGCTAATTGTCGAAATACACACTCTAGTGTATCAGATATTACCTATTTAGGATGTTGCCTACAAGGCTATTAACTATTTAGGATGAGGATTATTGTGAGCGTCCTGGAATTCTCACATAGACTACCAAGAAATAAGGACCTAATATTTCAAGTAGGGTGTGTCAGAATGAGCTTCTCACTCTGCAGCGCAGTGTGCGCTGATATGAAACTTCCTGGCAGATTAAAACTGTGTGACGGGCCGAGACTCGAACTCGGGACCTCTGCCTTTCGCGGACAAGTGCTCTACCAACTGAGCTACCCAAGCTCGCCTCACGCACCCTCTTCACAGCTTCACTTCTGCCAGTACCTCGTCTCCTACCTTCCAAACTTTACAGAAGCTCTCCTTTGCAGGAGAGCACTTGTTCGCGAAAGGCAAAGGTCCCGAGTTCGAGTCTCAGTCCGGCACACAGTTTTAATCTGCCAGGAAGTTTCATAGGGTGTGTCAGGACGTACAACGCAACTGCCAACGCACTTATGTACTATTGACCGATAAAGGTCAAGCTAATACTATGAACATAAGCTGTATTCTTCCCTATTGAACGGGAACATAAATTACGGATATGGTCTAATAGCGAGCAAAGTGTAAATGTCTCACGTATGTTAATAGCATAAATCAGAACCTAGCATTTAAAGTAGGGTGTGACTGGGCCCACAACGGCCCCATCATCACGCTTACGTGCTGTTGACCGACATAGGTCAAGCACTTACAGGATATTGTCTGCAAACTAACCTTTGATAGGAATAATATTTCAAAGGCTACCCTGTATACAGCGTGACTAAGTGGGCAACGCTATAGTTCTCATAAAAAAGATTCTTTAGAGCAACAACGTCAAAGTTATCTGCCTAGGGAAGAATACTTTAAACTGTATTCCGTAAATATTAAAGTTAGCTTATATTGGCGTCAAGATCTCATGAAATAGGATCGGCCAGCTTGAATTAAAGGCGGGCATAAGTTTTAATGCCTATGGGTAGAGAGAAAAGGCAATGTGTGCCAGCCCCGTAGGTATGTTTGTCTACCATATTGTCAGTTATGTTGGAACGAGAACTATATATACCGTATGGAATATTAATTAAACCATAGTGCTTAACTGTTACTCGTAAACTAATCATTCACTGAATGGGATAACGTTGACCATCTGTATTGCAAAAGTCATCTATATTCAAGTTACATACAGTGATTTGGAAACTTAACTTGTATGTGACAGGACTAAGTATGACAGTACACTACTGGCCATTAAAATTGCTACACCAAGAAGAAATGCAGTTGATAAACGGGTATTCATTGAACAAATATATTATACTAGAACTGACATGTCATTACATTTTCACGCAATTTGGGTGCATAGATCCTGAGAAATCAGTACCCAGAACAACCACCTCTGGCCGTAATAACGGCCTCGATACGCCTAGGCATTGAGTCAAGCAGAGATTGGATGCCGTGCACAGGTACAGCTGCCCATGCAGCTTCAACACAATACCAAAGTTCATCAAGAGTACTGACTGGCGTATTGTGACGAGCCAGTTGCACGGCCACCATTGAGCAGATGTTTCCAATTCGTGAGAGATCTGGAGAATGTGCTGGCCAGGGCAGCAGTCAAACTTTTTCTGTATCCAGAAAGGCCCGTACAGGACCTGCAACATGCGGTCGTGCATTATTCTGCTGAAATGTACGGTTTCGCGGGGATCGAATGAAGGGTAGAGCCACGGGTCGTAACACATCTGAAATGTAACGTCCACTGTCCAAAGTGTCGTCAATGCGCACAAGAGGTGACCGAGACGTGTAACCAATGCCACCCTATACCATCACGCCGGATGATACGCCAGTATGGCGATGACGAATACACGCTTCCATTGTGCGTTCACCGTGATGTCGCCAAACACGGGTGCGACCATCATGATGCTATAAACAGAACCTGGATTCATCCGAGAAAATGACGTTTTGTCATTCGTGCACCCAGGTTCGTCGTTGAGTACACCATCGCAGGCGCTCCTGCCTGTGATGCTGCGTCAAGAGTAACCGCAGCCGTGGTCTCCGAGCTGATAGTCCATGCTGCTTCAAACGTCGTCGAACTGGGGGGGGGGGGGGAGGAGATTAGTGTTTAACGTCCCGTCGACAACGAGGTCATTAGAGACGGAGCGGAAGCTCGGATGAGGGAAGGATGGGGAAGGAAATCGGCCGTGCCCTTTCAAAGGAACCATCCCGGCATTTGCCTGAAGCGATTTAGGGAAATCACGGAAAACCTAAATCAGGATGGCCGGAGACGGGATTGAACCGTCGTCCTCCCGAATGCGAGTCCAGTGTGCTAACCACTGCGCCACCTCGCTCGGTACGTCGTCGAACTGTTCGTGCAGATGGTTGTTGTCTTGCAAACGTCCCCGTCTGTTGACACAGGGATTGAGACGTGACTGCACGATCCGTTAGAGACATGCGGATAACATGCCTGTCATCTCGACAGTGATACTAGGCCGTTGGGATCCAGCACGGCGTTCCGTATTAGCGTCCTGAAGCCACCGATTCCATTTTCTGTTAACAGTCATTAGATCTCGACCAACGCGAGCAACAATGTCGCGATATAATAAGCCGCAATCGCGATAGGCTACAATCCGACCTTTATCAAAGCCGGTAACGTGATGGTACACATTTCTCCTCGTTACACGAGGCATCACAACAATGTTTCACCAGGCAACGCCGATCAACAGCTGTTTGTGTATGAGAAATCGCTAGGAAACTTTCCTCATGTCAGCACGGTGTAGGTGTCGCTACCGGCGCCAGCCTTGTGTGAATGCTCTGTAAAGCTAATCATTTGCATCTTCTTCCTGTCGGTTAAATTTCGAGTCTGTAACACGTCATCTTCGCGGTGTAGCAATTTTAATGTCCAGTAGTGTAGCATCACAAGCTAGTATATTCTGTATAGGACTATGAGGTCAAAGTTATGGTACCAAAAGGTTTTTAACAAAATCAAAGTAATAGCTTATAAATACTGGGCAAATAAATGTGCATTCATACGCGGTGACCAAAAGAGAATAAGGTGGTCGATGTTAACATAAAGTGAATTACGTTGGACGAAACAGTGGTTGGAAACCATCGAAAATGTATTATGCATCCTACCCATCACATTCCACAACCTCTGTCTAACACGCACTCTCACACATTTCGAAAACGTCTTGGGCTCAATGAAGAGATGTAGACTGATTATTTCAGCCTTGCAAACCGCACTTCGTACCATCTGGTCACACGCGAAAGGCTGGACAAAGTCGATTGATGTGTAGTGAGTGTCACAGGCATTTGCTGTCAGACTGTCAATGTTTTATCTTGTTTGATAACGATATATGCAAGCAAAGCCTAGTCTCAGTACATCAAAACTGGGCGGTGATTAAAGTAGTGTGAATCAGTGCTATACGAAAAAGTACTCACTGAAATCGCTACAGTAGGCGTTATATATCCAGCGTTCACCGTAGTTCACGTCGTATCTGGAGGCGGCAACGCAGACACAGTCGAGCACCGTAGTGCCGTTCGCCGCCAGCAGAGCCAGCAGCGGAGCAGCTACCCCCAGTGGATGCATTGCCAGCTGCTGTTGAGACCGAGAGGGAATCACACGCAGTGAGCATAGCAGGCACCGCGGGCCCACTATAAGGATTCTCGTAGCGGAAGTCTTTCCGCAGGATGGGAAAACCACAGGAAGAACGACGACTTCCGTGCTTATTCTTTTTTCCTGTCACAGTGACAACCTGCAAGCACATAGTCGTTTCAGAAGGATATTCCTTCGTTTTACGCGTACCTCTGCCACACGTTTTTAGGACGACAGAGAAAGCCACTAAGGGATAAACGGGTGATACCCAGAAGTGAAGGTTTAGTTTCCGACATAAGAATTGCGAGGCTTGACCTTCTTTAACACTGATTCACCAACTGAGACAGGTTGTAGGCAACTCCGCTCATTGTAACAATAAATTTGTTCATCCCTGTGATTGACGCTATGCCTGTTATCTTATACAGGGAGACAATATTATTGAATTACGTGCAATAAAATCGTCATTACGGTTTGTGTTAGGATGTTCAAACTGCTGGCCACGGGGCACTCTGGGAAATAGTATGCGCTGGCATAGTTTGGTTTAGCGACGTAGCCCACCTTCATTTGGAGGGTTCGTCAACAAGCAAAATTGGCGCATTTGGGGGACTGAAAATCCGCATTTCGCGACCGAGAAGTCTCTTCACGCTCGACGGGTGACTGTCTGGTGTGCAATATCCAATCACGGAATAATCGGTGCGATATTTACCTCGATGGCACGGTAACTACCGATCGGTACATGGAGGTTGTGGAAAATGGTTTCATCCCCATTTTCCAAAGTCATCCTGATTTTGACAATATGTGCTTCATGACAGGCGGAACTCGACCGCCACAGAAGCAGGAGAGTGTCTGATGTCCTGGGGGAGCAGTTTGAGGGCCGCATTCGCGTTCTGGGGCACCCAGAGGCCACTGCCATGGGCCTCGATTGGCCGCCATATCTGGATCTGAAGACATGCGACTAATCTTTGTGAGGCTGTATTAAAGACAATGTGTACAGCAATAACCACAAAACCAGTGATGAGCTGAAAACAGGCATTCAGGAGGTCATCGACAGCGTCGATGTTCCGACACTTCACCGGCTAGTGTAGAATTTCGCTGTTCCTCTGCGTCACATAATCGCCAATGATGGCACGCATATCGAACATGTCACAACCTACATCCGAAAAGGTGTAGTGACGTTTACATGTTGAACAAAGTGTATGTACGCCGCAGTTAGTAACTAATTTAGGTTTTTTTTCACATAGTTCAATAATTGTCACTCTATATCTTACATATATTATAAAAATGAAAGTTTTTGTGCGTTGTAGTATGTCTGTTACCCCTTCACGCTGAAACGGCTGCAAGTGTATAGATAAAATTTGCAATGAGTCTTGCTTGTACCTTGAATTAAAACAGGCTATCTTATATATTTCTAAAAACCAAAGGGTTTCTGGTTCGGGAGAAAAGAAGTGTACCTCATGAAGCGGAAGTAGCCATACTTCATTCATCCAGCATCTGTGAATGAGAGCACTAGTGACTTTTTGCAGACTTTACACGTGATTTCAAACCTTTACGGAACTTTTCCTCGCTGACATTTTGAATGCAATATTCACATATATCACAGATTTTTTCTTTTTTTTCATCAGTCTTCTCACTGATTTGATGCGACCCAACACGAACTCCTCTCCCGTGCCAACCTCTTCATCTCACAAGGGCAGGCCACGACGTTTGGAACGCGGATTTACTTCAAACTTCTCACACTCGTAGTACTCTATTAGGACAACAAAATGTGTAACCAGTAGCGCGCACTTCTCAAGCGTTACTGAGACAATCGCAAGATAATTTCGTTCGTCAAGTATATACCTGTGCGTGGCTGTTTTTACCAGGAAGCGGCGGCAGCCGAGTGGGTAGCGTTCAAGCCCCGTAATCACTGGATCGCTGGATCGAGTCCCGTTCGTCACTCTTTTTATTTCTAACACAATTTTCTTTACTAGTTACAATTGATATAATGGGAAAAATACATGTAATCGGATGAACTTTTGATAAATTTACAATGTTATTTGCCAGTATACAAATTTTTATTATCACAAATAATATAATATTCATAAATATCGACTAGTAAACGACCACACGCATAAAGTGATACTGAAAATGTGTGCTTGTCCGTGTCCCTGTAAATGCAATAGCGTAGTAGTACTCAGCTCTGAAATTATTACTATCACAGAAAATAGACAAGTTTTAATGAAATTATTTCACTGGATTCCTTCAATTAATCTCACTGAATATTTTTACTTAATTTCTTCCGCTCCGGCTATCAGACAAGGTGCTGTGAAAAAATATTTTTTAAATGTACCGCGTAATGGCGGCTAATTGTTAACAGTCAGAGATTACTGTTACTCGCTCCACAGCAGCTGGAAACATGCTAAATAATTTTCATTAAATATTCTTTTCATAAGATAAATGTGGCGTAGGTTCTTGAAATAACACACGGAGATCACATTATACTAATATATTCTTACTAGGACACAGTTTACACCATTAAATATTTGCAATTACGTTACGACAGAAACAAATGCTAGCGCAGCACAATAGCTTGCGTACCTTATTCCAGCTAACACCAGAACGAACAGAACAAAACAGACTAGACAGAAGAATGAGCTTTGCATTGTATTTTGTACTCTTACAAAGATAATCACATTATAATCTCATACAATAAAAATAATGTCTTTCCTGCATTTATCGATATATATATTGTATATTTTTACAGGTAAATCAATGATAAATCAATGTTTGCAATTCATTTTGAGTCACATACTGTCAGTTTTATTTATGTTTCGCCTTGATAAGGGTGAATATTGCAAAAGGGACACTACACAGAGAGTGCAAAACTGCAGTAATGTAGGATAACGCAAAGAAAGTAATAACGCCCTGTGACTCCTGATTGAACTCTGGGGCAGTGTTGACATTAATTGATTCAGAATTGATCCCTTTTAATTAAAAAATGGTGCACATTGATGTTATATTCAGCTATTGAATACCAGATGCAAATGTTGAACATAAAATTAATTAAGAAAGTGACTTGGGATTTCAACTACTTGATTGAAAACAGATGCAGTCGATTAGCACAAATTTATTTTAACTCCCAAACTTCAATCATCACATTACATGACTCTCCTAACAGGCAGTGGTAATAAATTGCATTCACGTGGAGTAAAGCGCGATAAATCATACCTAATTCCTATTGACCGACCCCGGTGTAATGCGAAGTGCGAGAAGAATTCCGCAATACATGGCCCATGAAAGCCTCATGGAAACTTTGCCGATGTGACCCAACAAATTAGTGGCCGAAGCGGACCCAATATCACCGAATTCAGCATGGCGGAGCGTCATCGTTGTGAGGATGTCGGCCGGCCTCATGGTGCTGAAATGCTGCGCTCGTCTATTCACTTCTAGCTATCTTGCTCAGTACATAGCTGAACGAAAACTTTCTATCTCCAAGCTCAATCGTTCCGTTTGCTAAGTCCTAAACTGCAGAGATGCTCACTCTCTCTCAGGCAAGCTGAGTAAAGAACGCCACGTCCGCACTCAAGGCAAGCTGGGAATGGAAGACCACTATGGAGACTTCTCCCAGTCCGCTCTTTGCCTCGGTTTCCCCTCCAGCAAAATTACTTATGCCAATTGCAGCGCAAGTCGCGTTAATTATGTGTCGCTTCCCAGCGCAAACCAGTGCCTGCTCTGGGAAGTGAACAAATTCCCACAAAATTGCCCTTCATCTGAACTTCTGCTATTTAGCTCCTCCCAGGCCATCCATCAAGGTTAGCGTCCGCACAAAACCAATTTTTCCGGAATTCTGACTCCCAGGAGAGTACTTCAAATTCCTTGGCCCTACGTTCCCATTGGAGGCCAGCTTATTTAATTCTGTCGCTCTTCAACTGGTTTACTTCAGACTCTGTGGACCGTGAATTCAGCGTGAAGTTGCGATAGTCACGAACACGCATATTTTGACCTCTGTTGACCGCTCCACTGTAGCTTTGCGCGGCTTTCTCGCATGTTTCACTGAAAACGGGACAACGGACATTTATGAACAGCCATACAAGTTCTCCATCTGCTTTCCGGTACACCAGCAAGGGGTCAACCACCCACTCACTGTCACTCATCTTAAGGCAGCTGGAGGCCGCGCCCCATTGCCGCTTTCTCAGAGCTTGAGCCGCCCTAAGCTGCCTATTGTCGCTTCCCTTCGCCGCTCCCCAGCTGGCCACAGTCAATTCTGAATACTTCCCTGGGATAACCTAGCCTTCAGTAAATCGACGCATTTCCACAAAGTTTTCATGTCGTGTGAATTACTGTAAAACCATCATCTGACATTAATTATTCCAATACATCCATACTATACCCTCAACAAGATGCATTGTGCCTTGTGAGTCATTTTTGTTCAGCCCTACTGTTCGCTCAACGTGAGTTGGGTGATCTTTAATGACTTCATGAAAGGGGCATAGTTCTTGCCATCTTACAATCTGTATTCAACAGCAGCCCATTAAAATTTTTTTTAAACAAAATGAGAAGATATTTCTGTACTTAACTATTTAATCATCATTTTTCGTATTCAATGCTGCAGCACATTCACATAAAATGGTATGTATATATAGCTACCTAATATAATAAGTAAGTTCTGCAGGTGTTAGTATTTTGGTGCAGCCCATACGTGATTTAGAAAAAAAAATATTTTTGCAGAAACCATTTGAACTCATATCTCTATAGCCAATGTAACAAACATATCGTTAAGATGCATAACTTCTCTGAAACGACAGCGTGAATGTAATGTGCAGTGGAGAGGACACACATCAGGCAACAGTACAGTCACTCTAAGTACAGTTCACTGTCGGAAATTCATGTTATTAACCTCTGCAGTGCCTTTTCTGAATCAACCATTTTTATCATTAGTAACAGGCGCAAAATAACCTACACCACCCGTGGTCTGCGTCTGTGAAAAGACGTCTGTACTATTCACCAACACCAGCCATGTAATTAAACAAATATATACCTCAAGATGCAGATGTGAACCATGGAAACGCGTAGTACTAAAATAAACAAGTGACTGACGCAGCAACTGTTTTTATTTCCGATAAAACATATGTGTTTGTAGAAATGCAGTAACTTTGCATTTAAAATTGTTTGAATTGTTTTGGCTTTTAATTACAAGAGACAGGTGTAGGCATGTGTATTCAAATATAGAGATACAGTATGTTAAGAGGCAGAATACGGCGCTTCGGTCGGCAACGCCTATACAAGACGAAAAGTGTCTGGCGCAGTTGTTAGATCCGTTACTGCTGCTACATGGCAGGTTATCGAAATTTAAGTGAGTTTGAACGTGGGGATATCGTCGCCGCACGAACGATGGACACAGCATCTTCGAGGTAGCAATGAAGTGGGTATTTTCCCTTATAACCATATCACGAGAGTACCGTGAATATTAGGAATCCAGTAAAACATCAAATCTCCTATATCAATGCGGCCGGAAAATGATCCTGCAAGAACGGGACCGACGACGACTGAAGAGAATCTTTCAACGTGACAGAAGTGCAACACTTCCGCAACTTTCTGCAGATTTCATTGTTGGGCCAACAACAAGTGTCATCGTGCGAACAATTCAACGAAACATCATCGATATAGGCTTTCTTAGCCAAAGGCCCACTCTTGTACCTTTGATGATTGCACGACACAAAGCCTTAGTTCTCGCCTTGGCCCGTCAACACCAACAGTGGACTGTTGATGACTGGAAACGTGTTGCCTGATCGGAAGAGCTTCGTTTCAAATTTTATCGAGCGGATGAACGTGTACTGGTATGGGGACAACCTCATTAATCCATGGATCCTGCATGTGAGCCATCGACTGTTCAAGTCCCTCCCGCCGGAGGTTCGAGTCCTCCCTCGAGCATGGGTCGTGTGTGTGTTGCTCTTAGCATAAGTTAGTTTAAGTAGTGTGTACGTCCAGGGACCGATGACCTTAGCAATTTGAACACTTTTGACTGTTCAAGCTGGTGGAGGCTCTGTAATGATGTGGGGCGTGTGCAGCTGGAGTCACATGGGACTCCTGGTACGTCTAGATACGATTCTGACAGGTGACACGTACGTAAGCATCCGGTCTGATCACCTGCATCCATTCATGTCCATTGTGCATTCCGAAGAACTTGAGCAATTCCGGCAGGACAATGCGACACCCCTCACGTCCAGAATTGCTACAGAGTCGCTCCATGAACACTCTTCTGCTGTAAAACACTTCCACTGGTCACCAAACTCCCCAAACATGAATAATATTAAGCGTATCTGTGAAACCTTGCAATGTGCTGTTCGGAAGAGGTCTCCAGCTCCTCGTACTTTTACGGACGTATGGACAACCCTGCAGGATACATGGTGTCAGTTCCCTCCAGCACTACTTCAGACATTAGTCGAGTCCATGCCCAGTCGTGCTGCGGCACTTGTGTGTGCTCGCAGGAGCCCTACACGATATTAGGTAGGCGCACCAGTTTATTTGACTCGTCAATGTATTTGTGTAACATGTTTACTCATTACTGTGCTGCAAAACCGTGTATTCACTACTGGAAACAGTAAGCTATTCTTCAATTTGTCTTAGACTTGTAAACATATATTCAAATACGTCACTTTATAATACCCGACTGTCATCTTACCAGGACCAAAATTAAACTAAATCTGAGAAAAACATTGATCTAGATTGTCAAAGGACCTGAAAATAAGCCCCTAGGACTCGAAATGCATTGTGCATTAAAATAAAATCACGATTGACTGAAGGGGGTTTCTCTTTTTTTAATGAGTGTATAATTTACTGATCCATGCACAGAGCCGTTAGTTAGAATTGTAACGGTGGAGTAGGGAGAATCGGAAGGAAGTGCCTCTACGCTAGAGAGGCAAAAGCGCGCCAAAGGCGACGTAGAAGGCACAAAGAGATCGCGCCAGCTGAGGCAGACCGTACACATCCATGTGTGGACGGCGTATTACATTTAAAACCGCACGAAAGATGAGAAAATGGACTTCGTATTTTTTTTTAAATCCTAAATAATTTTTACAAATACCAGTTACTGTAAAAGAATACACCTTTCAAAAGGTTTCCTTTTAAAATTTTACTAGTTTTCGTGTTAAAATTCGCTAAAATTTGCATAATTTTCCGAACGCGACGATTTGTCTACCTTGTAAGTCAAGAACGTTATATCGGCTTTCAGCGAACTACGATTCATTTTGAAGCTAATTTTTTCTTATTGATGGGGATATACAACAATAACATAACAATTACTAATTCAATTTAAAAAAACCTTTATTCATCCATTAAGCATGAACAAAAATTTCATAAACATTAATAACCTTACATGGGCTTGAACCTCTTTTTATTACAAATTGATTCCAGATTTAAGTTTTATGGAGATCCTTGTCTGTAATATGGAAACAAATTATAAATATTTAAGCTCGTGCTATACTTAGGTTGTGATGGGCTGCCTTGAAACATTGACAGAAAAAAAAAAAAAAAAAAAAAAATCCCTGTCGTTTCCTTGCTGAAAATTGTTCAAATGGCTCTGAAGACTATGGGACTCAACTTCTGAGGTCATTAGTCCCCTAGAACTTAGAACTAATTAAACCTAACTAACCTAAGGACATCACACACATCCATGCCCGAGGCAGGATTCGAACCTACGACCGTAGCGCCTGCTGTTTGAAGTGAAGTGGAACAGCTCGCATTCTAGGCTAACGTATCTTCACTTGCAAAGAATTAGAACTTCTGTTGAATGTTGATTCTGTATTTAAACACATACAGTGCAAGTATTATGCTTTATGACAATTGTTAACTGGAAGGAGGGCCATTTGTGAGCGGTGCAAGGGTGGAAGCTATGTTCAAGCAGTACTTGCCTGCACCGACACAGCACTTCCCGTCGTAACCGCCAATAAACTGTTTTCACTAGAACTGTAAAAGGACGTGGGCTAAGTGTCGATTTTATGGAAGTTTTTTTGTGAAATATTGACACAACTTACGTGTGATCCACACTATCGCTGTTACAAGTCACGTTACATCTGATAACATCCTAACCCGAGTCCTAAAATCTACGTTAGTCTTACAACTGCTATTAAAGGAAGCGTAATTTATTCTAGCATAGATTTTCACAGATTAGTGAACTCTGTTCATTTGCTTCAGAAGTAATTTACGGATTGAACGTAGCAAAAATGTTCAAATTTTATTTTATCATTCCATTGTGTCATGTGTGTTTCAGAACCATCCAGATAATTTTGACAATTTTTAGTGTGAGTAGAAACAAAAACTTTAAGGATCGCCGATGACATTGTGATTCCCCCAGAGACAGCAAAGGACTTGGAAGAGTAGTTGAACGGAATGGACAGTGTCTTGAAAGGAGGATATAAGATGAACATCAACAAAAGCAAAATGAGGGTAATGGAATGTAGTCGAATTAAATCGGGTGATGCTGTGGGAATTAGATTAGGAAATAAGACATTTAAAGTAGTAAAGGAGTTTTGCTGTTTGGGGAGCAAAGTTACTGATGATGGTCGAAGTAGAGAGGATATAAAATGCAGACTGGCAATGGCAAGTAAAGCGTTTCTGAAGAAGAGAAATTTGTTAACATCGAGTATAGATTTAAGTCTCAGGAAGTCGCTTCTGAAAGTATTTGTATGGAGTGTAGCCATGTATGGAAGTGAAACATGGACGATAAGTAGTTTGGACAAGAAGAGAATAGAAGCTTTCGAAATGTGGTGCTACAGAAGAATGCTGAAGATTAGATGCGTAGATCACATAACTAATGGTTGTAATGGCTCTGAGCGCTATGGGACTTAACTGCTGAGGTCATCAGTCCCCTAGAACTTAGAACTACTTAAACCTAACGAACCTAAGGACATCAGACACATCAATGCCCGAGGCAGGAATCGAACCTGCGACCGTAGCGGTCGCGCGGTTCCGAGCTGTAGCGCTTAGAACTAATGAGGAGGTATTGAACAGGGTTGGGGGGAAGAGGAGTTTGTGGCACAACCTGACCAGAAAAAGGGATCGGTTGGTAGGATATCTTCTGAGGCATCAAGGGATCACAAATTTAGCATTGGAGGGCAGCGTGGAGGGTAAAAATCATAGAGGGAGACCAAGAGATGAATACACTAAGCAGATTCAGAAGGATGTAGGCTGCAGTACGTACTGGGAGATGAAGAAGCTTGCACAGGATAGAGTAGCATGGAGAGCTGCATCAAACCAGTCTCAGGACTGAAGACCACAACAACAACAACAGTGTGAGGATGTGATTTTCCTGTCAGTTAGTATTCCTTAGCCGCTGTGGTCGAGCGGTTCTAGGCGCTTCAGTCCGGAACCGCGCGACCGCTACGGTCGCTGGTTCGAATCCTGCCTCGGGCATGGATGTGTGTGATGTCCTTAGGTTAGTTAAGTTTAAGTAGTTCTAAGTTACAGGGGACTGATGACCACAGCAGTGAAGTCCCATAGAGCTCAGAGCCATTTGAACCATTTTTTTGTTTACCGAAATATTATTTTCGTGCTGCAGAGGTGACTTCCTCCTCTTTCTTTGTGTTCCTCGCGCACCGTAGCTGCGTATTTACTTCCCTGATGGCGGGAAACCACAAAGCCGGACGCCTGTATCCGTCTTCTCTATTGACGTTACATTCCTTTTTGGAAATCTGAATCTCTTCTCGGACTTTCCTTCTGTAAATGTTGCATACTTTGTCAGCACAACCACGTCTCGAAATCACTGGGCTGACCGCAGGTCTGCTGGTCCGCTGATGCAGATTTCACACTTTGTCTTCACCTCGTGTGGCGTTCGTGCTGTTGAATTCGTTCTTCTACAGTCCTTCCCTTCTATAAATGTTTTGCCGCAGCCGTACGTCACCTCATGAACTCCAGCAGTGTGGGAGTAATCACGTGCGTCCATTTTGGGACAGGAAAAGGCTTTTATTTTTTTCTGACTGAAAAATGTGGTTGTATATAGTTCTTCAGTAGAAATCTCCTGACGCGGTCCGTAACTCTAGACTCAAACAGTAACCTGTCAGAGTGAGAAGACGGTTCTTCGTCCTTCTCATGAACGTAACAATATTGGGTTCTAAATTCTTGTTTATGGACAAACCACTGTAGGCATTCACCTCTACTGTTTTCTTCAGTAATTCAGCTACGACCAGCAAGCTCTTACTGTCGCTCATTCGGAAGTCATCTGATGAGAAAGTGTTAAACACTTCCTGCTTCCGGAGGATTTGATCGCGCAGTTCCAGGAAATTGTGGGGATGTTGATGCCGTTTTAACCACTGTTGCAACATGTTCTGCTGATTTTCTGTGGGGTTCGAGTCATGTCATTTTGCTGATCAGTCGAGATGTAATGTAGCGGGACTCTGAATTTCGCCGCGCTACACTCGTTCCCTCAGATATAAATTATACCGAAGCAGCTGTATGAGCGCCCGACGGCAGAGAAAATATATAAGAAAATGAAGGTACAAAAATTGTGAATCTTTTTGTTTTCTACCCGCTCTTGTCTCTTGAGAGCGGAAGCTTACCTTACTTATTAGCTAGTCTTGGTCGGATTAAGACGAAAAAAAAACTTATTGATGTGCTGACGTATTGTGGAAGTTTGTATGAAATTTGGAGGATGGAAGCAGCAACGTAAAATACATTGCATTCAATACCAAGATGGTTTTAATTTGTAGACATTAGTAGTTCCTGGACAATGAAATTTACTGCAAGATTTTGGAGCAGCTACGACTTTTCATGCAGAAATGAAGCAGGAGATTGTTGGAGAACAAAACATGTTAACGAGAGAAGACATTTAACATGGTAAAGAGCGAACTCTTATCTACGCCATTTCCCCCTGTTAATCACATTTTGTTATTCTCTGTTCTCTTTCAAATAATTTTTGTAGTGGAAATTGGTTTGACTTCCGCTAAGAAACGCCACAAGGACCACCAAAACAATATATTTTCCGAATCACTAAGTCCGATAGCTTTTCTGTAATACGAAGTCCGATTTACATTTCATTCTTTCCCTTCTTCACGGTCATTAACGATTTTAAAACCCCCCTTCTTATTCACCATTTCTTCCCACATTTTCAATCTTTTCTTTTCTTGTTTTTTTTTCTTTTTTATTACCCACTACAATAATATGGTGAGGGAGTGTTGAGAAAACCAGTCATATACTCTGCCTGGCCGAAGAACTCTGCTGTTGTCGTCTTGAAATGTAGGGGTATCAATAGCACACAATCAAATGGTTCAAATGGCTCTAGGCACTACGGGACTTACGGGTATACGGAATGAGTTTTTCCTTGAAAAAATCGATTTTTGGGTAAATGCATTTTCGAAAAATTTAGACTCTCCCGTTTAATACCATGTATAAAATATTTGGATGACATGAATGAATAGAACTATTTTAAATTTTTTAAAATAATTTCGACTCACGATGTTCCGCACCTCGTATATGAGACGCGAAATATACCTGATATAGACAGCCTTGCCAGAGATATAATTGAGCACAAGAGAGTTAGCTTTTCTGTTGGCTACACTGCTAGACAGTTGACGATAGATTCTGCACCATTTGTATTGTTTCCTTTGTGAGTACATCCATGTCATTGTTGTGAAAGTCGTATGTGGGGAAGTCATTGAGTTTTCTTTCCTTCAACATGCCAAGACCTAGTCTGAAGGTATTTAGAAAGCGTGTACATTGGCGCAAGAAAGTAAAGTGTACTAAAAATTCGTCTGATTCATCTTCATCAGTATCTGATGTCCCAGTAGCGACTAACCTCAACACTGGTAGTGATATATTGAGTGATGCTGCTGCCACTACACCGGAAAGTGCTTCAAGAAGAAAACTAGCTGGAATTGAAGAAGAATACAAGAAACTAAATGCTGGGACTACAAAATATGAGGTAATTAACGTCTCTTTATTATCAGACGTTTTGGAGAACAATGTGTGCTGCAAACAATGTGGAAAATGTGGTGTTTCATTGAAAACAAACTTACATGTAGGACTTGCTTGTGAATTAGAGTTGATGTGCAGTTATTTCAAACACAGTGTTACTTTCTTCAATTCCTCACATGTTACTGCAGGTACAGGTAAACTATACGATATAAACATTAGACTGGTTTATGGATTACGGTGTATAAGAAAGGGCAGGGCTGCAGGTGCCATGTTGTGTGGTGTGATGAACCTCCGTCCTCCACTTTCAAAATTTAACAAACACATAATTGCAATAGGATCTGCTGTAGAAGATGTGGCACAGGAAAACATGAAAGATGCTGTTGAGGAAGCAGTTGTTGAAAATAATAATAGCAGAGACTTGTCCATAGCTTTTGATGGAAGCTGGCAGAAGAGAGGCCACACATCTCTGAATGGTGTAGTAACAGCTATAAGTGTCGACACTGGCAAGGTAGTTGATGTGGCAATACTTTCCAAGCATTGCAGATGCAAGGTGAAAATGAAAAATAAACATGAAGAGGAGTGCATGGCAAATTACTATGGGTCAGGTGGTGGTATGAAAGTTCCTGGTGTAAGAAGTATTTATCAACACTCAGTAAAATGGTACAACGTTAGACACATAAATTATCTTGGAGATGGTGACTCAAAGGCTTTCAAAGAAATTGAGGAACTGAGACCCTATGGTAACGATGTGAAAATTTCCAAACTGGAGTGTGTTGGCCATGTTCAGAAAAGGATGGGATCAAGACTTCGACGGCTCAAGGCTAGCATGAAAGGCAAGAAATTGAGCGATGGAAAAACTTTAGATGGGAAAAATAGACTGACAGATGCTACAATAGATCATATTCAGAAGTGCTATGTTCTAGCAATAAGATAGAATACAGCAGATGCAGAATTAATGAGAAGAGCAGTCTGGGCTCTGTTTTTCCATACAGCTTCAAACAATGAGAATCCCCAACATGGGCTATGTCCAAAAGGAGACGACAGTTGGTGCAAGTACAACAGAGGCAAGGTAACTAAGAAACGATACAATCACCCTCATCACCTGCCACCTGCCATAATGGATGAAATAAAACCAATATTCCGAGACCTCGCAGATATTAGTCTACTAACAAAATGTCTTCATGGCCGGACTCAAAATCCAAATATGTGTGTGAACCATGTGATATGGAATAGACTACCTTAAACTGTGTTTGTGGGTAAAACACACTTCACTTTGGCGTTTATGATGATGTTTCATCATTCAATCAGGGCAATATAACAAAGTGCAAAGTTCTGCAGAAGTTGGGGCTCTGTGTAGGACTACGAACTGCCGCAGCTATGCTTTGTTTGGACAAGGAACGGCTCGGGTCTTCTGATAATGCCATAAAAGTATATTCAAAGATGGCTAGACAGCATAGCAGAGCCATCAAGAGGAAGCTGTTGGACGATTCTGATGATACAAGCTATGGAGCAGGCTTGTACTGAAGTAAAAACTTTGAAGCTAATTTCCCGTAACTTCAGTTTTTTTTTTGTATAAGTTACATTTTCTCAGGGCCTATTTATAGTAGAAAGATGAAATTTTCTGTAGTTGTTCCTTAAGACCTTATAATATATCTTAATTAAAAGATATGTGGAATTATTTTGTATTAATGGATGTAAATTTTAAAATACTTGTTAAAATGTATAACTTTTTTTAACATTTAAAAAAATATCTGAAAAACTATACATTATTTTTTCAAAATTAATAATTCAACATAAAAGTAGAACATATCTGTGCGTACTGTGAAAAAATCAAGAGTATCGTCCAAATAACAAATAAGAAAATGTTCCTAACATTTAGCTCAATTTAACATTGTAAGCATTGGGCGTTCCGTATACCCTTAAACGAGGTCATCAGTCCCCTAGAACTTAGCACTACTTAAACCTAACTAACCTAAGGACATCACACACATCCATGCCCCAGGCAGGATTCGAACCTGCCACCATAGCAGCAACGCGGTTCCGGACTGTAGCGCCTAGAACTGCACGGCAACAGCGGCCGGCTGCACACTCATCATAGAGATGTTTACTGAAAGGCAACACCTGATCATTCAGGCATTGCCTTGATCATTCAGAATGTTTGGGTAAACGTGCTGGTTCACGTTAGCGATAGCCTCAGTGAGCGGTCCGTATTCATGACAAGAAAAAAAACGCCAAAAATACCACAGACTCACCTCAGGCTTGAACCAGACCTCGCACACATTCAGAACAAAATACCGGGTGATCAAAAAATCAGTATAAATTTGAAAACTTAATAAACCACGGACTAATGTAGATAGAGAGGTAAAAATTAACACACATGCTTGGAATGACATGGGGTTTTATTAGAAATACTCCATATTGCTAGACGCGTGAAAGATCTCTTGCGCGCGTCATTTGGTGATGATCGTGTGCTCAGTCGCCACTTTCGTCATGCTTGGCCTCCCAGGTCCCCAGACCTCAGTACGTGCGATTATTGGCTTTGGGGTTACCTGAAGTCGCAAGTGTATCGTGATCGACCGACATCTCTAGGGATGCTGAAAGACAACATCTGACGCCAATGCCTCACCATAACTCCGGACATGCTTTACAGTGCTGTTCGCAACAATATTCCTCGACCACAGCTATTGTTGAGGAATGATGGTGGGCATATTGAGCATTTCCTGTAAAGAACATCATCTTTGCTTTGTCTTACTTTGTTATGCTAATTATTGCTATTCTGATCAGATGAAGCGCCATCTGTGGGACAATTTTGAACTCTTGTATTTTTTTGGTTCTAATTAAAAACCCCATGTCATTCCAAGCATGTGTGTCAATTTGTACCTCTCTATCTACAATATTCCGTGATTTATTCAGTTTTCAAATTTATACTGACTTTTTGATCATCCGGCACTTCGTTTGGACTCTGGTTCAATGAGGGCGGGCGTCATTTGACTACAGGCGAAAACGTGAATCTTCAGACAACGTTGCGTTCCACTAGTCACCTACTGTCCACATTCGATGATTTCTAGTCCACTGAAGATGCACAGCTTTATGTGCTTGTGTGAGCAATGGCCCCTTCCAAGGTGACCAACTGCATATGTCCATTGCGTACAGTCCCCGTCGCAATGTTCTCTCGGTGACAGGTTGCGATGGACCTTCATTCACTGCATGCAGCAGTTCCTGTGGGGTGTGGAAGCGATTTTGAGTCACAAGCCGTGAAACGCGTCCCCGGACCGCCTCAGCCTGGATCTTTTTCCTACCACAACACTGCCGTTGTGTTTCGTGGCCAGGTCCGTTACATTACTGCCTCTAGAGTGGCTGAAGGGCGCGCCCGAAACACAGAAAAATCTAGAGACTTCACCACCGTATTCCCTTAGCCAAGGCAAAACAAAATTGCTCATTTTTGTCACTCTGTCATGTCCTTACATTTTCCATTTTTACGTACAACGTCCCATTGAAACACAAATGTCTCATCGACCGTTACTGCCCACCGCTCACATACAGACAGCTCGTGTGCAGTTGATCACATGTCAGCCGTGTGCGGCTCGTGTTGACGCAGTTTACTGCTTCGTATCTTGTCATTACGGTCATGGCACCTCGTTTCTTATTCGATTTACTGGCGTCACTAAATTACTGGCTTGCCTGCCCATGAGTGGCAGCAGCAGCGCTTATCGATACGAGTACTGTGGTACTACACTACTGGCCATTAAGATTGCTACACCAAGAAGAAATGCTGGTGATAAACGGGTATTCATTGGACAAATATATTATACTAGAACTGACATGTGATTACATTTTCAAGCAATTTGGTTGCATAGATCCTGAGAAATCAGTACCCAGAACAACCACCTCTGGCCGTAATAACTGCCTTGATACGCCTGGGCATTGGTTCAAACAGAGCTTGGATGGCGTGTACAGGTACATCTGCCCATGCAGCTTCAACACGATACCACAGTTCATCAAGAGTAGTGACTGGCGTATTGCGACGACACAGTTGCACGGCCAAATTGACCAGACGTTTTCAGTTGGTGAGAGATCTGGAGAATGTGCTGGCCAGGGCAGCAGTCGAACATTTTCTGTGTCCAGAAAGGCCCGTACAGGACCTGCTACATGCGGTCGTGCATTATCCTGTTGAAATGTAGGGTTTCGCAGTGATCGAATGAAGGGTAGAGCCACGGGTCGTAACACATCTGAAATGTAACGTCCACTGTTCAAAGTGCCGTCAATGGGAACAGGAGGTGACCGACACGTGTAACCATCGGCACCGCATACCCTCCCGTCGGGTGACACGCCAGTATGGCCGATGACGAATACACGCTTCCAATGTGCGGCCACCGCGTTGTCGCCAAACACGGATGCGACCATCACGATGCTGTAAACAGTACCTGGATTCATCCGAAAAAATGACGTTTTGCCATTCGTGCACCCAGGTTCGTCGTCGAGTACACCATCGCAGGCCCTCGTGTCTGTGATGCAGCGTCAAGGGTCACGGAAGCGACGGTCTCCGAGCTGATAGTCCATGCTTCTGCAGACGTCGTCGAACTGTTCGTGCAGATGGTTGTTATCTTGCAAACGTCCCCATCTGTTGACTCAGGGATCGAGACGTGGCTGCACCATCCGTTGCACACATGCGGATAAGATGCCTGTCATTTCGACTGCTAGTGATACGAGGCCGCTGAGATCCAGCACGGCGTTCCGTATTACCCTCCTGAACCCACCGATTCCATATTCTCCTAACAGTCATTGGATCTCGACCAATGCGAGCAGCAATGTCGAGATACGATAAAATGTAATCGCGATAGGCTACAATCCGACATTTATCAAAGTCGGAAACGTGATGGTACGCATTTCTCCTCCTCACACGAGGCATCACAACAACGTTTCACGAGGCAACGCCGGTCAACTGCTGTTTGTGTATGAGAAATCGGTTGGAAACGTTCCTCGTGTCAGCACGTTGTAGGTGTCGCCACCGGCGCAAACCTTGTGTGAACGCTCTGAGAAGCTAATCATTTGCATATCACAGCATCTTCTTCCTGTCGGTTAAATTTTGCCTCTGTAGCACTTCATCTTCGTGGTGTAGCAATTTTAATGGCCAGTAGCGTATCTTCGGAGCGACCGCTAGTATTTCCGGGTGAGTTGTGTGGAGCGGGGAGTTGCGAGCGGACATCAGTTCGGTTGGAGCGCAGCAGCGAGGAGGTCCGTGCAGCGCGAGGGCAAGCTGGGGCTGCTGGATGCGAGCTGCCACTGCCGGATCGAGGAGGGGTAGCTGCGAGAGCGACGACTTCGTTGCACTCCGAAACCTGGACGTTTGAGTGAAGAGTTCACTGCTAATGCAACCTAGACCGTGCTGAGTTCTCGCCTTTGGTCGGCAGGTTGTTGCTCCCAGGGCTACTGAGCCTGGCGGCAACGAGTGACGTGTTTCGAGGCAGTGAAATATTGCAGCCCTCTTTCTCTGTTTGTTATTCAACACTGAATTGATTATTATTCTTATTACAACCAGTGGTAACTTCTGCCTTGTGGCCTCTAACGCCCCAGTTACCTGCCCTGGACGTTAGTGTACTTTCCCAGCAGTGTTCCTTTCCTCGTCCTGTTGATGCTGTCCGACACGGTGTGTAAGGGTGTTTCAAAAATGGCCGGTATATTTGAAACGGCAATAAAAACTAAACGAGCAGCGATAGAAATACACCGTTTGTTGCAATATGCTTGGGACAACAGTACATTTTCAGGCGGACAAACTTTCGATATTACAGTAGTTACAATTTTCAACAACAGATGGCGCTGCAAGTGATGTGAAAGATATAGAAGACAACGCAGTCTGTGGGTGCGCCGTTCTGTACGTCGTCTTTCTGCTGTAAGCGTGTGCTGTTCACAACGTGCAAGTGTGCTGTAGACAACATGGTTTATTCCTTAGAACAGAAGATTTTTCTGGTGTTGGAATTCCACCGCCTAGAACACAGTGTTGTTGCAACAAGACGAAGTTTTCAACGGAGGTTTAATGTAACCAAAGGACCGAAAAGCGATACAATAAAGGATCTGTTTGAAAAATTTCAACGGACTGGGAACGTGACGGATGAACGTGCGGGAAAGGTAGGGCGACCGCGTACGGCAACCGCAGAGGGCAACGCGCAGCTAGTGCAGCAGGTGATCCGACAGTGGCCTCGGATTTCCGTTCGCCGTGTTGCAGCTGCGGTCCAAATGACGCCAACGTCCACGTATCGTCTCATGCGCCAGAGTTTACACCTCTATCCCTACAAAATTCAAACGCAGCAACCCCTCAGCGCCACTACCATTGCTGCACGAGAGACATTCGATAACGATATAGTGCACAGGATTGATGATGGCGATATGCATGTGGGTAGCATTTGGTTTACTGACGAAGCTTATTTTTACCTGGACGGCTTCGTCAATAAACAGAACTGGCGCGCATGGGGAACCGAAAAGCCCCATGTTGCAGTCCCATCGTCCCTGCATCCTCAAAAAGTACTGGTCTCGGCCGCCATTTCTTCCAAAGGAATCATTGGCCCATTTTTGAGATCCGAAACGATTACTGCATCATGCTATCTGGACATTCTTCGTGAATTTGTGGCGGTACAAACTGCCTTAGACGACACTGCGAACACCTCGTGGTTTATGCAAGATGGTGCCCAACCACATCGCACGGCCGACGTCTTTAATTTCCTGAATGAATATTTCGATGATCGTGTGATTGCTTTGGGCTGTCCGAAACATACAGGAGGCGGCGTGGATTGGCCTCCCTATTCGCCAGACATGAACCCCTGTGACTTCTTTCTGTAGGGACACTTGAAAGACCAGGTGTACCGCCAGAATCCAGAAACAATTGAACAGCTGAAGCAGTACATCTCATCTGCATGTGAAGCCATTCCGCCAGACACGATGTCAAAGGTTTCGGGTAATTTCATTCAGAGACTACGCCATATTATTGCTACGCATGGTGGATATGTGGAAAATATCGTACTATAGAGTTTCCCACACCGCAGCGCCATCTGTTGTTGAAAATTGTAACTACTGTAATTTCGAAAGTTTGTCTGCCTGAAAATGTACTGTTGTCCCAAGCATATTGCAACAAACGGTGTATTTCTATCGCTGTTCGTTTAGTTTTTATTGCCGTTTCAAATATACCGGTCATTTTTGAAACACCCTGTACTTCGACTGCCTCTTGTACTGTGCATTTTTTTTTTTCGGAGGTCTATCTTGGTTCTAGTGTTTCCTTCGGCCTTGGGTGTTTTCTGAAGATGTAGTGCTGTCTGTCTCTCCGCCCTTGCCTAAAAATATTCCATCATTGTACAGGTGATCGGAAGTTAGGCGAATTGGTTAGTCCGTCAGTAGGCGCTTAAGCTGTCCCTAGTTTGAGTTGCCATCCTGTTACGTGAGTACAACTCTTGGCTGCCTGTATCACCTTACCTTATGTTTGAGTTACCTTCCCAGGCTAACCCTTGGAACACTTGCTGAGAACCGCTTGTCCTGATTCCTTAGATTGTGATGTGTGTTTTAAGGATATTTGTAATTTTCTACTAATTGTTGGTGTGGCCTTCAGCCGAGCAATGATTTCACCTCTTCCGAGATAAGGCCTTCAGCCGTGTTAAAGTGAATTTTTTTGGGAAACTCGTTTTAAAAGCAGGGGGTTTGTTTTAAAAGTGCTATTTGCAATTGTTTTCCTGACTTATAATTGAGGCCTTCAGCCGTTTGTTATTGGAATCTTGTGGCCTTCAGCCGAGTAATAATTTCACTTATAATGATGCCTTCAGCTGTATTACAGTTTCTTTCAAAAGAAAGTATTTATCGTAATATGTGCTATTTGTAATTGTTCTTCAGGCTTCTAATTCAGGCCTTCAGCTGTTTGTTCAAAAATTGGCTCTGAGCGCTATGGGACTTTGCTTCCGAGGTCATCAGTCCCCTAGAACTTAAAACTACTTAAACCTAACTAACCTAAGGACATCAGACACATCCATGCCCGAGGCAGGATTCGAACCTGCTACTGTAGCGGTAGCGTAGTTCCAGACTGTAGCGCCTAGAACCGCTCGGCCACCCCGGCTGGCCAAACAGTACTTTAGGCTGAAGGCCTTAAGAGTAAAACAACTCTAATTTAAAACACAAAACCGGCTAGAAGCCATACAATACCAACAACAAGAACAAATTTTTAAGAAAATAAGGCAGTACACACAAGGGCGCCCATATGTTCGAGGGTCGGCCTGTAATTCAAACACTAACGCTCGCTTGGGTGAAACAACCCAACCGACCGACAATCAGCGGATCCACCGACAAGATAACTTCCACTTCACCCGACCAGCGCACAACATGGAGTTCAACGGAACAACGTAGAAGATATTGGAGCCCACATCCAATCATACATAGAGCTGTCAAACTACACACCGTGTTGGACAGCAACAACACGACGAGGAAACTACACTGCCCGAAATTTACGTCAACGCCCAGGGCAGGTAACCGGAACGTTAACGGCCACAAGGCAGAACATTCCGCTGGTGCACTTCAATTCAAATAACCAAATACAGTGACTCTCCACCGGAGAGTGGGTAGAATTTTCCAACTTGAAAACCACGTTGCTTCTGGCGGGAATATCCCAGCAGCAGACAACGAACTCCAAACGACACACTGTGAACAGTCTTGACTTGATGGTACGTAAAATCAAAACTCAACTTTCGTGTCCAGGATCGGTGAGCCACGGACCTCGTACAATGGGAACAGCGCCACACACTCAGACACCGTGTAGAGACCGCCAGCGGGCCCCCGGCGAAACTACGCCCCGCCGAAAATTCCTCGCTGCCCCAGGCCAACCGACCGATTCCCAGAGCCAGTACGCACACAACATTTAAAATAACTTGTCAGTCAAAATCTCACAAACTACACACAGTTTCACGAACACTTGCACGAAGAACCAGACAATGGCAACGGCAGTGACTGTATAATAACAGGGACGGATCACGAGTCGACACACACAGCCAACCCAAAAGCGATCGCGCCGGCCGGAGTGGCCGAGCGGTTCTAGGCGCTGCAGTCTGGAACCGCGCGACCGCTGCGGTCGCATGTTCGAATCCTGCTTCGGGCATGGATGTGTGTGATGTCCTTAGGTTAGATAGATTTAAGTAGTTCTAGGTTCTAGGGGACTGATGACCTCAGCAGTTAAGTCCCATAGTGCTCAGACCTAAAAGCGATCGCCGGCCAAGAACACATCGTACGGCAAGACGACCGACCGACGACCAACCAAAGTCGTCCCCACTCCAATCATGTGTGTCGGCAACCGTCGGGCGAATCACGGCGGTCCAGACCTGACTGCTGCCGCGCCCCGACTGAACTTGTGCGGCGTGCCAACTCAAACACTGCCAGGTCCCGAAGTAACTCACAGCGCACGACGACCAGGAAGTCAATGCAGTCCAGCAAAGATAATACGGCAGGGTCTAAATCGATAAGCGCTGCTGCTGCCACTCACGGGCAGGCAAAGCAGCACCTCAGTGACACAAGTAATTGAAACCAACATAACGAGGTGGCGGTATGGCAAAAACAGGATGTTAAATAAGAGATGGCACAAACACAAGCCATACACGGCTCAAAGGCCTTCAACCATCATACAGTCAATTGTGTATCTCTCTCTCTCTCTGTGTGTGTGTGTGTGTGTCTTTTTTAAGAGATTGTTTTAAAATTTTAATTTCTTTAAACAAAGTTTACGTTTTTGTTGTGCAACTGAGAGTAACTGATTACGGCCCCATCCACAATCGAAACTTTATCCTGCCCCATCCTGAGAAACCAGATCGCAACATGATTCGATCGCTGCACATCTGTAAAGGCTTAATGATTCATCTGTGTGCGTGCGATGGGGTGACTAATTTGTTGTCCGGTGAACTTGTATCCATGTACGACATTTACACACATACAAAATGTACGTAATTAACTATAATTAAAGGAAAAATGAAAGGAAAACAGTGAAGGACTTCTGATGTGGGAGGCATTGGACCCATAAGTGGGCATAGAAAAGTAAGTTACACGCAGTAATGGTATGTCAAGTAATTTCCAGTGAATGTGGTACTACACTTCAAAGTGACACCGATAAGTGAAATTATTTTTCTTCGTAGTCATAAACTCTCTGTAAGGTCGGAACGTTCTGCCAATCATTCAGCTTCTCCACCATAGAAATCCACTCATTCGCCACGCAGCCTTTCGAGGACCACTGTGTGAATACTGTCTGCAATAGAAAATCTGTTTCCTATATGATGTTCTCGCCAAAAAGATGAAAAATGTGTGGTGCGTGATTTGGACTGTGTGGCCATGGCTCAGCCTGCTGACGGCGCAACTTTGCATTTCTTCTCAGAAGGTGATGAGGTGTGTCTCTCGTCCATAAACGCTCTCTTTCTTGCAGGTGAGGAATGATGTCACATGCTTAGAAAAACTCAGGTTTCATGGAATTGAAGGCTATACTCACAGTTGGTCTGAATCATACTGAACAATCAGAAAGCAAAAAGTTGTGCTGAATAGCAAAAATAATGATGGGAGGGTGGTAAATTCTAGTGAATCGGGAGTTATCACAAAGGGAGTCCCACAAGGATCAATTTTAGGTCCTCTGCTGTTCCATATTCACGTGAATGACCTCTCATTTAACGTTCAGCAAGCAGAACTAGTACTTTTGGCAAATGAAGTGAGTGTTATAATAAACCCCATTCCAGGAAAAGCAGCTGAAGATATTGTTAAAGATGTCTTTCAAAGAATTATTAAATGGTTCTCAGAAAATGGACTCTCCCTTAATTTTGAAAAATTTCACTATATTCAGTTCTATACACCAAATAGTCATACTGACAATTGATTTAGCCTATGAACAGGGCTGAGTTAACAGGGTAGATTACTCCTAATTTTTGGGTGTTCAGATTGATGACAACTTGAACTGGAAGATGCATATTGCTGGGATTCTCAAACAATTAAGTTCAGCTTCCTTCGCTCTTCATACAATCGCTAGTCTTGGTAATAAACAGATCAGCCTCCTAACGTACTTAGCATATTTCCACTCAATAATGTCTTATGGAATAGTTTTCTGGGGTAACTCCCCACTTAGACATAAAGTATTGATTGCACAAAAGAGAGCAGTGAGAATAATTAGTGGTGTTCACCCAAGGACGCCATGTAGGCACCTATTCAAGGAGTTAGGTATTTTAACTGCGCCATCAGAGTGCATATATTCGCTAATGAAATTCGTTATAAATAATCCATCTCAGTTCGTGAAGAACAGTGAAATTCATACGTACAACACTAGAGGGAAAAATGACCTTTCCTATCGATTACTGAAGCTGTCAGTTGCTCAAAAAGAAGTACATTATTCAGAAACAAAAAGTATCTAGCGGGTAGAAGACCAAGCTTTAAATCTATCCTGAAATCATTTCTTTTGCATAACTCCATCTATTCCATGGAATAGAACTGGTAAAAAAAATTGTACCTCTAACTGTAGTTGCATGTGTAGAACCAAAAATTTCAGTAATATTAATATTAGGACTTTTCATGTGTGTATATGTTTCTTGTAATCTGACTTGTTCCACATCATATCGATAAAATAATCGTGAAAATGATCTATGGAACATGACATAACTAAACATGTCTCATCGCCCGTAATGATGCAGCTTGGGAAATCGATGCCTTCGACTGCGCAACGCTCAAAGACGTCTATAGACGCCAAAAGCTTGCACGTTTGTGTGCAGGTGACAGTGATCATGGCACCCATAGTGAAAACAGGAGGTCTTACGTTATTGTCCATTCGCAATGGAGGTGATGGATTCACAGCCCACCGAGGTGAATCAGTTACATGAGTGCGTGGGGTGTGTTCCTTCAGACGTGTCAGCAGTACTGACTGAAAATGTGTGCCAGACCAGGAGTCGAACAGAGGATCTCCCACTCAATAGGCAGTTAACCACTGCCCCACCCAATCACAGTGCTTATCGCAACAGTGCGTACTATCTCAGTAGACCTCTCATCTGAGCCTCATTCCTACCTAGCGCTAGTACCACCTATCTGTAGTCCCGATCAATGTCCTCCATGCTCGTTACTTTCAGATTCCTGAAGGAAGTTGAACATGATTGGGCACTCTCACTGAAGGTAATGGACTCATAGCCCACCATGGCGCCTCAGTTATATGAATACATGGTGTCTCTTCTTTTGGACATGTCAGCAGCGCCGAGTGAAGATGTGTGCTGGGCAAGGGTTCGAACCCAGGATCTCTCACATATCAGGCAACCGAATTAACCCTGAGCCATATGGACACAGTGTTTATCGCAACTGCACACACTATATTAGTATGCCATCCCGCCGATCCACATTCCCACCTAGTGCCATCTATCTGCAGGCACCGTCCATGTCCTCCATGCCCACTACTTTGAGATTCCCACAGGAAGTTGAACGTGATTGTGCACTCTCACTGAAGGTGGTGCATTCATAGCCCACTGAGATGACTTACTTACGTGGATGCAGGGTGTCTATTCTTTTGGATACGTCAGTGGCGCCAGGTAAAAATTCATACCTGACCAGGATTCTAACGAATCCAGGACCTCACACTTACTAGGCATTTGTGTTAAGCACTGCGGTACCCAGACACACTTTTTTGTTGCAACTGCACACTATCTTGGCACACCTTTGGCTGACCCACAATTCCACCGAGCGACACTTATACACAGCCCCTGTCCTTGTCGTCCATGCTCACTACTTCGAGATTCCCAGAGAAGGTCAAACTCGGTTCCGATTTTGCTCTGAACGTGGTGGATTCGTAGCCCACTGGGGTGAATCAGTTATATGAATGGTGATGTCTGTTCTTTCGGAGATTTTGGAGGTACTGAGTAATTGTATGTGCCAGACTGGGATTAAAAACACAGGATGTCCCACTTAGAGGGAGTTGCGTTAGCCACTGTGTCCCAAGACACAGTGCTTATCCCAACTGCGTGCACTATCTCGGTATGCATCGTGGCCAGCCTACATTTCTCCATAGTCCTTGTCCATGGTCTCGACACTAGCTACCTTCAAGTTGCTGCAAGAGGTCAAACACGATTGTGCATTCACACTGAACGTGATGGATTTATAGCCCACCAAGATGACTCAGTTGTACGAATGCATGGCATGTCAGAACGGACATGTAAGTGGCACTGAGTGAAATTGGGTGCTGGACCAGGATTCGAGTATGGGATCTCTTAGTTAACCAATGCACCAACTGGACCATCTCCTTACGCCCCCCACCCGACACACATTCGCATCTAGTGCCAACTATCCGGATTCCCAGTTCATGTCCCACATTCTCGCTACTTTGAGATTCCCCCAGGAGTTCGAAAGTGAGTGTGCATTTGCGCTGAAGATAGTGGATTCATAGCCCACTGAAGCAACTCAGTTATTTGAATGCAAGGTGTTCCTTTGGACATGCCAGCAGCACTGTGTGAAAATGTCTGCTGGACCAGGATTCGAACCCTTGATCTACATCTGCATAGATACGCCTCAAGCCGCTGTACGGTGCATGGCGGAGGGTACCCTGTACCACTAACAGCCATTTCCTTTCCTCGCAAATAGAACAATGGAAAAACGACTGTCTATATGAAACCTGCATGAAGCCTATTTTTTCGTTTCATATCTTCGTTACCCACTATGCAAGGAATAGAAAAGCAACTGGAATCACTCAACAGAGGAAAGTCCACTGGACCTGACGGGATACCAATTCGATTCTACACAGAGTACGCGAAAGAAGTTGCCCCCCTTCTAACAGCCGTGTACCGCAAGTCTCTAGAGGAACAGAAGGTTCCAAATGATTGGAAAAGAGCACAGGTAGTCCCAGTCTTCAAGAAGGGTCGTCGAGCAGATGCGCAAAACTATAGACCTATATCTCTGACGTCGATCTGTTGTAGAATTTTAGAACATGTGTTTTGCTCGAGTATCATGTCGTTTTTGGAAACTCAGAATCTACTATGTAGGAATCAACATGGATTCCGGAAACAGCGATCGTGTGAAACCCAACTCGCTTTATTTGTTCATGAGACCCAGAAAATATTAGATACAGGCTCCCAGGTAGATGCTATTTTTCTTGACTTCCGGAAGGCGTTCGATACAGTTCCGCACTGTCGCCTGATAAACAAAGTAAGAGCCTACGGAATATCAGACCAGCTGTGTGGCTGGATTGAAGAGTTTTTAGCAAACAGAACACAGCATGTTGTTATCAACGGAGAGACGTCTACAGACATTAAAGTAACCTCTGGCGTGCCACAGGGGAGTGTTATGGGACCATTGCTTTTCACAATATACTGTATATAAATGACCTAGTAGATAGTGTCGGAAGTTCCATGCGGCTTTTCGCGGATGATGCTGTAGTATACAGAGAAGTTGCAGTGCCCTCCGCCAAACACCGTTGGGTGGCTTGCGGAGTATAAATGTAGATGTAGATGTAGATGCATGTTTGCGGGAATAGAATCGTTCGGCAGTCAGTTTCAAATGCCGGTTCTCTAAGTCTCCTCATTAGTAGGCAGCTGAATTAACCACTGCCCCATCTGTGTTTGTCGCAACTACCAGCACTATCTCAGAATGCCCCTCAGCCAAACCAAACTCCCACCTCGCACCACCTATTTTAACGTCCCCTTCCCTTCTATCGTCAATGTTAGAAATATATCACCGTGTAAGCATGTGCCTAAACAACTGGAATAAAATTTTGAAAAGGCTATCGTTCCGAAGAATCAATATAAAGTCGATAATGAGGTGGAGGTTAACAACTAGATGCCTTCTAGGACAACTTACTCCGCCTACTTAATTACTGTAAAATTTAGTATGGTTGTTCGAAAGGTTTGTGCTATCATTCACGTACTGTGCCAACGAGAAGGGGTACCACGTGGATCGGAACAGAATAATAAGAGTTACTGAAATAATTGTAAGTAAAAGAAATACGGTCGCCAGCCCAATTGGGCAAAATTTCTGTTCGGTAGGTGAATGAATGAGCCGAACAGTGAATGTCAAGAATTACTCGAACACGCGCGCCAACAGAGGGCTGCACGCACGTTAGCAAATACAACTGAAACATTTACATAATAAAGCGAGAAAGAAAAGAGTTCGCACTCGAAATATCACTAACTAATAGAGCTGAAGTTTTGAAAACATACAAGATAACACTTAGATTAGTGGTTACTTACTGTTGTAAGTGACAATGGCGCAACCTCTCAATAACGTATACTATTTTCATATGAATTTTGGAAAATGGCAAAAAATAATTAACAGAAGCTCCATTGACTTCTGAACAGGGAAGTAGAAATTGATGTGTATCAAAAGGTAATTATTATACTTTAGCACGACTGCAAGTCAAAATATGAACCAGAACTTTACTAACAAAAAATTACAATAATCAATGATATTTGCACTCACTCATTAATGCTAGTTAGTGCTTTTGTTCATAGTGCCAGGAATTATTTTAATTTGATTAGTTGATTTACTATTTACAAAAATTAGATCGCCTCAGATTAAAGTTCAAATGTAAAGTTAGTGAGACTGAAATTACTGAATCCTTTAAGTTCAAATCTTTTATCTAATTGAATAATTTAGTTCATAAGCAAAATTAACTGGCACTGAAATTTTCATTTTTCGTAAGCGGCCTCGGATTATTATAACAATAGGACAGGACAGAAATCTACTTGGTGAATGATTTTAGGAGAATCACGGGTAAACATTTTTGATTAAACTACGGTAATTATTCACTCGCAAAACACCACAAAGCTGAGTAACACCGTTACAAAAATAGTTGACGATAAGCTGTGATGCAGCAATTTTACTTCAGTCCATTCTCGCCGTGACGAAGTTGCTGACGACGATACTGCTGCTGGCTCCTTTCCACGATAATTAGCGAGCACGGGAGTTATTGGCAATGATATTGGCGTGGCGGGTTCTTGATGTTGCTGCAGCCAATATTTCCACCGCCCACGCTCACCACTTGCCACGTGCCGCTAAACAGCCACTCCTCCAGTACAGTGCACGCTATCCATGCGCCCGCACTTCACCAACTCTCACACCAGAGTTCTCTCTCTGTGTAGCCACCACCACCTAAAGAGAAGGCCGCGGCGCGCTCTTGTGACGTCACGCAAAGCGGGCCAGGGTTGGCTTGGCGCTGCGCTTAAAGAATCGAGACGCACGGCCTGCAAATCTTTGTCAAACGGTTTAACAGAACCTATTCCGTAAAAAATAATTAATTTCTGAAATTCTTTTACCTTTAAATGGCAGCTTCATGATGAAGTGCCAATCATTTCGATAATGGTCATAACTATTGTGGTATTTCACAGATGAGTATCAAATTTGAGAACGTTGCCATCAAAAATAGGGGTCGCTATGAATTTGTGTTTGATGCATATTACACATTCTATTGCTGAGTACGAAATACAGATGAGGTTTTGAAATTTTCGTAAAACTTTGGATCAATATCTGCTTCCAATCTCGAAAAAATTGAGCATCTGTAGCAATTTCACTTCCGATCTCAACGCGCGGGAATGAAATATTCATAACGCCTGTCATATCTCGTAAACCGCTGGAGATAACGAAACGAGATCTTGGCAAATGATACCACGCAAAGAGGAGAGTACTTTGCCGAATGGTTAAAATAAGTAACTTTATCAATCGCGATATAGCACAAACTATAGTTTATAATTCTTTTTTACCGGTAATGTAATTGAATAAGACTTATCAATAGCCAGTGAAAACGTACGAGTGCGGGATGTAAATAATATTGCGATGTACATGATAAAACAAGGTACATTTGTGAAAAATGCACTGTGATAAAGTACATTCTTTCTGGACCAGACAACTATTATTTACACTCACTTGAAAAATTCTGCACTAATACAGTGTATAATATTAAATTCCTCTGCCTTTAGTATCCCAAATAAATATTGTGTAGCTGTTTATAGAGCTCCCTCAGGAAAGCTGAGTACATTCCCCAAGCAAACAATCACTTTTAACTCACCTCACATAAACAATTATGCGTTGTTATTGTAATGTAAATTTTCTTCCCTGTAAAAATATGGCAGATTTTGAGCATAAGTCAACAGTGAAAATCTACAAAACTTCAGCAGACATTTGCAGCAGTTGGAATGAGACAATGTGTCAAGCTAAAAACGTCAATAATAAATTTAACCTATTTCTAGATTAATTTGTTCCATTGTTTGACACATCGAAAAATATAACAGATATGCTTCATACAGAGAGATCGCTTTTTAAACATGAAAACAGCAGTTTCAACATTCGTTAGCACTCATGCTAACTAATGCGAGAGTGAAAAACAACACCCACTCACAAATAGAGAATCAAACGTATCGGTAATGCGTAACAAAATACGAACTGCAGAGAAATTTAAACACGAATAAAAAGTAACACGAGCCACAAATTTATATTTCGTTTTCAAAATCAAAATAAAGCCACTTGATAATGAATACTAGGCCTATTTACTGCGAACTTTTGCTCACAATTTTAGTCAAATGTATCCAAAATGCAAGATATTCCACCAGAAAAAAATAACAATTGTACTAGGTATATAGTTTTTACATACCTTCATGTGCTCAGTGGGTTAAAAATTGTCCCGGTGAATCGCTGAAAGACATTTCCAACGCAGATTCGCATCTTTCGGAAAGGAAAATAACATTACTTTCGGTCGAGTTCCGTAATTCCCACGACACCTTGGCACACCACACTTGTAAACCATGATCACAGTAGCTTCACTACACGTAAACACTGTAATCGCTAGTTTTAAGCACGAATATAGCACTCGATCCAACAAACGTGTAGATAAACAAACGCTTCGAAACACAACATGGTGGCCCGCTTGGAGTGACGTCACGACCTGCTATGAATTTCGCGCCGCGGCCTTGTCTCTAGGTGGTGGTGGTGGTGTAGCGCGCTCTCTGACGTAACATCCTCCCGCGTCCAGAGACGCCGCTACTCCAACGATACTTACACGTTGACAAAAACCTAACGCTTCCGTAACATTCCCTCAGCGATTACTCAGCGATATTTACATAATATACATAACTGATTATACAGCAAAATAAACAAATTATTTCATACATCGTGTACATATAAATTTACATAAAGATAAAAGCAAGTACAGGGCTATTACAAATGATTGAAGCGATTTCATAAATTCACTGTAGCTCCATTCATTGACATATGGTCACGACACACTACAGATACGTAGAAAAACCCATAAAGTTTTGTTCGGCTGAAGCCGCACTTCAGGTTTCTGCCGCCAGAGCGCTCGAGAGCGCATTGAGACAAAATGGCGACAGGACCCGAGAAAGCGTATGTCGTGCTTGAAATGCACTCACATCAATCACTCATAACACTGCAACGACACTTCAGGACGAAGTTCAACAAAGATCCGCCAACTGCTAACTCCATTCGGCGATGGTATGCGCAGTTTAAATCTTCTGGATGCCTCTGTAAGGGGAAATCAACGGGTCGGCCTGCAGTGAGCGAAGAAGCGGTTGAACGCGTGCGGGCGAGTTTCACGCGTAGCCCGCGGAAGTTGACGAATAAAGCAAGCAGGGAGCTAAACGTACCACAGCCGACGGTTTGGAAAATCTTACGGAAAAGGCTAAAGCAGAAGCCTTACCGTTTACAATTGCTACAAGCCCTGACACCCGATGACAAAGTCAAACGCTTTGAATTTTCGGCGCGGTTGCAACAGCTCATGGAAGACGATGCGTTCAGTGCGAAACTTGTTTTCATTGATGAAGCAACATTTTTTCTTAATGGTGAAGTGAACAGACACAATGTGCGTATCTGGGCGGTAGAGAATCCTCACGCATTCGTGCAGCAAATTCGCAATTCACCAAAAGTTAACATGTTTTGTGCAATCTCACAGTTTAAAGTTTACGGCCCCTATAACTTCTGCGAAAAAAAGTCACAGGACACTTGTATCTGGACATGCTGGAAAATTGGCTCATGCCACAACTGGAGACCGACAGCGCCGACTTCATCTTTCAACAGGATGGTGCTCCACCGCACATCCATCATGATGTTCGGCATTTCTTAAACAGGAGATTGGAAAACCGATGGATCGGTCGTGGTGGAGATCATGATCAGCAATTCATGTCACGGCCTCCACGCTCTCCCGACTTAACCCCATGCGATTTCTTTCTGTGGGGTTATGTGAAAGATTCAGTGTTTAAACCTCCTCTACCAAGAAACGTGCCAGAACTGCGAGCTCGCATCAACGACGCTTTCGAACTCATTGATGGGGACATGCTGCGCCGAGTGTGGGAGGAACTTGATTATCTACTTGATGTCTGCCGAATCACTAAAGGGGCACATATCGAACATTTGTGAATGCCTGAAAAAACTTTTTGAGTTTTTGTATGTGTGTGCAAAGCATTGTGAAAATATCTCAAATAATAAAGTTATTGTAGAGCTGTGAAATCGCTTCAATCATTTGTAATAACCCTGTATATATACAATAATACGTGGTCAAAGAGCACATCGGCATGAAAGTGTTACACTATCTGCAGTCCCCATCTATGTCCTCCATGCTCGCTACTTCGAGTTTTCTGCAGGAGGTCGAATGTGACTGTGCATCCGCACTAAATGTTGTGGGTTCATAGCCTACCGAGGCACTCAGTTATATGAATGTGGGGTGTCTGTTCTCTCAGACATGTCAGCAGCGCTGTGTGAAAACGTGTGCCGGACCGGGATTCAAACCTGGTACCTCTCCCTTAGCAGGCAGTTACATAAACCAGTGCGCCAGCCAGACTCAGCTTTTACTGCAATTGCGCGGACTACCTCGGTACACCTCTAGCCGATCCACATTCCCACTGAGCGTTACCTAGTGCAAGAATGACTGGACCACTGTGTGGCATGCTATCGTTACAATGTACATTCAGTTTGTTACGTCGATTTCTTTGTAAGAACAGGAAATAGATAGAACCATGTGGTTCCTTTTAAAATAAGGATGCATTTGTTGTGATGACTGACAGAGATGGCATCACTGTATGGCATACAGAACTCTAGCGGCAGCGGCTAGAATTAGGATACTTAAAATGGCAATGTATTCATTATAACAGCAGCATATAATCTCTTCCTCCAGTCGAGTGGTGTAACACCGAATGAAATTCATCCCCAGTTGAGTGAGGCATGTGGTGATGGTGTCATGAATGTTTACTATTAAAAACGGTCTTGATCACGATTTATTTATCAAGGTGACCGGTTTCGACCACTGCTGTGATCATCTTCAGACCATTGAGTAGGAACCTCTTTCTGTTGGAGGATCACTAGTGAGTAGCGATTCTCCAACAGAAAGAGGTTCCTACTCAATGGTCTGAAGATGACCACAGCAGTCGTCGAAACCGGTCACCTTGATAAATAAATCGTGATCAAGACTGTTTTTAATAGTAAATATTTGTAAGACATTGATCACTGCCACTCCCATAATGTATTCAAAAGTAATTTCATGAATGTGTCTGGTGTACGTTCGTGGGTGTGGCAGTTCAAAGGAGGCAGAGTTTCGTGTGACAACAGACCAAGACTATCTCGGCTTCGCACCAACCGGTCAGACTATAAGATCGAGTCAGCCGCCGCGGAGAAAGTTGTTTTTGAGGACTTCCGAATGTTGAACACACTGCGTCCAAAGTCGGAATTTCTATGGGATCTGTGTCACAATCCTGCATAAAGACTTGAAAATGTGAAAAGTGTCCTTCAGCCCCCACGCGGTCCCCAAGGCTACCTGCGCCGCATATTGCCAGGCAATGTTGACGCGTTACGACAGCTTGAATGGGACTTTCTTTTCCTCAGCTGTGCCATTGGAGGAAATATGAACGCCATTTTTCAATCGGGAAACGAAGCAATAGTCAGCCGAATAGAAGCACTCACACTAACCTCCATCAAGGAAATTTCAGGTAAGGACCAGTACTGAAAAAATGATGATGGATGGCCATGTTCTGGGGTACAAATGATGTAATCCTTGCACTCTGCATTCCACAGAGCACTGCGGTGACAGGTGCAGCCTACTAATACATTCTGAAGAACAAGTTCCTACCAGCATTACGTCAAAACGCTCGGAAAATACTGCGCGTGTGCTCTTCCACCATGACAACGCACCAGAGCATCGGGAGAACGCGAAGTTGCGCTCTCTTCGTGGCAATGACTAAAGTGATTTCTCGTGCTCTGTACTCACATGACGTGGCTCTAGCTACTTTTGGCAGTTTCCAACGATGAAAGACACCCTCCGTGGACGCACATTCGTTAGCCGTGCCACTGTTAATTCAGAGATTTTCCAGTGATCGAACCACACTCGTAAAGAATCGTTCACAGCAAGCGGGGCATCATGTCATCGACGTTGTGAAAATTTTTTAAAGATGTAAGGAGACTACGTCAAGAGGTGACACGAGTTTCACAGTTTTCGTGTGAATTATTTGTTAGGAAAAACGTTGGAGGTGCCATCGCCTGAATGGACCTCATAAAATATTTTCCACTCTATGGCGTGATTGTAGAGCAACCGGTGTGTAGGATGAAGAGAAGAAAACGGTCTTGGTTACGAAGCTGAAATTACTGTTTAGTTATTCATCAATGACGCGCGTTCCGGCTAATTATAAGAATCTTCAGACTGGCCTACATTGAAAAACAATCGAATTGTAAAGGCTTGACCCTACCTTGACGTTGTACAAAATTAGGGAAATAAAAATTGGAGTTAGCGATAAAAGTTGATAAGAAATTTAGGGATACTGATGATAAAATAAATTGCCCTCGTCATGTGCAAGAAAAATAGTCGATCAAAATATATGCTCCCACCAAATATCAAAAGCATAACGCCCGATAACCTTGAAATGAATGGAATTAATTAAAAAAACTGCAAGTGGCCATTTTCGTGAAAGTTTTCGTCCGTAAAATGAAGGAGGAAAAAACGGAAAAAGGTGTAAAGTAATTGCCATTCCCACAAGCGTGATGTGGTCCAGTGAACACAAGATAGGTTGAAGTCTGTTCACTCTGTCGAATGGGAAACATGCTGGAGGCGACCTTCTGCATCAAAATGCTTCAAATGGCTTTGAGCACTATGGGACTTAACATCTGAGGTCATCAGTCCCCTAGAATTGGGAACTACTTAAGGAGGAACGTTGATGAAATTGACCAAAAATGCCAATTTTCGATTTATTTTTTATTTGTTAGTACAACTAATTGACAATAAGTTCCCAAAGTTTCAGTGCTGAAATCGCATCCTAAGTGTCTGAAAATTAGTTAAAAGTGTGACGCGACCTCCTTGCAACGCCCACGTTTTGAAGCAGCACTTCAATTCCAGCTCAGTGAACAACGATTCTGTGTATGACTTTTAACCAAACGTGTGCGTGATACATCTAGAAGGCCGTGATACATACTCTTTAGTTTTACAGATCATCTTTGACTCTGAAACTTCCTGGCAGATTAAAACAGTGTGCCAGGACCGAGACTCGAACTCGGGACCTTTTGCCTTTGGCGGGCAAATGCTATACCATCTGAGCTACACAAGCACGAGTCACGCCCCGTCCTCACAGCTTTACTTCTGCCAGTACCTGTGAGGACGGGGCGTGAGTCGTGCTTGTGTAGCTCAGATGGTATAGCACTTGCCCGCCAAAGGCAACAGGTCCCGAGTTCGAGTCTCGGTCCTGGCACACAGTTTTAATCTGCCAGGAAGTTTCATATCAGCGTACACTCCGCTGCAGAGTGAAAATATCATTATGGAAATCTTTGACTCTGTTCTCTATCTTATAAACTCGTATGGAAACGATGCCCTAAAGACACATTTGCATCTGCTACAGTAGTCAGAATTGCAACTTATGATGCAGTTATTGAATTTAATGACGGGAACGTCGGGAGGATGAAGGTATTAAAAAGAATCGGCATCAAGATAGGAAATTTTACTCAAGACATCCTGAGAAAAATAGATTTACAGCGCGTCTCTGCAGCAAAAAAGTTAGTTGAAGATCTGGTAAAGGAAAGAAGACAGACAACAAGAAACCAGAAGAGAAGCCTTGAAGGGAAAGACGACCCAGAGTGCAAATGTGGTGCCTTCTGAAGAAGTGACATAAGGAAAAAAGTTAGGTTGAACTTTAAATTGCGTTTCCTGAAAAGTTTGTTGTTTGAAGTTTATGTACCTTTTCCTCAGATTCTATTAATGATAGAATTATGAAATTTTGTACACATATTTCTGTGAACCTAACAAACATTGTCTCAAGAGCAAATTTTGAAGTTCTAATTGCAAGCTGATATATGGGGCAAAGTGCTTCGAATTTTGCATGAATTTAAAATTATTCTTGTGGAATTATAATTAAAATTAAGAAAATTCTCCTCTTTGACCTGTTTAGAAAACCTCATGAGAAGGGCTTACAACATATAAAAGAGATGAAATAGGGAAAATTTTGCAGAAAATTTTACACAGAGTACGCGAAGGAACTTGGCCCCCTTCTTGCAGCGGTGTACCGTAGGTCTCTAGAAGAGCGTAGCGTTCCAAAGGATTGGAAAAGGGCACAGGTCATCCCCGTTTTCAAGAAAGGACGTCGAATAGATGTGCAGAACTATAGACCTATATCTCTAACGTCGATCAGTTGCAGAATTTTGGAACACGTATTGTGTTCGAGTATAATGACTTTTCTGGAGACTAGAAATCTACTCTGTAGGAATCAGCATGGGTTTCGAAAAAGACGGTCATGTGAAACCCAGCTCGCGCTATTCGTCCACGAGACTCAGAGGGCCATAGACACGGGTTCACAGGTAGATGCCGTGTTTCTTGACTTCCGCAAGGCGTTCGATACAGTTCCCCACAGTCGTTTAATGAACAAAGTAAGAGCATATGGACTATCAGACCAATTGTGTGATTGGATTGAGGAGTTCCTAGATAACAGGACGCAGCATGTTATTCTCAATGGAGAGAAGTCTTCCGAAGTAACAGTGATTTCAGGTGTGCCGCAGGGGAGTGTCATAGGACCGTTGCTATTCACAATATACATAAATGACCTTGTGGATGACATCGGAAGTTCACTGAGGCTTTTTGCAGATGATGCTGTGGTGTACCGAGAGGTTGTAACAATGGAAAATTGTACTGAAATGCAGGAGGATCTGCAGCGAATTGACGCATGGTGCAGGGAATGGCAATTGAATCTCAATGTAGACGAGTGTAATGTGCTGCGAATATACAGAAAGATAGATCCTTTATCATTTAGCTACAAAATAGGAGGTCAGCAACTGGAAGCAGTTAATACCATAAATTATCTGGGAGTACGCATTAGGAGTGATTTAAAATGGAATGATCATATAATGTTGATCGTCGGTAAAGCAGATGCCAGACTGAGATTCATTGGAAGAATCCTAAGGAAATGCAATCCGAAAACAAAGGAAGTAGGTTACAGTACGCTTGTTCGCCCACTGCTTGAATACTGTTCAGCAGTGTGGGATCCGTACCAGATAGGGTTGATAGAAGAGATAGAGAAGATCCAACGGAGAGCAGCGCGCTTCGCTACAGGATCATTTAGTAATCGCGAAAGCGTTACGGAGATGGTAGATAAACTCCAGTGGAAGACTCTGCAGGAGAGACGCTCAGTAGCTCGGTACGGGCTTTTATTGAAGTTTCGAGAACATACCTTCACCGAAGAGTCAAGCAGTATATTGCTCCCTCCTACGTATATCTCGCGAAGAGACCATGAGGATAAAATCAGAGAGATTAGAGCCCACACAGAGGCATACCGACAATCCTTCTTTCCACGAACAATACGAGACTGGAATAGAAGGGAGAACCGATAGAGGTACTGAAGGTACCCTCCGCCACACACCGTCAGGTGGCTTGCGGAGTATGGATGTAGATGTAGATGTAGAAATCTGTTGAATACTTTGTGAAAGAAGGAACATACATTATTTTTTAAAAATGGAACTTCAAATTTCATTAAAAAAGTTGAATACATATAATCAAAGGATTTTGAATGTAAATGTATTTCTTTCATGTAAAGCGTGGTACAAAATTTCATTGCCATATCTCAAAAACTGTGGATTTGGTGCATTTTTTAAGTACTGTGTGTTTTTCATCAACGTCCCCCCTTGAACCTAACTAACCTAAGAACATCACACACATCCATGCCCGAGGCAAGATTCGAAGCTGCGACCGTAGCAGCAGCGCGGTTCCTGACTGAAGCTCCTAGAACCTTTCGGTCACAGCGGCCGGTCGTTCTGCATCCTGCGACCACACACACACACACTACTGAACACCGAAGCACATCACGCCGGTGGCAAGCGCGCGTTGACCACGGCAGATGGCGTAAGGTCAGTAAGTTATGAATCGTTATTTTTTAACAAAAGTAAAATAAAAACAAACTTACTCTAGTGAAGCTTTAACAAATTTTTACTAAGAAAACTCTTACTGCAAATAACGTTCGTCTTCCAGACTCTTTGTTTCAACATTGCGAGGTTAGTTTCTAAATAATCTTCTTAAAAATACCACTTCATGTCTCACGGTGAACTAACACGACCTGCTGTGATCAACACACACTCACCACAGACCTCATATAGCTGGCAATCAGTAGTGTGTATATGGTAGCAGGATCGAGAACGAATGTTGCGGCACTTTTACTATTTGACTATTTGTACAGGACTGATGACGGGAACATCTGCTTTCCTCGACTGTTTTTGTTGCGCATGACGAGAGAAATTTGATCATACAATGCAGGGTTTCATGGCCGCTATTGTCTTCACTTAAAACTACTGGGCTGATAGGCCCTGGTCGAAGTATAAAACTCTCTCCTGACGTTTCGTATCCGACTGCGGGAGACATCCTCGGAGGTACAGCGGCGAACTGCGAAGAGAACTCGAGGAAGCGCTGATTATATAGGCAGTACAGAGGGCGCCACTCTCCATCACGTGGCGTCGGCTATGTGATTGTCTCTGGTAATGCCAACATTCTCGATTGAAAGTTATCGATCGTCACGGTTGCGGTGCAACGCAGACATCCAGATTTTATCCAGTTTCACAACTTCATCGCCGACCGGGGTGGCCGAGCGAATCTAGGCGCTACAGTTTGGAACCGTGCGACCGCTACGGTCGCAGGTTCGAATCCTGCCTCGGGCATGGATGTGTGTGATGTCCTTAGGTTAGTTAGTTTTAAGTAGTTCTAAGTTCTAGGGGATCGATGACCTCAGAAGTTAAGTCCTATAGTGCTCAGAGCCATTTGAACCATTTTTGAACACCTTCGTCTTTCCTGTTAAAATTATTACTGTGTTTATCAATCTCGATAGCCTCTCTATACATACGTGCATAATAATGCGAGGTTTTTGATATGACGCTCGTCTCGCTGAATTTTATTTCATGATCACCTTCCTTGCAAAAATGTTCCGCTACGGCCGATTTATCCGTGTGACCCAGGCGGCAATTCCTCTTATGTTCAACAAGACGGGTGTTGTGGTACCGATATAAACCTGTCCACAACTACAAGGAATTTCATATACCCCCGGTGTAGCCAAAGGGTGTCGTGCATCTTATGCCGATCTTAAATATTCTTTTATTTTCCTGTTGGGTCTGAAAATAGTTTCCACCCCGTAGTTGCTTAAAACTTTCCCAATGCGATCTGTGACCTTACTAATGAACGGAAGAAAAACTTTGCCCTTGGGCGACTGTTGTTTGTCGTTGCTCCTGATCCTCTGCCTAGAGCGAAGTGCTACATCTATATCCTTGCTAGAATAGCCATTCTTCACGAACGTTGAGCGTAGATGTTCAATGTCAACTTTTAAATAAACAGGTTCACAAATTTTGTACTCCCTGCCTACCAAGGTTTTCATTACACCACTTTCTTGTATAGGGTGGTGGTTTGAATCTTTATGCAGTAAGTTTGTTCATCTCCTCTTGGTTCTTAGTAATACTTTGCAGTGTGGTAATTGGAATAAGATTGACGGTCTAACATTCAAAACTATGGAAGTTAGTGCAGAAATATCAGCAAATAGACAGAAGAAGAAGTTCAATAACTTACAGAAAAACATTTCGGGAGGTTCAGTTGAGGACAATTCTCGAACTTTTATTAACCTGTCTGATAAAGATTTGTCAAAGTTGAAATTTCTGTACTAGCGAAAGGAGGCAATTTTCCTGTGACGCCCCAAAACTTACCCACAGAGGATATTGTAGCAAATATTGAGGCCGGTATCCGTCAGCTACCACACCAGTCCACTGACGCAATTAGGATGGAAACGGCTAGGATTTTACGTACATGTAAGCCACCCAACAATAATTTGTCGCAGGCACATAGGAAGGCGCTGAGGGATATAAGTGGAGATAAAAACATTATTGTTCTTAATGCAGATAAGGGGAATGCCACCGTCATACTGAACAGTGAGGACGATCATGGAAAAATCAATGATATTTTGGTTCCCTCCAATTACAAGAAACTCCAGAAGGATCCGAAAAAAAATGGTTCAAACGGCTCTGAGCACTATGCGAGCTAACTTCTGAGGTCATCAGTCCCCTAGAACTTAGAACTACTTAAACCTAACTAACCTAAGGACATCACACACATCCATTCCCGCGGCAGGATTCGAACCTGCGACCGTAGTGGTCGCGCGGTTCCAGACTGAAGCTCCTAGAACCGTTCGGCCACACCGGCCGGCTTTTATGAACAGATTGACGGGCTGCCCATAGCAGACCTCTTAGGCCTGCTGTGGATAACTTATTTATGGAGACTTTTGAACAACGGGCGTTGCAGACTGCCAGTAAGAGACCAGCCAGATGGTATCGTTATGTTGATGACACGTTCGTAGTATGGACACACGGAGCAGAGGAGTTGGATGCCTTACTGACACATTTAAATATCATTAATCCGAATATCCAATTTACTATGGAGACGGAAAAGAATGGGCAACTGAATTTCCTGGATGTGATTAAACGACGGGACGGAACGTTGGGCCATAAGGTCTATAGAAAGGCCACACGTACTGATCGTTGTCTACATAAAGATTTGAACCACCACCCTATACAAAAAAGAGGTGTAATGAAAACCTTGGTAGACAGGGAATACAAAATTTGTAAACCTGTTTATTTAAAAGATGAGACTGAACATCTACGGTCAACTTTCGTGAAGAATGGCTATTTTAGCAAGGATATAGATTGAGCACTTCGCTCTAGGCAGAGAATCAGGTGCAACGACAAACAACAGTCGCCCAAGAGCAAAGTTTTTCTTCCGTTCATTAGTAAGGTCACAGATCGCATTGGGAAAGTTGTAAGCAAGTATGGGGTGGAAACTATTTTCAGACCCAACAGGAAAATAAAAGAATATTTAAGATCGGCAAAAGATGCACGACACCCTTTGGCTACACCGGGGGTATATGAAATTCCTTGTAGTTGTGGACAGGCTTATATCGGTACCACAACACCGGTCTTGTTGAACATAAGAGGAATTGCCGCCTGGGTCGCACGGATAAATCTGCCGTAGCGTAACATGTTTACCAGGAATGTGATCATGAAATAAAATTCAGTAAGACGAGCGTCATATGAAAAACCTCGCATTATCATGCAAGCATGTATAGAGAGGCTATCGAGATTGATAAACACCGTAATAATTGTTGTGACTTGGCAAGACAGCCAAGCCACTATGATTGGTAGCCGAAAGGCACTCGTCTAAGCTCACGCAGGCTGGCGTGAGGTCTGGAACAGTTATAGGAGTTTATAGTAGGAAGAAAAGTACGTAGCTTCTGGAATACTTAATTTTAATCCATAATTGGTGAACATCGGTCTGACGGTACATGCATCACAAGATAAATAGCAAATGATAATGGCGCCTTGCTAGGTCGTAGCAAATGACGTAGCTGATGGCAATGCTAACTATCGTCTCGGCAAATGAGAGCGTAATTTGTCAGTGAACCATCTCTAGCAAAGTCGGCTGTACAACTGGGGGGAGTGCTAGGAAGTCTCTCTAGACCTGCCGTGTGGCGGCGCTCGGTCTGCAGTCACTGACAGTGGCGACACGCGGGTCCGTGGTATACTAGCGGACCGCGGCCGATTTAAAGGCTACCACCTAGCAAGTGTGGTGTCTGGCGGTGACACCACAATAATTTTATCAGGAAAGACGAAGGTGTGAAACTGGATGAAATCTGGTTGTCTGCGTTGTACGACAATCGTGACGATCGATTAATTTCAATCGTGAATGTTGGCATTACCAGAGACAATCACATAGCCGACGCCACGTGATCGACAGTGGCGCCCTCTGTACTGCCTATATAATCAGCGCGTCCTCGAGTTCTCTTCGCAGTTCGCCGCTGTACCTCCGAGGATGTCTCCCGCAGTCGGAGACGAAACGTCAGTGGAGAGTTTTATACTTCGACCAGGGCCTATCAGCCCAGAAGTTTTAAGTAAAGACAATACCGGTCGTGGGAGCCTACATTGTATGATCAAATTTCCATCGTCATGCGCAACAAAAACAGTCGAGGAATGTAGATGTTCCCGTCATGTATTAAAAGCATAACATCCGATAACCTTGAAATGAACGAAATGAATCAAAGGAAGGGAAAAACTGCAGCTGGCTACTTTCATAAAAACGGAAAAGGATGTTACGTAACCACCTTGCCAGGTCGGCTAATGTGGTCCAGTGAATAGAACGCGGGATCAGTCCTATACAAACAGTCAGATAGTAAAAGTCCCGGAACATTCGTTCTACATTTTAAAAAAAATGGTTCAAATGGCCCTGAGCACCATGGGACTTAACTTCTAAGGTCATCAGTCCCCTAGAACGTAGAACGTAGAACTACTTAAACCTAACTAATTTTTTTGCGGATGTTTCATAATCCATGTCCCTAACTTCCTTATCAAAATTCATCGGTAACCACAATTTATAATGTTCCTTATTTCGTCCATTGCCAAAGTAGGGTAACGCCTTTCTAATTCTATTTTAATGTAGCCCAATCTGAAGAGGTCCTTACGTAGTCAAACGTGCACCATTGACAAATAAATAAACAGTAATTTCAACATCGCAACCAAGACTATTTCCCTCTCCTCGTAAATGCCCCTCGTATGTTGTACGTCTTCCTTCAGCCTGCCAGGCACCGCCTGTCTCTTCACGAGAGCTGACTTACCTCAGGGCTAACTCTGAACTCTAATTTCCCTGTCACCGCGGCGCCGGAGGCAGACTTGAAAGGGCGGCTCGTGTCAGCGACCTGAGAACATAGTGGGGGCGGGAGCGGAGGTGGAGGTGGTAGACAGTGAGTGAGCAGGGCGCGCCTGCTCTGCTCCACCACTTGTCTCGCAAAGTACTCGGCAGACGCACAGACCTGGCGCTATTCCGAGATAAAACTTATTTTAGCTCAACGACGCCTCTCCCAAGTTCTTTGATCACTTACCCAGATACATTACGCTCCCAGACAAAAAAAAAAAACTAAAACACAAATTAAACGTGAAGCATTCAGTAGGGGATGTGGAAACGAACTGAAGCTTCGTGGGTTGCGAGGGCAGGTGATGTAATTATAAATACCTTGACAGTATGAGCGCGCATATCGGTACGATGTTACGCCCCCCCCCCCCCCCCCACCTGTACGCACGGTTTCATCCGGCTAGGAAGGTTGTCATAAAGCACTTCCATCCTATCCTGGTACAAACTATCCCACATCTGTCCTTGATGTCCTGGCCGTCCTTGTTATCCTGGCACTTGGACGGAGTTGACGTCCGAACAGGTACTACACATGTTATATCGGGGATAGTTCTGTGGAGCTTGCTGGACACAGGAATACGTCAGTATCAGGCACACATAAACACTCGTACTACGTGTGCAACTGGCCGGTGAGGCCGAGCGGTTCTAGGCACTTCAGTCAGGAACCGCACGACCGCTACGGTCGCAGGACCGAATCCTGCCTCGGCATGGATGTGTGTGATGTCCTAAGATTAGTTAGGTTTAAGTAGTTCTAAGTTCTACGACTTATCTTAGAAGAAAAATTAAGAAAGGCAAACCTACGTTTCTAGCATTTTTAGACTTAGAGAAAGCTTTTGACAATGTTGACTGGAATACTCTCTTTCAAATTCTAAAGGTGGCAGGGGTAAAATACAGGGAGCGGAAGGCTATTTACAATTTGTACAGAAACCAGATGGCAGTTATAAGAGTCGAGGGACATGAAAGGGAAGCGGTGGTTGAGAAGGGAGTAAGACAGGGTTGTAGTCTCTCCCCGATGTTATTCAATCTGTATATTGAGCAAGCAGTAAAGGAAACAAAAGAAAAATTCGGAGTAGGTATTAAAATCCATGGAGAAGAAATAAAAAATTTGAGGTTCGCCGATGACATTGTAATTCTGTCAGAGACTGGAAAGGACTTGGAGGAGCAGTTGAACGGAATGGACAGTGCCTTGAAAGGAGGATATAAGATGAACATCAACAAAAGCAAAACGAGGGTAATGGAATGTAGTCGAATTAAATCGGGTGATGCTGCCGGGATTAGATTAGGAAATGAGACACTTAAAGTAGTAAAGGAGTTTTGCTATTTGTGGAGCAAAATAACTGATGATGGTCGAAATAGAGAGGCTGTAAAATGTAGACTGGCAATGGCAAGGAAAGCGTTTCTGAAGAAGAGAAATTTGTTAACACCGAGTATAGATTTAAGTGTCAGGAAGTCGTTTCTGAAAGTATTTGTATGGAGTGTATTCATGTATGGAAGTGGAACATGGACGATAAATAGTTTGGACAAGAAGAGAATAGGAGCTTTCGAAATGTGATGCTAGAGAAGAATGCTGAAGATTAGATGGGTAGATCACATAACTAATAAGGAGGTATTGAATAGAATTGGGGAGGAGTTTGTGGCACAACTTGACAACAAGAAGTGACCGGTTGGTAGGGCATGTTCTGAGGCATCAAGGGATCACAAATTTAGTATTGGAGGGCAGCGTGGAGGGTAAAAATCGTAGAGGGAGACCAAGAGATGATTACACCAAGCAGATTCAAAAGGATGTAGGTTGCAGTAGGTACTGGGAGATGAAGAAGCTTGCACAGGATAGGGTAGCATGGAGAGCTGCATCAAAGCAGTCTCAGGACTGAAGACCACAACAACAACAACAACAACAACAACAAGTTCTAGGGGACTGATGGCCTCAGATGTTAAGTCCCATTATGTTCAGAGCCATTTGAACCATTACTACGTGTGGACAAGCATTGCTCTATTGAAAAATGGCATCACGATACTCTGCAATGAGAGTTATCACATGAATACGCATGACGTCCCTGCCATACTCTCGTGCCGTCACAGTTCCCTCAGTCACCACCAGCCATGAACAAATCCGTACGTTATGGCTGCCCATATCATCACACCAGGTAAGCAACACCTCTCTGTCTCACCAGAACATTGGAAGAGTAGGACCTCATTCCTGGTCTCCGATATATTCACGAAAGATGGTCATCCGAAATAGTGCACAACATGGTAACGACATTCGTCAGCAGTCATGCTTCCCGGTCATGACGGTACTCCAAACGTAGCACATTGGCCAAACTGGTCGACATTTTTTAACAGCAGCTTAAAGAACACACTAGAAACAGTGATAGTAATCCGTCTAGCTTCTGTTTCCATCTGGAAACTCAACACCACAAAGCCGAGAAAATTGAAACTGCGTTAGAAATATTACACAAAATACCGAAAGAACTTAATACAAATTTGTCAAATAACGGTAAATTTACATCTATAAAAAAATATCTAGACGAAATTCTAAGTGAACACGCAGATTTTAAACATAAATACCATCTCGAAAACTTTGACAGATTAGTATACGAAAAATAATAGTCATATGGTAAACAAAACTTACAGAGGTCATAGATAAAATGTATAGGATAGTAAGATCAAGAAATTGTAACCTCATCTCTGGTAAGCTGTATATACCCACTTAAAAAATTTTTGCATCACCTCGGTTCCGAGAGTTCCGGAGACTTCACTGAAAACTGCAACAGAGATGAACATAAACATCATTTCTGCCCTCTTTATTGCTCATGAAAACCGCTCATTGCATGTTGTACCACATACAGCGAGAGCTTCAGAGGTGATGGTCCAGATTTCTGTACACACCGGTACTTCTAATACCCCGTAGCTCGTCCTCTTGCATTGATGCGTGCCTATATTCGTCGTGGCATACTATTCACAAGTTCATCAAGGCACTGTTGGTCCAGATTGTCCCTATCCTCAACGGCGATTCGGCGTAGACCCCATCAGATTGCTTGGTGGGTCACGCCGTCTATAAACAGCCCTTTTCAACTTATCGCAGGCACCGTCGATAGGGTTCATGGGTGGAGAACATGCTGGCCACTCTAGTCGGGCGATGTCGCTATTCTGAAGAAAGTCATTCACAAGATGTACACGATGGAGGCGCCAGTAGTCCTCGTTCCTTGTGTTGGCAGAGCCCAACAGACCGCACTGTCAACACGAGGCACGAGCACTGCCGGCGAGTAACTGCCGACGTCCAGCAGTTGGTAAACAGCAGCCAACTTCTCATTCGACGGTGGCCACCAGTCATGGCACACAACACAAGAGCCAATAGACAACAGAGGTCACGTTCTCCCTCCTCGGCAATAACCTATTAAAATAAAGTTCCGCCTCCTTCTTCCGTAAGTGACCAATGAAATGAATTATCTTTTTATAATTATGACGTAATGGCATGCTCAGTGAACAGTAGCAACAAAAAATATAAGGGACAGTGCATAGCTAGAACGCACCAGTAGACCCAGAAGAAGGCCGCTGCAACCGTGGGCGAAACGTCCGTTTTTCTCCAGCAGCAGTAGTTTTATCTATTACGACGCGGTACCACACCCATAAAACTTTTATGTCGATAGTTTGAGGGTGTTATGTGGAATGTTGGATGTTTTATAATCATTATTACTATTTATTTGTATAAGATTTGTTTTTACAAAACCCCTACTCCGTTTTAGCTAAATAATCCTTCAGTGTATAAAATGTATTGCATAACAAGTAGTTTTCAGCTGCCTTTTAAAATAAGTGTATTTTTGCAATTTCTTTAATCTCTTTTGGTACTTTACTGTACAGTTTTATTCCTTGGTAGAAAATGCTGTTTTGAGTTTTATGTTTATTTTTTGTTGGTAAATGTAAGTTGAGTATATCTCTTGTTGCATGGTCATGGACAGAGCTGTTTGTGCAGTAATTACCAATGTTATTTTTGATATTAGAACAAATAAGCCCTCGGTCACAAATATTAAGTCAAAATTGACCAGGTTTCGACGATACTATGAGCGTCGTCTTCAGAATTAAACTAACTGTTCTAAAACATATCTGCGGCTACTAGATGGCGCTCGTAGCAACACCATGTTTACTTGCCCACAATTTCTAACGTGGGCACCTCAGTCTTAACCCTTGTTCACTCAAGTACGAGCAGCCCTTAGCGGCTCGCCATCTTATTTGCAACTATTCATGACGTCGCCTTTCCGGCTTAGATTTTCTAAAATGTGCCTTGTAAGTACTGCATCTCTTTCCAGTCAATAAAACTTTAATTTTATTAATGTATTATATACCTAATATGTTTTAGAACAGTTAGTTTAATTCTGAAGACGACGCTCATAGTAGCGTCGAAACATGGTCAATTTTGACTTAATATTTGTGACCGAGGGCTTATTTGTTCTAATATAATTCTGACACGGTAGCTGAACCTTAGCAGCTATGTTCAAAGTTATTTTTGATATTTACAACTGACTGGTAAATGTATTCACATGGAGCAGTTAAAATCCCCAGCGCTCTGAACAGTTCTTTACAATGAGCTCCACAACTACTTTTGCTCTTTTCTGGATTTTGAAAATTGTGTTCATAATTTTGTGCATTTATTCCCCAAAACAGAATGCCGCAGCTAAGAACTGAAGGTACATATGAACAGCATGTAACTAAAAGACACTGCACGTTAAACACTGATGATAGGATTCTAAGGGCACAACATGCTGATGACATTCTGTTTGCAAGTACCTTTGTGTGTTCACACCACTTCAACTGAGATTCAATATTCACTTCTAGAAATTTTGCGTTTGTTACACAGTCATCGAACAACGGGGAAGAAATACCGATACCAGCTGCACTGCGTGCAACGTTTATGAGTCAGTGTGACTCACGCAAAACGCAGCCGACTGTTTCCTCTGGAGAGACAAGCGGGGACCACTAGCCCAGAGATAACCTCTAGCTCGGACGATTGTTTCCTCGACGGAATTCTGCCTCCTATTGGCTGCACGTCTGCTTCCTGCTATGAATCCCGGTTTCCCTGGTTGCAGTTTAGATTTCCTGCTGCTTGGGGTTCCCAGTCTAGAACCAATATCTTGAGCACGCACCTCTGTCAGTCGTACTGGTAAACCCAATTTTTGTGAGACATTTCTAAGTACAGAAGACTAGTACCTTTCGGTGAAAGACAAAAGGTAAAGCAGTGGTACACTAATCACTGGGGGATTCGAAAGTGGTTGTAGCGGAAGCAATAGAAGAAAGGTTTAGGAGAATATGGGATTGCCAGTAGGAATGACGCAGGGGAGTCCGCAGCTCGTGGTCGTGCGGTAGCGTTCTCGCTTCCCACGCCCGGGTTCCCGGGTTCGATTCCCGGCGGGGTCAGGGATTTTCTCTGCCTCGTGATGACTTGTGTGCTGTCCTTAGGTTAGTTAGGTTTAAGAAGTTCTAAGTTCTAGGGGACTGATGACCGTAGATGTTAAGTCCCATAGTGCTCAGAGCCATTTGACGCAGGAGAGAGAATAATTGTGTTCTGCAATAAACTTCAGATAGTAATGGCGAATACAAGACTCACAAGAGGAAGTATACATGAAAATTTTCCGAAAACGTGGCAAGATTCCATCTGGATTACATCTTTGTCATCCAGAGATTCCGAAATCGGGAAGTGGTCTGTAAAACGTACTCTGGAACAGATATAAACTAGCAACATAATTTAGTAATGTTGAAGAGTAGAATGAAGTCCGAGAGACTGGCCTGGAAGAATCAAAAACGAGTTCGATACTAAAGTACCGAGGAACGATTAGGGGCGATTGAGGCTCTCTGAGGCTATAGAGACTGTGATAACGGGTACTGCAGTAAGGGGAGGGCATGTAAAAAGGGCAGTCACAAAAGCTGAATAGACAAACACAAGAAAAAGAATGGTAAGTTTGAAGAAATCTTGGGTGACAGAAGAAATTCTTCAGTTGAACGGCGAAAGAAAGAAGTGCATATGCCATCAGGCAAAGACAGGAATACAGTAATAGAAATCATTTACGAATGAAATAAATAGCACGCGCAGTGAAGCCAGTACGAAATGCCTCCAAGAGAAATGTGAAGAAATCGAAAAACAAATGATTGTCAGAAAATCTGATTCAGCACGCAGAAATGCCGGAGCAACGTTGGGTGAAATTGAAAGCAAGGGTCTCAAATTTAACAGTGCAATGGCATTTCCATTGTTAACCGCAAGGATGAGAGTGGATTTGTGGAGGGAGTACATTGAAGGAATCTATGAGGAGGACTTGGCTGAGGACATGATAGAAGAAGAAACAGGAGTGGGCTGGAAAGACATTGCGAATCCAGTATTAGAGTCAGAGTGTAACAGAGCGATTTTGCAATCAAGTAAGGAGGAACGGATGGAAAAAATTCCTTCGGAAATTCTAAAGTAGTTGGGGAAAGTAACACCAAACGACTGTCCAAGTAGTTGTGTAGAATCTATGAGACTGGATACATTACATCAGACATTCGGAAAAATAGCATCCAGACAATCCCAAAGTTATCAAGGAAAAATATGTTCAAAAACCATCGCACAATTAACAGCCCATGCATCCAGGCTACTGACAAGAGTAGGGGATGTGTTAGATGAAAATCAGTGTGGCTTTACTAGAAGGTAAAGGCACTAGAGCTGCACTTCCAACGACACGGTTTTAACGCAAGCAAGAGTTAAGAAAAATGAAGACAAATTCATAGGGTCTGTAGACCTGAAAAAACGCTCAGTGGTGTAGAGTGTGGATGTTCGAAAACCTGAGAAAAATAGGTGAGTCGTGACTAGCTGGCGCCAGTCTTATTTTGTTCATGTTGAGATAGATTGGGGTTGAGGTAAGCTATCTTTGCTTTTCGCGTGTCTTATCTTGCGGCTTCGCAACCGAAGCGAGTGGGTTGTTAGCCTTCGGCGGATAACATTCGAGATCTCGTGACATTCGCTGGGAGACGAGTGTTAACGGCTGCCGAACGAGCGTGATGACCGTTATATATTGTGGTGTGAAGTTGGTCGGGCGTTTTGGCGACATGAGCAGCTTAAAGATACAAGTTCTGTGAGTTCGCGGGGAACAAATTTGAAGGGAAGCGGTGAAGCTGTGGAACCCGATCCCTCGTCTTGTGTACCTGATATGGAGTAAGTCGTCGTAATTGTTTGTTCGCCGACGCACTCAGAGATTTTAAACTTTATTATTATTATGGGAGACTTTCTTGGCCTAGTTACACTACTGGCCATTAAAATTCATGAAGAAATGCAGATGATAAACGGTTATTTATTGGACAAACATATTATACTAGAACTGACATGTGATTACGTTTTCACCCAATTTGAGTGCATAGGTCCTGAGAAATCAGTACCCAGAACAACCACCTCTGGCCGTAATAACGGCCTTGATACGCCTCGGCATTGAGTCAAACAGAGCTTGGATGGCGTGTACAGTTACAGATGCCCATGCAGCTTCAACACGATACCACAGTTCATCACGAGTAGTGACACGTATTGCGACGAGCCAGTTGCTCGGCCACCATTGACCAGACGTTTTCAGTTGGTGAGAGATCTGGAAAATGTGCTGGCCAGAGCAGCAGTCGAACGTTTTCTGTATCCAGAAAGGCCCGTACAGGACCTGCAACATGCGGTCGTGCAGTATCCTGCTGAAATGTAGGGTTTAGCACGGATCGAATGACGGGTAGAGCTGCGGGTCGTACCACATCTGAAATGTAACGTCCACTGTTCAAAGTGCCGTCAAAGAGAACAAGAGGTGACCGAGATGTGTAACCAATGGCACCCCATACCTTCACGCCGGGTGATACGCCAATATGGCGATGACGAATACACGCTTCCAATGTGCGTTCACCGCGATGTCGCCAAACACGGATGCCACCATCATGATGCTGTAAAAAGAACCTCGATTCATCCGAAAAAATGACGTTTTGCCATTCGTGCACCCAGGATCGTCGTCGAGTACATCATCGCAGGCTCTCCTGTCTGTGATGCAGCGTCAAGGGTAACCGAAGCCATGGTCTCCGAGCTGATAGTCCATGCTGCTGCAAACGTCGTCGAATTGTTCGTGCAGATGGTTGGTGTGTTGCAAACGTCCCCATCTGTTGACTCAGGGATCGAGACGTGGCTGCACGATCCGTTACAGCCATGCGGATAAGATGCCTGTCATCTCGACTGCTAGTGATATGAGGCCGTTGGGATCCAGAACGGCGTTCCGTATTACCCTCCTGAACCCACCGATTCCATATTCTGCTAACAGTCATTGGATCTCGACCAACGCGAGCAGCAATGTCGCGATGCGATAAACCGCAATCGCGATAGGCTACAATCCGACCTTTATCAACGTCGGAAATGTGATGGGACGCATTTCTCCTCCTTACACGAGGCATCACAACAGCGTTTCACCAGGCAACGCCGGTCGACTGCTGTTTGTGTATGAGAAATCGGCTGGGAACTTTCCTCATGTCAGCAGGTTGTAGGTGTCGCCACCGGTGCCAACTTTGTGTGAATGCTCTGAGAAGCAAATCATTTGCATATCACAGCATCTTCTTCCTGACGGTTAAATTTCGCGTCTGTAGCACGTCATCCTCGTGGTGTAGCAATTTTAATGGCCAGTAGTGTAAATGGTGGCCGTTATTTTAAAATTTTTTGTGTTTCTTGCAACACGGAAGGAAGATAAACACTAAACTTTGGAAGGCGGTATGTGAACAACTGCCGGCAGTGGCCAGGTTCTTAAACACTGCCTGGCCGAGACCTCGGATGACATTTCACTCCACGTCAAGGCGCTGCCACAGTCAAAAGTTTCTGCCCGGACCACAAAGACATTCCAATAACTCTGTAGTGGCAACTGGCTAAACCTTAAACTGCATAGCTTCTGCTGAGTTCCTTGTGCAACTTATTATAGTAAATTTTTATTAACACGTGTGAGTACGTAAACATTTATTTTTTTAAGATCACTGTCTCTGTTGTAGTTTTTTAATGAAGTGATTCTATCATCTTATGTAATGGCATCTTAGTTTAGCACTAGTGTTCAAGTGTTATTAACCTGTAATTGTTTCATTATAACTATTTTCAGGGGAGTTTGAAGTTCTCAAGTTTGTCAGTAATCCCCTTTTCTTAATTTGGAATTGTTTGTTACCGTACTGAGTACGTCGCGTTTCTAATTGTATTTGCAAAGTTTTATCTAGTGGCTCGTCCACAATCTGTAATTGTCAATTTTGTTTTAAAGGGGTAATGTCAATGATGATTCCATCCCCCTTCCTTTTTCATGGTATTTAATATGCGGTGTGTAAGTGTGGTATCAATAGGAGTAAGCTAAGGGGGAAGACGAGTAATATAAAATATACAACAACAAAGTGGGTACAATTACAATGGAAGAAAAAGAACGAAGTGCTGGAATTAAAAAGGGAGTAAGACAGAGATAAAAGGATATCAGTGGTAAGATTCGCTGATGACATCGCTATTCTTAGTGCAAATGAAGAAGAATTACAGGATCCGTTGCATGAAATGAACAGTTCAATGAGTGCAGAATATGGATTGAGAGTAAATTGAAGAAAGACGAAAGTGATGGGTAATAAGGAGCAGAAATGAATTTAGTGATAAAGTTATCAAAGCTGGGGACCAATAGATAGACAAAGTGAAGGAACTCCACCACTTTGGAAGCAAAACAACGCACATGACAGAAGAAGCACACACACACACACACACACACACACACAAACACACACACTGACAAGCTGTCCGTTCCTGGCGAACATCGTTCTGTGTAGGATAAACTCCGGATGTCACGTGTGGACACATGTGTAGAGAACGCGCGGCGTGTAAACTGTCCGCTTCGCGCTGTGACGCACGAGGCACGAACGCAAATGAAGCCCACGGATTTTATTTCCAGTCGCGGATGCTGAGGGTCCGTCCGGTGGGCGTGGCTCCGAGGACCGGAGTGCGCAGTTCGATGCTGGCGCACGCCCAAAGTTCCCTCTATACGGGCACAGGCACTCGCAGCTGTGACGTCATCCCACGCCGACGGCTGCAGCAAATGTTCGGACGCTTCCGGACGCTGCACGTTGAGTCAGAATACAGAAAAAGTTGTCATAGAATTCGGTGTTAAAAAGTTTCATTTAGCAGGTTGTTTAGAGTAATGTTGGGACTGTTGAATCCCAGTGTCATAAGCGGTCGGCTGTTCCTTCCCAGGTTTGAATTTGAGGTCCAAAGCGGCATTCATTAGTGATCTGCGCGCCGAGCTAGACGGTCTGGAAATCTACTGCGCAGTTCGTATGAAATATTTTTGTTCAGCGAAATCAGACCGATTTTTTTTTTAGTGGAGGCTACTGCAGAAGGTATTCACTTACAACGGGAGACCACGACGTTGCGATCACGGATTTGCTTCAAACTTTGTGCACCTTTACTAGGCCATTAAAACAGCTTAATGTTCAAGGAGTAAGATCCACCACTCTGACAATTCCGAGAAAGCAAGGTTTACGCGTCTAATATGTACGTGATGTACACTATGAGATCAAAAGTATCCAGACACACACAAAAACAAACGTTTTTCATATTAGGCGCATTGTGCTGCCAACTTCAGCCAGGTACTCCATAAAAATGGTTCAAATGGCTCTGAGCACTACGGGACTTAACATCTTAGGTCATCAGTCCCCTAGAACTTAGAACTAGTTAAACCTAACTAACCTAAGGACATCACACACATCCATGCCCGAGGCAGGATTCGAACCTGCGGCCGTAGCGGTCCCGCGGGTCCGGACTGAAGCGCCTAGAACCGCACGGCCACCGCGGCCGGCGGTACTGCATATCGGCGTTCTCAGTAGTCATTAGATATCGTGGAAGAGAAGAATGTGGCGTTCCGCGGAACTCACGGACTTCGAACGTGGTCAGGTGATTCGGTGTCACTTGTGTCATACGTCCGTACGCGAGATTTCGACACTCCTAAACATCCCTAGGTACACTGTTTCCGATGTGATAGTGAAGTGGAGACGTGAAGGAACACGTACAGCATAAAAGCGTACAGGCCGACCTCGTCTGTTGACTGACAGAGACGGTCGAAAATTGAAGAGGGTTGTAATGTGTAATAGGCTGATATCTATCCAGACCATCACACAGGAATTGCAAACTGCATCACGATCCAGTACAAGTACAATGACAGTTAGGAGGGAGGTCGCTCATAAGCCTGCTCATAAGCCACACATCACGCCGGTAAATGCCAAACGACGCCTCACTTGAGGTAAGGGGCGTAACCATTGGACGGCTGAACAGTGGAAAAACGTTGTGTGGAGTGACGAGTCACGGTACACAACGTGGCGATCAGATGGCAGGGTGTGGTATGGCGAATGCCCGGTGAACGTCATCTGCTAGCGTGTGTAGTGTCAACAGTATATTTCGGAGGTGGTGGTGTTATGGTGTGGTCGTGTTTTTCATCGGTGGAGCTTGCACCCCTTGTTGTTTTGCGTGGCACTATCACACCAAAGGCCTACTTTCATGTTTTAAGCACCTTCTTGCTCCCAACTGTTGAAGAGCAATTCGGCGATGACGATTGCATCTTTCAACACGATCGAGCACCTGTTCGTAATGCACGGTCTGTGGAGGAGTGGTTACACGTCAATAAAATCCCTGTAATGGACTCGCCTGCACAGAGTCGTGACCTGAATCCTATAGAACACCTTTGGGATGTTTTGGAACGCCGACTATTTGTCAGGCGTCACCGACCGACATCGATACCTCTTCTCATTTCAGTACTCCGTGGAGAATGTGCTGCCATTCCCCAAGAAACTTCCAGCACCAGATTGAACGTATGCCTGCGAGAATGGAAGCAGTCATCAAGGCTAAGGGTGGGCCAACATCATATTGAATTCCAGCATTACCGATGGAGGGCTTCAAAAACTTGTAAGTCATTTTCAGCCAGGTGTCCGGATACTTTTGATCACACAGTGTATCTGTCCTAATGCGCTGCCTGTAAGAAGTCATTGTGGTCAAGTGGTTAGCGTTCGCACTGTACGAGAAATTTGTGCACGAGGCGACGGTTCGAATCCCGCTAACATCTATTTTTTTCAACACGAGTCACATTATTTAATTTGTATGATATTTGAGAAATAATATAATGAAAAAAATCCACGTAAATTTTCATGAAGTTGTAGTGAATTTCATATGTTATTTTACTATTTACCATTTTAATTGAATTTTACAAGGACAGAGACAGCTTTGGAAAGCCTAAATCGAACTACCATAAATAATGATGTGAATGGCGTTAATGACAATCAGTAGTATAGTAAGTCACAACGTGCCAGACCACAAGAGTAATGTACAGTTACTCATCGGATGTGCTCTCAACATCGAATGTTTCAAGATGGTATTTGCCAAGCAGTTGTGAGAAACAAATTGAAACAGCGTCTACTAACTCGAATGAATTCAGTTTTCCTCCATTTACAGGGAATGTTCTGAGTTCAGAGTTTCTAAGGGAAAACACACTTCGTGGACATTTTGAAAATTTCTGTTCCTTCCGACAGTTTGGATGCAAGCCATGCGGAACGTAACATTTTGGCAAATATTGGCTCTGACAATTGATGTACGATGGAAAAGATTTTAATAGTATCTTCACGAGAAGCAATTTCCCGTTCACTGTAGATCAGGAATGAATAGTTCTGAAGGCGCTTGATAAAGTATTTTACTTGCCGATAGAAATAATCGTCGCCTGGTTGGCAAATCGGAGTACATTGGGGTATGAGTTTAACTGTGCAAGTTGGAAGACTTGCGTCATCGGTAAAGATGTCATCGTATTGTAATGGTCGCCTAGTCGTAGATATTGCTAATTGCTATAATCGCACTATTTCACTCCCATTTACGGAGCTTGTTAGCACTTGATGTTAGGTTGGCACCATTAAAATGCATTGTGTTGTGGTAATCGCTGCTGCAAGCTGGATCGCTGCTGTGTCTCGATGCTGATGCTGGCTCTAAATCTGGTTGTCTAGGGTTAAAAACATGAGGTCCCGTGTTTTTTATGTGCTTCTGATGATAAAGAACGAGCGAAACCAACAAATATGTAAACTTCAAATATTTATTACTCTGGTGGCCAACTTAATTCCACTGTCCACCAAAGACCATGACACAACACAAAGTAGTACTTCCTTTACATGTTCTTTGCATTGTTTATCCACCTCAAACAATAACACACAAACACACTTTACCAAAGTGACATTCCGACTGCGCCCCCGACCCTTCTTGCTGCTGGTATTTATAACATTGTCAAAGAACTACTAAAAAGAGATATAGTTTATAAGTCACATGTACATCTGTTATCATAATTTGTGCAGAAAAGTTATTCATTTGCATCGAGTGACACAATTTAACATGTTATTAAATGACAGACAGATTTGTTGACGTGACAGAATAATTCTTTGTTACAAAAAGGCCGCTTTTTAGAAGTTTGTCAATTGACTTCTCCAATTTTGCATAAATAAGTAAATAACATGAATTATTAAGAATTACATTGGTTTTCGTCTAAAATAGGATTGATTACGTGAATACTGAGTGAAAACGCTCCTAGTGAACAAATAGGTTTCACTGGGTGATTTTTATTTAAGGAGATCCAAAATACCTAATTTGGCCACTATTTTTCGTACTTCATATTAATTATTTAAGATGAACTTAGTGTTTTTACATGATGACATTTGCTGTATCAGTTATCAAGTGATATTAACTTTTGTGTGGGTCAGTTATTCAGTATAATTTAATGGGTTGTTTATGGAGACATGTTATGCAATCCTTGTTAACATACTCAATAACTTTTATATGATCATAAATACTCGTTAAACTGGTTGAATTTGGAGGGTATCGCATACTTCGGTAAAGTAAAGCCTTTAATATGTTCCGTTACAGTATACATCAGGTTGCATTTACTCGTTCACTTGTCGACAGTTATAAATATGTTCCAATAATTAAATGTAATTAAAATAGTAAGTTGTTAAATAACAAAAAAATGGAAATGAGCGTTTGGCGTCATTGGCCGGGAGACCCCTTGCGGGGCAGGTCCGGCCGCCTTGGTGCAGGTCTGATTACATCCGACGCCACATTGGGCGACCTGCGCGCCGGATGGGGATGGAATGATGACGAAGACAACACCCCAGCCGCTGAGCGGAGAAAATCTCCGACCCAGCCGGGAATCGAACTTCGGGCCGTATGACGTCAATCTGTCACGCTGGCCTCTCAGCTAACGGGGCGGACGTTAAATGACATGAAATTCACTGGAACTTCATGCAACTACATGGGTGGCTTTAATTAAATTAGCTCTCAAATGTCATATACAATAAATAATATGACCAGTGATGAAAAAAAAAACAGATTAACAAATACGTTTGAGCGGGAGTCGAACCGTCGCCTGGCAAGCATTCATTGGCGGGAAGACAGGCGATCGAAACACGGGGAAACACAGGGAACTCCCTGTTAGGTCCCCATGGAGGGGTACATAACTGTGATGGGGAGGGAGCTGACGCACCAACGGAGGCCCATCGCTATGTACAACTCCAGAATGAAACTTCCTGGCAGATTAAAACTGTGTGCCGAGTTCGAGTCTCCGTCCAGCAAACAGTTTTAATCTGCCAGGAAGTTTCATATCAGCGCACACTCCGCTGCAGAGTGAAAATCTCATTCTGGAAACATCCCCCAGGCTGTGGCTAAGCCATGTCTCCGCAATAACCTTTCTTCCAGGAGTGCTAGTTCTGCAATTTCCGCAGGAGTGCTTCTGTGAAGTTTGGAAGGTAGGAGACGAGGTACAGGAGGAATTAAAGCTGTGATGACGGGGCGTGAGTCGTGCTTGGGTAGCTCAGATGATAGAGCAAAGGTCCCCAGTTCGAGTCTCCGTCCGGCACACGGTTTTAATCTGCGAGGAAATTTCATATCAGCGTACACTCCACTGCAGAGTGAAAATCTCACTCTGAACTCCAGAATGTCCGTCCTCAGCATGGACGTCGTCAGCCCAGGAGACAGACGTCTCATCGGACCGGTTCAGTGGACACTATCAGAGATGCGTCCACATGTAGCGTCACGCTGAAAGGGAGGACCGCACCAGATGCAGGAGGCGAGGGAGGGGGAGGGAGGTGTCTGGACGCTGACTGGACATGGCGGCGGGGAAGCACGTCAGAAGACACCGTACCATCAGTAGCAGCGTCATCGTCCCGTGTACACATCCGATGGACGCAGTCGTCAAAAGGGGTATGGCGTTGCCTCTCCCATTTCTTCGGCGACCGTTGCTTCCTGACTTGCTGTTCCGTGTCGGATGGCGGGCGGCTCTCGTCCGACGTGTGGCCAGATCGCAGAAAGGCTGAGGTAGGTAGATCTCCATGATCAACAACCATAGGTTCGCGGCAGGCAGCTTGTGCTTGCCTGACGGCCGTCGTTCATTTGTACTGCCTCCGGCAGGAGTGTAGGAGAGACAGGAGAAACGTCCATCACGTCTTCGAGAGGAGTCTACATCTACATATATACTCCGCTAGCCACGAAGCGGTGTGTGGCGGAGGGCACAATTCGCGCCAAAGTCATATTTCCCCCCGTCTGTTCCACTCGCGGATCGTGCGAGGGAAAAACGACTGTGTGAACGCCTCAGTACGAGCTCTAATTCCCCTCATCTTCGACTGATGATCATTACGGGAATTGAAAGTTGTTGGCAATAATATATGCTCTACATTGTCGGTGAAGATTGGATTTCGGAATTTAGTGAGCAGCCCCTTCCGTTTAGCGCGTCGTCTATCTGCAAGTGTGGCCCACTTCAAACTTTCTATGAGATTTGTAACGCTCTCGCGATGGCTAAATGTACCAGTCACGAATCCTGCCGCTCTTCTTTGGACCTTCTCAATCTCTTGAATGAGACCCAACTGGTAAGGGTTCCATACAGACAAACAATAAGACTGGACGAGCCAACGTATTGTAAGCTATTTCCTTTGTTGAAGGACTGCATCGGTTCAGGATTCTATCAATAAACTGCAATCTAGAGTTCGCCTTACCCGTTACTCGTGTAATCTGATCATTCCATTTCAGATCATTTCTAATAATCACACCCAGATACTTGACTGATGTTACCGCTTCCAAACACTGATGATTTATTTTGTACTCGTACATTAACGGGGATTTTCGCCTTGTTATACACAGTAGGTTACACTTACTAATATTGAGAGATAACTGACAGTCATTACACCACGCATTTATTTTCTCCTCATTGATTTGTTCACAACTTTCGTGTGATACTACTTTCCTCTAGACTACAGCATCATCGGCAAACAGGTCGTTTATGTAAATCGTAAAAAACAGACGACCTATCACGCTGCCTTGGGGCACACCTGAAGTTACGCTTGTTTCTGTTGAAGTCACCCCGTTCAGGACGACATACTGCTCCCTGTCTGTTAGAAAACCTCCTATCCTACCCCATATGTCATCGGATAGACGGTAAGCGCGCACTTTTTGTAGCAAGCAACAGTGCAGAACTGAGTCGAACGCCTTTCGAAAGTCGAGAAATATGGCATCAACGTGGGAGCCGGTATCTAGAACCTGTTGTATATCACGCACAAAGAGGGCGAGCTGTGTCTCGCGTGACCGCTGTTTCCTAAAACCGTGCTGGTTTCTGCAGATGAGCTTCTCAGAGTCTAGAAAGGTCATTATGTCTGAGCACAAAATATGTTCCCTGATTCTGTAACAAATCGATGTCAGTAAAATTGGCCGGTAATTATGTGCATCCGATTTTCTACCCTTTTTATAGATTTCTATGACCTGGGCCTTCTTCCAGTCAACGCCGGTATCGAATGATTCAGACGGGGCGTAGTAGGCAGCGCCGCCGCAGGCACGTAAGACAGAGGTAACACAGTGGGCGCCGCACGGCATATGAACCGGTCTATGTCGGAGGCATCCAGAAGGGACATGGCCTTCCTGGTCACAACTTGAACAGGTGTGCGGCTGGCCATCGTACAATCGTACATGAGGACAGTACTGCAGACAGCAATAGCCAAGTAGCAAGGAACACGTTTCCGTAGTTCAATTTTTATCTGACTGACACCACTGAGGACACGGTATGTTTCGAACGTCTTCCACGTTTCGGAAACGCGACTGACAACATTGCCGTAAGGTGTAAGGGCTGCCACCACAACGTACGACGGTCCGCCGCTTGTGGTCTCGCGGTAGCGTTCTCGCTTCCCGAGCACGGGGTCCCGGGTTCGATTCCCGGCGGGGTCAGGGATTTTCACCTGCCTCGAGATGACTGGGTGTTTGTGTTGTCCTCATCATTTCATCATCATCCAGGAAAGTGGCGCAATTGGACTGAGCAAAGATTGGGTAATTGTACGGGCGCTGATAACCACGCTGTTGAGCGCCCCACAAACCAATCATCATCATCATCATCACAACGTACGACGGGACTTTAAATGGGAGTTCGAAAACGCGCAACGTTCGGAGGCCAAAACCAACGTGATCAACTACGACAGTCCCCATATCACCGTCAGAGTATGAGAACCTGAGGTTGTTAGCGTCGGCGCACAACTCGTCATTCACCAGCTTTATGTACTCAGTAGTAATGAGGAACGAAAAATGAATTCCGAGAACACCTTGAGGCGGGAGACGCATTCCATCCCGTGTAAAGCGTTCTACTTCATACGCCTTCCGTCGTTCGTGATCCAATGGAAAAGCTAATTTAATTGTGGCTTGGCGGTAAAAAAAAAAAAAAAAAAAACGCTGTGACGGTCGATGAAGTCGGACTGTGAGACAAGCCGCTACGCGGAAGTAAATAAACGCGTGCTAGCTCGCATGCAGCACTAAAGCCGTCGGCACACGGACCGTGCATCCGAACGTTGAGCGTTGAGCGTGCAGAGTTTCTGACGTCATAGCGTGGAATAGCACGTTCGGGAGTCTTTCCGAACGTGCAGAGCGATATCTGGCATGTCAGATATTCTGAGCGTGCGTCTGAACGTTGACCAATGAGATGGCACAACGCCACCTACGTCACACGCACGCCGTCTCCCTTCAGTACAGAGTTGTGAGGCGCCATATTGGCGTTCATTTCAAACCTATATGTATATATGCCGTTTCTGAGCACCAGCAAATTGAGAATCACTGGAAAACCCGTTGTTAACTGTGTGATTCGTTCCAATAAAATTATGAGGAACATCGTATTAGTCGCAAAAAATTATTATAACCTGCGTATTACGAGAGTAGGCTATTTGAAGGCAGCGACACACTGAAGATCCACCAAAAACGCATTGTTCTTGGTACAATTTGTTATAATTAAATTTCAAATAGTAACATAATTATCTACAATTAACGGTTTTAGCAAGCGGTAACACAATATGATTTAGTACACCGAGGGTGTTAGGGGTTTAGCGTAATGGTTAGCGTCTCTGTCTAAGAAGATCTTTTTTTTTTGTTGGGGCGGTGGTTCACGTCTTCACACTTCAAAAAAATTTTTTTTCCTAACATTCGCGTTTCTTAGATTCTGATACTTTATTATTAGTTTAATACAACTATACGCTATAATATTTGATGTTATGTAAACATAAGTTCACCTTTTTTGAGGGGTGACTTTGTTCGATTGGCTTAATCTACAGGACAGCTTGCACTACTTGAATAAAGTGATTTTGCTCCTTTTTCTTTTACGCTTCGTAATTCACATGTTGCAAAGATTCTGCTACTGGGTAGGAACAGTGATCAAGTAAGGCTGACCCTGGGGTTTTAGTAAAATGTGAGAATGGTGAAACAATGTTTATCGTATGCAGATAAGTATTCCAACTTGTACCTCGCTGTTTGTAATGGAACTGTTATAAGCCTGTGTCCTTATTGATTGGACATGGTACTTCCCTTTTCGTGGACGATGGAGGAAATGTGCGTTTTAATAGAGCTAACGTGGGAATTTTACGCGCGCCCGTCGAGTAAATAGTGTGATTTACGAACTACTGCAAACATCCCTCAACTGCCACTGGAGTGCGTTGCTATCGCGTATACCACGTTGGGGCCCACGTACCGTATGCACGAGTCGCATCGTTCCTGAGCGTTCAGCAGCACGTTGAACTTGGCACGCTCAACGCTAAAGCCGTCGGCACACGGACCGTGCTGTCGAACGTTAACGTTGAGCGTGCAAAGTTCAACGTGCTGCTGATCGCTCAGGAACGATGCGACTTGTGCGCACGGTACGTGGGCCCCAACGTGGTACACGCGATAGCAACGCACTCCAGCGGCAGTTGAGGGATGTTTCCAGTAGTTCGTAAATCATACTGTTTACTCGACGGGCGCGCGTAAAATTCCCACGTTAGCTCTATTAAAACGCACATTTCCTCCATCATCCACGTAAAGGAAAGTACCATGTCCAATCAGTAAGGACACAGGCTTATAAAAGTTCCATTACAAACAGTGCGTTACAAATTTGCAATACTTCTCCGCATAAGATAAACATTATTTCATCATTCACACATTTTAGTAAAACCCTGAGGTCAGTCTTACTTGATCCTCCTTACCCTCTCCCAAGGTGGCTTCCGCCAGCTCCCCCTCCCTGATGATGTCCTCCTCCCCTCCATCTACCCTCCTACCAACTTTGATCCTCCCTCCCTCTTCCTGTATCTGTTCCTTTGGGTACCCTCCATCCCTCCTCCCCTTCTCAGCACTCCTCCCCCGGGCCTCCCCTCCCCTGTCCTTCTACTCCTCCTCCCATCTCCTCAGCCATTGGCATCTCTGTTCTCCCCTCTCCACCCTCTCAACCCGCCCTCACCCTTCTTCCCTTGGCAGGTTCCGGACTCGCACACGCTACATGGACATTCGCGCGCCGGAGATCATCGCCATCTGTGTCTCGTGTGTGTGACGTCGTTTTGTGTTTTTAGTGTCCGCCGTCCCGCTTCTACGTTCACTTGTACCGTCGGATTCATCAGTGTTATGTGCGCCGTGTCAACGCGTTTTCAGTGTTGTTATCGTCGCGTGTGAACGGCTCCGTGTTTTTTGTGTCTCTGTGACCACTATTTTCTGCCCATCACTCTATTCATTTTAATTCTCCGTTCTTGTACTGTTATTGTCACCACTATGGCTGAAGAGCGGCGTAGCATGCCGCTGCCAGCCTACCTGGTTGTTCAGGTGTTAAAATAACAATAAAGTAAAAAAAAAAAACTTACTTGATCACTGTTCCTACCCAGTAGCAGAATCTTTGCAACATGTGAATTACGAAGCGTAAAAGAAGAAGGAGCAAAATATCTTTATTCAAGTAGCGCAAGATGTCCTGTAGATTAATCCAATCGAACAGTCACCCCTCAAGAAAAGGTGAACTTATAATTACATAACATGAAATATTATAGTACATATTGATATTAAACTAATAATAAATCATCAGAACCTAATAAAAACGCGAATGTTAGGAAAAAAATTTGGCAGTGCCAAGGCGCGAACCAGAACAGTGACGGTCCTCATTACGCTGAACCAACATCACACATCTTACATGTAATCTTAGTACGTTGACCCGTGCTGGAAACCTTAATCGTAGATATGTTACTAATTCAAATTTAATTGTAACAAATTGTACCAAGAACAATACGTTTTGGGTGGATCTTCACTGTGTCGCTGCCTACAAATTACCTACTCTCATAATATGCAAGTTTGTTTGCCACGAATATGATGTTTCTCATTATTTTATTGGAACAAATCACACAGTTGACAACGGGTTTTCCAGCGATTCTCAATTTGCTGGTGCTCAGAAACGGCATACATACATATAGGCTTGTAATGAATGCCAATATGGCGCCTCACAATTCTGTACTGAAGGGAGACGGCGTGCGTGTGACGTAGGTGGCGTTGTGCCATCTCATTGGTCAACGCTCAGACGCACGCTCAGAATATCTGACATGCCAGATATTGCTCTGCACGTTCGGAAAGACTCCCGAGCGTGCTATTCCACGCTATGACGTCAGAAACTCGCCACGCTCAACGCTCAGCGTTCGGATGCACGGCCCGTGTGCCGACAGCTTAACGTTCGACAGCACGGTCCGTGTGCCGACGGCTTAGCAGGCGAGACGCAAACGAGGCGCGCGCGCTTCGCCACAGCCAAAGGCCGACAGCCACTAGACCATCGTGAACTGTAGCGCCCAGCCCCTCCAGTACAGAAGCCACGTGATAGACTTCGATTGCCAGAGTACCATTACTTCAACATTGGGTTGTTTCAATAGCCTACTAAAGGTGTACAAAGTGTGAAGTAAATCTGTGATCACAACCTCGTCGCCCCCCCCCCCCCTCGTTAGATTAGAAGACTTATTTTTTTATTTAAGCATTAATTAACAATTTTTTTTTTCAATTAAATTCTGATTGGATAGCAAGCAAGAAAATTATAAAACGCGAGCGAAAAAGAGAGATAGCTTTTAGAGTTTATCACCGCCAGCGGTGCTTCTTGAATCCTCTCTAGAGTGCCGAACCGACGGCCTTTCCACTTGAGTTTCAGTTTAGGGAACAGCGCGAAGCCGCAAGGTGGCAAATCTGGCGAGTACGAGGTGCATTCAAGTTCTAAGGCCTCCGATTTTTTTCTAATTAACTACTCACCCGAAATCGATGAAACTGGCGTTACTTCTCGACGTAATCGTCCTGCAGACATACACATTTTTCACAACGCTGACGCCGTGATTCCATGGCAGCGGCGAAGGCTCCTTTAGGAGTCTCTTTTGACCACTGGAAAATCGCTGAGGCAATAGCAGCACGGCTGGTGAATGTGCGGCCACGGAGAGTGTCTTTCATTGTTGGAAAAAGCCAAAAGTCACTAGGAGCCAGGTCATGTGAGCAGCGAGCGTAAGGAATCACTTCAAAGTTGTTATCACGAAGAAACTGTTGCGTAACGTTAGCTCGATGTGCGGGTGCGTTTCCTTGGTGAAACAGCACACGCGCAGCCCTTCCCGGACGCTTTGTTGCAGTGCAGGAAGGAATTTGTTCTTCAAAACATTTTCGTACGATGCACCTGTTACTGTAGTGCCCTTTGGAACGCAATGGGTAAGGATTACGCCCTCGCTGTCCCAGAACATGGACACCATCATTTTTTCAGCACTGGCGGTTACCCGAAATTTTTTTGGTGGTGATGAATCTGTGTGCTTCCATTAAGCTGACTGGCGCTTTGTTTCTGGATTGAAGAATGGCATCCACGTCTCATCCATTGTCACAACCGACGAAAGTCCCATTCATGCTGTCGTTGTGTGTCAACATTGCTTGGCAACATGCCACACGGGCACCCGTGTGGTCGTCCGTCAGCATTCGTGGCACCCACCTGGATGACACTTTTCGCATTTTCAAGTCGTCATGCAGGATTGTGGGCACAGAACCCACAGAAATGCCAACTCTGCAGGCGATCTGTTCAACAGTCATTCGGCGATCCCCCAAAACAATTCTCTCCACTTTCTCGATCATGTCGTCAGACCGGCTTGTGCGAGCCCGAGGTAGTTTCGGTTTGTTGTCACATGATGTTCTGCCTTCATTAAACTGTCGCACCCATGAACACACTTTCGACACATCCATAACTCCGTCACCACATGTCTCCTTCAACTGTCGATGAATTTCAATTGGTTTCACACCACGTAAATTCAGAAAACGAATGATTGCACGCTGTTCAAGTAAGGAAAACGTCGCCATTTTAAGTATTGAAAACAGTTCTCATTCTCGCCGCTGGCGGCAAAATTCCATCTGCCGTACGGTGCTGCCATCTCTGGGACGTATTGACAATGAACGTGGCCTCATTTTAAAACAATGTGCATGTTTCTATCTCTTTCCAGTCCAGAGAAAAAAAATCGGAGGCCTTAGAACTTGAATGCACCTCGTACATAGATTTTTACCGATGTGAGAAGAATTCCATTCGCGGGAGTACCTTATTCTCATCGCTCAGCAAAGCGAAATCACAAGCAGAAGCGAGCTGTTAAAATACACACCTCGATTCATAATCAACTGTGGACTTCAGCTTTCGAGAAAACGATTAGTTACGTGTAGCTCGCTCGTAATTATCGCGATGTATCTAGCGACGTTAACGAGGTTGCTTTTCCTGATGACATTCACACTAAAAAATGTGACTTTCGCGTATCTGTCTCCACTCGTTGCTCGTGGTGCTCCGAAGTTTTACTCTTTTAATGGTTTTCTTATAGAAGTCACCCTGGAGAATGAAATGGTTCTCTTGAGGTATAAAAGTAAAATTCAGAGCAAACACTAAATACAGCATTAAACTTTATAAGTTTTTCATTTCCAATGACTGCTATACAAAATTACTTAAGATTTGTCACCTGTAAATCTATTTTATTTCATAATATTTGAAATGTTTATTTCATTCGAGAATAATTCCACCGTATTTTTCGATCTCACAAAAAATATTGGCACACGCTTTGAACGAAATTGGCAAGCGATTAGCATGGCAAGTTTTTCCTGGTAGTTTCTGTTCATGAAATGGCTTTTCTACATGAGAAATGAGCATTAGATTCATGCATAAGACAACGTCGGTACTGTGTTTGCAGGTGGCCTTCTCGTTTTCCATTCTGGATTGGCTTTCTGTGGATCGACGAGTGCAGCAGACGGATCGTAGTGCTAACTAGTCGTTGAGTGAGGTCATGTATTGGTGCGCTGTTTGAGATTCTAATAATTTGCGCTGACATTGATGCAGTTATGGAAGAAGGTGATGACTAGTACTTATTTGAGAATAACTTATTTTCAAATTAAGTTCGGCGTCTGACACTAGTAGATGCTCGAATCCCGAGGTGTTTTTATACTGACAAAAATACAGTAACCGGTAGTGAGGTTATCGTTAAATTCTTCCGTCGTTTCTTGGTAGAACGATGTTATAATAAACGAAAAGCACTATATTGTTCATGTTCTACAGGATTAATTTGCTGCGTTAATCGGTTTTCGGTTTAAAGACCATCATCTGACTTTACGTCACTAGTGTCTAAAAAGAAGTTTTAATATTTGTAAACAACACTGGAAATGTTTTTACACATCTAGATCGAGGCATAAACACGCAGTAAATGATATCTTTGACAGTGTAGTGTTAATGCAATTTGAAAGGTAAAAAGCTGAAAATAAATAGAAAGGGAGCAAACAGTAAAACATTAACACTTAGCTGGAAAACCGTGCCTACATACCATTCTACACTAAACGAACGCAATAAAATAAAATAAAATTAGTACTTCACAAGGCTATTTCAAGAGGTATTAAACATAGAAAGAGATACAGAAAACAATTACAAGAAATTAAAATAATGTAATAACATAATATATGGAGGATGTCTTGTTTGTATTTCGGCCTCTTGCAGTTGCAAATACAGAACTGTATAGATTAATTACTTTCTTTAGCAACTGTTTAGAAGTCTTATCAGGACTAGACGCGTTTCGGTTTATTCTAAAGCATCTTCAGTGGTCACTGTAAAATACGGTTTTCTTGTCCTATAGTTTTGTTTGCTATGGCCATGAGCAGTTCGCCTGTTTTACTTACTACTATAAACAGTTTTTATTCTTTTCGTTAGTCATGCTTTTTTTCTGTTTACTCCGTTCTTCTTCTTCTTCTTTTTCTTGCACTACTATGTGTTGAGGTTTTGCACACATCACTTTCACTGCACTAAATATACTTCCGTTTCTGCGACGAGAAGTATCACGGTCCTCTCGTAATTTCGAGTGTTCTGCTTTGCTGCTTCGTCCACGTCTATCCTGCTGGGTATAGTCCACTTAGAGTGAAATACACTCCTGGAAATTGAAATAAGAACACCGTGAATTCATTGTCCCAGGAAGGGGAAACTTTATTGATACATTCCTGGGGTCAGATACATCACATGATCACACTGACAGAACCACAGGCACATAGACACAGGCAACAGAGCATGCACAATGTCGGCACTAGTACAGTGTATATCCACCTTTCGCAGCAATGCACGCTGCTATTCTCCCATGGAGACGATCGTAGAGATGCTGGATGTAGCCCTGTGGAACGGCTTGCCATGCCATTTCCACCTGGCGCCTCAGTTGGACCAGCGTTCGTGCTGGACGTGCAGACCGCGTGAGACGACGCTCCATCCAGTCCCAAACATGCTCAATGGGGGACAGATCCGGAGATCTTGCTGGCCAGGGTAGTTGACTTACACCTTCTAGAGCACGTTGGGTGGCATGGGATACATGCGGACGTGCATTGTCCTGTTGGAACAGCAAGTTCCCTTGCCGTTCTAGGAATGGTAGAACGATGGGTTCGATGACGGTTTGGATGTACCGTGCACTATTCAGTGTCCCCTCGACGATCACCAGTGGTGTACGGCCAGTGATTCCGGGTGTTGGCCCTGTGTGCCTCGGTCGTACGCAGTCCTGATTGTGGCGCTCACCTGCACGGCGCCAAACACGCATACGACCATCATTGGCACCAAGGCAGAAGCGACTCTCATCGCTGAAGACGACACGTCTCCATTCGTCCCTCCATTCACGCCTGTCGCGACACCACTGGAGGCGGGCTGCACGATGTTGGGGCGTGAGCGGAAGACGGCCTAACGGTGTGCGGGACCGTAGCCCAGCTTCATGGAGACGGTTGCAAATGGTCCTCGCCGATACCCCAGGAGCAACAGTGTCCCTAATTTGCTGGGAAGTGGCGGTGCGGTCCCCTACGGCACTGCGTAGGATCCTACGATCTTGGCGTGCATCCGTGCGTCGCTGCGGTCCGGTCACAGGTCGACGGGCACGTGCACCTTCCGCCGACCACTGGCGACAACATCGATGTACTGTGGAGACCTCACGCCCCACGTGTTGAGCAATTCGGCGGTACGTCCACCCGGCCTCCCGCATGCCCACTATACGCCCTGGCTCAAAGTCCGTCAACTGCACATACGGTTCACGTCCACGCTGTCGCGGCATGCTACCAGTGTTAAAGACTGCGATGGAGCTCTGTATGCCACGGCAAACTGGCTGACACTGACGGCGGCGGTGCACAAATGCTGCGCAGCTAGCGCCATTCGACGGCCAACACCGCGGTTCCTGGTGTGTCTGCTGTGCCGTGCGTGTGATCATTGCTTGTACAGCCCTCTCGCAGTGTCCGGAGCAAGTATGGTGGGTCTGACACACCGGTGTCAATGTGTTCTTTTTTCCATTTCCAGGAGTGTACGACCGTGCAGAAAACGTTAGGTCGAAAATTTTGTGACGTGTTTGGTTAAAGACTGTATGTCGCAGAGAAAAAACGACTGCGACATTGATGTGTGTAAGTATTAAGGTACCACGTATAAAAATATCTACATTTACATCCGCTACACCCTGCATATAAATGACGAAGCAGACAACGTCGAAAGATCCATGGTGTCTTTGTGGATGATGGTGTTGTATGCTAAAGAATTGTAACGAAATGCAGGAAGATCTACGGATGATCTACGCGTGGGGTAGGTATCAGCAGTTGCTCCTCAACACAGACGAACGTAATGTGTAGGCCATAAACAGGCAGAAATAATCATTGCTGAGTGATTAGACGACTGCAGAAAGTCACCGGAAACAGCCATATCCATTAAATATCTAGGAGTATGCATTAAAGTGAAACGATCCCATTAAATTACTCATAGGTACGGCTGTGCCAGACAGATTTATTGAAATAATCCTCAAAGGATTTAACTTACAAAACCATCATTCTAGCAGTGCTCGAGTATTGTTCGGCAGTCTGAGATCAGTGCCAGATAAGTTTGATAGAGGAAACAGGAAAGATCCAAAGAAGAGCGGCACCTTTCGCCACAGCTTCGGATAGTAAGCGCGCAATCGTCATGGGGATGCTCAGCCGATTCCAGTGGCGAACACTGCAAGAGAGGCGTTCTGCTTCATGCTGTGATTTTCTGTTAAAAGTCCAAGAGCACACATTCCTATAAGGGTCATCCAATATATTGTTTCCTGCTATGTACATCTCCCGAAAAGACCGAGTGTAAAGTTAGAGAGAGATTCGAGCTTGCAACTAGGCTTACTAACAGTAATTCCTACGAACAATTTTTGACTGGAACAGGACAGTTGGGAAGCGACAAAGGTGCAAAACGTCCCCTTCGTTACACAACGTAATGTGGCATGCAGACTATAGATGTAGATATACATGTAGGCAGAACTGATGAAATGTGCACCAAATATTTCAAAAATAAGATTAACCGATTTTATGAATATGTGCTGGTGAAGTGGTTACACTCCTGAAGAATGAAATATAGCCGAAAACGCCAATTTATAAGAAAGGAAATAGATACGAATTTCAGAACTACAGACGTATTAGCCTTCTGAATTCATGCTATAAATCGTATGCTAGAATGTTAAAAAAATCGATGGTGCAGAACATGGTTTTCGAAATACCAGATCATGCTCGGACTGTGTCTTCACCATGACATAACTAAAAAAACAAAAATAAACACCGTTAATTCGATGTACCAATATTTCTTGCTTTCACTGACTACGAAAAGGCTTTTGGTGAAGTAAACCAAAACAAACTGCGAAATTTTTATGAAACAGCAGGATCCCATCTCACTTTATAATGGCTGTACAGGGTACAAAATACAAAACACAAATAAAAATAACAGGCAGCAGAAATAATATGGCTGAAATACACCGGAGCAGATAGGCAAGTTTGTCCCCACTCAGCCACAAATATCCGTACCAATTGTTAGCACTACCACCGGCGAATTCCAGAACTAACCAAGAACGCTTCGAATGGTCCACGAAGCTCCAGAACATTCCACAACATTGGAGGGCTGGAGGTGTTTTAGGACGTTCGATAATGTGTGTGAAATCTTACGGGACAACTGCTAAGGTCATCAGTCCCTAAGCTTACACACTACTTATCCTAAATTATCCTAAGGACAAACACACACACACATGCCCGAAGGAGGACTCGGACTAGCCACACAGTCCATGACTGAAGCGCCTCAGACCGCTCGGCTAATCCCGCGCGGCGTTCGATAATGATCTGGGATCTTCCAGGATGTTTCCAAACATTCTGGAATGTTCTCGAATGTTCCAGACTATTCCCAAACATTCCAGAACATCCCAGTTCATTGTGGAACATTCCACAACATTATGGAATACTATGGAATGCTCTCAGATACTCTAGAATGTTCAGGAATGTTCTCGAATACTCTCTAATATTCTGGAATGTGCTAGAAATTTCTAGAGGGCGAAACTTCCCAATCCTTATATCTTCAAAAGCAAGCCCTACAATAAAAACGGGAACCTTGGGGATAGGTGCTACTGCACCACATAACTCCATTAATCATACCACGACTCGTTTCTGAGTTTTAGTGGTATGTACTCTGTCGCTTACTTTCATAATATACAGGGTGGAGAAAAATTGTGTCACGAAATTTAAACCCTGGATAGTTGATGCCAGTACGAACCAGAATTACTAATGTTGTGTAGATCGACAACGCACAATTTTTAAACTACGGAAACTTGGCGCCACTCGCTCCGATTGGCCGCGGGATTGCCCTGTTGCCGGATGCTCTGGACAACGCATGACTGCAAATGCTTTGCAACCGGAGATCGCGATGTATCCAAGGCGGCAGCGCGCCAGCCATCCACTGGGGACGAACCCGCCGGGGTCGCGGCATCCCCATTGTAGCTTTATGATAAGACGTACCGGGAAGAAACCCGTCAACAGCTGTTAGTTCGCGTACAGAAAGTCTTTTGCAAATAGTGTTGACTCTGAAAAGGGCCTTTTTTTGTAGCTAGGACATTGTTTAGTTAAGGCAGGTGCTCGAACTGGCGACCCTCTGACGCGACACAAGCTTGGAAACGTCGAACTGTGTTTTGCTAAACTCTTTGAAAGATTCCTGGCGTTGCCCTGATGTCATTGGCGCTATATTGAATGTGATCCATTAATTCCTCTTCGTTTCCAGATGGTTCGCGTGCGGGTGGGTGATCTATAACCTTGAGGAATCCCCACAGGAAAAAGTCCGTTGGCGTGCGGTCTGGTGATCGCGGGTGTCATTTCCTACAGGAACCTCTGCCAAGTACCAGGCCGTCGAAGAGTTCATTTAAATACCCACGCACAGCACGACTGTTATGTGCGGGCGCCCCATCATGCTGCAACCACATGCGTAGCCGTATCGCCAGGGGAACACCTTCCAGCACGCCAGGTGGAGATTCTTGCAAAAAGTGAAGGTAATTTGCCCTGGTAGTTCGAGGAGGTAGACGAACTGTGGTGATGATCGTGTGCTCAGCCGCCACTTTCGTCATGCTTGGCCTCCCAGGTGCCCAGACCTCAGTCCGTGCGATTATTGGCTTTGGGGTTATCTGAAGTCGCAAGTGTATCGTGATCGACCGACATCTCTAGGGATGCTGAAAGACAACATGCGACGCCAATGCCTCACCATAACTCCGGACCTGCTTTACAGTGCTGTTCACAACATTATTCCTCGACTACAGCTCTTCTTGAGGAATGATGGTGGACATATTGAGCATTTCCCAAATGTTGAGCGAAAATCGTTCCTGGTGTCCGTGGACGTACGTGACTTGAGGATTTCCCCTTGTCCAGTAATGAAGGATTTGAGTGTTGCCAAGGCCATCCCGGATAATGGAATGTAGTCGAATTAAGTCGGGTGATGTTGAGGGTATTAGATTAGGAAATGAGACACTTAAAGTAGTAAAGGAGTTTTGCTATTTGGGGAGCAAAATAACTGATGATGGTCGAAGTAGAGAGGATATAAAATGTAGACTGGCAATGGCAAGGAAAGCGTTTCTGAAGAAGAGAAATTTGTTAACATCGAGTATAGATTTAAGTGTCAGGAAGTCATTTCTGAAAGTATTTGTATGGAGTGTAGCCATGTATGGAAGTGAAACATGGACGGTAAATAGTTTGGACAAGAAGAGAATAGAAGCTTTCGAAATGTGGTGCTGCAGAAGATTGCTGAAGATTAGATGGGTAGATCACATAACTAATGAGGAAGTATTGAATAGGATTGGGGAGAAGAGAAGTTTGTGGCACAACTTGACCAGAAGAAGGGATCGGTTGGTAGGACATGTTCTGAGGCATCAAGGGATCACCAATTTACTATTGGAGGGCAGCGTGGAGGGTAAAAATCGTAGGGGGAGACCAAGAGATGAATACACTAAGCAGATTCAGAAAGATGTAGGTTGCAGTAGGTACTGGGAGATGAAGAAGCTTGCACAGGATAGAGTAGCATGGAGAGCTGCATCAAACCAGTCTGAGGACTGAAGACCACAACAACAACAACAAGGCCAAGTAAACAACACAACGGCGGGGAAGTCGGGATCTCGTGCAACACAGCGTAGAAATCACCGGCAAAACCCTAGCCTGTGTTCATAGTCCGCCACAGGATTTAGGTCTTAGAACTGGGTGGAAAGTAAATGTATGCTGGCCGTCAACCCTCAAAAACTCCCAGACTAACTGGTGAGTGGCCCCCATGTCGTGTCCAACCGCTCGAGTACTTGTCGTAGTTGTTTCCTCGAAGCGCTCGGGAACAGTCTCTTGAAATGCAGCATCCCGTCGTGTTTGACGTCTTCCAGCACCGCCATGACATCCCGATAACGTTCCCGTTTCGCCAAGTCGCCGGTGAACCGCTGTAAACGTTTGCAGGTTTGGGTGCCGTCTTGCTGGGTACCGTTCCTCATACAACCGCCGAGCTTCATGCGCACTACCGTCGGCTAGTCCATAATCAAAAACCGTATCTCCTTGTTCTTCAGACGAATACTGTGCCGCCATGCTTACTGTATGATTAAATCGCAAGTGACGTGTATGTGCTCAGAAGCGAAGCTTAATTGTGAGTGCCTCTGACGTGAGGTGGGGACAAACAGCAAGACCTATTCGACACGTGTGCGTATCACGTTGGGCAGTGACGGGGCGAGGGACGTTTGCGATAGCGCTGCCCGTCAACCGACGAACTGCAACAGGTGAATCCCACGGCCAATCGGAGCGCGACGCGCCAAATTTCCGTAATTTAAAAATGCTGCGTAGTCGACGTACACAACATCAGTAGTTTGGTTCCTACTGGCATCATCTATCCAGGGTTAAAATTCCGTGACACTATTTTTCTCCACCCTTTATATTGACGATATGACCAAAACTTGGGCACAGACAATAAAATATTCGAAAGTTAATGGTGTTTATGTTAGTATACTACTTTTGGTGACGACCAAATAATTTCTATTGAAAATGAAAATTTATTTAATTTAATTAAAACAGGTAGAGAATACAAAAAAATGGTTCAAATGGCTCTGAGCACTATGGGACTCAACATCTTAGGTCATAAGTCCCCTAGAACTTAGAACTACTTAAACCTAACTAACCTAAGGACATCACACACACCCATGCCCGAGGCAGGATTCGAACCTGCGACCGTAGCAGTCCCGCGGTTCCGGACTGCAGCGCCAGAGAACACAATCTGTAAGTCTCTATCACAAAAAAATCACTGAGATCTTTAGAAAATATTTAAATATACAAGGACATCATACAGCAAGTTAATACATTTACACGATTAAAGTGCAGTATAACGTAAATGAAAATCAGTCAAACAAAAAACGAGATAGACGTTGTGGAACTTCACGTACAACGCTGGGAAAGAAAGTCCACAGTGATTATTAAAGTTGTATAATGTCATGGCTATACCAACACTGGACCCTTAAGAAGAGAGATGAAAAGTGAATAGCAGCCTGTGAAACGAATTTGCTTAGATACCTAATTGTGTATAATTTTATAGATAAAAAGGGAAAAGATGACATCCGAGCTGAACTGAATATGCAGAATACAATTGACAGAAAAAAAGCAATATCAGCCAAGATGGAAGGGACATATAGACCTTATGCCAGATGCGAGAATCACTAATGCCACAAAATAATATAAAAGAGGAAAAAGATTTTTAGGAAGACCAATGAAGAGAGCGCTTGAGCAGCTTTGAAGGAGACAGAACGGACCGAAAAGCCCAATCCATGATGTAGGTGACGACGATGATGATGATGATGATGATGCAGATGTGGATGTAGCCCTGTAGTCTACAACTCTTGCAGTCATATTTGGAGGGCACTGGATCGGTCATAACCTGCACTCTCGCCATACGTAACACTTCCACAATTTTATCTGTGGTGAACATCAAAACGAGAAGTCAATTAGTAAATACCTGCGACTCCCAAACAGATGAAGTTGCATTTAACTCCAGATGAAGTTCAACGTGCAGTAGCCGCGCGGGATTAGCCGAGCGGTCTATGGCGCTGCAGTTAAGGACTGTGCGGCTGATCCCGGCGGAGGTTCGAGTCCTCCCTCGGGCATGGGTGTGTGTGTGTTTCTCCTTAGGATAATTTAGGTTAAGTAGTGTGTAAGCTTAGGGACTGATGACCTTAGCAATTAAGACCCATAAGATTTCACACACATTTTTGAACAACGTGCAGTATTGTTTCTCCAGAATCGCTTTATAGCGTGTAGCAATGCTCACGTTAACATTTTGAGTACCTAATGTGACATCAGTGATAATAAACACAAGAACTGTACTTGAGGTACTTGTTTCCTTACATTTGGTACAATAGGGTAGACGTTTGTTCAGCCTCTCATCCTAACGGCGGGAGAGTTGTTTGCGGCGCTGTTGTCTTGATACCGTTTGATCAAGTTCCATATCTGTTGAACTCTTAGAAACGTTTTTCAACTGCCACAGAAAAAGTTACATTAGGGAAAAAAATCAGTGTCGTAATTCAGTGACTACAACCGATAAAGATTACATTTGAATGTCAGGAAAAAAAAAAAGCTATTCACTATCGAGGAATCATACGAAAGGGGCGGAAATCGGTAGATGTGATGTAACATGTACTGACAAACAAATTATCATAACTTTAGAAAAACTGCATTGTTTATTTAGGAAAAAGAGATTCACAAATTGAGCAAGTCAATAACGCGTTGGCCGTCCTCTGGCCCTCATGCAAGCGGGCGGCATGGCACTGATTGATACAGTTATTGGATGTCCTCCTGGGAGATATCGTAGCAAATTCTGTGCAATGATAATTAAAGAGACACCCTAGCTGCAAGCAGGCGTTGATATACTTCATTGGGGACATGTTGAAAATGTGTGCCCCGACCGGGACTCGAACCCGGGATGTCCTGCTTACATGGCAGACGCTCTATCCATCTGAGCCACCGGTCGGGGCACACATTTTCAACATTTCCCCAATGAAGTATATCAACGCCTGCTTGCAGCTAGGGCGTCTATTTAATTATCATTTCATTTCTAGCAAAGCTGCATGGTCATTGACGGTAACTGTTCTTTCGGGAACAGATACTACCGTCATATATAGTTAAAAATATGGGTTCCCGGCCTTTGACCTTCTTCTGCGAACGCACACGCTATGCCCGAACTCGTACGGGACTTGGTAGATTAATCTGCCACGAGTAATGAGTATGATGGGCAAACATCTATTAGGCGCACTACGAATGTAGTCGTGTGGACATGTTGGGAATGTGGATCTCACGGGGAGCGTGCCAGGCATAAGTCCCTGCAGACGCACTATCCTCTGTGCCCGCGGTTGCTCAGATGGATAGAGCGTCTGCCATGTAAGCAGGAGATCCCGGGTTCGAGTCCCGGTCAGGGCACACATTTTCAACATGTCCCCAATGAAGTATATCAACGCCTGCTTGCAGCTAGGGTGTCTATTTAATTATCATTTCATTTCTAGCAAAGCTGCATGGTCATTGACGGTAACTGTTCTTTCGGGAACAGATACTACCGTCATATATAGTTAAATTCTGTGCAGTTGCCGTGTTACGTAGATCGTCAGCATCGCGAGCTCGTTGCAAGCCCCTGCCCGTAATACTCCAAATATTCTCAGCTGTGACGAGATCCGGCGACCTTGGTGGACAACGTCCGCCTGCTTAGCTGAGCGCTAACGTGCTTGCCTCCCATGCACCGGGCCCGGGTTCGATTCCCGGCCAGGTTGGAGATTTTCTCCGCTCGTGGAGTGGGTGTTGTGTTACCCCCATCACCGGCGCGCAAGACGCCCAATGTCGCGTCAACTGAAATAAGACTTGCACTCGGCGGCCGCACTTCCCGAATGGGTGCTCCCGGCCAACAATGTCATACGCTAATTTCATTATTTCATTGTTTTGCTGGGCAATGTAGGGTTTGGCAAGCACAAAGTCAAGCTCTGCCCTCCCCCCCCTCCCCCCCCCCCCCCGACGGAGGTTCGAGTCCTCCCTCGGGCATGGGTGTGTGTGTTGTCCTTCGCGTAAGTTAGGTTAAGTAGTGTGTAATCCTAGGGACCGATGACCTCAGCAGTTTGGTCCCATAGTCCTTACCACAAATTTCCAAATTTTACAAGCTCTGGAAACCTTCACTGTGTGCGGACGGGCACTATCTTACTGGGATGTAAACAGGATTGTTTGCCACAAAGGGCAATAGAAGGGGGAGTAGCATACCAACGCCGTACCCCTGCGCTGTAAGCGTGGCGCGGATTACGACCAAATCTACAAATGCTATAAATGTTGATAAGTCTATTTCCAGCTTCACATGTACCCACATTTCTTCGGAATCACCTGCTCACCTTCCCTGAGATCAGCGTCTACCAGTTTCTAAAGTATTCTGTAAGTATGAAACTTCCTGGCAGATTAAAACTGTGTGCCCGACCGAGACTCGAACTCGGGACCTTTGCCTCCGCTGCAGAGTGAAAATCTCGTTCTGGAAATATTCTGTAAGTAATTTATATCAATATAAATGCAGGCTTCCGTGGTCATTGTCATAGTCAGTAAAATTTTTGTGCGTTTGTGACAGCATTGTCAATATGTAAAACTACTGTTGTAAGTGACCTTCTTGAGGATGCTTTTGTTTACAAAAAAAAAAAAAAAAAAGAAACGGAAAATTTTATTGAATTTATATCAATATTTTATATCTTGCTGAAATGCAAGCGCAGAATGGCTTGCCAAAAAGAACAACAAAACGGGGGGGGGGGGGGGGGTAGTATATCGTCGACCTACCAATGTGATACAAGAGTGCTGAGGATGAGAACCAAAATACTCCTACTACAGAAACAATTAGCGCCCCAGACCATCACTCCTGGTTGGCAGGCAATGGTCAGTTTGGTATCCCACTGCTGTCTGGGGAGGCACCAGACACGTCTTCAGTCTCATTCACTGCAGTAGAATGGTCATCAGTGATGAGGCCTACTTCGAACTGAGTCCCAGTGATCAACGAAGGTGCGTCTGGAGACTCTTCAGACAGCGGTGGGATGCCAACCTCAATGTCGACGGCCATACGGCATGACAAACAGGAGTGATGGTCTGGAATGCCATTTCTTTTCATCCCCATCACACTTACACTACACTCGTATATGCCCTTCATGGCGAGCTATCCAGGGCTTATATTTCAGCAAGATAATGGCCGTCCGCACACGGCGAGAGTTCTTACCGCTTCGCTACCTGCTTGCCAAAGCATACCTTGTCCAGCAAGGTCGACAGACCGCTCCCATATTGAGACCGTATCAAACATTGTGGGCGGGGCCCTCGAACCAGCTCGGGATTTTGACAATCTAGCGCCCCAGTTGTATAGAGTCGGGCACGATATCTCTCAGGACATCAAACAACTCTGTCAACCAATGCCAAGATGAATAACTGCTCGCTTAAAGGCCAGAAGTGGACCAATGTGCTGTTGAGTTGCCCAATTTGTCAAGCTCTTTCCTCGTGACTAAATCATTATATCTTTTGAATTTGTGCTCATTTGTGTGTCTGTAAATGTGCAACGCTTTCGGATATTTGCTTGGTGGTGCGTGTTTTTTTTTTTTTTTTTCTTAAATTGCAGTTATTCATTCTGGACATATTTTGGTTGGCCTGTCTCAGGTGGCTCAACTTTGAGACCAGAGTGTGCTATGCTACTGTGTGGAGGTCGAGACGCGCCAGAGCCAGCCACTGTTTCCGCGAGCTCTGGGTGCCGACCTGCCTTCTGGTATTTCAGGACGACGCCTGCCCTCATTCCTGGACCCTGGCCAGGACGTGCCTCGTCGCCATTGGCTGCTGGCGGCCTCCGGGCTCCCTCTACCACTATATATATATATATATATATATATATATATATATATATATATATATGGGTGTGGGTGTGTATATAGTGCGTTTGGCTATTACAGGTACAAACAAAACATGCGAGACGCAAATAATCCTAATTAACTTGGGTCTGGGATACCATTGCAGCATCAACAGTTCGGAATGCTTCATTGACTCAAGTACGAACGGTAGCAATGTCACTGATTGGTGTTGCATACTATACTGTCCTGTCACAGTCGCCATTTTATAATCCAATAACAAATATAAATGTTTAGATATATGAAAATAATGAGATTAATTTTTTGGCATGTTGGACAAACACAATAAGCTGAGCTATGTCCATAAATGAGTAAAGAATCTTTTCATATTAATTCCACATAAACGAAATAGTCTTTCTCTTGTTGTGGATTTATGATTACCAATTAATGATACTACGTCCGAGCGCCGTGTCCATCATTTCTTTTGTAATCTGATCTTTTTAATACCTCCAAAGTACACAGATGGGGTTCTTTTTATATATTACAATACTACGTGAAATAATAACGCAATTTTTCGCTGGTAAAATACTACTGTATTATTCCTTCTACACACATAAAAATGCAGACTTTTTACTTATTCTCACAACCAAAATGGCTACCGCCGATTTCGCTCTAAAATAACTGCCTTCGTTCATTAACAGAGAGCGAGTCCTTCCTCTTACCGAGGAACAAGAAGAACATCTTATGTTTTTTAACATACGAAAATCAAAAGTACTTGATGGTAGGCGCAGGCTCTACGCTGGGCTACCGCTTCACCTTTTCTCTCTGCCTTCGAAGAAAACGGAAACATAAAAGCAAGAAACTTCCTGGCAGATTAAAACTGTGTGCCCGACCGAGACTCGAACTCGGGACCTTTGCCTTTCACGGGCAAGTGCTCTACCATCTGAGCTACCGAAGCACGACTCACGCCCGGTACTCACAGCTTTACTTCTGCCAGTATCTCGTCTCCTACCTTCCAAACTTTACAGAAGCTCTCCTGCGATGGTAGAGCACTTGCCCGCGAAAGGCAAAGTCCCGAGTTCGAGTCTCGGTCGGGCACACAGTTTTAATCTGCCAGGAAGTTTCATATCAGCGCACACTCCGCTGCAGAGTGAAAATCTCATTCATAAAAACAAGAAATTCAATACGTACATCATAATACACGTGGTCCTCGACCTCAATGCCACAAAGAAGTCTAATACCGTGCTATATGGGGTGCGCCGGGAGCCAACCACTGCTTAGGACTCACTCAGGGCAGCCTGCGCGTTCAGACTCCAATGTGGCGGCAGCACCATGGTGGTGGAAGAAAATGGACGCCTGCACCTTTTCGATTTGTTGTAGCAGGAATTTTTCCAACACGTCCAAGTAATCATTCCTCATTACGGTTTTCTCTGCCAAGAAAAATGGGCCCAAGACGCGATCATGCATTAGGCCACACCAAATGTTAAGCTTTGGGTTGTCGTGGATCTTTTCGCATGTGTTGTGCGTGTTTTAGGAGTCCCAGATCCTAATTCTGTGGGGATCCACAGGTCGAGAAATGTGGAACGTTGCTTCATTTGAAAATAGGCATATTTTCGTGTGGTCATTGCCAGTATCTATGAAGGCCGACATGGAACATCCAGATGCAGATCACAGACGGCGACTTTGTGGCTTCAGTGCTCGGAACAGCTGCACCTGGTACGCAGAGAGCCCTAACTGCTTATGTAACACTTCATGTCCAATTGGTCTTGCTTCGTGCAGTTCACACGGTGCACGACGAATTGACTTCTGGGGACTGCACTACAACACAGCTTGCACTCTGTCAACACGTGGTTGACACACGGGGGGACATCCTCTACGAGGAAGGACTTTGACACTTCCTGTCTTTTCACATTTACTGAACCGTCTCATTATGCTTGTCTTTGCTGGCGGTGCCATCACGTACTGGCGTCGATAACTCGGCAGTAAAGTTTAATGGTGAGTTGCCTTTCTTTTTGCCTCGATTCACTCCAAATCAAATATGGAAGAAAGAACAAGGGAAAAGTATTCTGAGAGCTACTAAAGATTTTTCAGCACTACACGATTTCCTCAAGACAATTCTCTATCTGGAAGAGTTTCCAAGTTAGTTTTCTTGAAATGATTGTGGGACTTTCTGTTTATCCTGTAAAACAGTATTATAATTATTGCAGCTATGTCGCTTCCTCTTCCGCAGAAACTGGTCGTAACGGCCTGGATATCGAATCTCACTTCCCTCTCTTCTAACGTGACGTCACGATTGTTCACAATTTTTTAAACTGTCTGAAGTATTTGACTGTGTGAATCACTATATTTCAAGTTAAAATGAGATTTTATGGAACTGGCGATATAGCCAACCAATGGATAGTATCACTTGTAACCAAAAGAACGCACAAACTTACACTTAATAATTCACCCAATGTAAGCATGGTAATTTCTTCTGACTGGGGAGACATCACTTGTGGTCTTCCATCAGGTTCAATATTAGTTCCACTACTATTTCTCATCAATGTAAATGGTCTTTCGTCTGATATACTAATTCATTCGTTTCGCAGATGGCGCTAGTATTATATCTATCAAAACATACAAACAGAAGAAATGGTAAATAATGTTCTTAAAAGTGGTACTGAGTGGTTTTCTGCAAACACTCTCACTCAAAACTTCGAAATGACTCATCATATTCAGTTCTGCATATCTAGAAGTGCTATATCGAAGATAAATATCAGAAATGACGATAAAATAATAACTAGGGTAGCAAGTTAAAAAATTTTGGTTTGTAATATACAGGGAGGTACAAAAAGGTACGGCCAAACTTTCAGGAAACATTTCTCACACACAAATAAAGAACAGATGTTATGTGGACATGTGTCCGGAAACGCTTAATTTCCATGTTAGAGCTCATTTTAGTTTCGTCAGTATGTACTGTACTACCTCGATTCACCGCCGGTTGGCCCAATTGAAGGAAGGTAATGTTGACTTCGGTGCTTGTGTTGACATGCGACTCATTGCTCTACAGTACTAGCATCAAGCACATCAGTACGTAGCATCAACAGGGTAGTGTTCATCACGAACGTGGTTTTGCAGTCAGTGCAATGTTTACAAATACGGACTTGGCAGATGCCCATTTGATGTATGGATTAGCACGGGGGAATAGCCGTGGCGCGGTACGTTTGTATCGAGACAGATTTCCAGAACGAAGGTGTCCCGACAGGAAGACGTTCGAAGCAATTGATCGGCGTCTTAGGGAGCACGGAACATTCCAGCCTATGACTCGCGACTGGTAAAGACCCAGAACGACGAGGACACCTGCAATGGACGAGGCAATTCTTCGTGCAGTTGACGATAACCCTAGTGTCAGCGTCAGAGAAGTTGCTGTTGTACAAGGTAACGTTGACCACGTCACTGTATGGAGAGTGCTACGGGAGAACCACCACGGGTACACTTCTGCGAATGGTTCATCCAACAATGTGTCAATCCTCATTTCAGTGCAAATGTTCTCTTTACGGATGAGGCTTCATTCCAACGTGATCAAATTGTAAGATTTCACAATCAACATGTGTGGGCTGACGAGAATCCGCACGCAATTGTGCAATCACGTCATCAACACATTTTCTGTGAACGTTTGGGCAGGCATTGTTGGTGATGTCTTGATTGGGCCCCATGTTCTTCCACCTACGCTCAATGGAGCACGTTATCATGATTTCATACGGAATACTCTGCCTGTGCTGCTAGAACATGTGCCTTTACAAGTACGACACAACATGTGGTTCATGCACGGCGTTCCTGCACATTTCAGTCGAAGTATTCGTACGCTTCTCAACAACAGATTCGGTGACCTATGCATTGGTAGAGGCGGACCAATTCCATGGCCTCCACGCTCTCCTGACCTCAACCCTCTTGACTCATTTATGGGGGGATTTGAAAGCTCTTGTCTACGCAACCCCGGTACCAAATGTAGAGACTCTTCGTGCTCGTATTGTGGACGGCTGTGATACAATACGCCATTCTCCAGGGCTGCATCAGCGCATTAGGGATTCCATGCGTCGGAGGGTGGATGCATGTATCCTCGCTAACGGAGGACATTTTAAAAATTTCCTGTAACAAAGTGTTGAAGTCACGCTGTTACGTTCTGTTGCTGTGTGTTTCCATTCCATGATTAATGTGATTTGAAGAGAAGTAATAAAATGAGCTCTAACATGGAAAGTAAGCGTTTCCGGACACATGTCCACATAACCTATTTTCTTTTTTTCTGTGTGAGGAATGTTTCCTGAAAGTTTGGCGTACCTTTTTGTAACACCCTGTAATTTCACAATCGATTATCGAAACAAAGAATAAATATGTCCACGATCAACTGTTACTGTGAAATGCTTTTTCGAGTTGTTTACAATAAATATTGTGCTATGATGAAATGTTTAACTAATCAATATTTAATGAGCTATATAAAAACCATATAGCACAAGTGAACACTGGGACCAGAAACCCAGAATTGACTGCAGCCATTGAAATTCATAACATGGCGTTGATGAAATCCATATGTTGGATTGTTCAAATGTGTGTGAATTCCTAAGGGAGCAAATTGCTGAGGTCATCGGCCTCTAGACTTACACATTACTTAAACCAACTTATGCTAAGAACAACACACACACCCATGCCCGAGGGAGGACTCGAACCTCCGGTGGAAGGGGCCGCGCAGTCCGTGACATGGCAACTCAAACCGGGCGGCCACTCCGCGCGGCCATGTTGTATTCGTTTCATCAGTGAATGGGAGCTCATTGTTGTTATCAACCTCAGGCATAGGTAACGACTCAATGAGTCCATATTGATGAGACTTTAAATGAAAAAAATATTTTAAGTTTCTTTAACTCTTAAGAAAAACTCCGTTCATCAACGTTTGCTCTTAGAATAATTGTAAGGCTCAGGGAGCGACCAATCAGTAAGTTGACATATTTTACATATTTTCTTTCAGTAATGTCATATAGAATAACTTTCTGCGTTAATAATTCATCCTTGACAAAGGGAGTTTCCATTGCTTAAAAACGAGCTGTAGGAATAAAAAGTTGTGCTCATTCACATGCACCTTGTAGCCATTTATTTCAGTGTTGATGCATACTGACTGCTACTTCAGACTTTATTTATTTCCTCGTGACATTTATTGTAAATAATCGACTATAGTTGCAAAAGAACAGTGTTATACATATTCAAATGCCAGGAGAAAAAAAGTTACTTGATTCTCATTATTCAACAAGGGAAATGTCTTTAGCACAAAACCGCATGTAGCACAATACTGCCACTGTAGGCTTTGGTCATTTGCCCTCAGATACAAAAAGCCCGACACACAAAAGAGTTGTAATGAAAAAATGCTTCTGGCAAACATGTTCTATGGCTTTTGACTTACGGTGAGCTTCGACATTCCAGTAGGCATGGCTCAAAGGAATTCTCTAGAGTGTTGTCTGGACTCACAGATTAACCAATGTTCAGTGTCCAGATTCAGTGTCGTATTCAAGTGAACAAATACATCCCGCCTTCATAGATTTCAGAAAGACGTTTGACACTACACCATCTCATCGACTGCTAAACCACATATGGTCATAGGAACTAGCTTCATGGATATATTATTCGCTGGATAAATAGGACTAGTTTATGGACTCGGACGTACGTTGCATAATATTGCATTTCTATGTAGTCAAAACTTCAAACGCGTTTTTCTCGCAATGATTTTTTTATCGTGCGGTATGGTAACTTCAAATCTACTGAACCGATTGGCATGATTCTATGTTTCCGACGAAGCTAACCAAATTCTCTAGGAGTTGTACCACTCTTATTCCGATCCTTCAACTATAAATATTTGTAGTTGGCCGACTAAGTCGAAAAATCGATGAAAAAAGCCTTTTTTTCAAATGGGTTTTGTATGCTCCAAATAGCTTAAGCGACGTACAACTCCTAAAGAATCTTATATACTTCGCGAATGTCAACTCTGTTTTGATTTGAGACGAGCCGGATGACGTATGACAAACCGTTCGTGGAGGTCTACCCCGAAATTTTGTTTCGTTCCGGCGGCACTTCCGTCTTTGATCTTCGACATTTCCGGTCGACAAAATTCCAGTTTGTAGAGGAAATATCAATAAATATTTTGACAGAATTTGACATTTATGTCTATAACACATCGCGAGAAAAAAATTCTCGAAGAACATGCTTTCTTCGGACCAAAATAGTAAACTTCCCTTAAACAAAGGAAGAGCATGAAAAACATAACTAAATTCAGAAAATGAAATCGTAAATTACTCTGAAAAATTTAGAAAGTCTACTACCGAAACTGAAACTGTATGGTAAAATCAAATATGGTCTTAAAATAGGATGACGGCACGTCATCAAAGTGTAACGAGCTCTGCCCAAGACCTCGTAAGACTACGATGTGTAGTCACCAAACGCTCATCCACGACGGACGTCCCAGGTTGTGGGAAACGACTATGAGAGGTCCTTTCCGCCACCAACCTAACTACTGTGAAATGGCTGCCGAAAAGACATAAACCTTTTTGTCTTGAGCGAGTAAACTACGTTGGCCTACATTGTTACTGTCACAGCAGACGTGTGCTGCGATGCTACCATATAAATGGCAATTTAAACCTGTACGTAATATGCATTGAATTGGATGCTGGCAGAGAATATGGATATTTTCATATACATGTAGAACACTGAATGGGAAAAGGCACTGAATAAAACTACACTCATGTTCATAAATTAAGGATAATTGCAGAATGTGGTGCCACACAACGTGGCACTACACAAAACTGGCGCTAATAGCTTAGGTACATAGGGAACACACAGATCTGTAAGTCCACGGTGTTGGTGACTTGTTACAGTTCCTCTGTCAAAGACATGCAGGAGTGTACGTGTACCAAACACAATTGCACCCCACACCATCAAACCACGACCTCCATACAGATCCCTTTCAAAGACATTGAGGGGTTGATATCTGGTTCCTGGTTCACGCCAGATGAAAAACCGGCGAGAATCACTGTTCAGACTATACCTGGACTCGTCCGCGAACATAACCTGGGACCACTGTTCAAATCACCATGTAGTGTGTTATTGACACCTGGCTTTACGGGCTCTCCTGTGACCAGGGGTCTGTGGAATGCATCTTGCAGGTCTCTGCGCGAATAAACCATGTCTGTTCAGTCGTCTATAGACTGTGTGCCTGGAGACAACTGTTCCAGTGGCTCCGGTAAGGTCCCGAGCAAGGCTACCTGCAGTACTCCGTGGCCGTCTGCGGGCACTGATGGTGAGATATCGGTCTTCTTGTGGTGTTGAACGCTGTAGACGTCCCGTGCTGTAGCGCCTGGACACGTTTCCTGTCTGCTGGAATCGTTGCCATAATCTTGAGATCACACTTTGTGGCACAGGGACGGCCGTGCTACGACCTGTTGTGTTTGACCAGCCTCTAGTCGCCCTAGTATTCTACCCCTCATAACGGCGTCAATATGTGTTCTTTGAGCCATTTTCAACACAGTCACCATTAGCATGGTTGAAAACGACTGCACACTTACTTGCTGCACCGTACTCTGACATTCACCAACACACCTCTGCGTATATGGACTGTTGCCAGCGCCACCGTGCGACGACAGCAGGTTGGTTGGTTGGTTGGTTGGTGGTTTGGGGAAGGAGACCAGACAGCGTGGTCATCGGTCTCATCGGATTAGGGAAGGATGGGGAAGGAAGTCGGCCGTGCCCTTTCAGAGGAACCATCCCGGCATTTGCCTGGAGTGATTTAGGGAAATCACGGAAAACCTAAATCAGGATGGCCGGACGCGGGATTGAACCGTCGTCCTCCCGAATGCGAGTCCAGTGTGCTAACCACTGCGCCACCTCGCTCGACAGCAGGTCAGATGCAGCGCATGGTCATACCCCGAGGTGATTTAAACCCGCAAATCGCCCATCAGAGTGTTGTTTCACCATGTATCAGCATTATCCTTAATTTATGAGGATGAGTGTAGATCACATGTGCCTAAATGAGAAAAGCTCGAAAGACATCTTAAATATCGTGAAATGATTCTGACAGTGACGTTTCACAATGTGCTGCCACGATCGTATCTCTGACGTAATGATAATGAAAACAAGATAAGGAGATTATGCCACATACAGAGGCATGCAGGCAGTCATTTTACTCTTTCATTACGCGGAGGGAGCAGAAAAGAAAACAGATAATATTAGTAGTACGTACTCTCCGGTATGCATTGTAAAATGGCTTGCGGAGTATATACATAGTTCGCAAAAGGTATGGTCCGCTTAGCACTGACTAGTGCCCCAGGTGTCGGCTTCCGAGATGAATCTAGCTTCAATATAATCTTGATCACCTTGACTTCCACAACCGGTTCTTGTCAATAGTAGAATGTTAAGAAACCAGCACAGCTGTACTGATACACATTTACTATGTCACGACCGGTTCTGTTCGAAAAGGAATATCGCCAGGTTACACTGACAGCAGTCTTAATAACAAATCTCCACGTAGTTGTGTCAGTACCATAACTTGAGAATTCTAGTTATCTTACGTAACGTTAAAGGCAAATTCTGGAACATGACGCTCACACAAACACTCCGTCGAGCTCCTCGCACAAGCACGGCGAGTAGAGTGTGCAAACAAAGTGGCATGCTATCTACACTCGACTATCTAGTACAGTGGTTCCCGAACTTTCTCAGACCGTTACCCCTCCCCTCCCACCCTCAAATCCAACGCCAGCCATCACAACATTAGCGCCTAACATTTAGAATCAAATAGAATTTTCTTGGAAAGCTTCCACTTTTCAAATGATTGACTTCTTAAGTAATAGAACCCAGTACGTTGTCCTCGATGGTGAGTGTTCATCGGAGGTGAGGGTATCATCTGGAGTGCCCCAGGGAAGTGTGCTAGGTCCGCTGTTGTTTTCTATCTACATAAATGATCTGTTGGATAGGGAATATAGCAATGTGCGGCTGTTTGCTGATGATGCTGTGGTGTACGGGAAGGTGTCGTCGTTGAGTGACTGTAGGACAATACAAGATTACTTGGACAGGGTTTGTGATTGGTGTAAAGAATGGCAGCTAACTCTACATATAGATAAATGTAAATTAATGCAGATGAATAGGAAAAAGAATCCCGTAATGTTTGAATACTCAATTAGTAATGTAGCGCTTGACACAGTCACGACGATTAAATTTTTTGGCGTAACATTGCAGAGCGATATGAAGTGGGACAAGCATGTGATGGGATTTGTGGGGAAAGCGGATGGTCGTCTTCGGTTCATTGGTAGAATTTTGGGAAGATGTGGTTCATCTGTAAAGGATACCGCTTATAGAACGCTGGTGCGACCTATTCTTGAGTACTGCTCGAGCGTTTGGGATCCCTATCAGGTCGGATTGAGGAAGGACATAGAAGCAGTTCAGAGACAAACTGCTAGATTTGTTACTGGCAGGTTTGATCATCACGCGAGTGTTACGGAAATGCTTCAGAACTCGGGTGGGAGTCTCTAGAGGAAAGGAGGCGTTCTTTTCTAGAATCGGATTTGAGGCTGACTGCAGTACAATTTTACTGCCGCCAACTTACATTTCGCGGAAAGACCACATAGATAAGATAAGAGAGATCAGAGCATACAAAGGCATATGTTGTTGTTGTTGTGGTCTTCAGTCCTGAGACTGGTTTGATGCAGCTCTCCATGCTACTCTATCCTGTGCAAGCTTCTTCATCTCCCAGTATCTACTGCAACCTACATCCTTCTGAATATGCTTAGTGTATTCATCTCTTGGTCTCCCTCTACGATTTTTACCCTCCATGCTGCCCTCCAATGCTAAATTTGTGATCCCTTGATGCCTCAAAACATGTCCTACCAACCGATCCCTTCTTCTAGTCAAGTTGTGCCACAAACTTCTCTTCTCCCCAATCCTATTCAATACCTCCTCATTAGTTACGTGATCTACCCATCTAATCTTCAGCATTCTTCTGTAGCACCACATTTCGAAAGCTTCTATTCTCTTCTTGTCCAAACTAGTTATCGTCCATGTTTCACTTCCATACATGGCTACACTCCATACAAATACTTTCAGAAACGACTTCCTGACACCTAAATCTATGCTCGATGTTAACAAATTCCTCTTCTTGAGAAACGCTTTCCTTGCCATTGCCAGTCTACATTTTATATCCTCTCTACTTCGACCATCATCGGTTATTTTACTCCCTAAATAGCAAAACTCCTTTACTACTTTAAGTGTCTCATTTCCTAATCTAATTCCCTCAGCATCACCCGACTTAATTTGACTACATTCCATTATCCTCGTTTTGCTTTTGTTGATGTTCATCTTATATCCTCCTTTCAAGACATTGTCCATTCCGTTCAACTGCTCTTCCAAGTCCTTTGCTGTCTCTGACAGAATTACAATGTCATCGGCGAACCTCAAAGTTTTTACTTCTTCTCCATGAATTTTAATACCTACTCCGAATTTTTCTTTTGTTTCCTTTACTGCTTGCTCAGTATACAGATTGAATAACATCGGGGAGAGGCTACAACCCTGTCTTACTCCCTTCTCAACCACTGCTTCCCTTTCATGTCCCTCGACTCTTATAACAGCCATCTGGTTTCTGTACAAATTGTAAATAGCCTTTCGCTCCCTGTATTTTACCCCTGCCACCTTCAGAATTTGTAAGAGGGTATTCCAGTTAACACTGTCAAAAGCTTTCTCTAAGTCTACAAATGCTAGAAACGTAGGTTTGACTTTTCTTAATCTTTCTTCTAAGATAAGTCGTAAGGTCAGTATTGCCTCACGTGTTCCAACATTTCTACGGAAACCAAACTGATCTTCCCCGAGGTCGGCTTCTAACAGTTTCTCCATTCGTCTGTAAAGAATTCGCGTAAGTATTTTGCAGCTGTGACTTACAAAGGCATATAGGCAGTCAATTTTCCCTCGTTCTGTTTGAGAGTGGAACAGGGAGAGAAGATTCTAGTTGTGGTACGTGGTACCCTCCGCCACGCACCGTATGGTGGATTGCGGAGTATGTATGTCGATGTAGATGTAGATGAAAGATAATGATATTTAGTTTTTGTAAGTATTTTATTAAATCAAGAAGTAATGACACAGTTTGTTCTGCTTATTTCCAATAATCTTTTTATATAATAATAAAGAAACAATTATCAGTGCATTGTAAGTGCTGCCTACACTAGCTCACCCCAGGAAAGAACGCTAGCTGTCCACAATGAAAAGAAGACACTTGCTACGAAGCGTGCTTCCTCTTCACTGTTTACTTCCTCAGTGACACTCGGCACTTGCTTCACTCACAACCTGCACCCACATTTAAAGCCAAAAAAATTATAATAAGTGAACTGTACCTACTGTTCGCAAATCACTCGATTGCTGAACTCCTTACCACCGAAATAGCAGACCCTGGAAGACTTCAGGTAGCCAATGGTTTGTGTCAGACCACTGCCACTAACAATAAGATCAATAATAATAATAACAATGTCTATATGCAGACTAGAGTACAAATGAAAATGAGTAACAAGGGCGGGGTTCCAACCTGGGGATCCCGAACACGAGGCAGATGCGCTAACCATTACACCACCCTATCACAAGTCTTTGCACAACTATTGTAGTAGCTATCCCTATTGTCACAGACATTACGGCACTATCACTAACGCCGCTTGATGGCAAAAATTGTTTACCTTGTAATGTGTTGAACCTCCTGACTCAATTTGAACACCGATGTAGTCTTGAAATGACCAAAAGTCACAGATACCTTGTATGCTTGTTAAAGCTACACTATAGCCGGCCGGTGTGGCCGAGCGGTTCTAGTCGCTTCAGTCTGGAACCGCGCAACCGCTACGGTCGCAGGTTCGAATGCTGCTTCGGGCATGGATTTGTGTGATGTCCTTAAGTTAGTTAGGTTTAAGTACTTCTAAGTTCTACGGGACTGATGACCTCAGTTGTTAAGTCCCATAGAGCTCAGAGCCATTCGAACCAAAGCTACACTATGCGATCAAAAGTATCCGGGCACCCCCAAAAACATACGTTTCTCATACTGTGTGCACTGTGGTGCCACATACTGTCAGGTACTCCACATCAGCAACCTCAGTAGTCATTGGCCATCGTGAGAGAGCAGGATTGGGCGCTCCACTGAACTCACGGACTTCGAACGTGGCCGGGTAATTGGGTGTCACTTATACCTCTATAGGCGAGATTTCCACACTACTAAACAACCCTCGATCCACTGTTTTCGATGTGATAGTGAAGTAGAAATGTGAAGGGAGACGTGCAGCACAAAAGCGTACAGGGTGACCTCGTCTGCTGATTGACAAAAACTTCGGACAGTTGAGGTGGGTCGTTAAGTGTAATAGGCAGACATTTACCAGACCATCACACAGAAATTCCAAACTGCATCAGGATGCACTGCAAGTACTGTCACAATTAGGTGGGAGGAGAGATTTCATGGTCGAGCGGTTGCTCTTAAGCTACACATCATACCGGTAAATGCCAAACGACGCTTCGCTTGGTATAAGGAGCGTAAACATTGGACGTTTGAGAAGTGGAAAAACGTTGTGTGGAGTGACGAATCACGATACATAATGTGGCGATCCGATGGCAGTGTGTGAGTATGGCGAATGCCCGGTAAACGTCATCTACCAGCGTTTGTAGTGCCAACAGTAAAATTCGGAGGCGGTGATGTTTTGGTATGGTCGTGGTTTCATGGAGGGGGCTACCACCGCTTGTTGTTTTGCGTGCCACTATCACAGCACAGGCCTACATTGATGTTTTAAGCACCTTCTTGCTTCCCACTGTTGAAGAGCAATTCGGGGATGGCGACTGCATCTTTCCACACGATCGAGCTCATGTTCATAATGCACGGCCTGTTGGAGTGGTTATACGACAATAACATCATATAATGGACTGGTCTGCACAGAGTCCTGACGTGAATCCCACAGCACACCTTTCGGATGTTTTGGAACGCCTACTTCGTGCCAGGCCTCACTGGCAGACATCGATACCTCTCCTCAGTGCAACATTCCGTGAAGAATGGGCTGCCATTCCCCAAGAAAACTTCCAGTACCTGATTGAATGTATGTCGTGATCAAGACTGACGGTGGGCCAACGCCATACTGAATTCCAGATTTACCGATGGAGGGCGCCACGAACTTGTAAGTCATCTGCAGCCAGGTGTCTGGATACTTTTGATAACATTGTGTATGTTCCCGTGCTTCTCTGCTTTATTAAAATATACAAGTCCTAATTCTGTCTTACGTTATATTTTTATGCCACATATCTGACGATGAGATAGTTCTAAATGCGTCATGAGAAGTTACAAAGTTTGGCTACCAAAACAAGGAAGAGAGGAAGATTAGTTCACATACCACTGACATCGAAAGTATTAGAGAGGGAGCTCAAGCTCTGGTGATTTGAATGATAGCGGAATGAAGTCCGCCATGCCCCTTGGGAAAAAACATCGTGGCATTTGCCTAGAGCTATTTAGGAAAATAAAAGAAAACCTACACTGGATAGCTGGACGCAGATTTCAACCATCCTCCTCCCAAATGCGACTCCAGTGTCCTAAGCGCTGCACCATTTCAGTCTGTTTGCTGACCAAGACAAGTGTGTAGCAATCCAGCTTTGTTGTGTACATGGTTCCGCGTAGTCAGCACGTACACAACTTTCCCACTAGAGCGCACTCTGCTAAGCACAACAGCGCAGGCGCAGCGCTCGTCCATCTCCGCACTATAAGATGGCGCTGCCTTAGAGACGGACCAAATTCTGCTTCCGCCGATCCGCGTATTAATATGTAACGCAGCCAATGAGATTGCTGCTAAAGTAGAACCTTTTCTCCTCGCGGTTCACACTACACAATGATACCTGAACGCACGAGGTATTATAACGAGTGTGCAGACCTCAGATTAGTCAGTCTGCATTAGTCTGCATTTGTCTGCACCAGTCTGTACCAGTCTGTACCAGTCTACAAAAAAATGTTTCAAATGGCTCTGAGCACTATGGGACTCAACATCTTAGGTCATAAGTCCACTAGAACTTAGAACTACTTAAACCTAACTAACCTAAGGACATCACACAAACCCATGCCCGAGGCAGGATTCGAACCTGCGACCGTAGCAGTCCCGCGGTTACGGACTGCAGCGCCAGAACCGCTAGACCACCTCGGCCGGCGTACCAGTCTACAGTCAAGTTTCAGTCTGCGCCTAATAAGATTACTATATTCCTGTACATAGCCATGAAGGTAGTTATAGACACTTTTGTCAAGTATCAGAGATATATGTGATAATAAGATTAACGTACCAAGACCAAAGGAACTTCAAATTGTCAATTATAAACAGCATCCAGTATCAAGTTAAGTTATTTTTATGCTTGTTATTATTTTAATAAATGTGTGTGAAAATTAATCAAGTTCTGTTTAAAGTTGGTCACCGTCAATCTGCTACTCTAAGCGTGCAAGTGGCAGAACATACACACCCCACGATAAGACCACGACACATACTGCTGAACTCGCCTACTTCGTTAGAACGACAAGTCAAATAATCTGATGGTGTGTGTACCGAAGGTCTTACAGTATGCACACCAGAAGTTTCTAATTACTATTTACTTCAACAAGTTGAATTATCCTCTACGCACCCAGATCCTGTAGCCAATAGAATCGTGCAACTATTGCAGACCGAATCAGTTAGATCATCGTGGGATTTGCGTGTGGGGCGACACTGTACTGGATAGGCGTACAAAGCGTGGAAATTTCGGTGGGTGTCAGAATAATGCATCTGTGGTCTAGGGGCAGCGATGGGGATAGGTCGCCGTGCCTGTGTCCCGCCTGTTTGCGTACCGTGCGCGCGGCCGTTTCCTGTTTACCTTCGCTGCGGCGAGTGTCACGCATCCGTGTCTCGGTAGTGCCATGGCGCACTCGTACCGCCAGTCCACAATTAAGATCACATTTCAAGCGGACTACGGAAGACCTCGAGCACTTCACATTAAACGTTTCATCCGGGAAGAACTCCATATTGCAACGGTGGTAACATTAAGAGTGCAACGGGAATTCCACTGTTAAATGCAGAGGAGAGAGCAGATAGGTGGAAAGAATACATTGAAAGCCTTTATGAGGGTGAAGATTTGTCTGATGTGATAGAAGAAGAAACAGGAGTCGATTTAGAAGAGATAGGGGATCCAGTATTAGAATCGGAATTTAAAAGAGCTTTGGAGGACTTACGGTCAAATAAGGCAAAAGGGATAGATAACATTCCATCAGAATTTCTAAAATCATTGGGGGAAGAGGCAACAAAACGACTATTCACGTTGGTGTGTAGAATATATGAGTCTGGCGATATACCATCTGACTTTCGGAAAAGCATCATCCACACAATTCCGAAGACGGCAAGAGCTGACAAGTGCGAGAATTATCGCACAATCAGCTTAACAGCTCATGCATCGAAGCTGCTTACAAGAATAATATACAGAAGAATGGAAAAGAAAATTGAGAATCCGCTAGGTGACGATCAGTTTGGCTTTAGGAAAAGTAAGTGACGAGAGAGGCAAATCTGACGGTACGGCTAATAATGGAAGCAAGGCTAAAGAAAAATCAAGACACTTTCATAGGATTTGTCGACCTGGAAAAAGCGTTCGACAATATAAAATGGTGCAAGCTGTTCGAGATTCTGAAAAAAGTAGGGGTAAGCTATAGGGAGAGACGGGTCATATACAATATGTACAACAACCAAGAGGGAATAATAAGAGTGGACGATCAACAACGAAGTGCTCGTATTAAGAAGGGTGTAAGACAAGGCTGTAGCCTTTCGCCCCTACTCTTCAATCTGTACATCGAGGAAGCAATGATGGAAATAAAAGAAATGTTCAGCAGTGGAATTAAAATACAAGGTGAAAGGATATCAATGATACGATTCGCTGATGACATTGCTAACCTGAGTGAATGTGAAGAAGAATTAAATGATCTGCTGAACGGAATGAACAGTCTAATGAGTACACAGTATGGTTTGAGAGTAAATCGGAGAAAGACGAAGGTAATGAGAAGTAGTAGAAATGAGAACAGCGAGAAACTTAACATCAGGATTGATGGTCACGAAGTCAATGAAGTTAAGGAATTCTGCTACCTAGGCAGTAAAATAACCAATGACGGACGGAGCAAGGAGGACATCAAAAGCAGACTCGCTATGGCAAAAAAGGCATTTCTGGGCAAGAGAAGTCTACTAATATCAAATACTGGCCTTAATTTGAGGAAGAAATTTCTGAGGATGTACGTCTGCAGTACAGCATTGTATGGTAGTGAAACATGAACTGTGGGAAAACCGGAACAGAAGAGAATCGAAGCATTTGAGATGTGGTGCTATAGACGAATGTTGAAAATTAGGTGGACTGATAAGGTAAGGAATGAGAAGGTTCTACGCAGAATCGGAGAGGAAAGGAATATGTGGAAAACACTGATAAGGAGAAGGGACAGGATGATAGGACATCTGCTAAGACATGAGGGAATGACTTCCATGGTACTACAGGGAGCTGTAGAGGGCAAAAACTGTAGAGGAAGACAGAGATTGGAATACGTCATGCAAATAATTGAGGACGTAGGTTGCAAGTGCTACTCTGAGATGAAGAGGTTAGCACAGGAAAGAAATTCGTGACGGGCCGCATCAAACCAGTCAGTAGACTGATGACAAAAAAAAAAAGAAAGACATCATTGGGATCCACTTTTCTATAACACAAAGTGCCATATACATAAAACATAAAAATGACGGTTCTAGGCGCTTCAGTCTGTAACCGCGTGACCACTACGGTCGCAGGTTCGAATCCTGCCTCGGGCATGGATGTGTGTGATGTCCTTAGGTTAGTTAGGTTTAAGTAGTTCTAAGTTCTAGGGGACTGATGACCACAGATGTTAAGTCCCATAGTGCTCAGGGCCATTTGAGCCATAAAAATGATCAATGAAGAGGCGTACACTGATGCTGTGTGCCGACACACTCATAGACTTAAATTTAAGCATCGTGATGGTCACGTAGGAACTGTCACGATCGACCACGCTGGATTAGGCCTTCGCTCTCTGAGGGTCTTCGAGCTGCCATTCTAAGTCCCGTCAGATGTTGTGATGTCAGCTTTCAAACCGCACGGCAACGTGCTAAACCACCTGGCTGAAAAATGGCAAACGTTTGAGACATACCCCGTCTTAAACGGAGTGCGGCAAATTAAGATTGCGCTGACGAAGCATGTGCCATCCTATTTAGTAATTGGCGGCTGCACAGCCATTGTCATGTACGACGGACAACCGCGTACTTGCGCCGGCTGTGGCCAGGAAGGACATGTCCGTTCGGCCTGTATTCAACGCCGACTGATTCAGACACCGCTTGGTGAAGTCCCATCCCCAGCGACACCTACATCACTCCCCATCACGTATGCAACGGCTGCAACCGCAAAAACTGTTCCCGCCCGGGATCGAAACACCATATTGCCGTCAATGGTCGATGACAGTGTGGCTGACAACACATCTTCCTCCACGACGTCGTCGGCAGAATTACATCAAGACGGTGATCAATTGTGCCACAGAGGCGAGCCTAACGAAAGTCGAACCAGAAATTGTCCCGACGTCTGCCTTCCTACCAGTGGAGACCGCGCCAAACGATTGCCGCCCGCACTCTGACACAGAACAACATGTCCGAAAACAACGGTCCCCTCGAAAACGCAAGAAACGGCGCTATACATCTACATCTACATCTACATCCATACTCCGCAAGCCACCTGACGGTGTGTGGCGGAGGGTACCTTGAGTACCTCTATCGGTTCTCCTTTCTATTCCAGTCTCGTATTGTTCGTGGAAAGAAGGATTGTCGGTATGCCTCTGTGTGGGCTCTAATCTCTCTGATTTATCCTCATGTTCTCTTCGCGAGATATACGTAGGAGGGAGCAATATACTGCTTGACTCTTCGGTGAAGGTATGTTCCCGAAACTTTAACAAAAGCCCGTACCGAGCTACTGAGCGTATCTCCTGCAGAGTCTTCCACTGGAGTTTATCTATCATCTCCGTAACGCTTTCGCGATTACTAAATGATCCTGTAACGAAGCGCGCTGCTCTCCGTTGGATCTTCTCTATATCTTCTATCAACCCTATCTGGTACGGATCCCACACTGCTGAGCAGTATTCAAGCAGTGGGCGAACAAGCGTACTGTAACCTACTTCCTTTGTTTTCGGATTGCATTTCCTTAGGATTCTTCCAATGAATCTCAGTCTGGCATCTGTTTTACCGACGATCAACTTTATATGATCATTCCATTTTAAATCACTCCTAATGCGTACTCCCAGATAATTTATGGAATTAACTGCTTCCAGTTGCTGACCTGCTATTTTGTAGCTAAATGATAAAGGATCTATCTTTCTGTGTATTCGCAGCACATTACACTTGTCTACATTGAGATTCAATTGCCATTCCCTGCACCATGTGTCAATTCGCTGCAGATCCTCCTGCATTTCAGTACAATTTTTCATTGTTACAACCTCTCGATACACCACAGAATCATCTGCAAAAAGCCTCAGTGAACTTCCGATGTCATCCACAAGGTCATTTATGTATATTGTGAATAGCAACGGTCCTATGACACTCCCCTGCGGCACACCTGAAATCACTCTTACTTCGGAAGAGTTCACTCCATTGAGAATGACATGCTGCGTCCTGTTATCTAGGAACTCCTCAATCCAATCACACAATTGGTCTGATAGTCCATATGCTCTTACTTTGTTCATTAAACGACTGTATCGAACGCCTTGCGGAAGTCAAGAAACACGGCATCTACCTGTGAACCCGTGTCTATGGCCCTCTGAGTCTCGTGGACGAATAGCGCGACCTGGGTTTCACATGACCGTCTTTTTCGAAACCCATGCTGATTCCTACAGAGTAGATTTCTAGTCTCCAGAAAAGTCATTATACTCGAACACAATACGTGTTCCAAAAAATACGCCATCCGATGATTGCCTGCTTCGGATGTGTGACCCGGACGAAGATCCGGGGTCGGACGACACTCAGGACTACCACCACAACTCACCCTTCCCGTCACGATGCTACGGCGAATACAGCCTCGGACGGACAACACCACTTCTGCTACTGACGGCACTAATCAACAGTTACCAACTGCTGCACCTGATCGACATTGCGTTCCTTCAAGAGGTGTACGTCGCAGACTTCAAGGAACCCTATAGCTACAAGACTTGGGTCTCACATGCGTCGGCCAATGGCAGTGGTGTGGCGATCCTCCTCCGGGAAGGTGTACCCACAGAAGACCTCGAGTATCTCCCTGACGCCAGAGACATGGCTCTTACTTTCCAAGGAGTCAAACTTATTAACATCTATGCGCCGTCAGGATCTGGTGGGCGTCGCGAACGATCCACCTTTTTCGCTCGTACAATCACGCCCCTCTTTAAGGGCCGTCAGGACGCCTTGATATTCGGAGGGGACTTCAACTGTAGCCAAGCACCAAAAGATCAGTTACCACATCAGCATGGGTTTCGAAAAAGACGGACGTATGAAACCCAGTTCGCGCTATTTGTCCATAGACACGGGTTCACAGGTAGATGCCGTGTTTCTTGACTTCCGCAAGGCGTTCGATACAGTTCCCCACAGTCGTTTATTGAACAAAGTAAGAGCATATGGACTATCAGACCAATTGTGCGATTGGATTGAAGAGTTCCTAGATAACAGAACGCGGCATGTCCTTCTCAATGGAGAGCCGTCATCCGAAGTAAGAGTGATTTCAGGTGTGCCGCAGGGGAGTGTCATAGGACCGTTGCTATTCACAATATACATAAATGACCTTGTGGATGACATCAGAAGTTCACTGAGGCTTTTTGCGGATGATGCTGTGGTGTATCGAGAGGTTGTAACAATGGAAAATTGTACTGAAATGCAGGAATATCTGCAGCGAATTGACGCATGGTGCAGGGAATGGCAATTGAATCTCAATGTAGACAAGTGTAATGTGCTGCGAATACATAGAAAGATAGATCCCTAATCATTTAGCTACAAAATAGCAGGTCAGCAACTGGAAGCAGTTAATTCCATAAATTATCTGGGAGTACGCATTAGGAGTGATTTAAAATGGAAAGATCATATAAAGTTGATCGTCGGTAAAGCAGATGCCAGACTCAGATTCATTGGAAGAATCCTAAGGAAATGCAATCCGAAAACAAAGGAAGTAGGTTACAGTACGCTTGTTCGCCCACTGCTTGAATACTGCTCAGCAGTGTGGGATCCGTACCAGATAGGGTTGATAGAAGAGATAGAGAAGATCCAACGGAGAGCAGCGCGCTTCGTTACAGGATCATTTAGTAATCGCGAAAGCGTTACGGAGATGATAGATAAACTCCAGTGGAAGACTCTGCAGGAGATACGCTCAGTAGCTCGGTACGGGCTTTTGTTAAAGTTTCGGGAACATACCTTCACCGAAGAGTCAAGCAGTATATTGCTCCCTCCTACGTATATCTCGCGAAGAGAACATGAGGATAAATCAGAGAGATTAGAGCCCACACAGAAGCATACCGACAATCCTTCTTTCCACGAACAATACTGGAATAGAAGGGAGAACCGATAGAGGTACTCAGGGTACCCTCCACCACACACCGTCAGGTGGCTTGCGGAGTATGGATGTAGATGTAGATGTAGATTCTCCCTGCACAGATCTTGCGACAATTATAAATAATCTTCAATCGGTGGACCCTTGGGAACATGTTTAAGGCGATCGGCCCGGATTTACTCACTACACCAGCCATTCCTGCAGCAGCATCGACCGGATTTATATCTCGCTCTCCATAGCTGTGGGGACGAGACCTGCCGAAGTTTGGCCTACAGTGTTTTCTGACCACGAGACCTAGATCTGCGCCATTAATCTCGGCCGCCAGAAGGTATGGCACAGCCGTGGTCCTTGGAAGTTGAACGTCGCCCACCTAGCCTCTCAGGAATGTCGGCGCCTCATACAGAACGCGTAGGATTCCTCTGGCAGCCGGCGTGGCACCTACCGGTCTACTCCGTCGTGGTGGTTACTCTGCGCCAAACCAGCCCTCCGGAAGACTTTGACAGGCTACGGACTAGATGTAGCAGCATGGAAGAGACATACCATGGACTCTTCCTAAAGCATCTTAAGGGAATGTACAACATTGCCGTACTCACCTGCAAGGTAGGTGACGGTGAACCGTGCCAAGGCACAGATCATCAGATTGCCACCTTGAGGGTGCGATCGTAAGAGCGTGCACTCCAGACAGAGTGGCCCAGAAGGAACCGTCCACGTACCACGTCACTGCAGAACGACGGCGCCGACGCAGGACACTGATCCAAGCTATCACGACGGAAGACGGACGACGCCTTGATACCCAGCGCGACACAGGAAACGCACTTCATGCTCACTACATTAGGCTGCACTCGGAACGTCGACATCCCCTAGAGGTGATCGCCGAAGTCTCTCAACTCACTCATGGCACGATCTCTCCGACTGCGGCAGCGGATTTGTCTGCAGATGTAACGGAGGAGGAAATCATTGAGGCAATACAGGCGGGGGCTTCTCATAAGTTCCCGGGAAGTGATGGCCTTCCTCTGGAATTTTATCGGACATATCAACAATTGCTGGCACCAGCATGGACTGATATTTGCCGCGATCTTATGTCTCCCAAGACGCAGATCCCTGGGGCTTTCCTAGAAGGACTGATTGTGCCCATACACAAACCACGAGGCGGATCCAGGATCAGTAATTATCGCCCCTTGACCTTACTCAACAGTGACATGAAGATTTTCACCCGGCTTCTGGCGGCACGCCTAAAGCGATCGGTACAATGTGTCGTGCCGCAGGACCAGGCATCGTTAGGAGGTGACCATAATATTCGCACTGTACCGTGCCAATATCGAGATATTATCGCGCTAGCCAAAGCTCGCCAACTGCCAGGAGTTTTGGCCTCACTCGACTTTAGCCAGGCCTTTGCCAGAGTCGACACACATTTCTGACTTAGGTACTGCGACACATGGGGTATCCGGACATCATAGTTGAGGTACTGATGCGTCTCCTACGCGGCGTGACGTCCAAGGTGTTATATAATGGCCGTCTCACGCCGCCGATACAGATCCAGCGCTCCTTCGGCGATATTGTACGCCCTCGTCTTGGAACCACTCCTCTGCGGCCTCCGACAACGCCTGACTGGGATGTCCCTCGGTGGACACACTTTTTGCTGCACTGCCTACGCGGATGATCCGGTACTCCTTCTTCACAGTAATGACGACATTCGTGCAGTACTGGCGTGGGTGGCGACCCACGGCGCGGCATCGGGGAGCAATCTCAGTGTGTACAAATCGCACGTCCTGTCTATAGGCAGAGGTCTATCCGACGAGAGCGTCGCACCGCTACGAATCAGTGACACAGTCCGCTGCCTTGGCATTGGTTTCACTTCTGACATGAAGTGTTTAACAGCCCTTAACTACAGGCGTTTATTGAATCAGATGAGGGCAGGAATAAGTGACCACCGTCGTAGACATCTAGACGTCCTGCAACGGACGCGATATGGTAACGTCTATTTGGCGTCACGCGTCCCCCATTTTGGACAGAGACTCCCGATACCACCTACCCTGGCTCACCGCATGTTGGCGTTTTTGGGATCCATTGTTAATGCGGCCATGTTATTTAAGATTCGTTACGAGTCCTTAACCCTCCCGAGGAGCAGAGGGGGTTTACGCCGTTGTCATGTTCAGAACAGAGCGAAGGCCTTGTTCGTCAGCTGTCACCTGCAACTGTGGCAACGAAGTCCGACGTGCCTCACAAGTCTCTTACTGGAAGCCTTACGACCAATCTCACTCGCACCCCCTGTGATGATATCGGACATCCCAGCACCTTTCTTCTACATTAGCCAATTCTTCCTTGAATTAAGCTACATCCGCACCGCACTACTACCCACACGCTTGATGATGACGAGGGCGATATATGATGCCATGCAAATGAACAGGACGCCGAATGTGACTGAAAGCTATCACTCCACCACACAGTGGCAGGCAGTGAATGCCACTACCCTTGATACTGACGTGCAACCAGCATGGTACGTCACTGTTAATGGGAAACAGTTTTGCCAGTCCCGCCTACATCACATCCACCTCGCTGATTCACCCCTTGTGTGCCACATGCCATGTGATTGACACGCATGAACATCGTTTCGAATGCGGGTCGGCAAAGGACGTTTGGTATTTGTTGCGTCAGATATTGGCTTTTCTCACACGCAAGACTCCCGACAGTATAACTACCCGGTCACTTATTTTCCCCGATGAGATGTATTTCCCAAGAGCTAAATGAGCTCTGTGACGTGGATTAGCTTCCACGCTGTTCACTACCTATTCAGTAACGGCGAAAAGACAGTACCCGATTTTTGGTATTACCTCAACGAACGACATTGTGCGATCATCACGAACCCTAACTACAGGCTATATTTTTCAGCTGGATTATCGATGACATGAGAAGATAACCATCCAACCTCTTCCCAGTTTCTTTTCTTATGAGATTGAACAAACAACGGAAACAACACAGCAACGAGAAGACAGTCATCGAACAATTCGCAACGGGCTGTAGTATGGAGCATCCTTTATCGTAACGGGACGACTACCTATTATTCTGTTTATGTAGCCGAAGAGGAACGGCTTTCCTTTATCCATTTGTATAAAAAAAATAAAAATAAAATAGAAAAAGGATAAACAAACCTTCCAAAATCCTTTTTCCTTTTCTTTCATTTTTGTTTTCTAGAAGTTTCTTTGTCTTCCTTATCCAAAAAAGATTAAAAAATAGCGCAACGGCCTAGGTAACTAGCTAGTAAAAAAAGGGGTTAGGAAAAAAAACAAAAAAAGGTGGCTTAGTGGTTAACGCACCTGCCATGTAAGCAGAAGACGCAGGTTCGCCACTTCAGTCTATGTACATAAAATCATATCTGCATGAGACCAGTAAAGTCTCTGAAACAGCGTAAAAAAAAAGAAATAAAGGGGTAGCGTCTTTGATTCATAATCATAACATCACCGGTCCCGGGTTCGAATCCCGCCGCTACTTAAATTTTGATTAATAGTTAACATTGGCGGCCGTAGACTTCCGGCATAAGAAGCCACCCTCATTCTGCCAACGGCCTTGTCAAAGAGGGCGGAGGAGCGGACAGAGGTTCAGAGCCCTCTCTTGTCCTTGGGGTGGGAAACTCCCCCTAAAGGCGGAAGAATCAGCAATCATCAACGACATGAGGATGCAGAAGGCAATGGAAACCACTGCATTAAAGACACGTAATGTGTATCCACAGGACATGTGGCCTGTAATTGAAGAAGTGTCATGATGATCTCTCCATTGGCAAAAGATTTACGGAAACAAGAAAATCAAAGGAAATACAAATGCTGAATCTAGATATAGTAGAGAAACTGAGGTGTACTGGGAGAAACACAAGAATTTCTTGTCAGATGAGTATTGGGTAATATCAACAGCAACAGAAAATGATATAATGGGAGTAGGATTGCCGGCGGTTCTAGGCGCTTCAGTCTGGAATCGCGCGACCGCTACAGTCGCAGGTTGGAATCCTACCTCGGGCATGGCTTGTGTGATGTCCTTAGGTTAGACAGGTTTAAGCAGTTCTAAGTTCTAGGGGACTGGTGACCTCAGATGTTAAGTCCCATAGTGCTCAGAGCCATTTGAGCCATTTTTTGGAGTAGGATTCGTTATGAATAGGAAGGTAGGGAAGAGAGTATGTTACTGTAAACACTTCAGTGATAGGCTTGTTCTTAACAGAATCGACAGCAAACCAACACCGAGAATGATAGTTCAGGTATGCATGCCGAGGCCGCAAGCTGAAGAGATAGAGACAGTCTATGAGGATATTGTAAGGGTAATACAGTATGTAAAGGGGATGAACATCTAATAGTCCTGGGCGACTGGAATGCAGTACTTTACAGAAGAATATGGGCTTGGGAAAAGGAATGAGAGAGGAGAAAGACTAATTGAGTTCTGTAACATGCTTCAGTTAGTAATAGCGAATACCCTGTTCAAGAATCACAAGAGGAGGCGGTATACTTGGAAAATGCCGGGAGATACGGGAAGATTTCAATCAGATTACATCATGGTCAAACAGAGATTCCGAAATCAGATACCGGATTGTAAGGCGTACCCAAGATCAGATATAGACTCAGATCACAATATAGTAGTGATGAAGAGTAGGCTGAAGTTCAAGACATTAGTGAGGAAGAATCAATACGCAAAGAAGTGGGATACGGATGTACTAAGGAATGACGAGATACGTTTGAAGTTCTCTAACGCTATAGATACAGCAATAAGGAATAGCGCAGTAGGCAGTACAGTTGAAGAGGAATGGACATCTCTAAAAAGGGCCATCACAGAAGTTGGGAAGGAAAACATAGGTACAAAGAAGGTAGCTGCGAAGAAACCATGGGTAACAGAAGAAATACTTCAGTTGATTGATGAAAGGAGGAAGTACAAACATGTTCCGGGAAAATCAGGAATACAGAAATACAAGTCTCTGAGGAATGAAATAAATAGGAAGTGCAGGGAAGCTAAGACGAAATGGCTGCAGGAAAGAAGACGTCGAAAAAGAAATGATTGACGAAAGGACAGACTCAGCATACAGGAAAGTCGAAGAGACCACTCAGATAAACATAGACGCGAAAGAATCTAGAGAAAGAATTCAGGTAGTAACACAAGGTCAGCAGCAATTACACACTGACGTGGACAAGGTCCAACTGGACATCGTAAACGTTGACAAAAAGGTGGAACGTTTAACGAAAAAAGCCACTCGAACAGCAATACAAATTTCGGAAGAACAAGCGATTCAAAGCAAGGTCGCAAAGGTTGCACTGAATAAGTATGATCAGCGGATTATTAAAATAGAACTTAAAAACAAAGATCAGTTTGAAAATCTTCGAACAGAGTTGATACAAACTATCGAAGAAAAGATCGAGACCGATTACACCTGTAGCGAAACAACTGACGCGTCAAGCATTAATTCAGTACACGAACACGCGCCGCCTAAGACAGTTCAAGTAGAACCAAGGCTAGACGTAACACTCGCGCAGAAATCGAAACAGAAAACCCCGATTAAAGTAATACATGACATGCCACAGGACCAGGCACAGTACCAAGAAAAACGGAACACATACATTCAGCCTATACCAATCGAAAGACAGGCAACTGAACCAGTAAATCCAATGACAGAACATTATTATGTACTATACCACGAACGACGAGAGTAGAAACACACGAACAACACTTCCGTTCACCAATGATACGATATGCCGCGGATATGCGTCAGGAAATTGAGAATAGGCAGACAGGCAGTAGATTACCAGAGAATAAACACGACGACACAAGCAATGGCAGATTATCTGAGTCCATGAATCAGCCACAAACCGGATTTATTAGTAGATATGATACAGACCACTTCCTTACAGTTAGAAAATTTCAACATTTCAAGGAAGAAGGCAGTAGCTTGCTTGCACGCACATTCATCGACCAGTTTCAAGTAGGCTTACCAAACCACTGGAGCGTAGTTCACAAACTTGACTTGATTTGTGCACACATGTCAGAGACAGGTGCAGAGGTGATGCAAAAGATCGCAGCTACCTGTACGTTTTACCTACAGTTCAGAACAGCATTTCTCGAAAGATATTGGTCCAAGGAGGCGCAAAACAAAATTAAATACGAGTTACTTCAGATGTCACCATACGAAAACTCAGGAGAGAAAAGCGTGGTAAAATTCTTTGATACAATGGACAGAAAGAATCAATGCCTAGACAAACCATACAGTAACGGAGAGCTGATACGTCTATGTAGAATGAAATTACCCGTAAAGTATCAACAGGTGACACTAGGAAAAAATGAAAATACCGAAGAATTCAAAGAGGTTTTAAGGGAACTTGAATTTATTTTTAAAGAAGACGAGGTGAAAGAAAAACGAAAGGAAAGGGAACAGCAAAAGGAGAGGACTAGGAACGAATTTTCTAATAATAATAATCGTAATCCTACCAATAATTTCAGGCAATTTAACAGACAAGGACAGTGTCACAATGGAGACAATTGGCATAGAAACGATAACCAGAATAATTAGTACCGAAATAGGAACGGTGATGGACACTCATACAGTGGCGGATATGGGTTTAGGAATCAAAATGCCAACGGTCAAGGGTACTTTGAAAGAGGTCACGATGTTAGAAACAGCAACTGGCGAGACCAAGGCGCGAATAATTACAGAGGAAATTATGGTCCACAGAGACAAGAACAACACAGCAAAGAGAAACTAGATGTAGAAGTTAAGCCACCGAACACTGCAAAACGTAAAGATTGAATTGAAAAATGCGGAAGAGGTTAGACAAACTAACGTCCACACTATCTTATATTAACCATTAAATAAAAGTCAAATTAATAGATCAACAAAATAACACAGTAATTAAAAGAAAAAAGAGACACAATACACACTAACAATAGCTTGTAGTATCAAGTACACTACAACATGCACACAAACAATAAATGGTACACAACAATTAAAAGAATGAAGAAGTGGTAGGGCATAATTAGAATAAAGAAAAGATATCACATATATACAATAATTTTTGCCACTATCAGAACATTTTTGCATTATATAAAATCAGAGTTTCTTTTGTAAATAACACATATATGTAAAACAAAAATTGTAAATATTTCTACGCGTCAGAGGGACATCGCCACCAACACCAATCACCAGCTCCCTTAACACCAGATGCTTCGAGAGAGGGTACAGACATGTTGAGAAAGCACTTAGGGCAATAACAACAGCATACAGATCAACGCCACATTGGAAATGCAGGTTGCAACCAGGTTGGACTTCAGGAGGAAAACGTGCAGCATGGACATTTCATATGTCACGACACTGCTACACTACAGAAGAGTGTGGGGAGAATTACAATATGACGAGACGACGATGAAGGTACAAAAAATTACTAAGATCTACAAACTCATCAAGTAACAGTTGGAAAGGCAGTCAGGTCCTACAAATCCTATGTCACTCCTACACTAAAATTCACATATTTCTAGCCTAAGAAGAATAGAAGAATACAAGAAAGAAGAACAGAAGATGCAAGATGAAGAAGGGCAGAAGACAGCAAGGTACCTTTCTTTCCTATCCTACAAAGTAAATTGCTACAAACGTCTTTCCATGAACTTTTAGGCATATCAACTACTACAACCACCTCTCCAAAAATAAAACCTGAATCATCAAACAAACACAAGCGAACGGCAAACGGAATATTAAATAGTAACAACCAATATTATCTAGAAACAGATTCAGCAAAATGATCAGTCTTCTTCCTACCACATCATCAAATTGCCATACCGAACCAGGTGTGAAGTACCAAGACGTCACAGCACAATACTGGGTGACGATCGTCGGTAGTCAACTACAATCATCGAACTACCACACCGCCCCAGGTGTGACAGCATGGGAGTACCAAGACATCACTGTTTATGCAGTAAACCATAGTCGTCATCACCGGTTAAAAGTACCACTCCATGATGACAATGTCAACAAGTAAGACCCGGCATCGCATGTTAGAGTGCTTCTCATGATTTGTGACACCCATACAAAAGAGTCGACACCTTCCACTATTACAGTGGGGATCGTAGAAAACAGAAACTGACGGAGCAAAAGAAAAAGGAAAAGACTGATATAACACAAAAGTAAAGTTAAGGAAGTGATATATTTGCAAAAATACCTTTTTCCTTTCTTCTAAAGTAATTATTTTTATTATGTATGTAAAGTCCACAATTTATAGATACCTTAAACCTTTTGTAAAGAAACTTAGTATAGTTATATAATCTCACAAACTCATGGAAAGTCTATTTACTTTTTTATATGTAAAATTAGAAAAGGATTTGTGCAGGACTTTTCTTCTTTAAGTTACATTCGAAACCACCTTTTTGGGGTAGTAATATTAATACCGAGGATAGAATTAAGAGGAAACGCTTCTTCATTCTTACAAAAACAAAAAAAAGACAATGACACATAAAGAAAAAGATAACGCCTAAATAAATAAAACAAAGTAACACAACAGAGCTTTTGTGAACATTTACGCAAGCTTAACTAAAGAAAAGATATAACCACACTAAAACATGATACACTGTACACTCACGAGTTTAGAAAAATTAATACTGTAAAAACAAATTTTTGGAAGTGAAAAAGAAAAACAGAGACACGTACTGACAACGACAAAGAATAACAATCTTTGTAAAGCCTATATTTGCCTAACAACAAAACATAAATTGTAGAATTAAAAAAGTAGAAACAATAGCTATAAAGAAATCATTAGAAAAAAATTGTTAAGAATGGCTGAGAAAAGTTTACTGGAAAATCTAAAAGAACAATTTTTCCTCGGCATTGACAAACCCCAGACAAAAATTTTGTCAGAAGGAGGGAGGTATGTAAGACGTCGTGGTCTCCTGACTTTCATTGCTTACATATTCCGCCCTCACAATCAAATTCCGCACATCAAGACGCTTCATTCGAACCCAAACTCGATAAGATAAAGTCAATGTTGTGTGAATTCATGTAAACGATGTGCAATTAACAAGTAACTGCACCAGGGTTGAAATACTCGAGGCTGGCGTACACACATACATTCCAGACACAACGGTCACAGAAGCTTTTAGTTCGGGAGAGAAACCACACAACAGGACTCCGATCCCTTCAGAGGATGACCCAGCCTATGTCGGCCGGTGTCCGCCCGTGTAGCGGATACCATGGGCCCGAGTGAAAGGGGGGAAAGACCCCGTGTTTGGCTTAAAAGCAAATTCCGCTACATTGTGTGGGAGCGGCCAGCCTACGCATTCTTTACACATAGCATGCAATGTCAGAGATTTTCACAGGGAGACAGCAAACGCCAAACGACAATGCTACAGGTTTCCGGATTGGTCGCCTTAAACGAAACGTCGTTCTCCCGTTTTAGAAGAGCAATGCTGATTGGCAGACGATATTTCTGATGCCTTGAGCTGAAGGAATAACGGAAGAGACCGAAAGATATACCCCTTCACGTCTGGCGTGGAGAGGCGCCGTTCCGTTGTCGCTCTTGGAGTGAGGAACAAGTCTCTCCTCAGTACACTGGGAGAGCGCCTCTGTCGAGAGCAAATCGAGGTGCGACTCTATATTGAGTCCTTGCGATTAAGCGTTGTTCACTGTGTTGGCCGACAAACTTATTGTGCGGTAAGAACGGGCAGAGTTATAGTTAAACGCCTGCGAGCGAATTTTGAGTGGCATCGCGGTGGACTGGTTATCTGACCGGTGTACCACGCCAATAGTTAGACTAGGGGCGAATAGGAATCCTTGACTTCACCAAGGCATAGGGAGAGTTTGATTGGCGAAGGTCAATCCAGATAGAACGAGAGTTATCTTATTTGTCAGCAGCGAGCGGCGCAGACAGCAGTCATCGCAGCTTCCGGTATTGTGCGCTACAGCTATTGCGAGTCCCATATTTCCTCCACAACAGTACACTTCATTGCATTTCACACGCGACAGCCTCAACCATACCTAGCAACATTCTAAAGGATAATTATTCAAGTTGAGTAGGCGCGCGTCTCAGCCATTCTGCCAAGTCAACAACTATCTTAAACTTCGTATAGAAATTTCATTAGCGAATCCTATCCCTGAGAGGTAACTTCACATTCCGAAAAGAACCAGGATATAACTTGTTCAATTCATAACTAAAAGTGCCATTGTGATTTTTCAGAATTTTTGCAAAATAAATAATAACTTTCGTTAGTTTCATGTTTACTTACATTAACTAGCACTGCTCCAGTACCCAAGTATCCCACTAGTCATGTAAGAAATTTTGTGAATTTTTGTGTCATTTCCCTACAGCGGACGACCCCAGAAGATATTTATTGGTGAAAGTTTTTCAGGCATTTCCCTTTAGATCGTTAGGAACGTCTGTCTGACTTCTGTAGTAGTGTGGGGGTGGAAATTGCATCTTGAAGGAGCCACAGGGTAAAGCGTACATCTCAGATTAATCCGTTGCGCAGAATAACAGATCAACCCCACACTTCAGATTAGAATCACAATTTAAAAGAGCTTTATAGGACTGAAGATCAAATAAGGCAGAAGGGATAGATAACATTCCAACAGAATTTCTAAAATCTTTGGGGGAAGTGGCAACAAAACGACTATTCATGTTTTTGTGTAGAATGTATGAGTCTGACGACATACCATCTGACTTTCGGAAAAGCAATATCCACACAATTCAGAAGACGGCAAGAGCTGACAAGTGCGAGAATTATCGCACTGTCAGCTTAATAGCTCATGCATCCCAGTTCTGACAAGAATAATATACAGAAGAATGGAAAATAAAATTGAAGATGCGCTAAATGACGATCAGTTTCGCTTTAGAAAAGGTAAAGGCACCAGATAGACAATTGTGACGTTTCTGTTAATAATGGAAGCAAGACTAAAGAAAAAGCAAGACACGTTCATAGGATTTGTTGACCTGGAAAAAGCGACAGACAGTGTAAAATGGGGCAAGATGTTTGAAATTCTGAGAAAAGTAGAGGTAAGCTATAGGGAGAGACAGGTCATATACAATATGTACAACAGCCAAGAGGGCATAATAAGAGTGGGCGAAGAGTGGACGACCAAGAACGAAGTGCTGGTATTAAAATGGATGTAAGACAAGGATGTAGATTTTCGTCACTACTGTTCAATCTGTTCATCGAGAGAGCAATGAGGAAAAAAAGAACGGTTCAAGAGTGGAATTAAAATTCATTGTAAAAGGATACCAATGATACGGTATTGGTTAAAAACAGTCTTGTTTGCAATTTTTTTTTTTTCAACGACGCGTTTCGTCTTATTTAGGCATATTCAGGTTATCTTTTCTGGATGGACGCGAGAGGCACCAAGATCTGCATAATTCGTTCCCGTTCACATCTGAGCCCCCATCTAACTCTGTTACTCGCTCCTGTGAACGGGAACGGGAAAAACTAAAATTGCAATCAAGACTGATTTAGCCAATACTGTTAACCACTGGTTTGCTGTTATGCCACATATGGACTGGAAGAATATCAATGATACGATTCGCTGATGACATTGCTATCCTCAGTGAAAGTGAAGAAAAATTACATGATCTGCGGAACAAATCAGCAGTCTAATGAGTACAGGGTATGTACTGAGAATAAATCGAAGAATACGATGAGAAGCAGTAGAAATGAGAACAGCGAGAAACTTAACGCTAAGATTGATGGTCACAAAGTAGATGAAGTTAAGGAATTCTGCTGCCTAGGCATTAAAATAATTAATGATGGACGGAGCAAGGAGAACATCAAAAGTAGACTAGCAATGGCAAGAAGGGCATTCCTGACCAAGAGAAGTCTACTAATATCAAATATCGGCCTTAATTTGAGGAAGAGGTTTCTGAAAATGTACGTCCGGAGTACAGCATTGTATGGTAGTGAAACATGAACTGTGGGAAAACCGGAAGAGAAGTGAATCGAATCATTTGAGATGTGGTACTACAGACGAATGTTGAAAATTAGGTGGACTGGTAAGGCAAGGAACGAGGAGGTTCTGGGCAGAATCGGAGAGCAAAGGAACATGTGGAAAGCCGGCCGCGGTGGTCTAGCGGTTCTGGCGCTGCAGTCCGGAACCGCGGGACTGCTACGGTCGCAGGTTCGAATCCTGCCTCGGGCATGGGTGTGTGTGATATCCTTAGGTTAGTTAGGTTTAAGTAGTTCTAAGTTCTAGGGGACTTATGACCTAAGATGTTGAGTCCCATAGTGCTCAGAGCCATTTGAACATGTGGAAAACACTGATAAGGAGAAGGGACAGGATGATAGGACATCTGTTAAGACATGAGGGAATGACTTCCATAGTACTAGAGGGAGCCGTAGAGGGCAAAAACTGTAGGGGAAGACAGAGATTGGAATACATCCAGCAAATAATTGAGGACGTAGGTTGCAAGTGAAGAGATTAGCACAGGAAGGGAATTAGTGGCGGACCACATCAAACCAGTCAGAAGACTGATGACAAAAAAAAGGTCAGAATAATCCACGGCCACACTCATGTTCTGCAAGTCATCTTTTGGAGCGCTGCCGAGGTTTCTTCCGCTACATCATGATGATGATTGTATGGCATTGTTGGCCGGGAGGCGCCATGCGGGTGAGCGAGGCCGCCGTACTGCAGCGACTAGCAAGTCAATGATAATGAAAATGATAATGAATGACACACAACACCCAGTACCCTGCCGGGAATCAAACCCGGGCCTCCCTCGTGGTAGTCGGTAATTCTACTCACTTCCTGCCTCAGTCACGAATGGGGCACAGTAAGAACAAGCATCCGTATGAGCTGCAGTTGATCCCACTTTCTCACAAAGACGTGCGTGGGAGGAAGTGATGCGTTGGCTCACTCTTCCAGGAAGGCCTCTTATAGCGACTGCCCCTAGAATGTGATGAGCATCTCCGTAATGCTGTCGCACTTGCGAAAGGAACCTGTGACAAAATGCATCCCTTCCTTAGATCTCTCTCTCTGTTCTAGGGTCGGCGTCTCTTAGGAAATTAATGGATTTTATACGTCTTTTTAAGTTGGAAACGTACGTACCCCCAATCACACTTCCCGCATCAGTCGTGCTAAACATTAGTAGTAGTATCGGTTTTGATGGATGTGGCTATGTCTCACTAAGAAATAGAGCGAGGAAAAACCGACATGAATATTTTCGATACCTGATACACTGAGGTACCGCCCACGCCTTGCTACACCAGAATGCACACGAAGGAGCAGCAACATCTTACGAGGGAGTAAACACCACGATCAATAGCCAAAGGAAATGTGCGTTATTGCGTTCACAGTAGCATACTCACAGCTCTGGTTGCATTTCTCTTACACAAAGAAGTCCTGGTCTGTTGTTAGGTAGTTTTGCTCACGTTTAGGATAATGTACCAATTTCGCCCTAACATCACATCTCTACAGTACACCACCCCCCCCCCTCTTCACACTAATAAACGTGATATATGTGACATCAGTGCACTGTCCTACAAAACCATCTAGGGAGTGGCTTAAGACTGATAAAAGCATTGATTCTTCTTCTTAATACTTAAGGAATAACACTGCTTGTTAGAACCAAACGTAATTCGGGAATATTTATATTCGACTGCATATGCTAGAGCACAGTTGTGGATTGGGATAATATATTCCGCCTGCTTTAATACACCATCTCTGTGTAATACTTACGTCGCCTCTGTTAAAGTACGTGTTATGAAAACACACGTACTTTACATGGGAAGGGGCAGGGTTAAAACTGAATGCAAACAGAGAGCAATTTTTAAGCCTTTCTCGACCTTAAGTGCTCTAGTAGCCCCAACCCATCTCAGTTCCCCACATTTGATGGTACTTTATGTATTCTCAGTCAGTTTAGGTAATTTTGCAGTTTTCTTCGCAATTTCATATATTTCGTCGTATTTCCCTCAGTGTTAAGTACATACCATCAATTTGTCGTAGTTACACCAGGTTTTACTCGATTTTTACCGTTTTTATGTCATTTTTTCATATTTTTTCGATATTTTTCCGTGCGTATATGGTCATATTGCTGGCATACCTATGCGTCGTTTGATTTTACACGAGGGTATTTGCGTGTCCTACACACCAGCCTACTAAAAATGCTAAGAATTCCTCTCTTCCCGATGCATGCATGCATTTTGGTTAGGAAGATCATGAACAATATAGTACCACTCACCTCGTACCAACTACTGGTGCATATGGGAAACTCGTAGTCTCGAACCAAATCCGTGTACTGCTACTAACCGTCAGAGAGATTGTCTGCAAACTCATGTGGTGATGCACTTGATGGAAACTCAAACTGTGGCACAGTTACACATGTTTTCCTGACTCCCATCCTACCCTGTAGGGATCTGAGACACGGAGGTGACATGTGTACAGAACTGATTTCTGCTGCTGCTCTGATATTTTTTTTCACATAAGTGTATGCTCTCATTGTTAACCAGATGAGTTTCGCTACTCTTGCTTGTACCTTCCATTTCTGATACATCCTCACTACCATGCCAGGACATCTACAAACTGTAGATTTTGGGTATTTTTTTATCCTAGTAATAAGTTATCCGTTAGCTGACAGTGGGTCAACTGCAGTTACCATCCCCGAACGCGAAAGACTCCCTTCCCCGTACCTACAAAGCTCGCACCCCCGGCAACGTAATTTATAGCTGAACAGGTAGCAAGTTATGGATCCGAACCGCAACTGTCTGCCGCTGACAGCTCTACAAAGATACATGTACATACTGTGCTTACATATTACCATTCGCAAAGTCTCGATCTCAACCGCTTGTATGTTACTTTCGACAGCGCTACAGTCTTGCAAATAGCGGAAAAGTCTTCGCAAAACAACTCTGTAGGGGATGTCAGTACACTTGAATTCATCCTGCTAAAGAGCATAACATCTTCTACGCAAGTTATATTACTGATATTTCATAACATATTGTCTATATCATGCAGTAATAACAACAGAACAAAGCCTTTTCTACTCTTAAAGATCCACTATGATAGCAAATGACCATCCCAGATCCGCCATTTTGCATACTGGATGTGCATTGGAAGGATGGAGGCAGTCCTTCGTGAGTATTGTTCTGACGTACAAGATATATCAGCACATTAGTCGGACAGTATAGTATAGCACTGTACTCGAATCTAGCTCACAACAAAATATTCTACAGATACGATGCATTTTCTCTAATTTTTGTATGTCTGTGTCCACAGTGTGTCGCGGATGGCTCTAATAAACCCTACCCTGTGCTCCCGTTTGTGGATCCACCCATGCAGTATATCCGGAACGGTGTCTGGGGGACGATCCGCAACGCAGTATGTCTGGGATAAGGTTCGAATCTGGAACCACCAGCGAGAGGACTGGGTGAGTGAGGTTAATTGAGATAAAGAAGTTATAGGTTGTAAAATGTAAAAATTAGAAAATATTATAATTTTTTACAGAATTACAAAATATTAATATTTTGTTAACGGTGAGTCTTCTTAGTTTATTTGTAAAGTAATGCAAAAGAACACCTTATATTCTGAACATTGCACGTTTTCCAGTCTTGAACAACCCATTGACCCCCACACTGATTTTTTCTCTCTTTTTCAATACATGTGTCAAGCCTGTTTTTGTCTTTTTGTCAGTGAGTTTACAGGCTGAATTGATATTCTTTGTCATATTCGCATCCATCATATTCGTGTCCCACAGTTCCTCCATTTCGCATCATGATGCTTACTCTTTCAGAACAAAGTAAAATATTGTTGGAACTTTCAATGAAACGATTAAAATGTTATTGATCCCAGTTGTTCAGGAGGGTGTAAAATGCAATAGCAGAGATCAAAGGTGTATCAAATATATAAGTATACCCTGTCTGAGGACCTAAAGGAACGTTAACTGTCTTTCCTAGAAATAGAATCATGATGGAAGCGTTAGCAACACTTTAGCACTGGTTTACAATGAATTAAAGTTAAATCAACTATTCTAACCTTTCCTTCGTCGAGCCATATTCGGAGGGCGGGGAAATCGACTGTCAGTTGCTCCTCTCTCCACGGTTACTTGTTTGGTGAATCAACAAAAGATTTTTTTTTCAACGTGGGCTCTAGATACAGGTTGGTCTGTACCGCATCTAGAATTGCACGTGAGGTTGAAAGGTGGGAAGGTGACAGTTCCGTTGTGAATCAGCGAAAGAGTATGGAAGGCATCACTTAATCCTATTTTTGCCCCTTCTTCGGCACCTTATTCTGGAATCCTTGCCCCGCTGTATCTACTTTTAACTGCCGGAAAACATGTGTTCACCTCTTAAGTCACCGCCAGGATTACAACGTTTCGTGAATCACTCAACTGCGGATGCTCTTTGGCTGGGTCCGTGTAAACATTCTGCAACGTTTTCACGCCCAGACATAAACAAACTGCAAACAGTTTCGGAACGCTCGTGTAGCAATGCGCGACGGAGGTATGAACTGAACTGCTTAGGGAAAGCAAATACGGAGCTGAGTAACTGGTTAAACACGACACTGCGCGTCTGCAACTGTTAGTTTGTGTTCTACTTGCGGCGCAACAAACATTTCTAACTTCTCAGTCCGTGCGATGGGGTGTCCATTTATTAACTAGGGTAAACGGAAAACGTTTTTGTTCACGAGAGGAAGATGAGGAAAATGAAGTACGTAGTGGTATGTCCCACTGCCGACCAGGTCATTAGAGACGGAGTACCAGATGGTATCAGAAGGGCCGGTTCGAAATTGTTTTTCCATATATACAGGGTTATTACAAATGATTGAAGCGATTTCACAGCTCTACAATAACTTTATTATTTGAGATATTTTCAAAATGCTTTGCACACACATACAAAAACTCAAAAAGTTTTTTTAGGCATTCACAAATTTTCGATATGTGCCCCTCTAGTGATTCGGCAGACATCAAGCCGATAATCAAGTATCTCCCACACTCGGCGCAGCATGTCCCCATCAATGAGTTCGAAAGCATCGTTGATGCGAGCTCGCAGTTCTGGCACGTTTCTCGGTAGAGGAGGTTTAAACACTGAATCTTTCACATAACCCCACAGAAAGAAATCGCATGGGGTTAAGTCGGGAGAGCGTGGAGACCATGACATGAATTGCTGATCATGATCTCCACCACGACCGATCCATCGGTTTTCCAATCTCCTGTTTAAGAAATGCCGAACATCATGATGGAAGTGAAAGATGAAGTCGGCGCTGTCGGTCTCCAATTGTGGCACGAGCCAATTTTCCGCGGGCTACGCGTGAAACTTGCCCGCACGCGTTCAACCGTTTCTTCACTCAGTGCAGGCCGACCCGTTGATTTCCCCTTACAGAGGCATCCAGAAGCTTTAAACTGCGCATACCATCGCCGAATGGAGTTAGCAGTTGGTGGACCTTTGTTGAACTTCGTCCTGAAGTGTCGTTGCACTGTTATGACTGACTGATGTGAGTGCATTTCAAGCACGACATACGCTTTCTCGGCTCCTGTCGCCATTTTGTCTCACTGCGCTCTCGAGCGCTCTGACGGCAGAAACCTGAAGTGCGGCTTCAGCCGAACAAAACTTTATGAGTTTTTCTACATATCTGTAGTGTGTCGTGACCATATGTCAATGAATGGAGCTACAGTGAATTTATGAAATCGCTTCAATCATTTGTAATAGCACTGTACATACACTCCTGGAAATTGAAATAAGAACACCGTGAATTCATTGTCCCAGGAAGGGGAAACTTTATTGACACATTCCTGGGGTCAGATACATCACATGATCACACTGACAGAACCACAGGCACATAGACACAGGCAACAGAGCATGCACAATGTCGGCACTAGTGCAGTGTATATCCACCTTTCGCAGCAATGCAGGCTGCTATTCTCCCATGGAGACGATCGTAGAGATGCTGGATGTAGTCCTGTGGAACGGCTTGCCATGCCATTTCCACCTGGCGCCTCAGTTGGACCAGCGTTCGTGCTGGACGTGCAGACCGCGTGAGACGACGCTTCATCCAGTCCCAAACATGTTCAATGGGGGACAGATCCGGAGATCTTGCTGGCCAGGGTAGTTGACTTGCACCTTCTAGAGCACGTTGGGTGGCACGGGATACATGCGGACGTGCATTGTCCTGTTGGAACAGCAAGTTCCCTTGCCGGTCTAGGAATGGTAGAACGATGGGTTCGATGACGGTTTGGATGTACCGTGCACTATTCAGTGTCCCCTCGACGATCACCAGTGGTGTACGGCCAGTGTAGGAGATCGCTCCCCACACCATGATGCAGGGTGTTGGCCCTGTGTGCCTCGGTCGTATGCAGTCCTGATTGTGGCGCTCACCTGCACGGCGCCAAACACGCATACGACCATCATTGGCACCAAGGCAGAAGCGACTCTCATCGCTGAAGACGATACGTCTCCATTCGTCCCTCCATTCACGCCTGTCGCGACACCACTGGAGGCGGGCTGCACGATGTTGGGGCGTGAGCGGAAGACGGCCTAACGGTGTGCGGGACCGTAGCCCAGCTTCATGGAGACGGTTGCGAATGGTCCTCGCCGATACCCCAGGAGCAACAGTGTCCCTAATTTGCTGGGAAGTGGCGGTGCGGTCCCCTACGGCACTGCGTAGGATCCTACGGTCTTGGCGTGCATCCGTGCGTCGCTGCGGTCCGGTCCCAGGTCGACGGGCACGTGCACCTTCCGCCGACCACTGGCGACAACATCGATGTACTGTGGAGACCTCACGCCCCACGTGTTGAGCAATTCGGCGGTACGTCCACCCGGCCTCCCGCATGCCCACTATACGCCCTCGCTCAAAGTCCGTCAACTGCACATACGGTTCACGTCCACGCTGTCGCGGCATGCTACCAGTGTTAAAGACTGCGATGGAGCTCCGTATGCCACGGCAAACTGGCTGACACTGACGGCGGCGGTGCACAAATGCTGCGCAGCTAGCGCCATTCGACGGCCAACACCGCGGTTCCTGGTGTGTCCGCTGTGCCGTGCGTGTGATCATTGCTTGTACAGCCCTCTCGCCGTGTCCGGAGCAAGTATGGTGGGTCTGACACACCGGTGTCAATGTGTTCTTTTTTCCATTTCCAGGAGTGTATATAGTTAAGGCTCACCGGCCATTTGACCATCTTCTTCTGAAATGATGCACACACATTTCCCGAACTGTTACGGGAATCGGTAAAGCCACGAGTAATGAGTGCAATGGGCAGGGGCAATACGAATATAGTGTGGGACAATAAGTTGGAAATGTGGGTGCCGGCACGCTAGCTCGGCGTGTTCGGTCAGAGATCTGGGTGGCCACTGTAATAAAAAACTGAAAGAAAGGATCAACAACGATCTTGGACGGATGTCTTGTGACGTCCGCGACGACCAAACAAAAAAAAAAATGGATAGAGCGTCTGCCATGTAAGCAGAAGATCCCGAGTACGAGTCCCGGTCGGGGCACACATTTTCAACTGTCCCCGTTGACGTATATCGACGTTGAATGCAGCTAAGGGTATTCATTTGATTGTACTGACTTAATTGTAATTTCACTGTTTTTCCACGCAAACGACTAATCACATATGTGGGAGGAAGTAATGTAATAATGTTGATTGTCGGTAAAGCAGATGCCAGACTGAGATTCATTGGAAGAATCCTAAGGAAATGCAATCCGAAAACAAAGGAAGTAGGTTACAGTACGCTTGTTCGCCCACTGCTTGAATACTGCTCAGCAGTGTGGGATCCGTACCAGATAGGGTTGATACAAGACATAGAGAAGATCCAACGGAGAGCAGCGCGCTTCGTTACAGGATCATTTAGTAATCGCGAAAGCGTTACGGAGATGATAGATAAACTCCAGTGGAAGACTCTGCAGGAGAGACGCTCAGTAGCTCGGTACGGGCTTTTGTCAAAGTTTCGAGAACATACCTTCACCGAAGAGTCAAGCAGTATATTGCTCCCTCCTACGTATATCTCGCGAAGAGAACATGAGGATAAATCAGAGAGATTAGAGCCCACACAGAAGCATACCGACAATCCTTCTTTCCACGAACAATACTGGAATAGAAGGGAGAACCGATAGAGGTACTCAGGGTACCCTCCGCCACACACCGTCAGGTGGCTTGCGGAGTATGGATGTAGATAGATAGAAGTAATGTGCTGTCCGGGTCTTCTTGCAAAGTAAGCTTGTATGGTGTCTATGAAAAAATGTGAGATGAAAATGAAGATACAGAAGTAGCGAACATTGAAGTTGAACTTGAGAGACCAATACGTGCTTTGATTTGGAACACGTATTGGCCTCACCACGGACTTCTAGTACTCAGCCACACACAGTTGGTATCGTCAAAGTGTACGGGCCTGAAGATGGCGTTGACGCAACGTCGAAACTAGTAGCCAAATAAAAATGAAATCTGAAGTGCAGCTGGAGGAGTTTCATTTTTAATAAAAATTTCACACATTAGTCGAGTCCATGGCCCGTCGTGTTGCGGTACTTGTGCCTACACGATATTAAGCAGGTGTCCCAGTTTCTTTGGCTCTTCAGTGTAAATCATTTAATTAATGAAACGGAACTGAAGACTGATTGACGGAACTACTCTCCGGACTGAATGTATGAATTCGGATTCTGTACAAAGCTCTTCACCACAGCCCTGGTAAGGTACGGAACTCGCAACGACACACCGAGTGTGCTTCTGCTCGCGGCATTTGTAACAAACTCATTACAAAAATCATTGAAACTCCGACCTTCAAATATAAATAGCTCGCGAATACTTAGCGAAATTAGCCGGTCAGTGTGGCGCTACAGTCTAGAACCGCGTGACCGCTACGGTCGCAGGTTCGAATCCTGCCTCGGGCATGTATGTGTGTGATGTCCTTAGGTTAGTTAGGTTTAAGTAGTTCTAAGTTTTAGGGGACTGATGACCTTAGAAGTTAAGTCCCATAGTGCTCGGAGCCATTTGAACCAACTTAGCGAAATTATTTCACAATTAGGCAATGCGTACGAATGACATCAAAAACATGAACCTCCTGAGCGAAGACAGCTTTCGGCTCCAGTTAACACACCACGTCTGATTCGCTTCGCTACCAGCTGTAACATTCCCTTAGAAAATTTATGAATTACTGTGCTGGTAAACCCTTTACGTTATTTGATTTTCAAACAGCTGAGCAGTACAGAACGTACTCAGACATTTCTCTCTTTACTTATTCTGATCAACACTAAACTGACACACAATATTTTTAGCGCAACGCAATCTGACTTTCAATGATCCCTACAAAAGAATGGCCCTGACTAACAATAACCTATACCTTTCATGAATCACTTACGTCACAGAAATCTTCGTTACTCGAACTACTGCAATACAGCGAGCGCCAATACTGCCAGCTAAATAAAAGATTCAAACTACTGAAGGCACTAACTGCTGATAGGCATAGTTAGCAAATTAAATATTTTAATAGAGAACAAACAATGTATTCACCGTAATAGTATTCAAAAGTCATCACATATACATATATATATCACTTCATGATATACAGTATAACAAACTTACTCTTTCTGATGGACACACGTCCAAATCGTCTGCTCTCAAAATTCTGCCATCTCTCTCCCCAAATCCACCACTGCTGGCGGCTCTCCTCCAACTGCGCAATGCTACGCGCTATTCACATCCAACCGCCCAACACTACGATAGCGAATATTCCAACAATGCCAACCAGCCACAGACTGCACACAGCACAGCCAGTGATTTTCATACAGAGCGCTACGTAACGTTACCAACATAAAAATCTAAACAGCCTACTTACACAGCATATGACAGATTTCGTTTGAGTCACCACTCTTCTGAATGGTTGGTGCGACCCATCACAAATTCCTCTCCTGTACCAACCTCTTCATATCAGAGACACTTGCAGCCTACGTCCTCAATTCTTTGCTGTATATATTCCAGTTTGTCTTCCTCTACAGTTTTTACCCTCTACGGGTTCAAAATGGTTCAAATGGCTCTAAGCACTATGGGACTTAACATCTAAGGTCATCAGTCCCCTAGATGTAGAACTACTTAAACCTAACTAACCTAAGGACATCACACACATCCATGCCCGAGGCAGGATTCGAACCTGCGACCGTCCAATAATATCGATGTTATTCTTGGTTGTCGTAACACATGTCCTATCATCGTGTACCATCTTCTTGTAGTGTTTTCCATTACGCTCCTTTCCTCGCCGATTCTCCGAAGAATCTCCTCATTCTTTACCTCAACAGTCCACATAACTTCCAACATTCTCCTGTAGCAGAACATCTCAAACGTTCGAATCTCTTCTGTTCCGCTACCATGCAGTGCTGTGGTCCAAATCATTTATTCAGAAATTTCTTCCTGAAATTAGGGCCTATATTTGTCAGTAGTATAATTCTCTTGGTCAGGAGTGTCCCCTTTTCCATGTGCTAGTCTGATTTTTATGTCCTTCTTGCTTCTTCCGTTATGAATTATTTTGTTTTAAAATAGCAGACCAACCTTATCTTCTTCTACTTCGTGATGCCCAATTTTGATGTTAAATTTCTCGCTATTTTCATTTCTTTTTCTTCTCGTTACATTACGACAGACTTATTCAACCTCTTAATTCAGCGCACCATGCATTGCGGGATCTTCAGCAATTGGGTTGCTGACCCGGAAACCAAATACATAATTTCCGGTAATCCATGAGTACTAGACCAGGTAACCACTGTTACAGTCTGCGATGAGCAGTTCGCTAAAGAAGTAATAATATAAAAGGAGGAAACGATTTATTGACAAATAAGCAACATGGATTCAGAAAATATAATTTTTTTCGAAACAGTATTACTTCCTTATTCACACGAAGTAATAAGTAATATTGACACAGAATATCGAACTGATTCCACACGTCTTTATTCCCAGAAGGCTTCTGACACAGTTTCTCGCAAGTGACTTTTAATCAAATTGCCTGCCTACGGAGTATCATCTCAGCTGTGCGACTGATTTTGTGATTTCCTGTCAGAAAGTTAACAGCTCGTTGCAACTTACGGAAAGTGATCGAGTAAAACAGAAGTGGTATCTGATGTTCCCCAGGAAAGTGATATAAGATCCTCTGACGTTCGCGATCAGTATAAACGATTTAGGAAACAATCTGCCCAGGCCTCTTAGGTTGCTTGCAGATGATGCTGTCATTTATTGACTTGGAAAGTCACCAGAGGGTGAAAACCAATCGCAAAATTAGACAAGATACAGGATTACAATTATTGAACGATGTTGTTGTTGTTGTTGTGGTCTTCAGTCCTGAGACTGGTTTGATGCAGCTCTCCATGCTACTCTATCCTGTGCAAGCTTCTTCATCTCCCAGTACCTACTACAACCTACATCCTTCTGAATCTGCTTAGTGTATTCATCTCTTGGTCTCCCTCTACGATTTTTACCCTCCACGCTGCCCTCCAATGCTAAATTTGTGATCCCTTGATGCCTCAAAACATGTCCTGCCAACCGATCCCTTCTTCTAGTCAAGTTGTGCCACAAACTTCTCTTCTCCCCAATCCTATTCAATACCTCCTCATTAGTTATGTGATCTACCCACCTTATCTTCAGCATTCTTCTGTAGCACCTCATTTCGAAAGCTTCTATTCTCTTGTCGTCCATACTAGTTATCGTCCATGTTTCACTTCCATACATGGCTACACTCCATACAAATACTTTCAGAAACGACTTCCTGACACTTAAATCTATACTCGATGTTAACAAATTTCTGTTCTTCAGAAACGATTTCCTTGCCATTGCCAGTCTACATTTTATATCCTCTCTACTTCGACCGTCATCAGTTATTTTACTCCCTAAATAGCAAAACTCCATTACTACTTTAAGTGTCTCATTTCCTAATCTAATTCCCTCAGCATCACCCGACTTAATTCGACTACATTGCATTATCCTTGTTTTACTTTTGTTGATGTTCATCTTATATCCTCCTTTCAAGACACGGTCCATTCCATTCAACTGTTCTTCCAAGTCCTTTGCTGTCTCTGACAGAATTACAATGTCATCGGCGAACCTCAAAGTTTTTACTTCTTCTCCTTGGATTTTAATACCTACTCCGAATTTTTCTTTTGTTTCCTTTACTGCTTGCTCAATTTACAGATTGAATAACATCGGGGATATGAAATAAAATTGTCATAACTTCTGAACGGTTTGCGTTAGGACATTCACACTGCACGGTTGGTCGCGGGGCATGATGGGAATTGATATGGTTTAGTTTAGTGACGAAGCCCAATTTTATTTGGATGGGTTCGTCAATAAGAAAAATGGCACATTTGGGGAACTGAGATCCGCATTTCGTAATCGACAAGTCACTTCATACTCAACGGGTGACTGTATGGTGTGCAATGTCCAGTCACGGAATAATCGGTGCGATATTCCTTGATGCTACGGTGACTACCGAAGGGAACATGAGAGTTTTGGAAGATGATTTCATCCCTTTTATCCGAAGTGACCCCCATTTTCACCAGATGTGGTTCGTGCAAGACGGAGCTCCGCCCAATCGAAGCAGGAGAGTGTTTGATGTTCTGGAGGAGCGCTTTGGGGACGGCATTCTGGCTCTGGGGTACCCAGAGGCCACTGGCATGGGTCTCGATTGGCCTCCATATTCTCCGGATCTGAACACTTGCGACTCCTTTTTGTGAGGCTGTATCAAAGACGAGATGTACAACAATAACCTCAAAACCACTGCTGAGCTGATAAGAGCCATTCAGGAGGTCATCGAAAGCATCGATGTTCCGTCACTTCAGCGGGACATGAAGAATTTCGCTATTCGCCTGCGTCACATCACCGCCAGTGATGGCAGGCATATCAATAATGCCATAACCTGAATCTGAATATCTGTAGTGACGTTTACATGTCGAATAAAGTGTTTGGACGCCATAGTTTGTAACTCATTTTTTCAATAATTGTCAGTTGACTATAAATAATGAAAAGTGTGATGTCATCCACACGATTACTAAGAGAAGTCTAATAAAATTTCTGTCACGCGACAAATCATACAGATCTAAAGACTGCAAATTCAACTACATACGCAGGGATTACATTTATGAATAGCTTAACTTGGGACGATCACATAGATAATGTTGTGGGAAAAGCAAACAAAAGGTTGTGATTTATTGGCAGAAGACTTGGGACTCTAACAGGTATACTAAAGAGCCAGCTTACACTACGCTTGTCCGTCCTGCTCTGGAGTATTGCTGTACCGGATAGGATTGAAGGAGGACATCGAAAACGACCAAAGAGGCGCAGTTCGTTTTCTGTTATTGTGAAATAGGAGAGAGAGTGTATGGATGAGATACTCCAACTCGGGTGGCAATAAATTCTGATCAAATTTCAATCACTAACTCTCTGCTCAGAATGGGAAAATACTTTGTTGGCGCCCACCTACATAGGGAGAGATCATCATCATAATAAAATAAGAAAAATTAGAGCTAGCGCGGAAAGATTTAAGTGTTAATTTTTTCTGCGTGCCTTACGAGAACGGAACGGTAGACAAATAGCTTGAACGTACTTTGACGAACCCGATGCAAGCTACTTAATTGTGAATTGCAGGACAATAATGTAGATGTAGATATAAATGACGACTGAAAGTTGCTATGTAACAGGCAGCCTTCAGACTCTTAAAATTACCTTCATACCTGTAGATTCTGTGAGATTCCCTGATTAACCCGCAAGACAGGACAGGTAGTTGTGAAAATGGGCCAAAATAAGCGGCTGTCAGTTATACTCGAGCATACAACTTTATTTATTTGACCAAATTTGCAAGAGCAACGAAATGAAAAAAAAGCATTAATTTACTGGCTGAATGCGCCATACAATCTCATGCCTTAAGGTCAGGACCACTTTAATTTAAAATCGGATGAAAGCCAATAACTTAAGAATCAGACCAAAATCAGAAATTTAACAGGCCGAAGGCATCTTAAATCAGTTCTTTCAATTAGGCTGAAGGCCTAAACAATCTCACACCTTAAGAGCAAAACAACTTTAATTTAAAAATCGGTTTCTCTGCCTCGTGATTACTGGGTGTTGTGTGATGTCCTTAGGTTAGTTAGGTTTTGAGTAGTTCTATGTTCTAGGGGATTGATGACCATAGATGTTAAGTACCATAGTGCTCAGAGCCATTTTTTTTTAAATCGGCTGAAGACGTATCATGACTGAAACCAAAATAAATTTTTAAAAGGCCAAGGCCTTACCCTAAAACAGTTCTTTAAATTAGGTTGAAGGCCCAAACAATTCTACGCCTTAAGGGCAAAAAACCTTAATTTCAAAATCGGCTAGAAGCAGTACAAATATAAACAACAAGAACAAATAACAACAGGCAGTTTCCCAACGGCGCTCAGAAGTTTCCGAGGGTCGGCCTGGAATTCAGACACTAACGCTCGGTTAGGTGAGACAGGCAGTCGGCCCAACCATTCTCGATCCGACGACAACCCAACCGGCAGACAGTCAACGGACCCACCGACAAGATAACTTCCGCTCCACCCGACCACCACGCAACAGGCAGTTCAATGGAACAACGTAGCAGGTATTGGCGCCCACAACCAATTAAACAATGAGCTGTCAAACTACACACCGTGCTGGACAACGACAACATGATGAGGAAAATACACTGCCTGATTTTACGTCAACAGCCAGGGCAGGTAACCGAAACGTTAACGGCCACAAGGCAGAAGATTCCGCTGGTGCACTTCAATTCAAAATAACCAAGTACAGGGCTATTACAAATGATTGAAGCGATTTCATAAATTCACTGTAGCTCCATTCATTGACATATGGTCACGACACACTACAGATACGTAGAAAAACTCATAAAGTTTTGTTCGGCTGAAGCCGCACTTCAGGTTTCTGCCGCCAGAGCGCTCGAGAGCGCAGTGAGACAAAATGGCGACAGGAGCCGAGAAAGCGTATGTCGTGCTTGAAATGCACTCACATCAGTCAGTCATAACAGTGCAACGACACTTCAGGCCGAAGTTCAACAAAGATCCACCAACTGCTAACTCCATTCGGCGATTGTATGCGCAGTTTAAAACTTCTGGATGCCTCTGTAAGGGGAAATCAACGGGTCGGCCTGCAGTGAGCGAAGAAACGGTTGAACACGTGTATCTGGACATGCTGGAAAATTGGCTCATGCCACAACTGGAGACCGACAGCGCCGACTTCATCTTTCAATACGATGGTGCTCCACTGCACTTCCATCATGATGTTCCGCATTTCTTAAACAGGAGATTGGAAAACCGATGGATCAGTCGTGGTGGAGATCATGATCAGCAATTCATGTCATGGCCTCCACGCTCTCCCGACTTAACCCCATGCGATTTCTTTCTGTGGGATTACGTGAAAGATTCAGTGTTTAAACCTCCTCTACCAAGAAACGTGCCAGAACTGCGAGCTCGCATCAACGATGCTTTCGAACTCGTTGATGGGGACATGCTGCGCCGAGTGTAGGAGGAACTTGATTATCGGCTTGATGTCTGCCGAATCACTAAAGGGGCACATATCGAACATTTGTGAATGCCTAAAAAAACTTTTTGAGTTTTTGTATGTGTGTGCAAAACATTGTGAAAATATCTCAAATAATAAAGTTATTGTAGAGCTGTGAAATCGCTTCAATCATTTGTAATAACCCTGTACAGTTAAACGCTACCGGAGGGTGGCTAAAATTTGCCAACTTGAAAACACACGTTGTTGCTCGTGGGTATGTCCCAACTGCCGACAACGAACTCCAAACGACACAGTGTGAACAGTCGTGACTTGCTGGTACATTAAGGCAAAACTCAACTTTCGTGTCCAGGATCGGAGAGCCACGGACCTCGTAGCAAAGGGAACAGCACAACACACTCCGACCGCACGTGGACGCCGACAGCGGCTTCGGCCAAACTACGAGCTATAGAGATTTCCTCGCTGCTCCACGCCAGCCGACCAACTCTTCCCACACTGCACAGCCGGAAACTATAAGCGCCAGGCCAAAGACAGTACAAGGTGTTAATGTCGATACAAACCGCTGCTGCCACTCACGGAGAGAGACCATAACAGCATAAGACTAAACACAGAATAGCAATCAAGGTTTAATCCAACGCATAACATGAGACAGCCACAGCTCATTTTGTACCGTCAGCGACAACTTGTTGAGCTTTAACTGGTAAGAGGTCTCGAATTCAGACAATAGTTCCCTCGTCGTACGCGGGTCGGGAAATACATTTGTTCGCTCCTCCTTGCAGAGCAGTTAAACCTATCTACAAGCGGAGTTCAGTGAGTTATGGAACACATTTTGTTTCTGAAACCAAGTTGGTTTAATTCAAGACTTCAATATGCCAGTCTTCTGACTGATTTGATGCGGCCCGCCACGAATTTCTCTCCTGTGCCAACCTCATCATCTCAGAGTAGCACTTGCAACCTACATCCTCAATTATCTGCTGGATGTGTTCCAATCTCTGTCTTCCTTTACAGTTTTTGCCCTCTGGAAGTCAGTTCGTGATGTCTTAACAGATGTCCCAACATCTTGTTGCTTCACCTTGTGAGTGTTTTCCACATATTCCTTTCATCGCCGATTCTGCGCAGAACCTCCTCATTCCTTACCTTACAAGACCACCTAACTTTCAACATTCCCGTGTAGCATCACATCTCACATACATCGATTCTCTTCTGTTCCGGTTTTCCCACAGTCCATGTTTCATCAGCATACAATTCTGTGCTCTAAACGTACATTCTCAGAAATTTCTTCCTCAAATTATGGCCTTTGTTTGATACTAGATGCTTCTCTTGGCCAGGAATGCCCTTTTCGCCAGTGTTAGTCTGATTTTGATGTTCTCCTTGCTCCGTCTGTCGTTGCTTATTTTGCTGTTTAGCTAGAATAATTCCTTAACTTCATCTACTTCATGACCGTCAGTTCTGATATTAGGTTTCTCGCTGTTATTAGTTTAGTTTTTCTTCGATTTAATCTCAATCCATACTCTATACTCATTACACTGTCTATTCCAATCAGCAGATCATGCAGTTCTTCTTAACTTTCACTCAGAACAGCAATGTCATGAACGAATCGTATCATTGATATTCTTTCACCTTGAATTTTAATTCCACTCCTGAACCTTTCTTTTACGATGTTTGTTCTGAAAGTAAGGAACGATCGGTTGCGAAATGGAAAGCACAGTGAAAATCAAAATCGTTTTCTTTGCACATTAAGCTACACCTTCCAGGTACTTCTACACATAGTCGCCGATCCGACTTAGAGATTTGTCGGAGCGTTATACCAAATTTCCAACAGTATCGTCATAGAAGGCAGCCACCTGTGCTTTCCGATAATTCTATACGCTGGTCTATAGCATGTAGCTTGGGCCCAAGTGTTGTCTTCGTCTCCAGCGTCTCATGTGAACAGTGATGATACTCAGAACGAGCCAATTCGGGCTGCGTTATGAGTGATCGAACACTTCCCCTCGAAAAGGCTGCAGGTGCGTCTTCACTGCCCCTGCAGAGTGCGGCTGAGAATTTCCATGGAGAAGGAAGTGCGTGGCAGTTGTGTTAGGCGAGCTGCATTCATTAAGGCGAAGCCTCTCAGCGGGCCATCCTACTTGTCAGGAGACACCGTCGTTCTGTGGGCACCTTTACTCGCTCACAGTGCGCTCACAACTGAAAAGGACGTCTTGATGCGATAGACGGGCATACTTCAAGCACTGCCGAAAACGTCTGTGAAAAGCCTCGTCGGATTTTCACAGCGGTTTCCATTTCGCGACCGATCGTTCCTCACTTTCCGAATAGCCGTCGTATTTGCAGTATTGCTTCTTTGATGCACAAATGGAACAGAAGGGGCAAAAGACTACATCCCCTTCTTACACCCTCTTTAATCAGAGCACTTTGTACATGGTCGTCCACTCTTATTATTCCCTCTTGGCTCTTGTAGATATTGTACATTACTGGCCATTAAAATTGCTGCAAAACGAAGATGACGTGCTACAGACGCGAAATTTAACGGACAGGGAGAAGATGCTGTGATATGCAAATGATTAGCTTTTCAGAACATTCACACAAAGTTGGCGCTGGTGGCGACACCTACAACGTGCTCACATGAGGAAAGTTTCCAACCGCTTTCTCACACACATAAGCAGGTGACCGGTGTTGCCTGGTGAAACGTTGTTGTGATGCCTCTTGTAAGAAGGAGGAAGGCGTACCATCACGATTCCGACTTCGACAAAGGTCGGATTGTAGCCTATCGCGATTGCGGTTTATAGTATCGCGACATTGCTGCTCGTGTTGGTCGAGATCCAATGACTGTTGGCAGAATATGGAATCGGTGAGTTCGGGAGGGCAATACGGAACGCCGTGCTGGATCCCAATGGCCTCGTATCACTAGCAGTCTAGATGACAGGCATCTTATCTGCACGGCTGTAACGGATCGTGCAGTCACGTCTCGATCCCTGAGTCAGCAGATGGGGACGTTTGCAAGACAACAACCATCTGCACGAACAGTTCGACGACGTTTGCAGCAGCATGAACTATCAGCTCGGAGACCACAGCTGCGGCTACCCTTGACGCTGCATCACAGACAGAAGCGCCTGCGATGGTGTACTCAACGACGAACCTGGGTGCACGAATGGCAAAACGTCATTTTTTGGGATGAATCGAGGTTCTGTTTACAGCATCGTGAGGGTTGCATCTGTGTTTGGCGTCGTCGCCATACTGGCGTATCACTGGGCGTGATGGTATGGGGTGCCATTGGTTACACTTCTCGGTCGTCTCTTGTTCGTATTGACGGAACTTTGAACAGTTGACGTTACATTTCAGTTGTGTTACGACCCGTGGCTCCACCCTTCGTTCGATACCTGCGAAACCCTACATTTCAGCAGGATAATGCACGACCGCATGTTGCAGGTTCTGTACGAGCCTTTCTGGATACAGAAAATGTTCGACTGCTGCCCTGGCGAGCAACTTCTCCAGACCTCTCACTAATTGAAAACGTCTGGTCAATGGTGGCCGAGCAACTGGCTCGTCACAATACGCCAGTCACTACGCTTGATGAACTGTGGTATCGTGTTGAAGTTGCATGGGCAGCTGTACCTGTACACGCCATCCGAACTCTGTTTGACTCAATGCCTAGGACTATCAAGGCCGTTATTACGGCCAGAGGTGGTTGTTCTGGGTACTGATTTCTCAGGAATTGTGCACCCAAATTGCGTGAAAATGTAATCACATGTCAGTTCTAGTATAATACCCGTTTATCATCTGCATTTCTTCTTGGTGTAGCAATTTTAATGGCCAGTAGTGTACATTACCCGTCTCTCCCTATAGTTTACCACTATTTTTCTTGCACCATTTTAATTTGTCTAACGACTTTTCTATGTCGACAAATCGTATGAACGTGCCTCGATTTTTCTTTAGTCTCGCTTCCATTGTCAACTGCAAAGGCAGAATGGCCTCTCTGGTGGCTTTACCTTTCTTATAGCCATACTAATCATCATCTAACACCTCCGTTACAGACGTCATTTTGAATGCGAATAGTGCCTCCACCTATCAGAAATTCATGATGCTATAGGGGCTGAAGCTGGAATATTCCACGATATCCTACAACGGATTCCGAATTTTTCAACGGAAATTGACTGAGGAAAAAAGTGTGTCTCACAAGGGGAGGCCACGATTTACTTCAAACTCCGTACACTCGTAGTACTCCATTAGGACAACAAAATGTGTAAGCGGTAGCGCGTACTTCTCAAGCGTTACTGAGACAATCGCAAGATAATTTCGGTCGTCAAGTACATACCTGTGTGTGGCCGTTTTCACCATGAAGCGGCGGCAGCCGAGTGGGTAGCGTTCAAGCCCCGTGATCGCTGGATCGAGTCCCGTTCGTCAGTTGCTTTCTTTTTCTAACATAGTCGTTTTCTTTACAATTTATAATTGATATAATGGGAAAAAAACGTGTAATCGGATGAACTTATATTATTTGTGATAATAAAAATTTGTAGACTGTCGAATAAAATTATAAATTTAATAAGATTCATAACTATCGCCTAGTAAACAACCAAACGTATAAAGTGATACTGAAAATGTATGCTTATCCGTGATTTGAGAAATCCCTTATACCTGGAAGCAGCCCGAAACTACTTGTTACCTTTAAGTTTTGACCGACACGGACGGCTTTCGAAAGATGTACAATTAATCTTCGCTTTCGACATTACGGGTACAATGGCAAGATGGTATTTTTCGTAAAAACATGGAAAACATGAAGTTAAACGGCACCAGCTGCATTGAATAAATGCTGTTTCCGCATACGCAAGGTCTTTTGAGGTTTTCCGTGGAAAAACAAACCTCGTTAACATTGTCAAAAACCCCTCTTTCAGCCGATAATTTGGAATCAGACCATGCATAACGCAGCATTTCCTCAAATATCGGCGCTGATAATTGATCATGCAGTATCGAGTGTATTTTAATAGTGTCTTCACGAGAAGCAATTTCTCGTTCTTTTTCGATTAAATGCGAACAATTTTGAAGACACGGACTAGCATTCATTTTCAGTATCACTTTATGCGTTTGGTCGTTTACTAGTCGATAGTTGTGAATATTATATTATTTGTAATAATAAAAATTTGTAGAATGTCAAATAACATTGTAAATTTAATAAACGTTCATCCGATTTTTGGTGTCACCGCCAGACACCACACTTGCTAGGTGGTAGCTTTTAAATCGGCCGCGGTCCGCTAGTATACGGGTGAGGAAAGGATGGGGAAGGAAATCGGCCGTGCCCTTTCACAGGAACCATCCCGGCATTTGCCTGAAGCGATTTAGGGAAATCACGGAAAACCTAAATCAGGATGGCCGGAGACGGGATTGAACCGTCGTCCTGCCGAATGTACGACCTAGCAAGGCGCCATTACCAGTATAGACATTGAGATTCTATTAATGTATCATCAAGAGCGATACGACCTAGCAAGGCGCCATTACCAGTATAGACATTGAGATTCTATTAATGTATCATCAAGAGCGATGTTCTACAAATGTGGATTAAAGTTAAGTATTCCAGAAGCTACGTACTTTTCTTTATAGCGTTCATTACGTATCCTGTTTCAGACCTCACGCCAGCCTGCGTGAGTTTAAGCGCGTGCCTTTCGGCTTCCTCGCCTTGTGTCTAGACTGTCTCGTCTAGACACAACACAATTACACGTATTTTTCCGACTATAGCAATTGTAATATAAATAGTAAAGAAAATGACTGTGTTAAAAATAAAAAAAAGCTAACGAACGGGACTCGATCGAGCGATCCAGCGACCTTTTGCTGCGCCTCTTCATGGTGAAAACGTCCACGCACAGGTATATACTTGACGACCGAAATTATCTTGCGATTTTCTGAATAACGCTTGAGAAGTACGCGCTACTGCTTACACATTTTGTTGTCCTGGTGGAGTACTACCAGTGTACGAAATTTGAAGTAAATCCGCGTTCCAAACGTCGTGGCGTCCCTTTGTGAGTACAACAAGCTAGCATGTAGATGTTGAGGAGCCAGATCCACCTGCCGCCGCCCTTGGAACAGCCACGGTCACCGCCAGTGACGCTGGCGCCGTCAGGCTGAGGAGGCGGCGGCTGGGGGCAGAGGGGGCCCGACACAGTGAGACGGGAATAGACGGCCAGCGGGGCGTCCGAAGCCTCGAAGCCAGGCATCGGACGGGCATGTTGACGTCTGCGTCGGCTCTGCGAAGGCAGCGGCTCGGTGTGCGCGTGCGTGACGCTCGGTGAGTTCTGGCGTCAGGAGCAGCCCCCAGACTAATTGATTTGTCCTTCAGTTACCAAAAAAAGAAATGGGAGTCGACTTGGAAAGGTTCGTTCGAGCAGTTGGAAGAGAGCTACTTTCAAGCGTCATAAAACAGGCCTTACTGCGCAGGTACGATGACGAATTGACTCTGTGCTCGATGTCTATTCTGAACGAACGGTTCTCCTCGTATTTCTGTTTGGAATTTCGTGCGTACTGGGGCATCACGTGTCCATGTGCAATACTGTGGCAAATTCTTATAACACCCAGACATCCAGATGTCAGACAGTCTGATCGATACCGAAGGTTGTATATCGACAATCAACCATACCTCCAGCCGGCCGGAGTGGCCGAGCGGTTAAAGGCACTACAGTCTGGAACCGCTCGACCGCTACGGTCGCAGGTTCGAATCCTGCCTCGGGCATGGATGTGTGTGATGTCCTTAGGTTAGTTAGGTTTAAGTAGCTCTAAGTTCTAGGGGACTTATGACCACAGCAGTTGAGTCCCAAAGTGCTCAGAGCCATTTGAACTATTTTTGAACCATACCTCCGGTATAGTTTGTGCTGTGTCCTGTCGTCCAGGGGAACGTGCGTAATAGGTAACCAATAAGTCACCACAACTAATGGAGCACAAGAAGAAACATACCTGTGAATGCCTCTCTTGTGGTAGTCAGTAGAGTCTTAATTTGTCAGACCAAAGATCCCGAGTTCGAGCCCTGATCGTGTCACATTTCTTTACTGCACCACATGTGAAGCTCTTTTATTGGACAACATGTTCTTGCCATATTGGTTGGTAGGTTAATTTGGGGCAGGGAACGAAATAGCGAGATGGTCGGTCGCTGATTAGGGAGGTATGTGGCAGGAAGTCAGGCATGCCCTTCCAAAAGAACTATCCCGCCATTTGCCTGAAGCGATTTAGGTAAGTCACAGACTATCTAAATCAAGAAGGCGGGGCATGGTTTTGAACTGTCGTCGTCCCGAATGCGAGACCAGTGTGCTAACCACTGCCTTGCTATCCGTGCGGTCTAATGCCCCACTTCCCAGGAGGGAGATGTGTCGGTCCCCGGAACAAATCCGCCCGGCGGATTAGTGCCGAGGTCCGGTTTGCCGGCCAGCCTGTGGCTTTCAGGTAGTTTTCCATCTTCGTCAGCGAATGCGGGCTCGTTTCCCTTATTCCGCCTCAGCTACACTATGTCGGCGATTGCTGCACAGACACTATCTCCAAGTACACGTACAGTGTACACCATAATTACTCTACCATGCAAACATTTGGGGTTACACTCGTCTGGTATGAGACATTCCCGGGGGAGGGGGGACTCCACTGGCGGCCGGACTGCACAATAACCCTGGGTTCGGTGTGGGGCGGCTGGGGGAGGTGGAAGGGAGGTATAGTCTGTCGGTAAACTGAAGAGCGAGCGAGCGAGTCCCCACTCTGCCTACCCAGCTACGTCAGGAGGCGCTTCTACAGGCTGTTTCACAACTTAGTACCGGTCCTGCCGCGGCGCGCGTTTTAAATCTTTGTCGACGCCGTGTACAGATACGTCCTGGCAGCGTTTATTTTAAAACAAATGCGTTAAGACCATAATGAATCCAAAAGACGATAGCTTCTTCCGAAACACAACATTATAGAGTAAGTAATATTAACGTAGGAACGGAAGTCAGGATTCTGCTACAAATACAGAACCGAATGCCTGTTCATGTGAATGTATGTATCCTCTACTGCTATTCGCAAAACGAACCCCGTATGGTGCAATCAATCTGTAGAATTTAAGCCTTGTTCTTACTTTATGTTTCTATTAAAAGCTAGAAATTTCCAGGTAAATCCCATTTTACGCTGTGTCTTACGTAAAACATCTTTCTGCCAAAGAAAACAGTTTTTTTTTTTTTTTTTTTGACAGCAGTAAGCAATGTCCATAATGTCGTCATTATTTTTTGGTTTATGTGAAAGTCCTCCATCGTTTGTCGAATGACCGATTTTGTGAAACTGCCTATAACGAAGAGTTTCCTCCCAAAACTATCAGTTTTCCTTCGTGGCGGTTTATTTTCGCGTTTCTTCCTTATGCGTCCTGTCGTGGCGAGGCTGACATTTGCATAACTTGCAGCCTTCTGATTGTGACTGGTAATATTAGCCCACAGTTCTTTTGTGCCGCCTCTTTAACACATGATGTTGTAACATTACAGACAATCGAACGCTCGTTACTCCATTATTACCTCCTCTTCTCCATATTCTGCACATTTTCTTGCAATGCAGGGCGATTATCCATCACTTCCGGATACCGAAGTATATCAGTAAGCATACAAAATTAACTGTCTGACACTGGCAATTAAGATCCCACGAACAGAACGACGTGTATCACTGCTCGCTGATCTACACCGCTAGGCAGGTAACGGGCAACTGATTCTGGGTGCCCCTGTAGGCCAGTGGCAGGGTTCTTCTGGGAAAGGCCGCTTCCCCCACCAAAAGCACTGCTCGCTCTTCAGTTTACAGACAGACTATAAGTGGACTGCTGTGACCTGTTGTGGCGTTGTGAACCACTGAGGGCTAAGCCGCTCTGTCGTTTTTAGGTCCTCACTTTAATACACAATACACACACATACACAGTGATAGCCACACTGCGCCACCTCGTTCGGTCCTAGGACGTAAAATGTTGACTCTTCCTGGCAGATCAAAACTTTGCGCCGGACCGAGACTCGAACTCGTGACGTTCGCTTTTCACGGGCGAGTGCTCTACTGACTGAGCTACCCAAGCACGTCTCACGCCTCCCCCTCACAGCTTCAGTTCTGACAGAACCTCGTCTCCAACCTTCCAAACTTCACAGCTCTTCTGCAAACCTTACAGAACATCCCCCAGGCTAGTTCTGCAAGGTTCTCAGGGGAGCTTCTGTGAAGCTTGGAAGGTTGGGGACGAAGTTCTGTCAGAACTGAAGCTGTGAGGAGGAGGCGTGAGACGTGCTTGGGTAGCTCAGTCAGTAGAGCACTCGCCCGTGGAAAGCAAACGTCACGAGTTCGAGTCTCGGTCCGGCGCAAAGTTTTGATCGCCCGAGAGGTTTCACACCAGTGTACACTCCCATACAGAATCAAAATTTCATTCTGGATGTAAAAAGTTATTTGAAAGTAGCAAACCTTTAGAGTACATTTGTAGTTTCACAGAATAAACGTAAACAATCGCAAAAGAACAATAAAGGAACAACTGAATCACAAATAAGGAGGTATTAATAGTTATAAAATTGTTAATAAAGACAACAATAAGAAGAAGACAAATTTACATTTGTCGAAACCTAGGTAAAGAATTTCTTAATCCATTGCAACTGTTCGGCTGTTTATAATTTTATTACGTGAAACCCTTGCTGTTGTGCAGCTATGTTTAAAATATCGAAGTTCCTGCCTGCCGAGGTATCAAAAGCTGCATCCAGGTACGTGGGCGTCAAATTAAAAATTGTGAAAGCAGGTACGGCTATTGATTTTAATCAACAGTGACTAGATACAGACATCACCCCTGATTATGTGAAGGCGTACTTAAATTTGAAACAGTGTAACAAAGTACCTTCTGTTAAAAAGAAATTGGTACATTTAGTCATTTCTGACAGCACAGTAAATTTGTACAAGAAAGAAGATGATCTTAGCAGTGAAGCTTACTATACACACCTAGTTTTAACAAAATCCTTTAAAAATCTTTTTAATTTCCAAATTGACCACCTGTTGAATAGTTTTAATGAACGGCTTTTTAATCGCAAAGAAGAAATTAGGGCCAGACATGAAAGAAAGTTGTTGAAGTCCAGTAATAGCGCCACAAGAAAAATGTTAATATAGCAGACAATAGTGTTAAACATCAGTTTTACGAAAGAATACTGAATAAAACTAATATTACTTTTACGCAGGCTGAAAATGACTTGTTATGTAAGGGCATTAATATAATTTGCCTTCTCAACTCGATAAAGATCCAGTTATCTGTAATCTTATTGTAGATCTTAAAATCGGTTTGGAATCCCTTACATTAGAGAAAACCGAGCAAGTCAAATGTGCCTACGAATGTAATAACATAATAGACAAAGAAATTAAACTACATTCCAATGTTCAGTCGGTGAATATAGAACAGTAAAAAACATTAATCGTAAACTGAGAGAACATGACGCCTTAGTCACTAAGAGTGACAAACGGAACACTGCTGTCATGGATTATAAAAATGAATATACTGAAAAGACGGTAAAGTTTTTTGAGGCCAATGACATTGCTGAGGTTACCGTAGATCCAACCGCGCAATTGCAAAAAGAAATCCGGCGTACTTTAGCTAGTTCTGTCAGCCTGTTCAATAACTTCCAAAAGAAATGGCTTATAAATATGAACCCGAAACCACCCGTGCTCAGACGTCAGTTTAAACTGCACAAACAAAATCACCCGATTCGCCCTGTAGTGAATGGAATAGGTAGCCCACATCACACACTCGCTAGGCGCCTCCATTTTAAAATTAAAGATGCTTTCATATTTGAAAATAATTTTTCGGTGAAAAACAGCAAGGAATTGATCAACAATATTCGGACTGTAAGATGTACACCTGACACTAGACTGGTTTCCTTTGAAATCGTCAGTCTTTATACAAATGTCCCTGTCGATGTGACCATAGCCCTTGTAAAAAAGAATCTACTAAAACACAAAAAAACTAAGTGAAATTCAGATTGCAGAGCTGATTAGTTTGCTTAAAGTCGTTTTGAAATACAATTACTTCTCGTTCAATGGGAAACTGTATACACAACCAGATGGTTTAACAATGGGTAGTCCCCTCGCTGGTATTTTGGCAGATGTTTTCATCAGCGCTCTGGAAATAACGTTCTTCAATTCAAGTTCAGAATTACGCCACAAAATCCGTTATTATGCACGTTATGTTGACGACATTATCATTGCTTTTGACGGTACTGATCATGAGTTAGAGCTTGTCTTCAATACTTTCAATGGTTTACATGAAAAAATTTCCTTCACAAAAGAACGTCAGAATGGAAAAGGTGAACTTAACTTTCTTGATTTAACAATTTCTATACAGAATAGTTCCTTCAATTTCAACATTTTCCGTAAGGAAACGTATTCAGATAATGTCATCCCTGCTGACTCAACTCATCCAAAAGCTCATAAACTGGCGTTTTTTCATTCTGCCATTCACTGTATGGTAACTACGCCTTTATCACCTGCCGATCAACAAAAATAATTGAATGCCATCAAAGCGATTGCGGTTAGTAATTGGTACAATCAGAATATGATTGATTACATGTTCAGTAAGAAAACTTCCCAAAACTGTTCGACTTTGAGCAACAACCTCCCCACTGATAGCAAAGAACTAAAAAATATATTTCTATTCCTTTCTTGGGCAATATATCATATAGGATAAAACGTCTTCTAATGAAAAAGTATAACTGTAACGTCTCCTTCTCTACAGATAACAGTTTAAAGATAAATCTTGTACATTCAGTAGAGATCGCCGGCGATTGGTTTTCCAATTCAGGTGTTTACAAACTAACCTGTAACAACTGTCCTTCATAATATATTGGTCAAACAGGCAGAGCTGTGAAAACAAGGTATAAAGAACACCTATCAGGTAAAAAAGGATCGAATATACACAATTCTACTTTTGCTGAACACCTCCTGATAGCCAGTCATACGCCAAAACATTTAGAAGATACCGATAATTTACACGTTGCCTTTGTACGCCAATTGGCACACGTTTCTCGGCACGAGTGCCACCTGCCCTGCTTTCAGAGTAACTACGCCCGCCGATTACACTCAGTCGGTTGTGAGCTCTGCGAGATCCATGAACTATTTTATATTAACGTGACAAAATTTTATTTTACTAATATATTTTATTTTACTATATAATATAATTTATTTTACTAAAGTAAAATTGTAAGTACCAGTCGTCGTTATCATACTTCTGTAATACAGGGGTTCTCTAATTTGTCTTACAAAATTTATTCTTGGCTGATAAGTTTCATACTTTTCTAATGTAAGCTATTATGTTCATTGTCCTCAGGTTACCTTCTGAAGAAGACAAGTTTATATTTGTCGAAACCTAGGTAAAGAATTTCTTTATCCATTGCAACTGGTCGGCTGTTTATAATTTTATTACGTGAAACCGTCGCTGTTGTGCAGCTACACTCCTGGAAATGGAAAAAAGAACACATTGACACCGGTGTGTCAGACCCACCATACTTGCTCCGGACACTGCGAGAGGGCTGTACAAGCAATGATCACACGCACGGCACAGCGGACACACCAGGAACCGCGGTGTTGGCCGTCGAATGGCGCTAGCTGCGCAGCATTTGTGCACCGCCGCCGTCAGTGTCAGCCAGTTTGCCGTGGCATACGGAGCTCCTTCGCAGTCTTTAACACTGGTAGCATGCCGCGACAGCGTGGACGTGAACCGTATGTGCAGTTGACGGACTTTGAGCGAAGGCGTATAGTGGGCATGCGGGAGGCCGGGTGGACGTACCGCCGAATTGCTCAACACGTGGGGCGTGAGGTCTCCACAGTACATCGATGTTGTCGCCAGTGGTCGGCGGAAGGTGCACGTGCCCGTCCACCTGGGACCAGACCGCAGCGACGCACGGATGCACGCCAAGACCGTAGGATCCTACGCAGTGCCGTTGGGGACCGCACCGCCACTTCCCAGCAAATTAGGGACACTGTTGCTCCTGGGGTATCGGCGAGGACCATTCGCAACCGTCTCCATGAAGCTGGGCTACGGTCCCGCACACCGTTAGGCCGTCTTCCGCTCACGCCCCAACAACGTGCAGCCCGCCTCCAGTGGTGTCGCGACAGGCGTGAATGGAGGGACGAATGGAGACGTATCGTCTTCAGCGATGAGAGTCGCTTCTGCCTTGGTGCCAATGATGGTCGTATGCGTGTTTGGCGCCGTGCAGGTGAGCGCCACAATCAGGACTGCATACGACCGAGGCACACAGGGCCAACACCCGGCATCATGGTGTGGGGTGCGATCTCCTACACTCTCCGTACACCACTGGTGATCGTCGAGGGGACACTGAATAGTGCACGGTACATCCAAACCGTCATCGAACCCATCGTTCTACCATTCCTAGACCGGCAAGGGAACTTGCTGTTCCAACAGGACAATGCACGTCCGCATGTATCCCGTGCCACCCAACGTGCTCTAGGAGGTGTAAGTCAACTACCCTGGCCAGCAAGATCTCCGGATCTGTCCCCCATTGAGCATGTTTGGGACTGGATGAAGCGTCGTCTCACGCGGTCTGCACGTCCAGCACGAACGCTGGTCCAACTGAGGCGCCAGGTGGAAATGGCATGGCAAGCCGTTCCACAGGACTACATCCAGCATCTCTACGATCGTCTCCATGGGAGAATAGCAGCCTGCATTGCTGCGAAAGGTGGATATATACTGTACTAGTGCCGACATTGTGCATGCTCTGTTGCCTGTGTCTATGTGCCTGTGGATCTGTCAGTGTGATCATGTGATGTATCTGACCCCAGGAATGTGTCAATAAAGTTTCCCCTTCCTGGGACAATGAATTCACGGTGTTCTTATTTCAATTTCCAGGAGTGTATGTTTAAAATATAGAATAATTATTATTACTGTTACTACTTGCGTACATGTGATACAATGATTTTTCTCCTCTTTTTTTCAGTCGTTTATGTTTATTCTGTGCAATTACAAGCGTAGCCTATAGGTTTTACTACTTTCAAATAAATAAAGCGAAAGACGAATGGCAATAAAACATTTCTATAAACGCTAAACAGTCCTTTTACATAACTGGAACATGTTGTTCAATATAATAGTTTCACACGTAGTGTAATAGAAAAAGATGATATGACCAGAGCTCAAACCCGGAACCCTAGGTAAAACCAGCTAGCGTTCTACAGAGTTCCTCAATGGGGCTCTACACAAAAACCGGTCGCAGTTAAGCTTTTCCCGTGCTCCGTAGGTCCGGTGCTACTTATTACATACCGCTTACACACGTTCTGTACAACAGCACGTAGCACAAACTACATCGGAGTTTTGATTGAGACGCTGTCGATCAACAACCTCCATGAAGACTATTTACAACGTCCGGTAGCTATCTGTCTGACATCTGGGAGTTTGGGTGTAAGGGGACATAGGGATGCACTTTGCACCGGGCAGTTGTTTCATCACATCGAATCCCAGTAAGGATGCAGTTCTTGGCATAATATTAATTTCAAACTAGACTCCACAGCTCTTCAATATATACTTAATATTATGGAATACTGTTTTGATGCTGAATTTTCAGTGAGACTTACATCTATACAGCACTGGAAAAAGCTAATAAAAATCAATACTAATTTTCCTCAAAAATAAAAAAGAACAGTTATTTGAAAAAATCAGGACTAAGGACAACAACATGTTTGATGGCTACTTCAGACTGTGTAATAATTTAACAAAGGTTGTATGTGAAGCTAAGAAACTATACAACTGAGATGGCTACGAGCCGCTCGGAGTTACCGCGCGGTTTGAGGCGCCATGTCACGGATTGCACGGTCCCTCCCGCAAGAGGTTCAAGTCCTCGCTCGTGCATGGGTGTGTGTTGTTCTTAGCATAAGTTAGTTTAAGCAGTGGGTAAGTGTATGGACCGATGACTTCAGCAGTTTGATCCCTTAGGATTTGAACATGTCTACGAAGTCTACCACGACGGAGTCCTTACCGCAAAAGTTCTCGGGTTCACTTCTCACGTCAATCTGTACAACCCACTTTTCATGTTTTGCTCTATTAATTACTGTAAAGTAATGTGGGAAGTTACAATGATAAAACGCGTTATGCTGCTGCCAGTCTACAATTTACCAAAGAATGCCATTCTGTAAATTTAAGACGTAAACAACGCAAACTAAGAAATAACGTGATGCCTAGAGGAGGTGCCGGAAAGGTGCTGGAACTTGTGTTCTGGTCCAAAAAGGTTGTCCTTCGCGAAAGGCTATTCGTAAAAGGAAACTTTTATTGAGCTAAAACCATCAACATATTTGGAACAAAATATTTTATTCATTACTACTGACAAAATCTATTGCTTGGTTATCTTCAAGTGAATATATACGTATGTACGTAAGTATGGCAATAAGACATCTTACATTGTGTCAGAAAAGAAACAGGGCATCTGAGAATACTCCAAGAGCAGCGCAATCTTGTAAACCATACTAAAACGCATAATTCGGCACATTTGTACGGCCAGACTCACAGCGAAGTATCTGGTATTAAGCTTTTCAGCGTGCTTTTCGGGATGCCCGTATTTTTGGAATACTGTATTCTCTCACGTTTGGTTCTTTATTATGGGATAATACGTAATCTGGTTACTGCTGTAAGTGCGAGGAAATGAATGTGTGCCCTTGAAATTGAGTGAATAGACAATAGTACGGAATGAAACACATTGTTTCGAGTAAATTGACTGCCTACATGCGGGGATCAAGCAGCAATCGGTATTGTAATTGTAAACTGTCGAAGCTGCGTTGGTAAAGTACCAGAACTTCAAGCGCTGATAGAAAGCACCGAAGCTGAAATCGTTATAGGTACAGAAAGCTGGCTGAAGCCAGAGATAAATTCTGCTGAAATTTTTACAAAGGCACAGATGGTGTTTAGAAAGGATAGATTGCATGCAACCGGTGGTGGAGTGTTCGTCGCTGTTAGTAGTAGTTTATCCTGTAGTGAAGTAGAAGTGGATAGTTCCTGTGAATTATTATGGGTGGAGGTTACACTCAACAATCGAGCTAGGTTAATAATTGGCTCCTTTTACCGACCTCCCGACTCAGCAGCATTAGTGGCAGAACAACTGAGAGAAAATTTGGAATACATTTCACATAAATTTTCTCAGCATGTTATAGTCTTAGGTGGAGATTTCAATTTACCAGATATAGACTGGGACACTCAGATGTTTAGGACGGGTGGTAGGGACAGAGCATCGAGAGACATTATACTGGGTGCACTATCCGAAAATTACCTCGAGCAATTAAACAGAGAACCGACTCGTAGAGATAACATCTTGGACCTACTGATAACAAACAGACCCGAACTTTTCGACTCTGTATGTGCAGAACAGGGAATCAGTGATCATAAGGCCGTTGTAGCATCCCTGAATATGGAAGTTAATAGGAATATAAAAAAAGGGAGGAAGGTTTATCTGTTTAGCAAGAGTAATAGAAGGCAGATTTCAGACTACCTAACAGATCAAAACGAAAATTTCTGTTCCGACACTGACAATGTTGAGTGTTTATGGAAAAAAGTTCAAGGCAATCGTAAAATGCGTTTTAGACAGGTACGTGCCGAGTAAAACTGTGAGGGACTGGAAAAACCCACCGTGGTACAACAACAAAGTAAGGAAACTACTGCGAAAGCAAAGAGAGCTTCACTGCAAGTTTAAACGCAGCCAAAACCTCTCAGACAAACAGAAGCTAAACGATGTCAAAGTTAGCGTAAGGAGGGCTATGCGTGAAGCGTTCAGTGAATTCGAAAGTATAATACTAGGTACCGACTTGACAGAAAATCCTAGGAAGTTCTGGTCTTACGTTAAATCAGTAAGTGGCTCGAAACAGCATATCCAGACACTCCGGGATGATGAAGGCATTGAAACAGAGGATGACACGCGTAAAGCTGAAATACTAAACACCTTTTTCCAAAGCTGTTTCACAGAGGAGGACCGCACTGCAGTTCCTTCTCTTAATCCTCGCACAAACGAAAAAATGGCTGACATCGAAATAAGTGTCCAAGGAATAGAAAAGCAACTGGAATCACTCAACAGAGGAAAGTCCACTGGACCTGACGGGACACCAATTCGATTCTACACAGAGTACGCGAAAGAACTTGCCCCCCTTCTAACAGCCGTGTACCGCAAGTCTCTAGAGGAACGGAAGGTTCCAAATGATTGGAAAAGAGCACAGGCAGTCCCAGTCTTCAAGAAGGGTCGTCGAGCAGATGCGCAAAACTATAGACCTATATCTCTGACGTCGATCTGTTGTAGAATTTTAGAACATGTTTTTTGCTCGAGTATCATGTCGTTTTTGGAAACCCAGAATCTACTATGTAGGAATCAACATGGATTCCGGAAACAGCGATCGTGTGAGACCCAACTCGCTTTATTTGCTCATGAGACCCAGAAAATATTAGATACAGGCTCCCAGGTAGATTTTTCTTGACTTCCGGAAGGCGTTCGATACAGTTCCGCACTGTCGCCTGATAAAGTAAGAGCCTACGGAATATCAGACCAGCTGTGTGGCTGGATTGAAGAGTTTTTAGCAAACAGAACAGAGCATGTTGTTATCAATGGAGAGACGTCTACAGACGTTAAAGTAACCTCTGGCGTGCCACAGGGGAGTGTTATGGGACCATTGCTTTTCACAATATATATAAATGACCTAGTAGATAGTGTCGGAAGTTCCATGCGGCTTTTCGCGGATGATGCTGTAATATACAGAGAAGTTGCAGCGTTAGAAAATTGTAGCGAAATGCAGGAAGATCTGCAGCGGATAGGCACTTGGTGCAGGGAGTGGCAACTGACCCTTAACATAGACAAATGTAATGTATTGCGAATACATAGAAAGAAGGATCCTTTATTGTATGATTATATGATAGTGGAACAAACACTGGTAGCAGTTACATCTGTAAAATATCTGGGAGTATGGGTGCGGAACGATTTGAAGTGGAATGATCATATAAAATTAATTGTTGGTAAGGCGGGTACCAGGTTGAGATTCATTGGGAAAGTCCTTAGAAAATGTAGTCCATCAACAAAGGAGGTGGCTTACAAAACACTCTTCGACCTACACTTGAGTATTGCTCATCAGTGTGGGAACCGTACCAGATCGGGTTGACGGAGGAGATAGAGAAGATCCAAAGAAGAGCGGCGCGTTTCGTCACAGGGTTATTTGGTAACCGTGATAGCGTTACGGAGATGTTTAACAAACTTAAGTGGCAGACTCTGCAAGAGAGGCGCTCTGCATCGCGGTGTAGCTTGCTCGCCAGGTTTCGAGAGGGTGCGTTTCTGGATGAGGTATCGAATATATTGCTTCGCCCTACTTATACCTCCCGAGGAGATCACGAATGTAAAATTAGAGGGATTAGAGCGCGCACGGAGGCTTTCAGACAGTCGTTTTTCCCGCGAACCATACGCGACTGGAACAGGAAAGGGAGGTAATGACAGTAGCACGTAAAGTGCCCTCCGCCACACACCGTTGGGTGGCTTGCGGAGTATAAATGTAGATGTAGATACTATGTAAATTGGAGGTCAAAGGGGCGGAGGCGGGTGGGAGGAAAGAAAAACGAAGGTATTCTGAGGTGGGGGGGGGGGGGGGGAGAAAGGAAAGGAATAAGCCACTGATGTCACCTGCATCAGGACTTCATGCGGAATCAGCAGCGACGAGTAAAAAAGTGTGCCAGGCTGGGATTCGGACATGATATCTCCTGCTTACCAGGCGGTGCGTCGACCAGTGCGCCACCAGAACACAGTATTTACCGCAGCTGAGTGGCTGTGTGATTCTGCCCCGCGGCCGACCCGCACGCACTCTCCATCCATGACCTCCACGCTCACTACTTTGAGATTCCCGCTGGAGGTCGCACGTAACTGTGTATATACACTGAAAGTGGCGGAAGCATACTTCGTCCAGATAGATAAATTATATGAATGCGTGGTGTCTGTTCTTCCAGACTTGTTTTAGTTGACTAATAAAAGTCAAATTTGTCAAGAAAACCGAAAAAAATAGCTTCCATGTTCTGCAAGCTGAGTTATGCTTCATCTACACTCACAAATTAAGGATAATGCTGATACAGGGTGAAACAACGCTCTGGTGGGCGGTTTGCGGGTTTAAATCACCTCGGGGTATGACCGTGCGGTGCATTTGACCTGCGGTCGTCGCACGGTGGCGTTGGCAGCAGTCCACACACGCAGAGGTGTGTTGGTGCATGTCAAAGTACGGTGCAGCGAGTAAGTGTGCAGACGTTTTCAGTCGTGCTGATGGTGACTGTGTGTTGAAAATGGCTCAAAGAACACATACTGATGACGCTATGAGGGGTAGAATACTAGGGCCACTGGAGGCTGGTAAAACACAGCAGGTCGTAGCACGAGCCATCTGTGTGCTCTCAAGATTATGGCAACGATTCCAGAAGACCGGAAAGGTGTCCAGGCGCTACAGTACGGGACGTTCACAGTGTACAACACAAAAAAAAAAACACCGATATCTCACCATCAGCGCTCGCAGATGGCTACGGAATACTGCAGGTAGCCTTGCTCGGGACCTTACCGCAGCCACTGGAACAGTTGTCTCCAGACACACAGTCTACAGACGACTGAACAGATATGGTTCATTCGCCCGGAGACCTGCAAGTTGCATTCCACTGACCCCTTGTCACAGGAGAGCCCGTACAGCCTGGTGTCAAGAACACACAGTACATGGTCATTGGAACAGTGTTCCCAGGTTATGTTCACGGACGATTCCAGGTATAGTCTGAACCGTGATTCTCGCCGCATTTTCATCCTCGAACCAGGATGCAGATACCAACCCCTTGAAAGGGGTCGTGGTTTGATGGTGTGGGGTGGGATTATGATTGGTGCACGTACACTACTGGCATGTCTGTGACAGAGGAACTGTAACAGGTCAGGTGTATCGGGACGTCATTTTGCACCAGAATGTCCGCCTTTTCAGGGGTGCAGTGGATCCCACCTTCCTCCTGGTAGATGATAACGCACGGCCCCATCGAGCTGCCATCGTGGCGGAGTATCTCGAAACAGAAAATATCAGACAAACGGAGTGTCTTGCCTGTTCTCCAGACCTAAACCCCATCGAGCACGTCTGGGACGCTCTCGGTCGACGTATCGCTGCACGTCTTCAAACCCGTAGGACACTTCAGGAGCTCCTACAGGCATTGGTGCAAGAATGGGAGGCTATACCCCAGCAGCTGCTCGACCATCTTATCCAGATGCCAACCCGTTGTGCGGCCTGTGTACGTGTGCATCGTCATTATATCCCATATTGATGTTGTGGTACATGCGCAGGAAACAGTTTCGGGGCGGTTTTCTCAACTAATCACCAATACCGTGGACTTACAGACCTGTGTCGTGCGCGTTCCCTATGTTCCTGTGCTATTAGCGCCAGTTCTGTGTAGTGCCAAGTTGATACATAACCAACAGGGATTCAGAAAATATCGTTCTTGTGCAACGCAGCTAGCTCTTTATTCCCATGAAGTAATGAGTGCTGTCGACAAGGAATGTGAGACCGATTCCATATTCCTAGATTTCCAGAAGGCTTTTCATACCGTTCGTCACAAGCGACTATTAATCAGATTGTGTGCATATGGAGCATCGTCTCAGTTGTGTGACTGGATTCGTGATTTCCTCTCAGACAGTTCGTAGTGATAGACGGTAAATCATCGAGTAGAACAGAAGTGATATCTGGCGTTCCGCAAGGTAGTCTCATAGGCTCTCTGCAGTTCCTGGTTTACATAAATGAGCCAGGTGACAATCTGAGCAGCCCCCTTAGAATGTTTGCAGATGACGCTGTCATTTACCGTCTAGTAAAATCATCAGACGATCAATTCCAATTACAAAATGATCTAGAGAGAATTTCTGTATGGTGCGAAAAGTGGCAATTGGCACTAAACAAAGAAAAGTGCGAGGTCATCCACATGGGTACTAAAAGAAATCCGATAAATTTTTGGTATACGATGAATCGCATAAATCTAAGGGCAGTCAATTCGATTAAATACCTAGGAATTACAATTACGAGCAACTTAAATTGGAAAGACTACATAGATAATATTGTTTGGAAGGCGAAACAAAGACTGCGCTTTGTTGGCAGAACACTTAGATGATGCGACATACCCACTAAAGAGACAGCCTACATTACATTTTTCGGTCTTCTGCTGGAATATTGCTGCACGGTATGGGGTCCTTACCAGGTAGGATTGACGGAGGACATCGAAAAAGTACAAAGAAGCGCAGCTCGCTTCGTGTTATCGCGCAATAGGGGTGAGTGTGTCACTGATATGATACGCGAGTTGGGGTGGCAGTCACTGAAACAAAGGTGGTTTTCTTTGCGGCGAGATCTATTTACAAAATTTCAATCACCAACTTTCTCTTCCGAATGCGAAAATATTTTGTTAACACCCACCTACGTAGGGAGAAATGATCATCATAGTAAAATAAGAGAAATCAGAGCTAGAACGGAAGGATTTAGGTGTTCCTTTTTCCAATGCGCCATTCGTGAGTGGAACGGTAGAGAAGTAGTATGAAAATGTTTCGATGAACCCTGTGCCAGGCACTTAAGTGTGAATTGAGGAGTAACCATGTAGATCTACATGTAGATGTAGACGGGTCACTAGGAGATTATGGAATTGAAGAGAAGATTATTTAATGATAAACTCTGAGCGAAACAAATCGAAAGTTCTGTGGCTCCAATGATTAACCTCATCTCCTTGATTTAAGAGTCAGTAAATTTCAGAGGAAATATTCCAGAGTGACTGCAGCCACAATTAAACTAGTGTTGTAAAAATATTGGCGTCCACCTCCATAGATGAGTGGTCGGCGTGGCGGAATGCCATGCGAGGGGCTCGTATTCGATTCTCGTCCGGGTGGGAGGTTTTCCCTGCTCAGGAACCGGGTGTTGTGTTGTGTTGTCTACATCATCGTTTCATTTTCATCGTCACACAAGTCGCCAAGGTGGCGTCAACTAGAAAGACTGGCACCATGTGGCAGACCTACCTCACCAGAGGCCCTAGCCACACACACACACACAGGCATATGTGAGTGCGGATGGAAGTATTGTTATGTTCAAACTGTTGTCCAAGGAATAATGTTTTTAACTGAGAAAACTTCTCACTAGCTATTAACTATAACAAAGGACTATATGTTATAGATGATGCCATCTGTATTACTCGTATCGGCCTTGCATTTTATTAAAGTTTCTTATAGTATCAAGATGTTTTACAGCTGAGGTAGTTTTGAAAGTGTTCTTTACTATAAAAATATCTTCCGTTTCTGTCTTTATACCTGTTAGAGACGTCAATCTTGCACAATAGGTAATTAATTTAGATATTATATTTCATCTTAATATGTAGTTTATATTGTTACTATTATTGTGAGTAAAGCCGTCTAGATCACTTATTAAATTTCTTTATAACACCTTTTCGGCTACTGCCATTGCCAGATATCAAAAACTTAGAACTTGTAAAAACAAAGTTCAATGTCAGTATTAAAAATCTGTTCCTAATAGAATAATAATTTTTTTCGTAATGGCATAACCTTGTTTTACAATTTCTTAGTTTCTGATGGCAGAAGCCAAACCAGTGTAATAAAGAAATGTATTAGGCGATTTGAACTACTTTATTCACAAAATATTCATAATGATAGCGGCTCACACAGGAAATTTATTTCCTTTACTGGTGGTTTTCTTACGTTACACCTGCTGCCCTTGAACCAGATTATTTCACATAAAAGTGCGTTCCTATGACGAAAAGTTTCTGTTTTCTGAAATCTTACAGACGCCTTCAACTTTTATAGTCCCGTCTTCCTCAGTTGCGTGTAATATTACGGTATATTAATAATTTTTACTTATGGACCGTCTGACAGCAACTGAATAAAACATAATTTTAGTGCCATACGCGTTTCGCCTTTATTTTCTGCAAGGCATCATTAGTGGCCTGGAATATGTACATATGTTAGCTATTTTATTTACATTTTTGTCATTGTGCCTATAGGTTATAAACAGTTCTCGTGGTTGGTATTTCCTATTAAGTAGTAATGTTTTGAACTGTACTTACAGGTTGCGTGGACAATTTCCTACATATTACGCTCCTGTTGCATTTTTGGTGTTTTTCATCTTCTTATGAATGCCAATTTGCGGTTTTTTTCCCCATTCCACAACACTATGCACTGAACGCATGTTTTAAAGCAATGTTTTGGTTTCCGTTACCGACTGTCAAATGTTTTTGCCAAAGATCGAATGTTATTGCCAAACTTATGAGTGTAACTATTGAAGTATCTGTGGTCTGTTCGTGTATGCATTTGTGTGTGCGTTTGTGTATGTGTGTGTGTGTGTGTGTGTGTGTGTGTGTGTGTGTGTGTCTCCAGATGATGTGGGGAAGAGTTTTCTTTTTTTTATTTCTTTTTTTTAATTATTTTTTGTTTTATGTTATCATTTCCTTTACTAAGTGTAGCAGGGAGCCTGTGCTGATGTGTGTTTGTTCATTTATCACATGTTTGTTTTCTGCTATGGCTTTCTGGATGTGTTGCTGTCAGACGGTGAGACGGTCCATAAGTAAAAATTATTAATATACTGTAATCTTAGAGACGCGTTTCGTAACAGGGATTCTAGAGAAAGGAATGTGATGTGAAAAAGGAGTATAGACTACAGAGCCGTATCAAAATACATAGTGTAGTTATACGACAAAACACGAATATTTATGCCAGAATACGCAGTTTATCATACTCTGTCTATTCAACAGTGCACTGCACTTAAATCGAAAAGCCTTAACTACGGTCCTAACATTAATTTACTTACGCTGCTCTTGCTTTCACACGTTTTCCGATCGCAGTGCTGCGCTGTTTGTTAATCAGAAACCTCTGGCCCACAATATGGGTACTGAACAAGTTGTGACTCAGTGTGTTGCGTTCAGGGGTCACGTTATTATTCTCAACAGACTTCTGGAAGGCAGAGCAATTCACTTGCTGAATAATTCATGCCACGGAGGTCCCAAATGTAATTACCACCGACTCAACCCTTCGCATGTGAGCGTATTCAGAGCGCGTGCCACAGGAATCAAAAAAGCAGATTTCTCCCTCGGAATACGGAGGGGTGGGGCTATACACTCCTGGAAATGGAAAAAAGAACACATTGACACCGGTGTGTCAGACCCACCATACTTGCTCCGGACACGGCGAGAGGGCTGTACAAGCAATGATCACACGCACGGCACAGCGGACACACCAGGAACCGCGGTGTTGGCCGTCGAATGGCGCTAGCTGCGCAGCATTTGTGCACCGCCGCCGTCAGTGTCAGCCAGTTTGCCGTGGCATACGGAGCTCCATCGCAGTCTTTAACACTGGTAGCATGCCGCGACAGCGTGGACGTGAACCGTATGTGCAGTTGACGGACTTTGAGCGAGGGCGTATAGTGGGCATGCGGGAGGCCGGGTGGACGTACCGCCGAATTGCTCAACACGTGGGGCGTGAGGTCTCCACAGTACATCGATGTTGTCGCCAGTGGTCGGCGGAAGGTGCACGTGCCCGTCGACCTGGGACCGGACCGCAGCGACGCACGGATGCACGCCAAGACCGTAGGATCCTACGCAGTGCCGTAGGGGACCGCACCGCCACTTCCCAGCAAATTAGGGACACTGTTGCTCCTGGGGTATCGGCGAGGACCATTCGCAACCGTCTCCATGAAGCTGGGCTACGGTCCCGCACACCGTTAGGCCGTCTTCCGCTCACGCCCCAACATCGTGCAGCCCGCCTCCAGTGGTGTCGCGACAGGCGTGAATGGAGGGACGAATGGAGACGTGTCATCTTCAGCGATGAGAGTCGCTTCTGCCTTGGTGCCAATGATGGTCGTATGCGTGTTTGGCGCCGTGCAGGTGAGCGCCACAATCAGGACTGCATACGACCGAGGCACACAGGGCCAACACCCGGCATCATGGTGTGGGGAGCGATCTCCTACACTGGCCGTACACCACTGGTGATCGTCGAGGGGACACTGAATAGTGCACGGTACATCCAAACCGTCATCGAACCCATCGTTCTACCATTCCTAGACCGGCAAGGGAACTTGCTGTTCCAACAGGACAATGCACGTCCGCATGTATCCCGTGCCACCCAACGTGCTCTAGAAGGTGTAAGTCAACTACCCTGGCCAGCAAGATCTCCGGATCTGTCCCCCATTGAGCATGTTTGGGACTGGATGAAGCGTCGTCTCACGCGGTCTGCACGTCCAGCACGAACGCTGGTCCAACTGAGGCGCCAGGTGGAAATGGCATGGCAAGCCGTTCCACAGGACTACATCCAGCATCTCTACGATCGTCTCCATGGGAGAATAGCAGCCTGCATTGCTGCGAAAGGTGGATATACACTAGTGCCGACATTGTGCATGCTCTGTTGCCTGTGTCTGTGTGCCTGTGGTTCTGTCAGTGTGATCATGTGATGTATCTGACCCCAGGAATGTGTCAATAAAGTTTCCCCTTCCTGGGACAATGAATTCACGGTGTTCTTATTTCAATTTCCAGGAGTGTAATTAACTACATATGTGCTGAGTTTAAAGGAAAACAAATAACTGTATCGCTGATAACACAGAAAAGTGTTCGTAATTGGACACCTGAATTCTGTAGCTCCGCAGCGACATCCGTCGGAAAGGTTCTTGTCAGGATATCGCTCTCTGCGCAGTTCCGCTCCCTGCGTAACATTTCGCCGACCTTCAACAACAAGAAAAGAAACTTTATGACGATGCAGATTGTAGGAAGGACAGTCTTTACTGTATGCCTACTCTACACAACAGTATATAAAAGGACTAAACTACTGCGTCTGGACGGGTTTGTGATCCCGGGCTCAAAGTCAGTGTTGTGTTATGTAATTAATAGCGTTGTGTTTCAGTGAATGGTTCACTGTGATACATTTTTGAATAGGTCTTCAGGAGAGAAAATGAATTACCGAATAAAAAATACAGGGTGCATTTAAAAAATTCATACCGCTGTTCATATATTCGTAAAAAAGAAAGCTACAACGAGGACAATCATGCTGATTCATGTCTCCCTGACGGTTATTAGAACATTTGCTTCAAACATTTTGTAACTTTCGCCTGGACGAACAATTATTTAGGGCTGTCAAGATAAATGCGACACCCTTTGTATACAGGGTGTTACAAAAAGGTACGGCCAAAATTTAGGAAACATTCCTCACACACAAAGAAAAAAAATATGTTATCTGGACATGTGTCCGGAAACGCTTACATTCCATGTTAGAGCTCATTTTATTACTTCTCTTCAAATCACATTAATCATAGAATGGAAACACACAGCAACAGAACGTACCAGCGTGACTTCAAACACTTTGTTACAGGAAATGTTCAAAATGTCCTCCGTTAGCGAGGATACATACATCCACCCTCCGTCGCATGGAATCCCTGATGCGCTGATGCAGCCCTGGAGAATGGCGTATTGTATCACAGCCGTCCACAATACGAGCACGAAGAGTCTCTACATTTGGTACCGGGGTTGCGTAGACAAGAGCTTTCAAATGCCCCCATAAATGAAAGTCAAGAGGGTTGAGGTCAGGAGAGCGTGGAGGCCATGGAAATGGTCCGCCTCTATCAATCCATCGGTCACCGAATCCGTTGTTGAGAAGCGTACGAACACTTCGACTGAAATGTGCAGGAGCTCCATCGTGCATGAACCACATGCTGTGTCCTACTTGTAGAAGCACATGCTCTAGCAGCACAGGTAGAGTATCCCGTATGTAATCATGATAACGTGCTGAATTGAGCGTATGTGGAAGAACATGGGGCCCAATCAAGACATCACCAACAATGCCTGCCCAAACGTTCGCAGAAAATCTGTGTTGATGACGTGATTGCACAATTGCGTGCGGATTCTCGTCAGCCCACACATGTTGATTGTGAAAATTTACAATTTGATCACGTTGGAGTGAAGCCTCATCCGTAAAGAGAAAATTTGTACTGAAATGAGGATTGACACATTGTTGGATGAACCATTCGCAGAAGTGTACCCGTGGAGGCCAATCAGCTGCTGATAGTGCCTGCACACGCTGTACATGGTACGGAAACAACTGGTTCTCCCGTAGCACTCTCCATACAGTGACGTGGTCAACGTTACCTTGTACAGCAGCAACTTCTCTGACGCTGAAATTAGGGTTATCGTCAACTGCACGAAGAATTGCCCCATTCATTGCAGGTGTCCTCGTCGTTCTAGGTCTTCCCCAGTCGCGAGTCATAGGCTGGAATGTTACGTGCTCCCTATGACGCCGATCAATTGCTTCGAACGTCTTCCCGTCGGGACACCTTCGTTCTGGAAATCTGTCTCGATACAAACGTACCGCGCCACGGCTATTGCCCCGTGCTAATCCATACATAAAATGGGCATCTGCCAACTCCACATTTGTAAACATTGCACTGACTGCAAAACCACGTTCGTGATGAACACTAACCTGTTCATGCTACGTACTGATGTGCTGATGCTAGTACTGTAGAGCAATGAGTCGTAAGTCAACACAAGTACCGAAGTCAACATTACCTGCCTTCAATTGGGCCAACTGGCGGTGAATCGAGGAAGTACAGTACATACTGACGAAACTAAAATGAGCTCTAACATGGAAATGAAGCGTTTCCGGACACATGTCCACATAACATCTTTTCTTTATTTGTGTATGAGGAATGTTTCCTGCAAGTTTGGCGGTACCTTTTTGTAACACCCTGTATAATAATGACAGGTAAAATTAAGCAAAGAAAATAGAACATAAGAATATTAGGTTCTCTCAGCAAATCAAAGTACAGGCACCTAGAGAATTTAGGTAGACCGAGCATAGCTTTAAAACATACGTCAAATTCCAGCTGTGTAAGCGAAACACTAATGCACGAAGCAGACAGCGATCTCACCAAGTCTTTCGAAACAGCATGCCAAAAGTAGCCGTCTCTATCCACACAAGACAAGCGCCTGCTCTACAGCCAGTCGAACAAGAGGCAGACGTAGGGCTGTGTTTTACAACCTGCCACTCAGTAAGACAGTTTTGGCGGGCAGCGTCCTAGTTGGCTGACACGGGTGAAAGCTCCGTGAGCGACTGGGAGATACTACCTGCAGACAGCGACCCGATTCCTTGAAAGACTAATGCACTTTGCAAATATGATACAAGGCAGCGCAAACAGCAACCTCGGTTTTAATCTGTTCGAATTCTCCAGACAGAGGAATTTTGTTTAGTATGCGACAATAGTAAGATAAGACTCTCCCAAAGTCAAGATGGTTCAAATGGCTCTGAGCACTAAGGGACTTAACATCTGAGGTCGTCAATCTCCTAGAACTTAGAACTACGTAAACCCAACTAACCTAAGGACATCACACACCTCCATTCCCGAGGCAGGATTCCAACCTGCGACCGCAGCAGTCGCGCGATTCCGGACTGAAGCGCCTAGAACCGCTCGGTCACCAAGCCGGCAGAAACACGGCATCCTGACAATGGGACTGCGCCAACTCGTCCAAATTTATGGTAGCGGTACATGCAGACCCGAAAGAAAGTGACAGAAGGGGAGCTCCAGATGGGCAAGCCTATAAGCAAAATAGCATGTTTGGCGCTCATCGGACAAGTGATGGGCCATTTTTGTTAACATAAGTGCCACTGTTCGGCTGTTGATAAAGTATCGATACATCGATATACCTTCTCAAAAATACCGATATATGTGGGTGACATGTACCCCACTGATATATCGGTATCAAAACAGCAATATCGAGTGCCGATATATTTATTTTATATTATAGTTTCTTCAGATGTTTGACGTTCTTTAGAAATTGTAGTAGAATATAATTTTACTTTCACTCTGTGCAGAAGTTTTACTACTTTTTGAGCTTTCAACAAGTCCAGTCTTTCTCTTTTGACTGTGTGAAGCAAGTATATGTGGCAGAAAAGAAGAAGACCGATTGCACTGGGAGGGAGGGGGGGAGAGGGGGGAGGGGGGGGCTGTGTGAATGGAATAACAAAATTTCCGATGTGACGAAATATCAGACCAGTTGTGTTAAAAAAAAATTAACGGAACTACTGTGCTATTTCGTCATATCGGCTTTCTTCATATGCAGTTGCAAAATGATGAACAAAAATCTGAATGTCGAACCGATTTCGTGACATTCTCCCCGTAGAGTCTTCTGATCATACAATGAAGGCTTTCACGACCGGATGGTACTGTTGTTGATAATTCTTCCGGGTTGTATGGCCGTGGTCCATGGAATTCTTCTATTCCTAACGTTTCGTCCAATACTACGTTGGACATCGTCAGAGGTATGGCTGGTCCTGCTGAGTCCTGCCGACTGACGAGTCGGGCGTCGGAGAGCGGCCTAAATACCGAGGAAAGTGGGCGTGGCCTAGCTTGCACATAGTAGCAGAGAGAAAACTAATCAAAGATAAAGTGTAACTATCGATAATAGTCCGTCACAGATAAAAATCACTTATCGATTCTGTAACGCTACTGTCCATATCTCGCTTAATTTCAAGGCCTCTTCTTTTATATTAAAATTATCTTCACGTTTATAAATTTCAATAGCTTCCTATACGGTCGTGGATAATAGTTCGTGGTAGCACTTAAAACTTTCAGAAAACTTGTGATTACGTAGGCTAGGCGTAATAAGTCTTGAAAGTCTCTTCGGGTTTGCTGCCGGATCCTAAAATCAAGTTGACTCGATATTTCGGCGATCCAACTGTTCGCCATCTTCAGGAAATGCTGCTTCTGCTGATGAGTCCCGCTGCTGATGAGTCCCAGCTTTCAAATCGACGTCCTATATAGGCCACCGTTCAGTACACGGCGCATGCGCCGCCCACACACGGTTTCTGCCTTCCAAAACAGGGAGGTGGCGCCACTCTTGGTGAAACACTGCTGGTAACGATATATCGCAATCAAGGCCGCACCGAAGAACGTTCAGTTTTGGTGCGAGATAATACAGGATTCCACGTTTTGCTAAGAGGAAACCCATTGTCTCTGTTGATTAAATTATCAGCCAACATAATTTCAATCGCCTCTTTATAGACACTAAATTTCAGAAAACTTAACTTACCCTCGTATTCGAGGGTAAAGGAGCATAAAAGTCTTTGCCGACTGGGAAAAATAGATAAATCGGCCGTTGCGGAACATGCACTTCAGTCAGGTGACCATGTAGTTAAGTTTTCTGAAACTACAGTTTTAAGTGCTACCACGAACTATTATCCACGACTGTATAGGGAGGCTATTGAAATTTATAAACATGACAATTTTAATAGAAAAGAAGAGACCTTGAAATTAAGTGACGCTACAGAATCGATAACTGATTTTTATCTATGACGGACTGTTATCGATAGTTACACTTTATCCTTGACTAGTTTTCTCTCTGCTACTATGTGCAAGCTAGACCACGCCCACTTTCCTCGGTATTTAGGCCGCTCTCCGACGCCCGACGCGTACGCCCTTCCTATCAACTACATCCATCTGATGGCCTCCTTCCTCTCCCACCGCCCCTCCTATGTTATCTTCCATAATGCCAATTCCCCCACCTTCTACCCCTCTGCAGGTGTGCCCCAGGGCGCTGTCCTCTCCCCTCTCCTCTACCTCCTGTACACGGCAGATATGCCCCAGCCCCCCCCCCCCCCCTCCAGTACAACTCTTGCAATATGCTGATGACACCGCATTCCTCGCCCTCGCTCCTACCCTCCAACGGTCCCAACGCCTTCTCCAGAATCACCTTGACCTTTTTGCTGCATGGTGTAACCAGTGGCTCCTGAAACTCAATCCTTCCAAGACGCAGGCAATCATCGTAGGTCGTACCACTCGCTCCTTCCGGTTCCTGGATTTCTCCCTTACTGTCTGCGCACGTCCTGTCCGCCTCACCCCCACCCTCACCTACCTTGGCCTCACCATTGACCGTCATCTCACCTGGATCCCTCATCTCCGCTCCATCCAATCCAAAGCCCACAACCGCCTCCGACTCCTCCAACTCCTCTCTGGCCGGACGTGGGGGTTGCACCCCTCTACCATCCTCCACACCTACAAATCCCTAATCCGTCCCATCCTCTGTTATGCCAGTCCTGCCTGGATATCTGCCCCCCCCCCCTCCAAATTCTATAAGTCCCTTCAGATCCTTGAGCGTCATGCACTCCGCCTCGCCTTCCGTATCCACCTTCCATCCCCCACGCGGATCCTCTATGATCTCATTCCTTTCCCCCATCTGCTCCTCTTCCTCGAACATATCCGCATCCTCTACACCTCCCGCCGTCTTGAACGCCCTCACCCCCTGGTTGCTCCTCTCCTCTCCCATCCCCGCCCCCTGCCACGTCTTCACCGTTGTGTCCCCCCTGCCCTCCATCTCTACACCCTACATCTCCTTTCCCAAGGTGGCTTCCATCGACTCCCCCTCCCGGACGATACCCTCTCTCCCTCCATTTATCCTTCCTATCAACTCTGATCCTCACTCCCCCTACTTTCCTCTGTCTTTTCCCTGGGCTCCCTCTTCCCCCCCCCCTTCCGTCCTGTTTTCTCCCCACTAAACCTCTCCCTACCTCCCTTCTCCCCCCCCCAAGTCCTTTTGTATTCCCCTTCTCTGCCTACCCCACTCCCGATCGTGTCTGCCCCCCACCCCTCTTATGGGTCCTCATCCTCCATCGGCTCCTTTCCCGGTTCCCCCCTTCGCTTTTACTCTCCATTCCTCCCTTTTTTTGTTTTCCCATCTTCTGTCCAGTTTCCCCCCACCTGCTCTCGACTGTGGTATGTCACATTTGCCAACTTTTTAGTGCAGTGTTCCAGTGACTATTCAGTGTTGTTCGTCTTTCTCGTGTTGCGAAACCATGCTGTCGCTAGGTGTGAATTTTATGTCTTTTGCGAACAGAATCCAGACTGTCACCGTGTTTTTTAATTGTCTGTCTATTGTTTTACCTGTCTGATTCGTACGTATTTTATTAGCATCATCATCCCTCTGTTCTTTGTTTTAAGTTCCACAATTTCTTTTCGCCATGTTACTCTTTAAGTCTCCGATTTTATCGCCTGTTTTTTTTAATTATTTATTCTCTTGATATTTCTCACAAAGTCTGTAGGCTGAAGAGCGGCATACTAAGCTGCTGCCAGCCCGCCACCTTCGGGGGGAATTGAAATTCAATAAAGAAAAAAAAAAAAAAAAAAAGGCCCGACGCGTCAGTCGGCAGGACTCAGCAGGACCAGCCATACCTTTGAAGATGTCCAGCGTAGCATTGGACGAAACGTTAGGAATAGAAGAATTCCACGGCCCACGGCCATATAACCCGGAAGAATTATCAACAACAAAAGAATGAATGACAAAATTAGTCTTTGCGGTGGGTGGAGACGTCTGAGCGGAAGTGTTGACGTAATTGGAGCTCGGCGCTACCGACAGAAACTGCATCGTTTAGCTTCAGTACTCAGTTTCGAGACTGCAACTGCTAGGTCACTGGCGTTGGCAGAAATTAAAATACAGGGAAGTTGACATGAAGTGTTTGGGACAAATCCGATATGTGAAGAAACCTAACTACGGATCCATCCGAACCTTCTATTGTGTTACCATTGTTAGCGAAGTGGCTATCGCCAAATGTGAACGTGCATTGTTTCTCTTTCAATTTTTGCTCTAGGATTGAAAGGCAGGCTGCTAGCTTGTTGATGAACAGAATATCTAATACTAAATCAGTACTTAAATATACGGCATTATATTTACAATGTGCAGTCGATATTTTTATAGACAAGTACGTCAATATGTTTTTCGTCGATGTATCGATACTTTTCCTCGGCATACGGAGGACCAAGAATGCTATTTTTCTAAATATCAATATACTGGATCCCCGATATTTTTAAAAAATATCACGTCCTAGTCGCCAGGTTGCCGCAGCGGAAAGATTCCCGAATGTTAATCCGAGGGTCGTGTGGTCGAGTCCTTCAAGTGTAAACTTTATTATATTTTTGTTTTCAATACGTACGTTACTTACACAGTGAATAAACCGAAATAAAGCTCTATATAACGTACTTATTAATATTTTCACAAAATAGGAGGACAAACAAATCCACAATTGCACGATTAATTTGTTCTACACTCCTGGAAATGGAAAAAAGAACACATTGACACCGGTGTATCAGACCCACCATACTTGCTCCGGACACTGCGAGAGGGCTGTACAAGCAATGATCACACGCACGGCACAGCGGACACACCAGGAACCGCGGTGTTGGCCGTCGAATGGCGCTAGCTGCGCAGCATTTGTGCACCGCCGCCGTCAGTGTCAGCCAGTTTGCCGTGGCATACGGAGCTCCATCGCAGTCTTTAACACTGGTAGCATGCCGCGACAGCGTGGACGTGAACCGTATGTGCAGTTGACGGACTTTGAGCGAGGGCGTATAGTGGGCATGCGGGAGGCCGGGTGGACGTACCGCCGAATTGCTCAACACGTGGGGCGTGAGGTCTCCACAGTACATCGATGTTGTCGCCAGTGGTCGGCGGAAGGTGCACGTGCCCGTCGACCTGGGACCGGACCGCAGTGACGCACGGATGCACGCCAAGACCGTAGGATCCTACGCAGTGCCGTAGGGGACCGCACCGCCACTTCCCAGCAAATTAGGGACACTGTTGCTCCTGGGGTATCGGCGAGGACCATTCGCAACCGTCTCCATGAAGCTGGGCTACGGTCCCGCACACCGTTAGGCCGTCTTCCGCTCACGCCCCAACATCGTGCAGCCCGCCTCCAGTGGTGTCGCGACAGGCGTGAATGGAGGGACGAATGGAGACGTGTCGTCTTCAGCGATGAGAGTCGCTTCTGCCTTGGTGCCAATGATGGTCGTATGCGTGTTTGGCGCCGTGCAGGTGAGCGCCACAATCAGGACTGCATACGACCGAGGCACACAGGGCAAACACCCGGCATCATGGTGTGGGGAGCGATCTCCTACACTGGCCGTACACCACTGGTGATCGTCGAGGGGACACTGAATAGTGCACGGTACATCCAAACCGTCATCGAACCCATCGTTCTACCATTCCTAGACCGGCAAGGGAACTTGCTGTTCCAACAGGACAATGCACCTCCGCATGTATCCCGTGCCACCCAACGTCCTCTAGAAGGTGTAAGTCAACTACCCTGGCCAGCAAGATCTCCGGATCTGTCCCCCATTGAGCATGTTTGGGACTGGATGAAGCGTCGTCTCACGCGGTCTCCACGTCCAGCACGAACGCTGGTCCAACTGAGGCGCCAGGTGGAAATGGCATGGCAAGCCGTTCCACAGGACTACATCCAGCATCTCTACGATCGTCTCCATGGGAGAATAGCAGCCTGCATTGCTGCGAAAGGTGGATATACACTGTACTAGTGCCGACATTGTGCATGCTCTGTTGCCTGTGTCTATGTGCCTGTGGTTCTGTCAGTGTGATCATGTGATGTATCTGACCCCAGGAATGTGTCAATAAAGTTTCCCCTTCCTGGGACAATGAATTCACGGTGTTCTTATTTCAATTTCCAGGAGTGTAGATGACCGATTGCCACCGTGCATTATTAAACTGATGCCCGGCATATGCACTCCACTAGCGCGACCCCTGTGATGTCTATTTTAGTCGTCATGTATAGAATTTTGTCAAAAAGCTTCAAAACTGGCCAGAAAAAAGAAATTACAACCCAAGAAGACCGCAACGAAATACATTCCACTGTACACCACCAGTTAACCTCGCCGATATTTGGCGAAGCGGTGCGTCGCGCCTGGTTTCCTACAAATTGTGCGATGTGGGAGAAACTTTCATGTATGTGAACTAAGTTTATTTTCCCACACAGTATTCAAAACAACCATGTCATTGTAAAAATACAAGTCTACAAAGTGTGCAAAGCGCTTATGTACGTCTTAGAGTAAAATATATATTCCTGGCCGGCCGCTGTGGACGAGCGGTTCTAGGCACTTCAGTCCGGAACAGACTTTTGCAACATGTCCAAGGAATCATTTCTCATTAGGGTTGTCTCTGCGAAGAAAAATGGGCCCAACACGCTATCTTGCATTAGGCCACACCAAAGGTTAAGCTTCGGATTATCATGGATCTTTTACATGTGTTGTGCGGGTTTTAGGAGCTCCCAGATCCAAATGCTGTGGGGATCCACAGATCGAGAAATGTGGAATGTTGCGTTCAGCGGTTTAGTCAGGAAAACATAGCAGACACAGTTAATTTCGAGTTTATAATGTTAGCATGCATTGGGGGAGGCAATTGTAAGACTTAGATTTTTGGGTAGGATTCACAGAAGATGCAATGCACCTGTAAAGGAAACTGCAAGCAAGACGCTAATACAACCAACTCAAAAGTGCTGTTCCAGCACCTGGACTCCATGTCGAGTAGACATGACGACAGAAGTAGAACGATTTTGGGTGGGATCGTTGCTTGTAGATGTAACTCGTACGAAAGTGTTACAGACATGCTCGGGGAAGTCAAATGGGATTCCGTGTGAGAAAGAAGACGCCACTACTGCATAATTATGTTGGGTAAGTATACAGAATCTGCAGTCCAACAACAGTTAAATGCATTTTATTTACGATTACTGGTCGAAATTGATTTCGGAACTCTGCAGTCTGCACTAAGGTTCGAGTGTTTCATATATAATATACGGTCGCCACTCAATTAAATTAAATGGGAAAATATTTTCTCTTTTTTATGTGAACTGAATTAATACCTATTAATAAACAAATCAACGGAAGAGGTGAAATTAAGAAATCAGTATAACTATACAGGATACTGCAACTAAACCAAAGTTAACGCGAGGTTAAGCCTCAGCAAAATCTAAGGTACTGTAACATATCGAAATGTTAATACTCCAAGTCGCGCTTCAGATACGAAAGGTTGGATGTGTTAAACTAATCTTTAAGAAATAGAGAGGAATTTCGTTGAGAAACAGTCATCACAGTTTAACACAGTTTATTTACATAAAAACGTTATATGAGTTAATTCACAAAAGCATATAACCACAATTTGCTGTTACCTCTTGTTTAATTCTCAGGTCACTTAGACAGACACTAAGCTCAGTACCGTGGCACACTGAGTAGGAACGCATGAGACAGCTTCACGCGAACGATTCACAAACACAAGAAATAAGTATTAATAGTCTTTTTTACAGCGCCGCCGGCCGGTGTGGTCAAGCGGTTCTAGGCGCTACAGTTTGGAACCGCGCGACCGCTACGGTCGCAGGTTCGAAGCCTGCCTCGGGCATGGATGTGCGTGATGTCCTTAGGTTAGTTAGGTTTAAGTAGTTCCAAGTTCTAGGGGACTGATGACCTCAGAAGTTAAGTCCCATAGTGCTCAGAGCCATTTGAAGCCTATAACTCCTTTGTCTCAATTAACCCCACCCAGTGCTCTCGCTGGTGGATCCAGATTCGAACCTTATCCCAGACGTACCGCGTTGCGGATCATCCTCATGGTTTGAACCATTTTTTCCAGCGCCGTAAGTTAAAGACTCCATATTACCATAAAGAAGAATTCTACGAAATGCTTTCCAGCAATGAAATTTACTTGGAGCGCCTCCCACAAGAAGGTAAGATACGATGTATTGAAACACCCGCAAACAGCGTGAATATTTAAGAATAAATAGTAAATATAATGATGCGTCTTACAACAAATGACTGCACTATAAAGTGGAAGCGTAAGTAATATAAGAGACGATGGCACTGTAGATGAATTACAGTATGTCTTCTCATGACCAAAGCAAAATTATCATGCCTCGTGTAAGCTATCAAAATACACTCCTGGAAATTGAAATAAGAACACCGTGAATTCATTGTCCCAGGAAGGGGAAACTTTATTGACACATTCCTGGGGACAGATACATCACATGATCACACTGACAGAACCACAGGCACATAGACACAGGCAACAGAGCATGCACAATGTCGGCACTAGTACAGTGTATATCCACCTTTCGCAGCAATGCAGGCTGCTATTCTCCCATGGAGACGATCGTAGAGATGCTGGATGTAGTCCTGTGGAACGGCTTGCCATGCCATTTCCACCTGGCGCCTCAGTTGGACCAGCGTTCGTGCTGGACGTGCAGACCGCGTGAGACGACGCTTCATCCAGTCCCAAACATGCTCAATGGGGGACGGATCCGGAGATCTTGCTGGCCAGGGTAGTTGACTTACACCTTCAAGAGCACGTTGGGTGGCACGGGATACATGCGGACGTGCATTGTCCTGTTGGTACAGCAAGTTCCCTTGCCGGTCTAGGAATGGTAGAACGATGGGTTCGATGACGGTTTGGATGTACCGTGCACTATTCAGTGTCCCCTCGACGATCACCAGTGGTGTACGGCCAGTGTAGGAGATCGCTCCCCACACCATGATGCCGGGTGTTGGCCCTGTGTGCCTCGGTCATATGCAGTCCTGATTGTGGCGCTCACCTGCACGGCGCCAAACACGCATACGACCATCATTGGCACCAAGGCAGAAGCGACTCTCATCGCTGAAGACGACACGTCTCCATTCGTCCCTCCATTCACGCCTATCGCGACACCACTGGAGGCGGGCTGCACGATGTTGGGGCGTGAGCGGAAGACGGCCTAACGGTGTGCGGGACCGTAGCCCAGCTTCATGGAGACGGTTGCGAATGGTTCTCGCCGATAGCCCAGGAGCAACAGTGTCCCTAATTTGCTGGGAAGTGGCGGTGCGGTCCCCTACGGCACTGCGTAGGATCCTACGGTCTTGGCGTGCATCCGTGCGTCGCTGCGGTCCGGTCCCAGGTCGACGGGCTCGTGCACCTTCCGCCGACCACTGGCGACAACATCGATGTACTGTGGAGACCTCACGCCCCACGTGTTGAGCAATTCGGCGGTACGTCCACCCGGCCTCACGCATGCCCACTATACGCCCTCGCTCAAAGTCCATCAACTGCACATACGGTTCACGTCCACGCTGTCGCGGCATGCTACCAGCGTTAAAGACTGCGATGGAGCTCCGTATGCCACGGCAAACTGGCTGACACTGACGGCGGCGGTGCACAAATGCTCCGCAGCTAGCGCCATTCGACGGCCAACACCGCGGTTCCTGGTGTGTCCGCTGTGCCGTGCGTGTGATCATTGCTTGTACAGCCCTCTCGCAGTGTCCGGAGCAAGTATGGTGGGTCTGACACACCGGTGTCAATGTGTTCTTTTTTCCATTTCCAGGAGTGTACATACACTGAAACCGTATAGGCACAAAGAGAAACTAATATCACGCGCAATCAAGATCAAAATTTGTATAAGATAGAACTGAAGGTATGCACTATGCAATTAGCCACCACGTGCTATCAACAAACCAAGGTTCAAAAATGGCTCTGAGCACTATGGGACTTAACATGTGAGGTCATCAATCCCCTAGAACTTAGAACAACTTAAATCTAACTAACCTACGGACAGCACACACATCCATGCCCGAGGCAGGATTCGAACCTGCGACCGTTGCGGCCGCGCGGTTCCAGACTGAAGCGCCTAGAACCGCTCTGAGCACTATGGGTGGTTGAACGAAAAATGCACCTGCCTGAAATCAGCCTTTTTTTCACGCACTAGTATTCTTTCTTGGGAGGAAACACACAAAATTCAAATGAATGTTTGAACGCGTGTGTTTGCAAGTTAGCCCCCAAGCATTTGCATTCTGTTGCGAAGACTGTGGAGATTGCGACTTTCCTCACAGTGAGGAGTTTCAGCGAAGGGTGTTCAGCAATTCTGAAGACCATGACAACGATGGACGTCACCCTGGCACTCTATTCGACGCAGTTCGCCAAGCACCGGATTCAAGCGGCCGAAAACCGCTTGTCACCGGCCGTACGAGCGGCTCTGGAGCAGCGCAGGATGGCCCAGATCGAGCAGAACGACCTCTATGAGGAAGGACTAGTTTATAGACACGGAATAGCAGATTGAACGTAAGTTGCATAATATTGCATTTACATGTAGTCAAAACTTCAAACGATTTTTTCTCGAAACGACTTTTTTTTTATCGCGCGATATGTGTACTTCAAATCTACTGAACCGATTCGCATGATTCTTTGTTTCCGACGAAGCTAACTAAAATATCTAAGAGTTGTACCACTTTTATTCCGATCAATCAACTATAAATATTTTTAGTTGGCCGACGAAGTTGAAAAATCGAGTGGTCGCCATTTTGTTTCCTATGGTCCAAAAAACTTAAGCGAGGTACAACTCCTGAAGAATCTCATGTACTTCGCTAACGTCAACTCAATTTTGATTTCAGACGAGCCGCCTGACCTGTGACATACCGCTCGTGGAGGTCTAAATCGAAATTTTGTTTCGTTCCGACGGCATTTCCGCTTTTGCTCTTCGACATGTCCGGTCTAAAAAATTCCAGTTTGTAGAGGAAGTACCAATAAACATTTTGACCAGATTTGGCATTGATATCTATAACACATCCGAGAGAAAAATTCTCAAAGAACATGCTTTTTTCGGGACAAAGATAGTAATCCTCCCGTTAAGGAATGGCCTCATGTACCAGAAAACGAAGGAACTGGGAGAAGGAGAGAACAAAAGTGTAAGGACGTTCGAAATAGAAGATTCTAGAGAACAAGTGGTTACTGAACAAGTGGAAGTGCTGAAAACATGGGAAGAATATATAAGGAAACTATATGATACAGAACATCGCCCAGATGATATCGACATAGGGCCAGAGGAGGCTATTGACGAAGGTGAAAAAGGGCCCAGTATGCTGACAAGGGAAGTAGAGAAGGCGATAAAGATCATGAAGAGTAGGAAAGCTACAGGGGATGACGAGATGCCAGTGGATTTGCTTAAAGAAATCGGAAATGAAAGTTTCAAAGTTCTGACAACTCATAAACAAAATCTATGAAACTGGAGAATGGCCTGAAGACCTTATGGACGTCACAGTGGTTACTGTTGAGAAGAAAAAGCAAGCCAAGAAGTGTAGAGATTATAGAACACACATGTGGTAAAGACCATTGCAATTGCAAAAATACTAAATAGACGGTTGGAAAACAAAATTGAAGAAGTGATGGGAGAAGACCAGTTTGGCTACAGGAAAGGAAAAGGGACGAGAGACGCCATTGGCATGATGAGGATATTGTCAGAGTTTTGGTCGTTAACGAAGAAGTTTGCGCTTGTTTTATAGAGTGACAGAAGGCCTTCGACAAAATGGAATATATTGATGAACATCCTTAAGGAAATAGGAATTAATTGGATAAATCGGAGACCTGGGACAAAGGGTAAAGGTACGACTGAACTATGGAGAAACGAACAGTGTGGAAATAGGAAGGGGAGTGAGACAAGGATGTTGTCTGTCGCCAAGTCTCTTCAACCTGTATGAAGAGATGCTGGCGAGAGAAGCGCTGAAAGGATGCGGAAAGTTCAAAGTAAGAGGACGTCTCATCAACACTATCAAGTATACAGACGACCTGGTAGTGCTCGCCAAAACTCAGAGACAGCTGCAAGACATGAACAATTTGGTGGAAACGGGAAGAAAATACGGCACTGAAATCAACATCGAAAAATCGAAAGTGATGCGCATATCAAAACGTGAGAAACACCTGAAGATAACTGTTGACAATCGGGAACTGGAAAATGAGAATCCGTTCAAATACCTGGGAAGTTTTATGACAAAGGATGCCCACTGCACCAACGAAATCCGAGCAAGAATCGCCGTGGCCAAAGCTGCTTTCATCAAGAAGAGGACTCTGCTGACCAGCAAGTTGAGTTTGGCATCGAGGAAAAAAACTGATAAAGTGCTACATTTGGAGCATTGCACTGTATGGAGCAGAGACATGTACCATGAGAAAGAAGGAGAAAAAGTACTTAGAGAGATTTGAAATGTGGTGCTGGAGGAGAATGGAAAAGATCAAGTGGACAGATCGCATAAAAATGACGACGTACTGCGAAGAGTAGGAGAGATGAGAAGTATTCTGCGTACAATTCTTCAGAGAAAGGCCAACTGGATTGGACATGTACTTAGACACGAGGGACTCATACATGATGTCATCGAAGGGAAAGTCAGAGGAAATGCAGGACGAGGAAGAAGAAGAACATCTGGACGACATGAAAGATGGAAGGAGATACAACAGACTGAAGGAAGAAGCTGAAGACAGGGTATAACACTCCTGTCTGCTACTGCTATACCATAACCTCAAAACTGGAGGCAATTTGCAAAACAGAATTATTTTGTTGGAGTAATAATGGTATAAAGCAACAGAGCAGTGTTACCCCCTGAGAGGAATTTTGTTATGTTGACCGTGTTGTACCTAACGGAGGTGGCTTATCGGAAGTGAAAGTGAGAATTACGTAAATATTTGAACAGTAGCAAACAAAATTTTGCCTAGCTATACTGTTTATAGAATAAGGGAAACGGTCGCCAGCCTAATTAGGCAAGAGAAAGATTAACGTTCTCGTTTAAGAAAGTAGGTATAAGTAACTATAATGGACAAACACAACCTAGACTTAACCACACGCGAGTGCAATGAACTCTGACACACACATATTTTTTAAGATTGAAGCTAACAGTTAGAGCAGCAGAACTATTTGCAAAATTATAAGAGATACCAAAACACCCTATTACTTTCAGGCTTTAAAGAAATTATGGTTTTTTATAATTAGTGGTCTTCCCATTACTTGATACTCAGCATTAATACAATAGACAAACTGTGGATCTTGTTATATTATTAATATGCACTTCCTATACACAAGAGAGACATACACTTAACAAACATGAGTATATAATGTTTCACAACTGCAGTTTTCCACTTTTACTACAGCGAAACACAATGTTGACAAAATTTCAAGAAACTGACTCACCTTTTTGAATTTACAACAGATATCAAGGTGATCATTTGCTAAGCAAAACTTTAGAAGCCTCAGTCTTAAGAACTTTTAATTTTGCAGTTGGCAACAGCACTTTAATAAGCAGTTTTAATAGGAAAATTATTTTCAGCAAACAACATTTACTTTAACTCACTCTCTTGGCACATTAATTTTAACTTTCTTTTTACTATGTTCAAGAGGCATTGATTAGCATAACATTGGTCATAAATGTTCTTTCAATAGTGACTCTCGGCAATTACTTTAGTTCAAACGGAAAGGAACCTGAGAGGTGTTATGATAAGGAGAAAAATCAGTGTAAGTACATAAATTCAGATATAAATTACCTTATATTTGAGCACAATAACACATCCATTAAGCTGATCCTTCACTGTACATCATTACAGTATTACGTTACAGTGATTGCGCAACGTGGTGGCAACTGCATGTTGGTAGGTGGATTCGCAGACAGAATTGCTGGACTCAGTCATTTCATGGTGGCGACGACAGATACCGATTCCAGAATAGTTCCAGCTATTTATCCATCCATCCGAGGCATTGGAAAGCGGGAGGAAAAGCCTCTCTCGGAACCAGCACGATATGCAACATTTACATGACAGTGCAGAGTTTGGTAGCTCGTCTCCGACTCGTAGCTCGTCTCCGACTCGTAGCTCGTCTCCGACTGACTATCAGTTCCACCTATTCTACCTAGGCCAACCACAATTTGCGCGCGCTACACAGTTCCGTTCCCGAGGGGAACCACTACACCGTTTACATACAAACTAACTAAGAACCCTAAGTGAGGATCAGCAATTTACATAACAGCAACCAAATACATTAAATAAAACAAAACATTTACACATATTGACATCTCTACAAAAAATTATTCACACAAAATTACAATCATATACAGTAAGTTTTGTTCCCTCCAAATGGGACAAAGCATTTACAGTACAGATACACTACTTTGCATTGAACCAAACCATGACATCAAAGTTTGTACAAAGAAAGGAGTATACAATTCTGTGTTACCTATTCAATCAAACACATCTACAGAAGCTCAATGACGTAACACTAAATGAAACAAAAGTAAAATAAATCCGTACAGCATAAGAGCTATGGTGTTAGAAGGGAACAGTGGAATCAGAAATTCTCCGTACGAAGACATGGCCCTGCCACTAGGCAGAATACTACATAATAATAAGGAATGACTAGCGAAAATCAAAGTGGCTACATGGAGCAGTCACATCCAAAAGTTCCACCATAAAATTGCTCACCATTTAAAGTTACTCCAGGAGCTCGCTGTTAACATGCACGCCAGGGAAAACTCCCGCGCTCTCCTCAGGTTTCGAGGTAGACGCGACTGTTAAACATAGCCTTTATTATACACTACTGGCCATCAAAATTGATACACCACGAAAATGACGTGCTACAGACGCGAAATTTAACCGGCAGGAAGAAGATGCTGTGATGTACAAATGATGAGCTTTTCAGAGCATTCACACAAGGTTGGCGCCGGTGACGACACCTACAACGTGCTCACATGAGGAAAGTTTCCAACCGATTTCTCATACACAAACAGCAGTTGACCGGCGTTGCCTGGTGAAACGTTGTTGTGATGCCTAGTGTAAGGAGGAGAAATGCGTACCATCACGTTTCCGACTTCGATAAACGTCGGATTGTAGCCTATCGCGATTGCGGTTTAGCGTATCGCGACATTGCTGCGGTTTCCAACCGATGCCTCATACACAAACAGCAGTTGACCGGCGTTGCCTGGTGAAACGTTGTTGTGATGCCTCGTGTAAGGAGGAGAAATGCGTACCATCACGTTTCCGACTCTGATAAAGGTCGGATTGTAGCCTATCGCGATTGCGGTTTATCGTATCGCGACATTGCTGCTCGCGTTGGTCGAGATCCTATGTTGACCGGCGACTCTTCCGCACACCAGGCGCAGGCGCCGAAATGTCAACACCGTGCGTCCTCGCAGTACACCGAGCGCCGACTTGACCGCTGGCGATGCTCCGTGCGCTGTCTTCCCGCTGTCACTGCCGAGCCGTGGCCGTCCTAAATAGAGGGCGCTAGCCAACCAGGACGCCGCAAAGTGAGTAATTTCGACAGAGAAACTAGCCTGCGAAGAGCATCGCAGGAAGTCAGGGCTACCCCCACCCCTTTAATGTGGAACTAGAGCGGAGCGATTTTCATTCTCGTGAATGCAAACCTTATGTGTATGACGTACCGCGACTGCCATAATCTGGCTCAGATACGACTTGGTTTATTTAACTGATTTTACATTCCTCAGTAGGAAGTTCACCGGTGATAGTTTCTTCAAAACTAGGTATGGTCCCACATATCTCGACAACAACTTCTCTGCAATCCCCTGAGTGCCTTGAGCTTGCCAGTGAAACTTCTTCAAAGATACTCTATCCCCTACTTCCACTCATTCCACCCGCTTCCTTTATTATACACTACTGGCCATTAAAATTGCTACACCACGAAAATGACGTGCTACAGACGCGAAATTTAACCGGCAGGAAGAAGATGCTGTGATGTACAAATGATGAGCTTTTCAGAGCATTCACACAAGGTTGGCGCCGGTGACGACACCTACAACGTGCTCACATGAGGAAAGTTTCCAACCGATTTCTCATACACAAACAGCAGTGAAACGTTGTTGTGATGCCTTGTGTAAGGAGGAGAAATGCGTACCATCACGTTTCCGACTTCGATAAACGTCGGATTGTAGCCTATCGCGATTGCGGTTTAGCGTATCGCGACATTGCTGCTCGCGTTGGTCGAGATCCAATGACTGTTAGCAGAATATGGAATCGGTGGGTTCAGGAGGGTAATACGGAACGCCGTATGTTTGGCAAACGAAGAGACTTAGCCATTGAATTTTACGATGATTTATGAAACAGTGATAATAGTGGGTGGTTATAATTAAAACGCAGCTGTTCTTAGATGTTCAGTGTGGACTGGATCATCGTATTGCAGGGAAACTTGGTAGATATTCTAATGTGTTAAAGCAGAAGGAATTAACGCTGGAAAAATATTAGTTCCAACTCTAGCCACCAAGTGCAAATTTGGCGCCGTTAATATAGAAATGTTTCCTCATGTAATGGGTTAGGAACAGTACGTGTGCAGAAGACGTCAAACAAGTAAGAAAGGCATAATGTTAATTTTCTTATTAACATGCACGTACACAATGAACACGGGATACGTCGACAAGATCACGTACAGCGCCAAGTTTGCACCTGGTGCCCAAAACTGGAACTAATTTTTCTTTCAGCGTAAATCGGTTCCTCATTAAGGTATTAGCAAATTTACCAAGGTTCACTGCGATATGCTAATTAGGGTGGACATCCATGGCTGATTCCACTTTCATTATAACCACCGTACAGATTACATTATTCTTCCTCAAATAAGACGGACTTCCAGTTATACAAGAAACTAACGACATACAGTGAAAAAAGTATTAACTGAAAGTAGCAATCTAATACGTATATGACTATGAAGTAGGTTCCGCAATGGGAACCCATTATGTTGCAGTAAGCATTTAGAAGGTAGTGATTTTCAACAACGCACTTAAACCGCTGCCTGGGAGAACAGAACACAGAGAATCAGCACTAATGGCTGCGTGCAGAGCAACCACCTCCGACCTTTCCAGCCGCACTCGCCGATCTGTCACAGGGCGGGGGTGGTTCAATATCCGCGAGCTCAGTGCAAACACTCATCACAGTCCAGTCAGACGGACCCGAAGATTTGCCGCCCCCGCAGGGCTACAGACTGGAGGCCCGAAAGCCGTCAGAATGCGCTAACGCTAGCCGTGTTACGGGTAGAGTACCTAAAGGTCAGAGGTCGCCACATGGCTGGATTCAACCGCTGGACAACGTCCGGCCGCTGCGAGAGCTGAGGGATTGTCCAGAGTCCCCTGCTACTGAACTGCCTGTCCCAAAGACAGCTGCCGCAGGTTACAGCCGACACTGCAGCGATGGACGCCAAGCAAACAAACTACAGTGGGAGGAACAGAGAAAGAGGGCTGAGAGGGAGGGAAGGTACACTACTGGCCATTAAAACTGCTACACCACAAAGATGACGCGCTACAGAAGCGAAATTTAACCGACAGGAAGACGATGCTGTGATATGCAAATGATTACCTTTTCAGAGCATTCACACAAGATTGGCGCCGGTGGCGACTCCTACAACGTGCTGACATGAGGAAAGTTTCCAACCGATATCTCATACACAAACAGCAGTTGACCGGCGTTGCCTGGTGAAACGTTGTTGTGATGCCTTGTGTAAGGAGGAGAAATGCATACCATCACGTTTCCGACTTTGATAAAGGTCGGATTGTAGCCTATCGCGATTGCGATTTATCGTATCGCGACATTGCTGCTCGCGTTGGTCGAGATCCAATGACTGTTAGCAGAATATGGAATCGGTGGGTTCAGGAGGGTAATACGGAACGCCGTGCTCGATCCCAACGGCCTCGTATCACTAGCAGTCGAGATGACAGGCATCTTATCCGCATGGCTGTAACGGATCGTGCAGCCACGTCTCGACCGCTGAGTCAGCAGATGGGGACGTTTGCAAGGCAACAACCATCTGCACGAACAGTTTGACGACGTTCGCAGCAGCACGGACTATCAGCTCGCAGACCGTGACTGCAGTTACCCTTGACGCTGCATCACAGACAGGAGCGCCTGCGATGGTGTATTCAACGATGAACCTGGGTGCACGAATGGCAAAACGTCATTTTTTTCGGATGAATCCAGGTTTACAGCATAACGATGGTCGCATCCGTATGCTCCCGCCCAATCCGCTCAACATGCACTGCTTGGCAGCAGTGCTTCACAGGCCACTGCAACGTGCATTTAGGCCCATCATTAATCATGTTTATGCTAACTAGAATAGGTAGACACCTGAGGGCAGCTGACGTTACTGCACATACAGTAGTTTACTTACTCGCCATCAGTCATCTCAAGGAAACTACTTATATGAGAGTGCAGCTTTGGGTGATGGCTAGTTTGGTAATAAATATAGAATTAAATAAAAATTAAATTCTGAAAAACGGAGATACTAGCTAAAATCTAATTTCCAGCCTTGCAGTAATAAGACAACACTGCTATGTACTGGAGTTTTACATCAGCTATGGGGACTTTGCTAAAATTACTCGAACTTCCTTTTTTTTTTTTTTTTTTTTTTTTACCTGACACCGGTCTCGTAAACTGACATATGGCCCGGAGATCGGGCTGCTGACCACATGCCCCTCCATATCTGCATCCAGTGACGCCTGTGGGCTGAGGATGAGACGGTGGTTGCTCGGTACCGTTGTGCCTTCATGGCCTGTTCTGGAGGAGTGTTTTAGTTTTTTTAGTTTTGTTACACTACTTAAATTATGGAGAAAATGATACCACTACTAGTAATATAGCTAACAGTGGAAGGAAAAGAAACCTAAACGAGTGTATACGTGAGAAATCGGTAGCTGACGACTTCTAGTTTTTGTTTGTTTGTTTTGCACATAATTAAGTCTTACCCACTGTGTATTTTATACTGTTACAGAATACAAATTGCGCTATAAAAGTAATAATAATTGGTTGATCGCGTAACTGCTGTGCTTTTATGAAAGCAAAACAATTAGTTTTGATGCGAGTACAGTTCACAGGCATAAACGTAAAAAAATCTTTATAACAATTGTTGCTGTTTTGTATTCAATAAAATTTTCTTCTGTGGTGTCACCGCCAGACACCACACTTGCTAGGTGGTAGCTTTAAATCGGCCGCGGTCCATTAGTACATGTCGGACCCGCGTGTCGCCACTGTCAGTAATTGCAGACCGAGCGCCACCACACGGCAGGTCTAGAGAGACGTACGAGCACTCGACTCAGTTGTACAGCCGACTTTGCTAGCGACTACACTGACGAAGCCTTTCTCTCATTAGCCGAGAGATAGTTAGAATAGCCTTCAGCTAAGTCCATGGCTACGACCTAGCAAGGCGCCATTAACCATTTCTATAGAGAGTCTCACTTGTATCATCAAGAACGCTGTATACAAATGGTGGATTAAAGTTAAGTATTCCAGCAGCTACGTACTTTTCTTTATAGCATTCATTACGTATCCTGTTTCAGACCTAACGCCAGCCGGCGTGTGTAAACGCGTGCCTTTCGGTTACCCGTCACTGTGGACTGGCTGTCTTGTCAGTCCACTACATCTTCATCATAATCAAAGTCCAGAGTTTCCTATTGTTATTGATGATTGCAAAAGTTGTTTGTTCAGATGTGTGTGAAATCTTATGGGACTTAACTGCTAAGGTCATCAGTCCCTAAGCTTACACACCACTTAACCTAAATTATCCTAAGGACAAACACACACACCCATGCCTGAAGGTGGACTCGAACCTCCGCCGGGACTAGCCGCACAGTCCATGTCTGCAGCGCCTTAGATCGCTCGGCAAAAACTGTTTATGATTGACAGAAACATGTTTTACGTAATAGTATAAGCTTGACGAAGTACTGAAGCAACGTTTGATTTTTTTTTTAATTTTCAGATGTTTTTGAAGAAATCGGGTTCCCTAGTGCCATGTGACCTTTCTTTTTCCTACAATATCTCTCTGTTCTAAGTTACAGATCAAAAGTTTTCGAATAAAATCTGAATTAAACTGTGACAATTACAATTTTGGTATAAATATTATTAATTTTTAAGTAATATACAGAAGGATAACTATGTAGCAGAAAAGTGTTCTCTAGGTTGCAGGCTCTTGATACATCCAAAACCAGTTTTTAGACCACTGCATTCGCTTTGCAGGGGAATATAGTAAGATACTGATACCATATGTAAACAAAGTAATCCATATGAGGTAAAACCTGACAGTTATGCAACACTCCTAACATATGTGTAAAGTTGATACATTAACTGACCATGGCTACTAAGAAAAGTACCTTAGTCTAAGCTTACTGACAGTCATCGGTAGTTTTAGAACTCTACTTCACACACTTCATAGCCGGTCTTTTTTGTGTTCTGGGCACTGACCTTCAGATCCCATGACGAGAGCAGACAGTGACCACTTGGTGATTCCTCCTGTGAGGGGCGTGTAATTCCACGGGAGCTTCGCGGGCCGCGCGCCAGGCTTTTGCAGTGGAGGCGGCGGCCCTGGCTTGGGGACAGAGGGGATCAGATGACGCCGGGATGTGACGTCAGCAGCGGGCAGGCGCTGCACTTGCAGCTCAGGGTCCTCTAGAGGGCGAACCGCACTGGCTGTCACTCAGCGGCCTCTGAAACTCTACCTCACTTCACAGCTCTCCCCAGCCACAGAATGCAGTCTCCATACAGCTACGCCATTTTACTTGCTAGGTGTATTGGATAATCGATTGACTAGACAGTGATCGTATGTCTGAAAATACAGTCACACATTGAAGAGCCAAAGAAACTGGTACAACTGCCTAATATCATGTAGGGCCCGCACGAGCTCTCGGAAGAACCACAACGATGCATGGACTCGGCTAATGTCTCGAGTAGTGCTGGAGAGAACTGACACCATGAATCCTTCAGGGCTGTCCATAAATCCCAAAGAGTACGAGGGGACGGAGATCTCTTCCGAACAGAACGATGCAAGGCTTCCCAAATATGCTCAATAATGTTCATGTCTGGGGAGTTTGGTGGCTAGCGGAAGTGTTTAAACTCAGATGTGCGTTCCTGGGGCTACTCTGTACTCTGGACGTGTGGCATGTCGCGTTGTCCTGCTGGAATTGCCGAAGTCCGTCGGAACGTACAACGGACATCAATCGATGCAGGTGATCAGACAGGTTGCTTACGTACGTGTCACCTGTTAGACTCCCATCTAGACGTATCAGGGGGTCCATATCACTCCAACTGCACACGCCCCACTCCATTGCAGAACTTCCACCTGCTTGAACAGTCCCCTGCTGACATGCAGGGTCCATGGATTCATCAGGTTGTCTTCATACCCGTACACGTCCATCCGCTCGATACAATACGAAACAAGACTCGTCAGACCAGGCAACATGTTTCCGGGCATCAACAATCCAATATCGGTGTTGAAAGGCCCAGACGAGGCGTAAAGCTCTGTGTCGTGTAGTCATCAAGGGTACACGGATGGGCCTTCGGTTCCGAAAGCCCATATCGATGGTATTTCGTTGAACGGTTCGCGCGCTGACACTTGTTGAGGGCCCAGCACTGAAAACTTGCGGAATGGTTGCACTGCTGCAACGTTCACCTATTCTCTTCAGTCGTCGTTGGTCTAACAAAGAGACTGCTTACACTACGCTTGTCCACCCTCTTATGGATTATTGCTGTGTGGTATGGGATCCGCATCGGATAGGATTGACAGAGGACATCGAAAAGGTTCAAAGACGGGCAACTACTTTTGTTTATCGCGAAATAGCGGAAACAGTGCCAGGAATATGATACACGAATTCGGAATTCGGGTGGCAGTCCTTAAAACGAAGACGTTTTCCGCTGCAGGAGGACCTTCTCATGGAATTTCAATCACTAACTCTCCCTTTAGAGTGTGAAAGGAAAAATGATGATCATAATAAAATAAGAGGAATCAGACCTCACATGGCTTGAAGGTTGTGTGATGAACCTTCTGCCAGGCACTTAATTGTGAATTGCAGATTAATCATGTAGATAATCCTATTAGTTTCTTTTATTTGGCTCCATAGCAACGGCATACCTTCTGAATGATGAAATCCGGAACATTCGCAATTTCGCGCTAGTGGTGTGTTACAGTGAAATGCGGTTGGCATCCCTGCATATGCTTCTGTTTAATGTATAACTGTCTGAAGGTTCATTGTTGTAAGGCTGTTAGTTATCGCTCAGTGCTGTACTGTATGGAATATCGTGTCGAACAGTTTGTGAATTTCGAGATGGCAGTGTTAGAGGAGCAAAGCGTCTACGTTAGAATTTTGCGTGGAGCTCAAGAAAGCCTTCACAGAGACACACCAGATGATTCAGTAAGTTTACGGTGATGAGTGCTTAGGCAGTACTCGGTGTTACGAATGGTCCACACGGTTTAAAAATGGCCGGACGGAATATAAAGATGACAGTCGTTCAGGACACCGTTCTCGACGCTTATGTGAAGAACGTCAACGAAATTGTGCGTGCCAATCGAAGGTTGGCCGTCGGAGAGATTGCAGAAGAATGTAACATTTCAGCTTGACCGTTTGTGAAATCCTGGCACAGAATCTTGGAATGCATCGTGTTGCCGCTAAGTTCGTCCCACGGCTCATGAGTCAAGACCAGAAAGACTTTCGCCTCGCAATCTGTGAAGAGCTTTTGGATCGCGCTAATGAGAGAATCATAACTGGTGATAAGACGTGGGTCTACGGCTCCGTTGTTGAGACCGAGGTTCAAGATTGACAATGGGTCGCGAGAGGTTCGCCAAGACCAAAGGAAGCTGATCACGTCAGGTCAAATATCTAAGCCATGCTCATAGTTTTCTTGAGGATTAGTTCATCATGAATTTGTGCCACAGTGACAAACTGTTAGTCAGTGGTACTATCGGGACGTTTTGCGACGCCTGCGAGCAAATATGAGAACGGAAACGGCCTGAAATGTGGCGAGACAGTTCATGGTTCTTGCATCACGATAACGCATCCGCACATTCATCCCTGTTGGTGCCTGACTGTTACACAAAAAAAAAAAAAAAAAAAAAAAAAAAAAACGAAATCATTGTGATGTCTCGTCCTCCATACTCTCCAGACCTGGGCCCTGCTGACTTTTTTTATATCCAAAGTTTAAAACCCTGTTGAAGGGACGAAGATTTGCAACGCTAGCCGACATAAAATAAATTCGCAGACGGAGCTTCGCGTGATCCTGCAAGTCTGCTTCGGAAAGTGAGGAGCGGGCAATCAATTGTGGCGGAAAGTATTTCGAAAGAGAGCATGTAGAAAAATGTTGTGGAAAAGTTCCGGAATTTTTTAATCAGATCTCATATCCACAGCAGACTGTCAAATTCTTTATACAAGACAAGTTGAGTTCAATCTTGTATCACGATACATTACTGGCCAGTTTCGGCGTGTGGGTATATTCCAATGCCTGTAATAACATTAAATACAGAGTAAAAAATTTAACTACTTTTTTGACAGCGTCACACTTGGCTATTACTACTGCTCTTACACTACTTTTAATTGCCTCGATGATATGTGTGTCATGTTTAAAATCAAGTAAGTGCTACGTGGGCCTAGATACTTTGAGAATTTGTATAATCTGGGTGATTCCATGATGATGTGAAACATCCCCTTTGAAAAATTATGAATGACTGTGCTAGTGCCGGCCGAAATGGCCGAGCGGTTCTAGGCGCTACAGTCTGGAACCGCGCGACCCCTACGGTTGCAGGTTCGAATCCTCCCTCGGGCATGGATGTGAGTGATGTCCTTAGGTTCGTTAGCCGGCCAGAGTGGCCAAGCGGTTCTAGGCGCTACAGTCTGGAACCGCGTGACCGCTACGGTCGCAGGTTCGAATCCTGCCTCGGGCATAGATGTGTGTGATGTCCTTAGGTTGGTTAGGTTTAAGTAGTTCTAAGTTCTAGGGGACTGATGATCTCAGAAGTTAAGTCCCATAGTGCTCAGAGCCATTTTTGAACTGTGCTGGTAAACTTCTACGTTATTTGATTTTCAAACGCCTGAGCAAAACTCAACGTACTCAAACAGTTCACTTATTCTGATCATCACTAAACTGACACACAATATTTTTAGCGCAACGCCGTCTGACTTTCAATAATCCCTACAAAAGAATGGCCCTGACTACCAATAACCTATATCTTTCATGAATCACTTACCTCACAAAAATCTTCGTTACTCGAACTACTGCAATACAGCGAGCGCCAATGCTGCCAGCTAAATAAAAGATTCTAACCACTGAAGGTAATAACTACTGATTATCATAGGTAGAAAATGACAGATTTTGATAGAGTGTTCAAAAGTCATCATATATTCATGACATCCATCTTTACAAATTGCCTTTTTCTGGCGGACACACGTCCAGATCGCTCGCTTATAGTAACTTCTCAAAACTGTGGCGCCTCTCTCTCTCCACATCCACCACTGCTGGCGGCTCACCTCCAACTGCCCAACGCCACGTGCTGTTCACATCCAACTGCCCAACACTACACAAGGGAATATTACAACACTGAATCCAACCAGCCACAGACTGCACATACCACAGTCAGCGATTTTCATACAGAGCGCTACGTGGCGTTGCCAACATAAAAATCTAGACGGCCTACTTACAGATGTTATAAATCTTCGGGGATGATGGAGAAGGGTAAATGTATCAATCTCAGGTAAGAGATCCTTGTCTGGAAATGAACCAGTCGAAAATTATAAGCGTCAATCGTTCTATACCTCTGAGAATGGAATACGTGTTCCGATACTGTTGTTATTACGATTGTATGGTAGGAAATTTTCAGATGTGGTAGTACGGATCAAAAGAAAAAAAAATATCCATTAAACATGAGCTCTGAGACGCATACCTTAAGCGCTCCGAGCAGTTGTTCATCTTTTATATTGTGAAGCTCTTTGGTTTCCAAAGTTTTGGAGAGGTAGTTTGGATGAAAACAAGATGAAATACTGTATGCAGTAAATATAGGCACCTAAAACGCATACCTGAAGAGGTACGGACACTTGTTCAGTAGAAGATACTGAGTTTCACAGTAGCGAAGATGAACAAGTCCCATAGTTCTTACAGTATGCATTATGAAAGACATGTTTTCCTTGTTTCCATACCAACTCTCACCTAGTGAAACTGCATTGCGTCTCCTTCTTCCTTTCTGGGTACTTAACATTTTTTTCAGCAGGCAGTCGAGTTTGACTTGTATCGTGGACAAACGACTTCGCCAAATCCTAGAGGCTGTTTCCGGGATGACGTGTGTGTGTGTGTGTGTGTGTGTGTGTGTGTCGGTTTCAGATTTAGTGGACATTCAAAAATGCTGATCTTCTGTGAAGTAAGCGACAGCTATGATTTAAGATCCGAGTTGCGCCTGGATAGCTGTGGCGCTAACAACATTTCGTGCGAAAGCAGAGGTTGTGCGATCGACACCCAGTTTGGGACGCAATCTTCAACGAGGCCTACAAAGCAGCGGGCACAGCAGAGATTACGAATCTGTACCAGTATGTCGCCTATGTACGCAACAATCCTGTAAACATCACCCTCCGCAACAGGCGGGTCTAACGAGGTGTGTATCACAAAACGTTGGACCGCGGACAGAACCCTGCGGGCACGCTTTTACACTGCAGCCAGCCGCAATTTGGCAAGAGCCGTGCTTCCGCCAGCGCGGCGTGCATGCTTGGCAGGTTAGCCGTGGGACGCCGGGAATAGACGGCTCAGGGAAAGCGCACAATGTGAGGCGCTGCCAACAATTTGGCAGACACGCGCTGGCCGCGTGCTCGCGCCCACCACCACCATCTCCACGCCTCCCAGCCACCGGTGGGGCCCTGCTATCTACGTACTGACAACAACTAATCGTCAGGCTAAGCGCAAACTGAGACGCATATGGCACGTGTGACGTGACACGACACTGTAATGTTATGTGAGCCTACTGCCCGCTTTGTTTTAACTAATTTGTGTCTGATTTTGTTCTGAGAAGCTCAGTAATGTATGTTGTTGTTGTTGTGGTCTCCAGTCCTGAGACTGGTTTGATGCAGCTCTCCATGCTACTCTATCCTGTGCAAGCTTCTTCATCTCCCAGTACCTACTGTAACCTACATCCTTTGCTTGGTGTAATCATCTCTTGGTCTCCCTCTACGATTTTTACCCTCCACGCTGCCCTCCAATTCTAAATTGGTGATTCCTTGATGCCTCAGAACATGTCCTACCAATCGATCCCTTCTTCTAATCAAGTTGTGCCACACACTTATCTTCTCCCCAATCCTACTCAATACCTCCTCATTAGTTATGTAAGCTACCCATGTAATCTTCAGCATTCTTGTGTAGCACGACATTTCGAAAGCTTCTATTCTCTTCTTGTCTAAACTATTTATCGTCCATGTTTCACTTCCATACATGGCTACACTCCATACAAATACTTTCAGAAACGATTTCCTGACACTTAAGTCTATACTCGATGTTAACAAATTTCTCTTCTTCAGAAACGCTTTCCTTGCCATTGCCAGTCTACATTTTATATCCTCTCTACTTCGACCATCATCAGCTATTTTGCTCCCCAAATAGCAAAATTCCTTTACTACTTTAAGTGTCTCATTTCATAATCTAATTCCCTCAGCATCACCCGACTTAATTCGACTACATTCCATTATCCTCGTTATGCTTTTGCCGATGTTCATCTTATATCCTCCCTTCAAGACACTATCTATTCCGTCTTACAGTTTAAAACCTGGTTCCTAAATCTCTGTCTTACCATTACATAATGTACCTGAAACCTGTATGCCGGCCGGTGTGGCCAAGCGGTTAAAGGCGCTACAGTCTGGAACCGCGCGACCGCTACGATCGCAGGTTCGAATCCTGCCTCGGGCATGGATGTGTGTGATGTCCTTAGGTTAGTTAGGTTTAAGTAGTTCTAAGTTCTAGGGGACTGATGACCTGAGAAGTTAAGTCCCGTAGTGCTCAGAGCCTGAAACCTGTATGTAAATACCGTAAACGTAAATTTGATTCAAAAAGTACTTGAAGTGAAGTGAAGCGCAGCCGGACAGCAACAAACTCTTTAGCGCGCAAACCCCCCAACGATAGTATTAGAGAATCGTTGAGTGTGGACACTAAAAAAATTGATTTTAGTAAAACAAGACTGTTAATCTGTATTTTATGGAAAGAGGACGTGTTGCTAGGCCGTCGCTCAGAACGTATTATTACATTTAATGAAAATTGATATTTTAGTGATAAAGCCGAGTGAAGTATGTGTTAGAGTTGCCAAACGTTTATTTATACAAATTTTCTGCAAGTGAACAATAGAAATATCTTGTTTTTGGAAATGGAGGTGAATTTCATTGTCGTCGCCGTCTATCAATCGATAGAATTGTAAGTGTTCGAAGTTCACTAAAATCCAGGAAAATAAATGCATTCTCTATATTTTTCATTCAATAAGTAACAACCTCTCATAATTTCTTAATTACAGTAACTGGGCTATGTTCTTGTACACTAGTATGGTGCCGAACTCCACAGACCAATTTTGATGTAGCAGGACGTGTAGTCTGAAGGAGGTTTGTGTGCCAAGCAATCTCCTTTTCTCACGAAAATCAGATCGCTGTTTGATCTTATTTACTTACAACAGTGGTCCCTTAGGTATGAAAAGCTACGAAAACTTGGGCTCGAAGCTATCCGCAATACGGCCAAGTAACTAACAGAGTCGTATTTTAAACCTTAAAGAACAATAACTTCCTCCAAATTGCAATACGTCAACAACTGGTGCGGAAGCTGATCATTGAAGGAGGCAGCAACCAAAATTCAGGTACCAGTTGCGACTTAAAGTAAAACTCTCAATCAAAAATCAGTCTCTCTCTCCAAATACGTATATAAATATTCATATTACTAAGATAGAAGTCATTTTATAATACTACAGCGCGACGCGTACGTTCCGCATATGTCGCGCTTGTCCAACGCATATTGAGACGCGTACTCATACTTCGCACACGCTGGTTGGCGACGCAATGCGCTGACAGAAACGAAGCGCGCGCAGACTGTAATCTTTCTCAAACGATTTTACAGAACCTATTCAGTAAAAATATTTCATTTTTACCTTGCTTATGGCGTTATATCAACTCGCTAGTGGCGGTACTTCTTGTGGTATAAACATTTTAGTAAGATGCTTCGAAAAGTTCGCAATGAAAAAAGGGGGTCAGTATGACTTTGCGTTTGGTGCGTATTTCACTGTATGTTGCTGACTATGAAATTTAGCTAACATCTTGAATTTTTCATTAGACTTGGGAGGAAGTCTCTATCTGCTTCTGATCTCTAGAGAATACATCCTATGTAGCGCGCTCACTCCCGATCTCAAGCCCGCGAGAATGAAATACTCAGGACTTCCCTCATATCTCCTAAACCACCCGAGACATCGAACCGTGATTTTGGCCAATGGTAGCACAAGGAAGAGAGTATTTTGCCAATTAGTAAACACGCGGAACTTTCTTATCTATGGCGATATATCAGTAGTTATTATTCCTTTTTTTATTTTTTTCACTCCAGTGACTAATCGTTTAAGAGTTATCGACAACTAGTGAAACAAGTTTTTTTTGGGGGGGGGGGGGGGGGGGCGGGGGGCAAAGGAACGCGCCTATCTCACCTCTGACTACTAGTGTTAGACACATACGGTTGGTATGAACAAGTATGGGCCTGAAGATGATGTTGTAACAACATCGAAACTAGTCGCCAATAAAACCAACACCTTAATACAGTTGGAGGAATTTCCTCATTTTTTAACATATACAATTAAATCTGTCACCAAAAGAAATGTCGCCGTTATTCATAAATGGTGATGCATCTTCGAATGAGAAAAGGTTAACAATTCACAAAAAAATAAATTACCAATTCTGTTGGAATTTTGGTTGAACCCCAGTAACCAATCGCATTTTCAACACTGCACGACTGGAATGGAAACTTGCCAACGGATTTTATTCCTTCTCTTCATCTGAGCAGTAATAAAATAATGACCATCGTTCGCTTCCGGCGGAATGATAGGCACAGGCCAGATGCTGGTTACTCACCTACGGCTTGCGAAACTGACAATGTCTGATTCGCCAATAAAATAGTTGTTAGTGAGAAAAATAAAATAAATTGATATGTCGCACAACGCAATGGTCAGTGTATTGTCTGCAGCTGACAATAATGCGCGCGTCAGGAATGCGGAAGCTAGCCATGTGTGCCTTGTAAAGTTCACGTCCTTCGAGAAACTTTGTCATGGAAGTAGATCTGCCTTTGTCAGCGGTACATTTCAACAGACTAAATATACACTGAAGGCCATTAAAATTGCTACACCCAGAAGAAATGCAGATGATAAACGGGTATTAATTGGACAAATATATTATACTAGAACTGACATGTGATTACATCTTCACGCAATTTGGATGCATAGAGCCTGAGAAATCAGTACCCAGAACAACCACCTCTGGCAGTAATAACGGCCTTGATACGCCTGTGCATTGAGTCAAACGGATGGCGTGTACAGGTACAGCTGCCCATGCAGCTTCAACACGATACCATAGTTCATCAAGAGTAATGACTGGCGTATTGTAACGAGCCAGTTGCTCGGCCACCATCGACCAGACGTTTTCAATTCGTGAGAGAGACTTGGAGAATCTGCTGGCCAGGGTAGCAGTCGAACATTTTCTGTATCCAGTTAGGTCCGTACAGGACCTGCAACATGCGGTCGTGCATTATCCTATTGAAATGTAGGTTTTCTCAGGGATCGAATGAAGAGTAGAGCCACAGGTCGTAACACACCTGAAATGTAACGTCTACTGTTCAAAGTGCCGTCAATGCGAACAAGAGGTGACCGAGACGTGTAACCAGTGGCACCCCATACCATCACGCCGGGTGATATTCCAGTATGGCGATGACGAATATACGCTTCCAATGTGCGTTCACCGCGATGTCGCCAAACACGGATGCGACCATCATGATGCTGTAAACAGAACCTGGATTAATCCGAAAAAATGACGTTTTGGCATTCGTGCAGCCAGGTTCGTCGTTGAGTACACCATCGCAGGCGCTCTTGTCTGTGATGCAGCGCCAGGGGTAAGCACAGCCATGGTCTCCAAGCTGATAGTCCATATTGCTGCAAACGTCGTCGAACTGTTCGTGCAGATGGTTGTTGTGGTGTCACCGCCAGACACCACACTTGCTAGGTGGTATCTTTTAAATCGGCCGCGGTCCGCTAGTATACGTCGGACCCGCGTGTCGCCACTTTCAGTGATAGCAGACCGAGCGCCGCCCCACGGCAGGTCTAGAGACACTTCCTAGCACTCGCCCCAGTTGTACAGTCGACTTAGCCAGAGATGGATCACTGACAACTACGCTCTCATTTGCCGAGACGGTAGTTAGCATAGCCTTCAGCTACGTCATTTGGTACGACCTAGCAAGGCCCCATTTATCCTTTGCTATGTATCTAATGAAGCATTTACATTAACGAGAGATGTACAACAATAATGGATTAAAGTTAAGTATTACAGCAACTACGTTCTTTTCTTACTAGACTCAACTACTTTACTGTTCCAGACCTCACGCCAGTCAGCGTGTAATTAAACGAGTGCATTTCGGCCCCCTCTAGCTACACAGTGTTGGCTCTTCTGCCAACACTACAGTTGTTGTCTTGCAAACGACCCCATCTGTTGACTCAGGGATCGAGACGTGGTTGCACGATCCGTTACAGCCATGCGGATAAGATGTCTGTCATCTCGACTGCTAGTGATAAGAGGCCGTTGGGATCCAGCACGGCGTTCCGTATTACCCTCCTGAACCCACCAATTCCATATTCTGCTAACAGTCATTGGATCTCGACCAACGCGAGGAGCAATGTCGAGATACGATAAACCGCAATCGCGATAGGCTGCAATCTGACATTTATCAAAGTCGGAAACGTGATGGTACGCATTTCTCCTCCTTACACGAGGCATCACAACAACATTTCACCAGGCATCGCCGGTCAACTGCTGTTTGTGTATGAGAAACCTTCCTCGTGTCAGCACGATGTAGGTGTCGCCATCGGCGCCAACCTTGTGTGAATGCTCTGAAAAGCTAATCATTTACGTATCATAGCATCTTCTTCCTGTCGGTTAAATTTCGCGTCTGTAGCACGTCATCTTCGTGGTGTAGCAATTTTAAAGGTCAGTAGTGTATCTAGTTAGCACACTCTTCCAGGATACTCATACTTCCGTAATACCGACAATTGTTTTAATTTGGGTAGCCTGTTGTATAATCAGTTTATTAATTCTGATACAGTGTGTGCAACAATTGAAATGCTTTTTCTCATCAAAACGAGTCAATTAAAACATTGTTATTTGTGACTTCTTTTAGAGTGCTTCTAGCTTGCTGTGGAATTGTGATGTCCACATGTACATTATATAATGTCTCTTATTACGATAGTGAAACTTACGTACTTCATATCTAATGCACTATTCGACTTTCTGCAACAGATCATAGAGATACGTCAGCATAACAGGCAGCCTTTTTTCTAAATCACGTGATTTTATAATATTACTTACTTCCTTACTCGCTACCATCACGATGAATCGTCTGTCCCTTCTTACGATCTGAAAACATTAGGCAGAAGATATAATCCCAGTGGTTAATGGCTCGCCAGTTGTTCTTTACAAAAGAATAAATAAAACAAAAGAACTGTACAGATACATGTAACTGAAAACTATTATGTGCTAACGAAAAGAGATGGAGGTCTTAAATGGCGTAAAACGAAACACTACTCAGTGATAATAAAATTTAGTAAACAGTAAGGTCGTATTTTTCGGATGGGGAATACTTCCACTGCCCATATGCGCCATGCTGAAGTGAGCATATGGCAGGACTGCCTTCCCGCTCCCTGTCTCTCCCCCCCCCCCCCCCTTCCTGCAGTGTTCGCTTGCCGCGCGGCGCGAGAAACTGTGCCACAACCACAACACTGCGCGACCTGGCGCAGGCGCGAGTCGCGTTCCAGTCGCGTCGCGTTCCAGTCGCGTTGCGTTCCACTTTGCGCGGCTCCATTTGAACCTGAGCTCGCTGCGCTGCGTCGCGCCACACGCGCTACAGGCGTCTCAGTTTGCACCTAGCGTCAACCAATAGTCCAGCAGAAGTGGCAAGTTATTTTTGTGCAAAATGTTAACCTATTATCATTCAAAGAAGCATCACCATTTATGAGTAACGGCCATATTTCTCTTGTTGACAGGTTTCCTTTGTAAAAGCACAAAAACCCATCTCAGAGCAGCTATTGCGACAGAATACCTCATTAAACAAGTAACTGGCAATCAGAGAGCTCAACAGCTTACGAAAAATCTCATAGGGTCGGTACGCAGCAAGATAAGGGAAGAAATTTCATGTTTATTTTCATACTAGGAAACACTTCTTTCACCAGCTGTCGATAACTCTCAAAAAGTTAGTCACTAGAGTGAAAAAATGATAAAAGAAGTATACCGCCATAGATAACAAAGTTCCGAGTGTTTACGAATTGGCAAAATACTCTCCTCCTTGTGTGCTATCATTCGCCAAACTCTCGTTTCGATGTCTCGAGCAGTTAAGGAGATATGAGGGATGTTGTGAATATTTCATTCTCGCGGACGTGAGATCGGGAGTGAGCGCGCTACATTGGATTTTCTTGAGATCGCAGGCAGGTAGAGACTTCCACCCAATTCTAAAGAAAAATTCGACGTGTTAGCTAAATTTCGTACGCAGCAACATATGGTGTAACACGCACCACACGCAAAATCATAGCGACCCCTATTTTTCATTGCAAACTTTTCGAATTTTGCCTAGCGTATTACTAAAATGTGTATACCACAGTAAGTACGGCCATTAGCGAGATGATATAACGCTATAAGCAAGGTAAAAATGAAATATTTTTACTGAATAGTTTCTGTAAAATCATTTGAGAAAGATTACAGTGTGCGCGCGCTTCGTTTCTGTCAAAAAAAGAAAAAAAATGGCTCTGAGCACTATAGGACTTAACTTCTGAGGTCATCAGTCCCCTAGAACTTTTAAACCTAACTAACCTAAGGACATCACACACATCCATGCCCGACGCAGGATTCGAACCTGCGACCGTAGCAGTCGCACGGTTCCGGGCTGAAGCGCTTAGAAGGGAATACAATCCGAAAACAAAGGAAGAAGGTTACAGTACGCCTGTTCGCCCACTGCTTGAATACTGTTCAGCAGTGTGGTATCCGTACCAGATAGGGTTGATAGAAGAAATAGAGAAGATCCAACGGAGAGCAGCGCGCTTCGTTATAGGATCATTTAGTAACCGCGAAAGCGTTAATGAGATGATAGAAAAACTCCAGTGGAAGACTCTGCAGGAGAGACGCTCAGTAGCTCGATACGGGCTGTTGTTGAAGTGTCGAGAACATACCTTCACCGAAGAGTCAAGCAGTATATCGCTCCCTCCTACGTATATCTCGCGAAGAGACCATGAGGATAAAATCAGAGAGATTAGAGCCCAAACAGAGCCATACCGACAATCCTTCTTTCCACGAGCAATACGAGACTGGAGTAGACGGGTGAACCGATAGAGGTACTCAAGGTACCCTCCGCCACACACAGTCAGGTGGCTTGCGGAGTATGGATGTAGATGTAGATGTAGACAACCGCTCGGCCACTCCGGCCGGCCCGTTTCTGTCAGCCCAGAGGTCGGTCGTAATGGCCGTGCGGTTCTAGGCGCTTCAGCCCGGAACCGTGCGACTGTTATGGTCGCAGGTTCGAATCCTGCCTCGGGCATGGATGTATGTGAGTCCTTAGGTTAGTTAGATTTAAGTAGTTCTAAGTTCTACGGGACTGATGACCTCAGATGTTAAGTCCCATAGTGCTCAGAGCCATTTGAACCATTTTTTGTCAGCCCAGAGCGTCGCCAACCGGCGCGTGCAAAGCATGTGTCGTGTCACGTCAGACGTGCTAAACGAGTCTCAATTTGCGCTTAGCCTCAGTGTACACCAAGGCTGCATTTTTAGCGTGGGAAGACCTTACTAACAACATTCCACAGGGATTAGCACTGCGACCAACTCCGTTGATGAATTGTCGATACATCGGTGTATCGATATTTCTTCCAAAATACATCGGTATAAAGTTGCGATAATACTTCCGCCGGTATATCGATATTAAAATGGCGATGACTAGTACCGCTATTTTTATTTTGTATTTTATTTTTTCATAATTTTCGGTTAATATTTGAAGTTGTTCTTTTGAAAATGCAGTAGAATATAATTTCACTTTCACTGTGTGAAGGAGTCTTACTACATTTTGAGGTTTCATTACGCCCAATCTTAGTCTTTGTCATCTTGAAGCAAGTATATGTGACAAAAAACAAACCCAACTGCATTCGGGGGTGGCGGTGTGAATGGAGTAATAACACGAAGTCAAGAAATAGCACACCAGTTGCGCTAAAACAAAAATCTAAATGACAAGATTAGTCTTGTTGGGGGACGTGGAAGGCGGGGGGGAGGGGGGGAGGAAGCCGACGTAGCAGGTCCTCGGCACTACCAACACCAACAGAAACTGCAACGCTTAACTTCACCACGCAGTTTTGACATTACAACTGCTAGGTTTCTGGCGTTGGCAGAAATGAAAAAAAAAAAAAAAATCTGGGAATTCGAAGTGTTCCGGACAAACCTGATATGTGATGAAACCCAACGACGGACCCGTCGGGCACTTTTTATTGTGCTTCTTCCATGGAGTTATCATTGTTGGCAAAGTGGTTATCGCCAAACGTGAACGTGCATCATTCTCCTTTCAATTTTTGCTCTATGGGGGACAGGAAGGCTACTAGCTTGTTCATGTACAGAATATCTAATAATAAATCAATAATTAAATATGCAGCTCGAAAAAGAGCAGTATATTTACAATGTGCAGCCGATATTTAGTTGGCAGGTACGTCGGTATATCTTTAGTCTATAAGTCAAACATCCTTAAATATCGATATTTGGGATTCGCGATATTTTTAAAAATATCAACACTGCTAAGTGTGACCACTTTCTACTGCCTGCAGTAGAATCTCTCTACTCCGTCCCCAAGGGGACCGGAAGCATAGTCGGGACTCTAAAAAGATCGTATTATCACAACACCAAACCCATAACGTCACAGTGCACAGTGCACAACTTTAATGTTCAACTGGAAATACTGTGTGAAACATTTTTTCATGTTAAAACACTAACAAAGCGAAAAAGAAACTTCCATACGCTAGAAAATCTTACACGGAAGTGTAATGTACAGTCGAGCCTGCACTACAAAATACGTCTGTATCGTACGGTAAGATATTGTTCATGTGCGTAAGAGCTCAAAATGTGTGCATACCTTTTTACAGTAGTGCACTGACAGTCAACTGATTTGTACTTAACTTTTTAAAACATGAAAATTCACTTGTTAAAAAACTGTTCTGTTCTCAAGCCGGACTAAAAATGTCTGTAATGTTCTGTTGATTAGCAGACGACAACTTTTATTTTGCTGCGACGTTCAGCCATTTCATAATTGACAGAATGTCTGTTGGGGTGGCCCAAGAGCTTTGTTACACATACTGAAGGGCTGTATCAAATGCATTCTTACCATTGGTATGTGATGCTCGAGCTGTAGGTTCGTTGTCTTTTTATCATCAACATCTTTGTCGTTCTCATCGGTTGCTCGAGTTTCAGCGTCAGTGATTGGTCGTCAATTAATTTTGTTTCCGTTGTGCAGCTAACGTCAGCTACATTGATCCAGTCATTTTTGTCACTGGGCTCAACGTCTGGTTGTAAAGATAGAGTCACATGTTCACATGTTTCCATTTAGATGGTACCATAATTTAGTTTTACACACTTTAATATTTAAAAAGAACATTTTCACTAATTTATAAAACAAATGATGACTGCGCAGTTGAGCGACCCTCAAACCAAACATCATTGTCATCATCAACCTGCCTCCAATGTCCGTCTGACGAGTCTTGCGTCGACATTTACATATGAAACCATACAAAATTGAGCTGCTGCGAGCGCCTCGTGAAAGTGGCAAACAATAATATGTGGAGTTCTGTAATTTCGTTCTTGGCAAGATGGGGAGGTGACAGGTGTCTTCCAGGCTTAGTGCTTAGTGACGAGACAACACTCCATTTAAATGAAGATTCCCAATCTGTACACAATTCAATGCAGCCACTTTCACGAATGATGATGGAATGATGGGACAACACGAACAACCAGTCCCCGCGCAGAGAAAATCCCCTACCCGGCCTGGAATCGAACCCGAGACCCTGTAATGCAGAGGTAGCAACGCTAGCCACCAGACCACGAGCTGCGGACGGGACATGTTGAGCTGTCAAGCTGAACGGCCAACGGATTTCTTCGGACTCTTTGGCGGATGCGTTCGACGTCTGTGCCAGACACTCGGGGACGGCCTCTACACAAACAACCTGTTTCTCGGAATTGTTCATGCCATCGTCTAATGGTCTGTGCTGTAGGACGATCCACACCATACCTAGTACAAAGCTCATGTTCAACAGTTATTATTTCATTTGTCCCGACATCACTTATTATGAGAACTGAAGTGGGTGCACATTGCTGCTACCCAGCGGGAACCTTGTAAAACTCGAGAGTTTGCTCTTTTCAACAGTACGTTGATCACGCACTTATCTCAAATAAGATAATAGTTGTTGTTGTTGTGGTCTTCGGTCCTGAGACTGGTTTGATGCAGCTCTCTATGCTACTCTATCCTGTGCAAGCTTCTTCATCTCCCAGCACTTACTGCAACCTACATCCTTCTGAATCTGCAAAGTGTATTCATCTCTTGGTCTCCATCTACGATTTTTACCCTCCACGCTGCCCTCCAATGCTAAATTCGTGATCCCTTGATACCTCAGAACGTGTCCTACCAACCGGTCCCTTCTTCTTGTCAAGTTGTACAACAAACATCTCTTCTCCCCAGTTCTATTCAGTACCTCCTCATTAGTTACAGCATCTACCTATCTTCACCATTCTTCTGTAGCACCATATTTCGAAAGCTTCTATTCTCTTCTTGTCCAAATTATTCATCGTCCATGTTTCACATCCATAAATGGCTACTCTCCATACAAATACTTTCAGAAACGACTTCCTGACGCTTAAATCTATACTCGATGTTAACAAATTTCTCATCTTCAGAAACGCTTTCCTTGCCATTGCCAGTCTACATTTTATATCCTCTCTACTTCGACCATCATCAGTTATTTTGCCCCCCCCCCCCAAATAGCAAAACTCCTTTACTACTTTAAGTGTTTCATTTCCTAATCTAATTCCCTCAGCATCACCCGAATTAATTCAACTATATTCCACTATCCTCGTTTTGCTTTTGTTGGTCTTCATCTTATATCCTCCTTTCAAGACACTGTCCTTTCCTTTCAACTGCTATTCCAAGTTCTTTGCTGTCACTGACAGAATTACAATGTCATCGGCGAACCTCAAAGTTTTTATTTATTCTCCATAGATTTTAATTCCTACTCCGAATTTTTCTTTTGTTTCGTTTTCTGTTTGCTGAATATACAGATTGAATAACATCGGGGATAGTCTACAACCCTGTCTCACTCCCTTCCCAACTATTGCTTCCCTTTCGTGCCCCTCGACTCTTATAACGGCCATCTGGTTTCTGTACAAATGGTAAATAGCCTTTTGCTCCCTGTATTTTACCCCTGCCACCTTCAGAATTTGAAAGAGAGTATTCCAGTCAACATTGTCAAAAGCTTTCTCTAAGTCTACAAATGCTAGAAACGTAGGTTTGCCTTTCCTTAATCTATCTTCTAAGGTAACTCGTAGGGTCAATATTGCCTCATGTGTTCCAACATTTCTACGGAATCGAAACTGATCCTCCCCGAGGTCGGCTTCTACAAGTTTTTCCATTCGTCTGTGAGGAATTCGCGGTAGTATTTTGCAGCTGTGACTTATTTTAAAATCAGATGATTCTTTTTGATACAACCTGTACAAGAAGCTGCTGCAAGGTCACGATACGCTGACCGCAGAGACACGGTTCGGTTAGCGCACGAGTAAGCTGTCTTTCTTCCGGCGTCATGGACTTTACCCTGGCTGCCCCGAAGTGGGTCTCTTGCAGTACGTCACCTACCAGGGCGTCATCCGGCTGCTGAGTGATTCGTTGCCTTGCCAGGTATCATGTGGTCACGTGGCCATCGTACGCAGACCGTAGAGTACGGTGTGTACACACACGCACGGCAGCCTAGCTCTCCCTCCCCTCTCCACCTCGCTCGTACCTAAGCTGTCCTCTGCTTGGCTGCCAGAAGGGTTCCCGGAATAGCCACGAGTGGGCGCGAAAGGCGCCGCTCAGACGCGGCGTGTGTGTCCCCACCGGGAGTCGAGCCAAGTCCCCCCACTGTCTGGGCCCTGACCGCCGCCACTGCGATTTCGTAACACTTCTGGCCTTTGGTCGGCCTCTAACATCATCCAACCAGCGTATATCACACGCTTCGACGGGTACGCGCGTCGATTTCAGCGCAGACGACCACGTGCTATTTACAAAGGATCAACAAACATTATCCTCCTCATCTTCATCATCATCAATCATTTAACTCCATTGCTGGATAAAGGCATCTAGACCTACACTTGCTTGACGATCTAAAGCTTCTAATGAAACCAGAGTGTATTCGAGAGTCATTTTAGTATACAACCCGATCAATTACTTTGGTATACAACCTCATCCATGTACATTACTGGCCATTAAAATTGCTACACCACGAACATGACGTGCTACAGACACGAAATTTAACCGACAGGAAGAAGATGTTGTGATCTGCAAATGATTAGCTTTTCAGAGCACTCACACAAGGTTGGCGCCGGTGGCGACACCTACAACGTACTGACATGAGGAACGTTTCCAACCGATTTCTCATACACAAACAGCAGTTGATCGGCGTTGCCTGCTGAAAAGTTGTTGTGATGCCTCGTGTAAGGAGGAGAAATGCGTACCATCACGTTTCCGACTTTGATAAAGGTCGGATTGTAGCCTATCGCGATTGCGGTTTATCGTATTGTGACAGTGCTGCAGGGTGTGCATTATTCAGGAACACGCATTTTCAATAACTTGCCAGCAGCCATAAAAAGCTTAACAACCAATGAAATTCAGTTTAAGAGAAGCCTAAAGGATTTATTGGTGGCCAACTCCTTCTACTCCATTGACGAATTTCTCAGTAAAGCCAACTGATTTTTATATACACTCCTGGAAATGGAAAAAAGAACACATTGACACCGGTGTGTCAGACCCACCATACTTGCTCCGGACACTGCGAGAGGGCTGTACAAGCAATGATCACACGCACGGCACAGCGGACACACCAGGAACCGCGGTGTTGGCCGTCGAATGGCGCTAGCTGCGCAGCATTTGTGCACCGCCGCCGTCAGTGTCAGCCAGTTTGCCGTGGCATACGGAGCTCCATCGCAGTCTTTAACACTGGTAGCATGCCGCGACAGCGTGGACGTGAACCGTATGTGCAGTTGACGGACTTTGAGCGAGGGCGTATAGTGGGCATGCGGGAGGCCGGGTGGACGTACCGCCGAATTGCTCAACACGTGGGGCGTGAGGTCTCCACAGTACATCGATGTTGTCGCCAGTGGTCGGCGGAAGGTGCACGTGCCTGTCGACCAGGGACCGGACCGCAGCGACGCACGGATGCACGCCAAGACCGTAGGATCCTACGCAGTGCCGTAGGGGACCGCACCGCCACTTCCCAGCAAATTAGGGACACGGTTGCTCCTGGGGTATCGGCGAGGACCATTCGCAACCGTCTCCACGCAGCTGGGCTACGGTCCCGCACACCGTTAGGCCGTCTTCCGCTCACGCCCCAACATCGTGCAGCCCGCCTCCAGTGGTGTCGCGACAGGCGTGAATGGAGGGACGAATGGAGACGTGTCGTCTTCAGCGATGAGAGTCGCTTCTGCCTTGGTGCCAATGATGGTCGTATGCGTGTTTGGCGCCGTGCAGGTGAGCGCCACAATCAGGACTGCATACGACCGAGGCACACAGGGCCAACACCCGGCATCATGGTGTGGGGAGCGATCTCCTACACTGTACACCACTGGTGATCGTCGAGGGGACACTGAATAGTGCACGGTACATCCAAACCGTCATCGAACCCATCGTTCTACCATTCCTAGACCGGCAAGGGAATTTGCTGTTCCAACAGGACAATGCACGTCCGCATGTATCCCGTGCCACCCAACGTGCTCTAGAAGGTGTAAGTCAACTACCCTGGCCAGCAAGATCTCCGGATTTGTACCCCATTGAGCATGTTTGGGACTGGATGAAGCGTCGTCTCACGCGGTCTGCACGTCCAGCACGAACGCTGGTCCAACTGAGGCGCCAGGTGGAAATGGCATGGCAAGCCGTTCCACAGGACTACATCCAGCATCTCTACGATCGTCTCCATGGGAGAACAGCAGCCTGCATTGCTGCGAAAGGTGGATATACACTGTACTAGTGTTGACATTGTGCATGCTCTGTTGCCTGTGTCTATGTGCCTGTGGTTCTGTCAGTGTGATCATGTGATGTATCTGACCACAGGAATGTGACAATAAAGTTTCCCCTTCCTGGGACAATGAATTCACGGTGTTCTTATTTCAATTTCCAGGAGTGTGTATATATATATATATATATATATATATATATATATAACTTCTGCACAATTTCAGTGCAATAATGTGTTCATTGTAAATGTGTGTGTGTGTGTGTGTGTGTGTGTGTGTGTGTGTGTGTGTGTGTGTGTAAGTACAATCTAACTTCTGCACCATTTCAGTTCAGTAATGTGTTCATTGTAAATAAGTATTATAGTAGTTGTATTACATGTTTATTACCTTATAAATAAATAAAAAACCTTTTTATTTTAAATTCAGTGCATTAGTATTTGTAAAATGACTTTCATACAGTGTGCATTAAAAAATGACGATCATTCCACTTGGGACCTGTGGAATGGTACATTAGCTCATTTGTTTTAGTTGTAAATATTTGTCATGTATTGTTGTTTTTCTGACATGTTCCACATCCTGGAGGACCTCCTCACTACGGATCAATTGGAATGAAAGTAAATCTAATTTAATCTAATCTGCTCGCGTTGGTCGAGATCCAATGACTGTTAGCAGAATATGGAATCGGTGGGTTCAGGAGGGTAATACCGAACGCCGTGCTGGATCCCAACGGCTTCGTATCACTAGCAGTCCAGACGCTATATAGGTTAACTGAAATTTTCGATACTGGAATGTGCAGTGTCTTCTCACTTTCTGGGAAGATACTTTTTTGATAACATTTTTTACAGATTTATCCATTCTTTGGTATCGTATTCTTCAGTTTACCCAAATATGTTAACTGAATGTGATAATACCAGACTGTGAGTTTCTTATTTGGCCTTTTCGTAATGTCGGGTTTATAGATTTTACGTGATTTTTTGTTTGTTTGTCTGCATGTGTTAGGTTAGGAATGGCGTTTGTTTTGTTATTCTGCAACAAAACCTGCTAATACCCGTGCGTGTCGAGAGTTCTACATATTATCATGATTAAATTTTGGATTTGTTTTTGCTTTGTGAACTGTATTCAACCTATGACTTTACGGTCGCCATATTGGACAGAGGTAATAGACTGTCTCTATCATTTTGATGACGCCATGGATCAAAGATGGCGGCCAGTATCGGAAGTTTGTGTGTTTACGATAATATCTGTGGTGAACTCTACGATGCACAAGCGTACCGTGAAACAGTCTAATGTTACCCTCTGAGAGGATTTCGAATTTTGACCGCGTGTATCTAATGGACAATGGTATCGGACTATAATTTAGGATATGGTGAAATTAACAGAAAAACTAAACCGACTTTAACCTTCGGAGTTAATGAAAGTGGTATAAATCATACGTGAATGAAAAAATTAACGGTCGCCAGACCAATTAGGCACATTAATTTGGAAATATATGTTCTAGAAAATTAAACATTGGTTATTAAAGTTACGTTCGTTGATATTTCCCTCTGAATAGCGCACAGGATACAAACTGACACAGGACACTCGGAGCTGTGTGTAGCAGCAGTTATCAATAGCGCACACACCAGTAATTATGGAAAGCAAATTTGCACCAAACTCATACTAATAACGGCTACACTCAAGATCATTACTTAAACCAATACTGAAATGTTACTGCATGAAGTGCAGAGCTAAATCTGGACATGAGGGGCTTCTATCTTAACTGACATGTAAAAACACAAATAAAGATAAATTACATCATAAATACACTGTTAACACTTCTCTACGTATATCAGTTTTCCTTAGCAGCAGTAATAATCCTATTATCTTTCTAATATGTGGAGAATATGATGGGGACCTATAAACTAGTATAGCATCACTAGTCAAACTCTACGATTATTTCAGTGAAAAAGACTAATTCAAACAAACCTAATCCTTCACTTCACTTGTCTTTAACCGCGCAAATGCTACGGTCGCAGGTTCGAATCCTGCCTCGGGCATGGATGTGTGTGGTGTCCTTAGGTTAGTTAGGTTTAAGTAGTTCTAAGTTCTAGGGGACTGATGACCTTAGAAGTTAAGTCCCATAGTGCTCAGAGCCATTTGAACCATTTTTCACTTCACTTGCAGTAGTTCATAATTTACTTTGCAAGACAAAAAATTTAACACTGACCTCAATTAACTTCGAAAAAGGAACCATCCATGACAGAAATAGAAACATCACTATTTTTAAAATGAGCTTAACTTATTTATCTTTTTTACCACCTGTGAAGCAGGTATTTTAGACAATAACATTTACACGATCCGACACTGTATTCCTGCAAAACTATACTTTGCAATAAACTAAGAGTACTTTAGCAAAACGTCACTTTTTTGGTTTAAACTTTAACTTTTGCTACTCCTTTTACATTTGACAAACAAAAAAAAAAAAAAAGAAACACATTGTAAGACTTGAATGCAAGAATTGTTCATTTCAAACACGATACTCGGTTTTAGTAGCACTTCGGAGAAGAGATAAGATATGGTTCCGGACACAGATTTATAGCATTTGGTTTATAATTGAAACTACACACACAAATTAACTGGTCCATGCCCATATACTTAGCTGGTTGTATGAAGTTCGTAAAGCGGTGGCGAAGTATTGGTGGCAAGCGACATAGTGGCTAACTGCACTCAAGGCTTTTGATGTTCGAATGCTCTATAAAACTTCTTGGCATCAGATTTTCATCATATTACAGCCATACCGTTTTGCCGAGAATATCAAATATTTGCTAGATCCACATTCAAGGCAAAAATTCTTTGCAAAGTAGCTTCCAATTGCCTCTCGTGGCACCGTCGAAGTGTACCGTGCAACGGCTAGCCACACCAAGGAGCCGCCCAGTTCGACCGCCAAAACCATCTTATCGTCGCGCCATGCCACTTCCGTTGCGGAGGAACTTCCCTACGTCTTTTATATATATTACAAATACAAGTGTGTTAAGCATGAACCAGCTTCCACTAAACGTTGTCTTTCTTATAAACATACTCATATCATAAAAATTTATTATTCTAACAAATCAATTTGCTTTTTTCGTATTTACATTACAAAACTCTAAATTTCCTGTCACAAATCAATGACTATAACTAACACAGGATACACACTCCAAAATTGCAGATACACAGTTACATAATATAAACCTAATTCTAATCGATATAAGTGTTACAAGTTGTTTAGTATGACACGTAAGTGTGGTTAGAACACGTGCCTTTAAGAACTGCTCATTCATAATTTCGTGCTGCCTGAAATAAATGTTTGTGGAATTTGGCTGCTTATTTCAAAATACGACATAAACATGTTTTCCATAAACTGTAAGACAGCGCTAACAGAAAATGTATATGTATGACTATGAAAAAATAAATATGTCTTGTGAAATTGTGCACTGAAAACTGCAATAATACAGTTATGGCACAAAACAGTCTCTCAGAAACATTGGAAATACGAAACTCTGACAGAATTTCGCACAAAATAATTAGGATTACCAGTGAAGCTACGTAATGTGCACACAAATAACTGATCAAAAGAACAGAGCGTATGTCACTCCAATTGCTAGTCACTGTTTTAACCTATGAGTTCGCAAAACAGTATGGCTCCACTTTCCAATATCCTCAAACACTCCTCTTTGTGTGGAATCTGAGCCTAAGTGTATGAAAGCACGATCTGACTATCTTCACAGTACGTTTCAAACAGTGACGTGGACTTACTCACAGTACAATGAGGTTTCATAAAAACTCACCCAAGAAAAACTGAAACGGTAATCCTTACAGCATATCTCACATAGCTACTCGGTATGTGTCCCTGTGAATTATACCTCGCGGGTATAATTCGCACAAAATGAGTTTGCGCTGTGTATCCTTCAACGAAATGGTTCAAATGGCTCTGAGCACTATGGGACTTAACATCTATGGTCATCAGTCCCCTCGAACTTAGAACTACTTAAACCTAACTAACCTAAGGACAGCACACAACACCCAGTCATCACGAGGCAGAGAAAATCCCTGACCCCGCCGGGAATCGAACCCGGGAACCCGGGCGTGGGAAGCGAGAACGCTACCGCACGACCACGAGCTGCGGACATCCTTCAACGGCTCAGGAATTTATAACATTCCTTGCGAGTGTGGCAACAGTTAAATGCGTAGTCTGTATGCACTGTTGCCGATCGCTGTTTTGAGCATCAGCGTCACCTTGACTACAGGAATTTCGAAAAATCGTTGGCAGTCGAGCGCAGCCTGTTAAATAAACAGAAGGTTATGTTTGAACGATCGACAACTCTTGCTCACTCATCAAATTATTGGACCAGGTGAACGGGGAAGCACCTGCAAATGGACTTCTAAACAACTTTAATAGAGAAACGGTCTACGCACGTACCAGTGCATGGAGCGAACACTTGTTCAAGGGAGAGCACAGAGCATGACTTCTCGTACTTTACCGCCCGATGCGAGTGCTGGCACTGCAAGCGACACTATATATAGAGCGCAATCATAGTCTATGGTCATAGAAGGCGCCGGCCGGTGTGGCCGAGCGGTTCTAGGCGCTTCAGTCTGAAACCGCGCGACCGCGACGGTCGCAGGTTCTAATCCGGCCTCGGGCATGGATGTGTGTGATGTCCTTAGGTTAGTTAGGTTTAAGTAGTTCTAAGTTCTAGGGGACTGATGACATCAGATGTTAAGTTCCATAGTTCTCAGACCCATTTGAACCATTTCATAGAAGGCCATTTCTATGGTGTCATGATGACGTAAGCCAGCCAACCAGATGCCATCGTCTGGCAACAATCAGATTCAGCTCCTGACGACGATGATGGAGGGAATCATCGAAAGCTTGGGATTTTATCTGTATATCGTTATATTGCTCAGACAATGAATACAAAATCCCGTTGTTCACGTACAAGTGGCTTTCGACAGACGACTTGTCCTTCCATCGAAACCGGCAAAATCAGCCTACATTCGTATTAACTGCCTTAATCGGTCGAGAACAAAGGAATTAATGTCATTAGCTGCCAGCGGGCATCGATTTAAATCAATGGGGAGATTTGAAAATTTCGGCCGGGACTCAAATAGTGTCTGCTGCTTACTAGGCACATGCGCTGACAGTTGCGCCATGTGGACGCAGTGGTCATCCCAGCTGCACAGATTAACCTACAACGCCTCCCGTCAGACCCATATTCTCAGCTTATCCACACACTGCTAATGTAGTTCCGCTTGCCATTTGTCCCCATTACTCTCGGCATGCCTGAGCCCTGTGCCGCTCGTGTTCGTGCCATTTATTCCTTGACATCTTGTCTTTGCGATACTGCCGTCCCGTTTCTTATTCGATTTACTGGCGTCACCGAGTTGCTGGCTTGCCTGCCCGTGAGTGGCAGCAGCAGCGCTTATCGATAAGAGCACGGTCGTACTATCTTTGGAGCGACCGCTAGTATTTCCGAGTCATTGTCGGAAGTTCAGTCGGGACGGAGCAGCAGTGCGGTCCCGGCAACCATGACTCGCCCAACCATTGCCGACACACATGAGCTGAGTGGGGACGAACTTGGTTGGTCGTTCGATCTGTCGTCTCATCGGACGCCGAGTATTTGGTTGCCGACCGCTTCTGGGTTCTCCGGGTGTGTCGACTTGTGATTCGTCCGTGTTGTTCAACAGTCACTGGTTTTAGTATTGTTCGAGTTGTTTGTAGAAGTGTTTCGTGGAACCATGTGTAACTTGTGTGGTATGACTGAGCAGCTATTTTAAGGGGCTCCGGAACGCCCTATACTTGCAATGTTAAAATAACGCTTAGAAATCACATCTTTCCTCACAAAGTATTTGAGGTAGGAAGTTGAACTTTTTACAGATTATTTATTGGAATATGGTCTACAACTTAACACAGGGATTTTACAAAATTTTAGTTAAGTTATTAAAGATGATTTTTTTTTCAATTGTAATGAAAATTCACAACATTTTTTTGCAAATTTTTTATTTATATATTCAAAAATATACAGTTTTTTGGAAAAAGGCTGTGTTAAATTATGCAGAAGGTACTGTGTAACATTTACTGAAAGTTTGAAACAAATATGTTTGGAAGATCCTTAGAAAACATGTAATTAGTATGAGAAAATAAAAGTTTTGGGAATCGAGCGACAAAGATTGGATTAACTTTTTAGTGCATTCCAGGTCCATAGGATGGATTATCTTCATCCTCTGCAAACTCCTCCTCCAGCTTCCTCTTGTTCCTCCTCCTGTTTACTCTTGCTTGTATTTCTAGAGTCTTTACAGCCCTGTCTGCAGCCCGAAGGCGTTCCTTGTCTAAAGCAAGCATCGCTCGTACCATGTTAGAATGTTATTATTTACAGTAATAACACATACCTTCGGCTTTCCAACATTTCTCCTTTTCTTAAAAGCCTTCAGAGGATTTCTAATAACTTTACTTTTACTCATTATTGTTGTTGTTGTTGTGGTCTTCAGTCCTGAGACTGGTTTGATGCAGCTCTCCATGCTACTCTATCCTGTGCAAGCTTCTTCATCTCCCAGTACCTACTGCAACCTACATGCTTCTGAATCTGCTTAGCGTATTCATCTCTTGGTCTCCCCCTACGATTTTTACCCTCCACGCTGCCCTCCAATACTAAATTGGTGATCCCTTGATGCCTCAGAACATGTCCTACCAACCGATCCCTTCTTCTGGTCAAGTTGTGCCACAAACTTCTCTTCTCCCCAATCCTATTCAATACCTCCTCATTAGTTACGTGATCTACCCATCTAATCTTCAGCATTCTTCTGTAGCACCACATTTCAAAACCTTCTATTCTCTTCTTGTCCAAACTATTTACCGTCCATGTTTCACTTCCATACATGGCTACACTCCATACAAATACTTTCAGAAATGACTTCCTGACACTTAAATCTATACTCGATGTTAACAAATTTCTCTTTCTCAGAAACGCTTTCCTTGCCATTGCCAGTCTACATTTTATATCCTCTCTACTTCGACCATCATCAGTTATTTTGCTCCCAATAGCAAAACTCCTTTACTACTTTAAGTGTCTCATTTCCTAATCTAATTCCGGCAGCATCACCCGATTTAATTCGACTACATTCCATTATCCTCGTTTTGCTTTTGTTGATGTTCATCTTATATCCTCCCTTCAAGACACCATCAATTCCGTTCAACTGCTCTTCCAAGTCCTTTGCTGTCTCTGACAGAATTACAATGTCATCGGCGAACCTCAAAGTTTTTATTTCTTCTCCATGGATTTTAATTCCTACTCCAAATTTTTCTTTTGTTTCCTTTACTGCTTGCTCAATATACAGATTGAATAACATCGGGGATAGGCTACAACCCTGTCTCACTCCCTTCCCAACCACTGCATCCTTTTCATGCCCCTCGACTCTTATAACTGCCATCTGGTTTCTGTACAAATAGTAAATAGCCTTTCGCTCCCTGTACTTTACCCCTGCCACCTTTAGAATTTGAAAGAGAGTATTCCAGTCAACATTGTCGAAAGCTTTCTCTAAGTCTACAAATGCTAGAAACGTAGGTTTGCCTTTCCTTAATCTTTCTTCTAAGATAAGTCGTAAGGTCAGTATTGCCTCACGTGTCCCAGTATTTCTACGGAATCCAAACTGATCTTCCCCGAGGTCGGCTTCTACTAGTTTTTCCATTCGTCTGTAAAGAATTCGTGTCAGTACTTTGCAGCTGTGGCTTATTAAACTGATTGTTCGGTAATTTTCACATCTGTCAACACCTGCTTTCTTTGGGATTGGAATTATTATATTCTTCTTGAAGTCTGAGGGTATTTCGCCTGTTTCATACATCATGCTCACCAGATGGTAGAGTTTTGTCAGGACTGGCTCTCCCAAGGCCGTCAGTAGTTCCGATGGAATGTTGTCTACTCCCGGGGCCTTGTTTCGACTCAGGTCTTTCAGTGCTCTGTCAAACTCTTCACGCAGTATCGTATCTCCCATTTCATCTTCATCTACATCCTCTTCCATTTCCATAATATTGTCCTCAAGTGCATCGCCCTTGTATAGACCCTCTATATACTCCTTCCACCTTTCTGCTTTCCCTTCTTTGCTTAGAACTGGGTTTCCATCTGAGCTCTTGATGTTCATACAAGTGGTTCTCTTATCTCCAAAGGTCTCTTTAATTTTCCTGTAGGCAGTATCTATCTTACCCCTAGTGAGATAAGCCTCTACATCTTTACATTTGTCCTCTAGCCATCCCTGCTTAGCCATTTTGCACTTCCTGTCGATCTCATTTTTGAGACGTTTGTATTCCTTTTTGCCTGCTTCATTTACTCCATTTTTATATTTTCTCCTTTCATCAATTACTCATTATTATACTTCAACAAAACACAGACTCAAGAAACAGAATTAATTACGAATATTTTCGAGATAACGACAGAGTAAATAAACATGAAACAATCGACAATCACACCAGCGCTATATATTGAACCATCACAGGTTAGCCACAACACATACTTTATCTCACATCACTAAAATGTACCTGATGAACACGGACGTTAATAATAACACCATTTGACAGCAGTTTAACAGCGCCACAGTGGGTCACGCCCATGTAGAACAAATTTCAAAAAAAATTTAAAAATAGTTGTAGTCTTCGGAATTGAATAAATTATATATCTATTAAAAGGTAATAGTCTGCAGATTCAGAAAACGCAAAAAAGTAAAAATTGAACTTTTCATGATTTTGAGCCTTTCCGGAGCCCCTTAATGCTGTCTGCTTGCTGCAGGCAGTCAGTTGGTTGGGACGGAGCAGCGAGGAAGTGTCCACAGCGCGAAGCCAGGCCGGGACTGCTCGCAGTGTGCACCCGCTGTCCAATTGTGCGGCGCTAGCTGCAAGAGTGACAAAGTTCGTTGCCCACCAAACGTGGATGCTGAAGTTCAGTGGTCAGTTAACCTCTTATGAAACCTCAACTATTGTGATATCTCTTCATTCATTTGCGGGTTGTTGCTCCCTGGGCTGTTTTTAGATGCCAGTTTCTGAAGACGTAGTGCTGTTCATCTCCTCATCCTCGGCCCATATTTTCCACCGTTGTGCTGTGTCAACTCTTGGCTGCCTGTCTCGCTTCACATTACGTTTGAGCTACCTTCTCAGGCCGAACCTTGGAACACTTCTGAGCACCACTTATTCTGTTTCTTTTAGATTATGATTTTAGTTTGAAGTATTGTGCGAGGCCTTCGGCCATGTATTAACTAAGTTTCTTTTAAATTTTACATAAAGGCCTTCAGCCATGTTAAATTAAAATTCTGAAGAATGATTTCATCTCTAAAAAAATTTTTTTTGTACCTTAAAATTTGTTCTTTCTGAATTTGTTTGTAATCTACACCTTAAGCTGTTAGTTGTTTGACGTGTTACGTGTGGCTTCAGCCGAGGATTTACGTGAACCCCCTTTAATAAGACCTTCAGCCATGTGTATTTTTTAAAGGAAAATATTTTATAAGAAGGAAGGGGTTAATTGTTTGTCTGACTTGTTGTTCAGGCCTTCATCCGTTGTTTCAGTTTTGTTTGTGGCCTTCAGCCGTGCAGTAAGTTAATATTTCTTTAATTAGGCTTTTGGCCCTTCTCTTTTAAGTTTAAAAAGAAATTTCTTGGTTAGGATAATTGTTTATTAAAGTGTTTTAATTGTAGTTGTCTTTCAGACGTGTAGTGTAGGCCTTCAGCCGCTAATTGTTTTCAGTTGTATGGTTTTTTTTTATTTTTACCTTCTATTTTTAATAGCTTTTGATTTCTAAGCGAGGTCTTCAGTTGTTCTTGTTTTTGGTGGGGTTGTGGGGCTTCAGCCCACAAAGTATCTTAAGTTCTTTATATAGGCCTTCAGCTGTATTCTTTTTGTTGTGATCTTTTTAAAGCAATCTATAAATGAATGGTTCTTAGAAAATAAAGTTGGGTGTTTGATTGTTCAACCCACAGTAACTGTTTATGGCACCATCCACAATCATAACCTTATCCTGTGCGTTCTCTGAGTACCTACCAAGCAGGTTTCAATGCTGCTGATTCCTGTAAGCGTTCCAGCGTGGTGTGCAACCGCACGGATGTGAGCAATTCGTCGTCCTTACCTTATTTATGCGTGTGGTGTGTTTTCTTTCAGACTGGTCTGTTTCAGACATGTCTCGAAGAACAGACACAATTTGTCAACTTAAAATTTACACCCTGCATATTCCCCTGATATTTAACGAGTGGAAAAGCAACGAGGTAACCAACTTGAAAGCCCATATGAGTGCAATTGTAATCGGATGTTGGTTCCCACGTGTTCTAAAGAAACTGTGAAGTCGAAGAAAGAACTAATATTTCCCGCGCCGAATTCGACTGCAAAATATCTCGCGCAGAAGAAATCTGATGTTCGATACTACACACAGCACAGTCCAAAACTACGTCGCTTCAGGGTGCACCGCAAAACATAGCGTTTATATCAGTACAGCAGTGGAGATATAATAATGGAAGCTATCATGGCTCACAAACTTGCAGTCGATGTCTGTCATGTTAGTAAGGCCTAACATTGGCTGTTGGTGGAAGTGTTTTGATTAAAAAAAATGCCACCTTGCGTCATTCAGAGGCGTACAAGTCGTTCTGATTATAGTCTAAAGCGTAAAGGAATCACATTTTCGCAAGTGGACTCGTTCGAACATTATTTTCCGTTATGTGCACGAATTTGAATTGTGCTGATTACTTTTATTACAGTGATTTTATATCCGTAATCTGACTTTAGATTTACTATTAACGCAACCCGAAGAGCGCTCTGATCGAATGCTAAGGAAGGGAGCATTGCAACTGGCCGGACAGAGCAAAATATGTTCTGATCGTTTCCGGGAAGCGGACAAGGACGTAACAGTTTCGTCAGTCCGTATTAAGGAGAATTAGGGCTTACGAAAGCAGAATTTTCACATCACACACATTCTTTGTTATTCGAAACATATAATGCGTTGCATTACTAGATCAAATATTCCTTTAAGATCGGAACAAAGTCTGAAAATGGCTTCGTTGACACCGTGTATTCACGAAAGCACTGTAACATTTACTGTTTAAAACAACTGTACCGTGGACACAGCAGAAATTAATTACAAGTATCAATTGTAAACAGTAGTCTGCTAATGTTTAGGGGCTACTAACAAGCCGGCGACAGCGTCAAAGAAACGAACGGATGTAAGGTTCTCATATGTTTTCTGCCTATTGTAAGTAATTCACCTTTACTATACTGGGACTCCATGAATTCTGAATAAAATCCTTGACTCTGTGTATAGTTTGGTTGACTTGGTGGTCAGACAGTTGAGTATGCTCACATTTGATTCTACATTTACCACGAATCTTCAGAGTGTAGCCGGTGATGAACATCCACTTGCCTTAGTGGCTTCCCCTAAGCTTGAATGTTGCATTCTTGCATGCTCGTTGGTGTTGCTCAGCTGTCGGTTCAGTACTATGGGTCAGCGACCTCAACGGTGGCGGTAGTTCAAGAACTGTGTAAATATTGCGCTAGTAGCATTCCTTTTCTTAGCCGTAAGGTCAGCGACAAGAGACATTAACAGTATCTTTGTTGGTGCTAAGCGACGCAACATTTTATCTTCGATTGAATTCACATACTAGCCCCAGGATTAGTGATATGAGACATTAAAGAAAGTCTTCAATAGTTTCAAGTAATGCATCATTTACCTACAATCTACAGAACTCAGCAAATAGTTGTGTGCTTCCTCCCTGTGCAAAGACAATCTTCGTGTGTAACACACCAATCAGCTTGTACATTTCATAACCTACATCCTAACACTTATAATATTATTTATAATTGTATCTTATTGTACTCACTCGTTCGTACTTTTTAAAAATTTCATTCGCCTTGCCTTACCACTCCTGTGACAACCCGTATGGAATGTTTTCTGAGGGCAGAGGATAGTGTAAGGTTCTCATATGTTTTTTTGCTATTATAAATAATTCACGTTTACTGTGCTGGGACAAAAAAATGAATGAACGCACTGCATGAGTAGCGAATAACAACCTTAACTCTGAAACTTCCTGGCCGATTAAAACTGTGTGCCGGACCGAGACTCGAACTCGGGACCTTTGCCTTTCACGGGAAAGTACTCGCAGGAGAGCTTCTGTGAAGTTTGGAAGGTAGGAGACGAGGTACTGGAGGACGGGGCGTGAGTCATGCTTGGGTAGCTCAGCTGGTAGAGCACTTGCTCGCGAAAGGCAAAGGTCCCGAGTTCGAGTCTCGGTCCGGCACACAGTTTTAATCTGCCAGGGTTTCATATCAGCGCACACTCCGGTGTAGAGTGGAAATTTCATTCTAGGAACATCCCCCAGGCTGTGGCTAAGTCATGTCTCCGCAATATCCTTTCTTCCAGGAGTACTAATTCTGCAAGGCTCGCAGGAGAGCTTCTGTGAAGTTTGGAAGGTAGGAGACGAGGTACTGGCGGAATTAAAGCTGTGAGGAAGGGGCATGAGTCGTGCTTGGGTAGCTCAGCTGGTAGAGCACTTGCTCGCGAAAGGCAAAGGTCCCGAGTTCGAGTCTCGGTCCGGCACACAGTTTTAATCTGCCAGGAAGTTTCATATCAACGCACACTCCGCTGTAGAGTGAAAATTTCACTCTAGAACCTTAACTCTGTGTTTAGTTTTATCTGTGATTGACCTTTTAGTCAGTCAGTTGTACACCGCTGGGCATTTTTATTCGAGACATAGTAGCGAAGAGTTGAGGTGTTAAAAAAAAAAAAGAGAGAGAAAGAGATTTGCTATTTGTGAATCTGGGTGAAACTGTCTGGAATATTTTATTATGGAGATGAAAGCATATTTGTAAGACTTTCTACTTCTTTATATTGGTCGATTACATTTTGGAGGAATTTCAAAGGTATGTTTGTAGTTTATTTGTAATGAGAGAATATTGTATTTTTTGGTGTCTTCCTATGTTTTGCAGTCTTTTTATCAATAATCATTGTGCGATTCCTGAAAAACGAATATCTTTCAGATAAAATCCGCCTCCAAGTTTCATAGTGAAATTTTGAATTCTGTCGTGTGTTCATTGCACCTTAAGCTACACGCAGTGATGGGTTGTTTGTGATAAGCAAAAACAAAAAGAAAGAGTAGAATTTTTATCTTTAACTGCTGCACCTGCTGACTTGTATTTCCTCTCGAGAACATCAATACATCAGCCACAAAAACAGCAAGTTGAACAGGAGGTAAGTCACCTTTATTTAAGGGCAGATCTCGCCTTGCATTTATGAGCAAACAATGTGTAGCCAGGATTGTCAGGTGTCGTGCTAGTAAATACATTAACTGTCAGTGAACAGTGTTAGTAAATTCAAACAGCTATTCTCTTCCAAGCAGAAATTTTTTTATGGATTTCCAAGTCTAACACTGAACATCACATCACGCAACGTTCATAATGTGGTTCGGTACTAAGTTTTAGTTGTATAGTTTTCACTTAGCATCAATTAGATTTATTTCGTTTATTACAAATTTTGCATGTCATGGAGTTTACAGTTTTATTTGACGACACTGTTTACAAGTGCAACACGGGGCCAACCATCAGTCAGTTTTCCTCAGTACTGAATAAGATATCTGAAGTACACATTACATGAGGAGAAAGTTTTTGAAGTCAGTAGATTCAGTTTTCTCACATACAGACAATTATTTTGTAGGAAGTGTACATAGTGTTTGGTCTGTAGCGCCACCTTCCCTTACCAAGCCTTCATGACACAACCAAATACCAGCATACTGGACTGCTGATTAGTACAAGACTAATAGCGCGGAAAGAGCAGTTGAGCTCACAACTGACAGATCGTGTCTGGACACAGACTACAGATAACATAGGTCGCGCACGCTCCATCCTCTGCAGAACTGTCGTTTAAAAGCTACATCTAAGTCACGTTATCGGGGCAACGAGCTAATCTCGTTGTGTCAAGAAGAATCTCTGTCATTAAGCAGTGTGCGAAGTGGAGCTGACAGTTTTGTTAATTTATTTCTCAAATCAAGCGTTGGTTTTAACAAAAAAGTGACTTGTCGTACTGCTGTTGTGAGGTGCCAGGGCTAGCAGTGTGTTTAACACTAAATTCTTCTAGAATCTTCGTATGGAAATGATGCTCTAAGGCCCCCCTTTTCTAACTCCGACTTTTGCTGTTGCACATGGATTAAGAAGAAACGCGAACTGACTGTAATCGACCCTGCAAGTGGAGTAGAAAAGAGTTTGGCATCTGCAGTACTTTAATTGGATACAAATTGATTAGATAAAGGAAAGTTTCATTAACTTAGTGAGAAATGAAAGGGTTGTTCTACCGATTAACAGAATGAAAGTTCTGTCCAAAATAACAATTTGACTTATTATGACTTAACTCAAAATAATCAACAAAACACATGAAACATTTACAATACATCAGATTGGGTACTCAAATAAATGCTGTGAAGGTGAAGTTGTCCATAAACTAGATTATGACATTTATGGCCAAGTGGTATGTGGAGCCAATTCCTTGCAACTCAAATCTTAAGAGAAACACCCAGCCAACCCAACATTAATTGCTGCTACAGTAGTGATACTCAGACAATGAACACCCAAGACAGAACAAAGTTAGAAAAGAAGAACAGGAGCGCTCTGCTGAGCTCTGATTATCACCTAGCAAAATTCCCTGATTTGCCGGTGCTGCGGACATAAATCACCAAGCTGTCTTCTTAACTGCAAGGACACGATCTGGCACACCGGAGGCGATGGCTGGTTGCTTCGACGTCCCGTCGAGGTGATGATAATTCTCCTGGTCTAGTTGTTCCAGAATAAAGACTTCCTAGGAACACAAATGCCCCTCAGAGGCAGACGAAGAAGGCTCGCTACACAATCACTGACGGTACAGTGAGTGATTTTAACAAGAGAAGTCACACAGTAACTCCGGTACAGACAACTTTAGCCAAAACTACTCAAGACAGACAACATAGGCCACTTGTACGCAGAACGCTCAATTGCCAACTGTACTCGGAAAGTTACGTTGAAGTCGAAACTTCAGCAACTGCGTCAAACAGTTATAGTTAAATGAAAGTAGACAGCCAACGGAAGGCAGGCTGTCCAGAGTAGCGAGAGCTCAGTCTTGTAACCTAGTCCGACTGAAAAGCGAGAGCCGACTCTCTCAAGAGCACCCATACAAGCAGAACACAGAACATTCCCGCCCCCACGACTGTGGCCGTGGTTAAACATTCCAATCAGCAACTCGAAAACCGCAGAAAATTCCACGCTATTGCCAATGCACTACTATTCCACCAATGGAGATACTTGGCGCCAATTTCTGCGCCGATTTTGCTACGTCACGGAGCTATCCCCTGAAAAAGCCAATCACAGTTATGATTTTGCAGAAAACGCGGGAATTTGCCCGCCAAGACTGCCTGGGAACACAAGTCATTCCCACGCCTCGCTGGTAACCCGCCAGAAAGTGTTTTCACTAAGTTTCTGTGAAGTAACGGAATCTCTAGCCCAGCCGCTCCATCAGGCCCCTGTGGGCGTGTCGCCGCCCCTCTCATGATAGTTTCGGCGTCTGGAAAGCATCCACTCGACTCCCTCACACCCGTCGGCTTAACCCTTTCAAGATCAGCAGAACCCGCCTGTCACCAGACCACCCGGGTGACGAGAGACGCTGTGTGGGAAGTCTGCGAGTGAAGGAGTAGCAACTCTTCACTGCATGCAATTAGAGAAGAAAATCGAATTACTCAGAGAGGGGGCTCACCTCTCACTGTTATGTACTAGCACAGCTAGCCTAATATTTTTTCGAAATTCGTTATATTAATGCGATGACTATCTGTTAAAAACCATTCATAAGTCAAGATAGCACGAAATATTTTTTATTCCAGACAACCGTTTTCAACAGCTGGATTTCCACTGTTTAGTATGTGTCCAGGTTATGCAAATAGATGCGCTATTGTGTCTGTATTTGTATCATGTAACAACCATCTGTGAGCAATATGTATGTGGACATGGGCTTTTGGAGAAGATGCTGTATAAGTTTAAACATTTTAGCAAAGGCAAACGTTTATGACGTGCTGGGTTTTATCCACTTGACATCTTGTGCATGAGGAAAGCATAAAATAAACATGTTTTATTATTTTAAAAAAATGTTTAACAGCTGAAAACGTCAGCTGACTCTGTTGAATCCGGTTGCCTTGAATAAAAAATATTTTGTGCTATCTCGGGTTTTGAATGGTTTTTAACTATTAAAACAGATCGCCTTTCAGTACCTTTATAATGAGAAAATTCGGGATGATTATTGTCCTTACACATGGTGAGATGAAAAATATTGACAGTTTTTTTCACAAAAGAGAAAATTACTGTTCTTTAATCAATACTTGTTTCTGTCGCTGTGTCGGTCTTAGTTCGCCGCTTCCATAGGAGTAGAAGAACTATCGATTTCACAGGCACCATTACTTTCTGGCTTTTCTTTGGCAATATACATACGAAATATTTTACTGCGTTTTAATAACAGATGAAATCCATTTACATCCCAAAATAAGCTTTTATATTTTATGACTTTGTTTAATCCAAAGAGATAGGAAAACAACAGATATAAAAGTATAGAAAACATTGATTATAGAGAATTGCTGTAGCGATTTAGATGTTGACTTCGTCCTTTTAAAATGTTAGTCTTTCATCGAGTTCTACATCCCAGGACGAACGCACATCCTAACTCTCAGTTCATGGAAATATCTCTGCAAGGATTTTGAAGTAGTTCACATTCACAACTATGATTTCCGTAGGTTTACCTAATCTGCAGGATACAAAACACGACTTATCTGATTATATATGGAGGCCATTACTTCTCCTTCTGTTAAAAAGCACGACATTTGATTTATAACAAAATTGTCATACATTGTGCACTATAGATGCGTAATGACATGACAGATACGTGGCTTCGTGCCACAAGTCACGTGACTTTGATGTTAGTTTCAGTAAAATGATGTATGTGCAGCGAATGTTATCTATGGTCTATGTGTGTGGACGCAGTATGTGTTTTCCCGTGTCGATATCGTACCATTATACGAGCATGCGTACAATAATTACGAATTACGTTTCTGAAAAGTTAGAAACTGGCACAGCTTAAAAACGCGCTCAAAAATGGTTCAAATGGCTCTGAGCACTATGGGACCTAACATCTGAGGTCATCAGTCCGCTAGAACTTAGAACTACTTAAACCTAACTAAGCTAAGGACATCACACACATCCATGCCCGACACAGGATTCGAACCTGTGACCGTAGCGGTCGCGCGGTTCGAGACTGAAGCGCCTAGAACCGGTCGGCCACAGCAGCCGACTAAAACGCCCTTACACAGAACATTTATTCGGTTGGCGTAATTGTGAAGAACTTTCGGAGCAAGGCTACAAAAATATTCGTCGGAATATAAATGAAAATGGGTAATAATTTTTTTTTTTAAATTGCAAAATGATGAAAGCTTTAGTCTCGTATGAAACATAAATATGTATGGATTATAGAAAACGCAAGTCCGAGGAAAGTTGGCGTCGAAATAAATCGAAGAACTCTGAAAGGTCCATTGTCGAGCTAATGTGAAACCTATGTCAGCGTCGACAAAAAAAAAAAAAAGGTCTGTGCACAGCAATTACGCATCTGGCCCATCGTGCAAACAGCTGTCAGCGACATTCCAAACGTTTACGGACCGTGTACATGCGTCGCTGGCAGACAGTACGGAAATCAGTGATAACACAGACACTGACAGAAACGTAACAGCGTGAGACGAGTGTGTATCGCGACCACCAAATACCGTCGTGTTGTCAAAGGCCACATGTGATAAACTTATAGTTTCTCTGTTGTGTAACCAAGTATACTGTACTCCGTGTAGCCATTATATTAAGGAGCGCCGTACGCGAAAGCGATCAAAATTCAGAAAAATTAGTTATTTGATCTTCATTTACTACATGATATTGAAATTTGAATTCCTGAATATCACGTCCCAGTTGCACTCCTAAGCGTGAGAAAAATAGCAGTTACTAAAAGCTTGGATGGGCCGACGCCCCTTCGTTGTTCTATATTTATTCATATTATTCATTCCTGCGATGTTTTCTTCCAGTTTTATGCAGTCACAATGTGGGGAATATTTCGGTGTTTAGCAGATGCAGAACTTCTACAAAAGTGTGTGCATGGAGAAACTCAAAATCCTAATGAAAGTTAAAACTCTCTGATAGGGAAATAATGTCCCAAGACGAAATTTGTTTCCACAACAGCTAACGATGTTGCAGCTTATGATGCTTGTTCAGTTCTTAACTGTGTTAATCTTGGCAGACTACGGACTCTAGAGAGGCAAGGATTTGATCTAGGAGCTTTCACGCTGTCGATATTGAAGCAAATCGATAACAGGAGAATTGATGTTGCTAACATTATTATTACTCAGATTGGAAATCGGATTAGCCTGAGAGGACAAGCAAAGAAAAGACTGCATGAGGAGGAGAAAGCACATGGTTTGCACTATTTCATCCATATAAGGTGAAGCCTAATAGAAACATTATCAAATCTTTAATTCATGTTTCCCGTAACTTACATTTTGGGAACTTTATGTATCTTTTCCCCATAAACCACTTAAATTTGGTATGCAGTTAGTCAATACTATAGTGAAATATTGTGTGGCAGTAGTTTTCATTTACTAGTATAGTAAGGCGGTTATGTAGGAGAAAATCCCTAAGATTTAGTTTTCTTTCTCACAGAAATTTGGAAAGCTGTAAAAAATTTAGCAAAAGATGTCAATATTCTGTTCCACAGATATCTTCGATAATGATTTATCAAACTTTGTACAAAAACGCATAAAATTCGTTATATAGATTTTTCAAAAAAAGAGTATTTGTACTCCTCTTGCTGAAAAATTTCAGTTGTTTATAATTAAAAACATATAAGTTCTATAAGCATGAAAACATACGTGTGCATCCATATAACATTACTTAATAACTGTGCCAAACTTAGTTACATTTATTTAAAAACTTTGGACTTTATAATGTTTTTTTTCTCCAAAGTATTGCAACTTTACATGCGTCTCCCCATTAAAGATATTCATAATTAAATTACATATTAATGAAAACATTTGTTACGGTTTTATTGATTTTGTCCCAAAGTTTTCTCAAAAAATCTCCTACGCGGACCCGAACTGCGCACAGAGAAACGTTTTTGTTTTAATTACTTGCAGTAGTTCACAAGAAAAAGCCGTTTCCGTGCCGCACACCAATTTGTGTTTCAGTTGTGCATCTAGAAGCGTTTCTCCTCTTTTGAAAGCCATCTTCAATGGGTGTCCTCAAACTTTACGTGATTTAATGAAAATGAAAGCTTGAAAACTAGCTGCAACAAAGCTACATATTTAATATTTTACGCAACAGACCTGTTTAGACTTAATGGCCATTATCAACTGACCTGAGAAAGTAACATTGGTAAGATTATCTACACGTAGATCGTTGATATTTTATATTTACATCTGCATTCGTACTTACGTCTAGTTGACAGTGACAAGTATATTGCCATATTGTATCAACAATAAATTTTTTTCTGTCAAGTTGTGGTAAGTAAAATATTTCTTTGTAGTTACGAAACGTAAAAAAATATATTTTTGACAGACGTTTTAACAGTATAATAATATGATAATTCTATTCTACGGCGCTACCTGTTTACAAAGTGCATACATTAGTTAAAACTTCCGGGATCACCTCGGAAAATGTTGCCCACAGTTGACAACGAAGCGTCAGGAAGAAGAAGTCTTACATACCGACCACGGCCTCTCAGCCCAGAAGTTTTAACTAATGAAGACGCCGGCTGTAAAAGGCTACACGTTATGATGAAGGTGTATACAGTTTACCAGGTATGATGTCACACCATTTTTCATTCAGTTTTATATATTGGCTGTGTATGTTCTGTTTGCCATATGACTATCTCTTTTCGGATTCTTTCATGTCAGTAAAGTTTTCCAGATAGTATTTAGATTGAAAGTCTGTGTGTTGACTTGGAATTTTGTCTGGATATTTTCTTATATCGATATATACACTCCTGGAAATTGAAATAAGAACACCGTGAATTCATTGTCCCAGGAAGGGGAAACTTTATAGACACATTCCTGGGGTCAGATACATCACATGATCACACTGACAGAACCACAGGCACATAGACACAGGCAACAGAGCATGCACAATGTCGGCACTAGTACAGTGTATATCCACCTTTCGCAGCAATGCAGGCTGCTATTCTCCCATGGAGACGATCGTAGAGATGCTGGATGTAGTCCTGTGGAACGGCTTGCCATGCCATTTCCACCTGGCGCCTCAGTTGGACCAGCGTTCGTGCTGGACGTGCAGACCGCGTGAGACGACGCTTCATCCAGTCCCAAACATGCTCAATGGGGGACAGATCCGGAGATCTTGCTGGCCAGGGTAGTTGACTTACACCTTCTAGAGCACGTTGGTTGGCACGGGATACATGCGGACGTGCATTGTACTGTTGGAACAGCAAGTTCCCTTGCCGGTCTAGGAATGGTAGAACGATGGGTTCGATGACGGTTTGGATGTACCGTGCACTATTCAGTGTCCCCTCGACGATCACCAGTGGTGTACGGCCAGTGTAGGAGATCGCTCCCCACACCATGATGCCGGGTGTTGGCCCTGTGTGCCTCGGTCGTATGCAGTCCTGATTGTGGCGCTCACCTGCACGGCGCCAAACACGCATACGACCATCATTGGCACCAAGGCAGAAGCGACTCTCATCGCTGAAGACGACACGTCTCCATTCGTCCCTCCATTCACGCCTGTCGCGACACCACTGGAGGCGGGCTGCACGATGTTGGGGCGTGAGCGGAAGACGGCCTAACGGTGTGCGGGACCGTAGCCCAGCTTCATGGAGACGGTTGCGAATGGTCCTCGCCGATACCCCAGGAGCAACAGTGTCCCTAATTAGCTGGGAAGTGGCGGTGCGGTCCCCTACGGCACTGCGTAGGATCCTACGGTCTTGGCGTGCATCCGTGCGTCGCTGCGGTCCGGTCCCAGGTCGACGGGCACGTGCACCTTCCGCCGACCACTGGCGACAACATCGATGTACTGTGGAGACCTCACGCCCCACGTGTTGAGCAATTCGGCGGTGCGTCCACCCGGCCTCCCGCATGCCCACTATACGCCCTCGCTCAAAGTCCGTCAACTGCACATATGGTTCACGTCCACGCTGTCGCGGCATGCTACCAGTGTTAAAGACTGCGATGGAGCTCCGTATGCCACGGCAAACTGGCTGACATTGACGGCGGCGGTGCACAAATGCTGCGCAGCTAGCGCCATTCGACGGCCAACACCGCGGTTCCTGGTGTGTCCGCTGTGCCGTGCGTGTGATCATTGCTTGTACAGCCCTCTCGCAGTGTCCGGAGCAAGTATGGTGGGTCTGACACACCGGTGTCAATGTGTTCTTTTTTCCATTTCCAGGAGTGTATATCCAGTTCTTCGAGAATGTTCATTCTGTGTACCTTTTCCAACGCACTCTCAATGTTCTCCGTTTTGTGGTTTTGATTTGTCAGATGTTGTTGAGATTAAACTAGCGAGGATCCTTGTAAAAGAGGATGGAGGTTTTTGTTTGAACTCTGCTTGGAATCCTTGTCCAAAACTCGGAGGGACAGAATCAATGTTACCTCAACTGCTAGTACGTCGTGTTTTACTATCGATATCTCTGATTCTGGTCATTATTGCTGGCACTAGGGTTCAGTGTGTGTGTTATCTTTTATGAATTACTCTAAGAACCGAGGTTTTAAGTTTGCTTGTACATTGTCTGTCTCTTGCATTTTTTTGTCTTGAAAATGGCGGCGTGTACTCCCACCGCAATATTGGCGGTTGCTGTAAATATTACCTGGCTGAGTTCCCGTAATTTGTTTGAAAACTGTATACGCCAGGAGAAACGCAGGGCTCAACACACCTAACATACAGGCAACGCAGGTACAACATCAAATGACAAAAGCTACTTGGCAAACAGACATCCGGACGCCCCTAAAAACATACGTTACTCATATTCGGCGCATTGTGCTGCCACTTACTGCCAGTTATTCCATATCAGTGAGTTCACTATTCATTAGACATCGTGAGAGAGCAGACTGGGGCGCTCCGCAGAACTCACAGGCTTCGAACGTGGTCAGGTGATTGGGTGTCACTTGCCTCATATGTCTGTACACGAGATTTCCACACTCCTAAACATCTCTAGATCCACAGTTTCCGATGTGATAGTCAATTGGAAACTTGAAGGGACACGTACAGCACAAGAGCGTACAGGCCCACCTGGTCTGTTGACTGACAGAGGCCGCCGAAAGATGAAGAGGGTCGTAATGTGTAATAGGCTGACATCTTTCCAGACAAGAATTCCAAACTGCATCAGGATCCACTGCAAGTACTATGACAGTTAGGTGGGAGGTGAGAAAACTTGGATTTCATGTTCGAGCGGCTGCTCATAAGTCACACAACAAGCCGGTTAATGCCAAAAGACACCTCGCTTGGTGTAAAGAGCGTAAACATTGGACGATTGAACAGTGTAAAAATGTGGTGTGGAGTGACGAATAGACAACGTGGCGATCCGATGGCAGGGTGTGGGTACGGCGAGTGCCCAGTGCTTCATCTGCCAGTGTGTGTAGTGCGAACAGTAAACTTCGGAGGCGGTAGTATTACGGTGTGATCGTGTTTTTCATGAAGGGAGCTTGCACCCCTTGTTGTTTTGCGTTGCACTATCACACCACAGGCCTACATTGATGTTTTAAGCACTTTCCTGCTTCCCACTGTTGAAGAGCAATTCGGGGATGGCGATTGCATCTTTCAACATGATCGAGCACCTGTTTATAACGCACGCCCTGTGGTGGAGTGGTTACGTGGCAATAACATCCCTGTAATGGACTAGCTGCACAGAGCTGTGACCTGAACCCTAGAGAACACTTTGAGATGTTTTGGAACGCCGACTTCGTGCCAGGCCTCACCGACCTCTCCCTAGCGCAGCACTCCGTGAAGAATGGGCAGCCATTCCTCAGGAAACCTTCCAACACCTGATTGAACGTATGCCTGCAAAAGTGGAAGCTGTCATCAAGGCTAAGGGTGGGCCAATACCATATTGAATTCCAGCATCACCGATGGAGGGTGCCACGAACTAGCCAAGTGTCCGGATACTTTTGATCACATAGTGTAGTTTGCGCTTGCTTATACGCTACTGGCAATTCAAATTGCTACACCACGAAGATGACGTGCTGCAGACGCGAAATTTAACCGACGGGAAGGAGATGCTGTGATGTGCAAATGATTAGCTTTTCAGACCATTCGCACAAGGTTGGAGCCGGTGGTGACACCTACAAACGTGCTGACATGAGGAAAGTTTCCAACCGAGTTCTCATACACAAACAGCAGTTGACCGGCATTGCGTGGTGAAACGTTGTTGTGATGCCTCGTTTAAGGAGGAGAATTGCGCATCTTCACGTTTCTTTGATAAAGGTCGGATTGTAGCGTATCATGATTGCGGTTTATCGTATCGCGACATTGCTGCTCGCGTTGGTCGAGATCCAATTACTGTTAGCAGAATATGGAATCCGTGGGTTCAGGAGGGTAATACGGAACGCCGTGCTGGATCCCAACGGCCTAGTATCACTAGCAGTAGAGATGACAGGCATCTTATCCGCATGACTGTAACGGATCGAGCAGCCACGTCTCAATCCCTGAGTCAACAGATGGGGACGTTTACAAGACAACAACCATCTGCACAAACAGTTCTACGACGTCTGCAGCAGCATGGACTGTCAGCTCGGAGTCCGTGGCTGCGGTTACCCTTGACGCTGCATCACAGACAGGAGCGCCTGCGATGGTGTACTCAACGACGAACCTGGGTGCACGAATGGCAAAACGTCATTTTTTCGGATGAATCCAAGTTCTGTTTACAGCATCATGATGGTCGCACCCGTGTTTGGCGACATCGCGGTGAACGCACATTGGAAGCGTCTATTCGTCATCGCCATACTGACGTATCACCCGGCGTGATGGTATGGGGTGCCATCGGTTACACGTCTCGGTCACCTATTGTTCGCATCGACGGCACTTTGAACAGTGGACGTTACATTTCAGATGTGTTACGACCAGTGGCTCTACCCTTCATTCGATGCCTGCGAAACCCTACATTTCAGCAGGATAATGCACTACCGGATGTTGCAGGTCCTGTGCGGGCCTTTGTGGATACAGAAAATGTTCGACTGCTGCCCTGGCCAGCACATTCTCCCGATCTCACACCAACTGAAAACGTCTGGTCAATGGTGGCCGAGCAACTGGCTCGTCACAATACGCCAGTCACTACTCTTGATGAACTGTGGTGTCGTGTTGAAGCTGCATGGGCAGCTGTACCTGTACACGCCATCCAGGATCTGTTCGACTCAATGCCCTGGCGTATCAAGGCCGTTGTTACGGCCAGAGGTGGTTGTTGTGGGTACTGATTTCTCAGGATCTATGCACCCAAATTGCGTGAAAATGTAACCACATGTCAGTTCTACTACGAGGGCAGTTCAATAAGTGATGCAACACATTTTTTTTTTCTCGGCCAATTTTGGTTGAAAAAACCGGAAATTTCTTGTAGAATATTTTCAAACATTCCCGCTTCGTCTCGTATAGTTTCATTGACTTCCGACAGGTGGCAGCGCTGTACGAAGCTGTTAAAATGGCGTCTGTAACAGATGTGCGTTGCAAACAGCGGGCAGTGATCGAGTTTCTTTTGGCGGAAAACCAGGGCATCTCAGATATTCATAGGCGCTTGCAGAATGTCTACGGTGATATGGCAGTGGACAAAAGCACGGTGAGTCGTTGGGCAAAGCGTGTGTCATCATCGCCGCAAGGTCAAGCAAGACTGTCTGATCTCCCGCGTGCGGGCCGGCCGTGCACAGCTGTGACTCCTGCAATGGCGGAGCGTGCGAACACACTCGTTCGATATGATCGACGGATCACCATCAAACAACTCAGTGCTCAACTTGACATCTCTGTTGGTAGTGCTGTCACAATTGTTCACCAGTTGGGATATTCAAAGGTTTGTTCTCGCTGGGTCCCTCGTTGTCTAACCGAACACCATAAAGAGCAAAGGAGAACCATCTGTGCGGAACTGCTTGCTCGTCATGTGGCTGAGGGTGACAATTTCTTGTTACAGGCGATGAAACATGGGTTCATCACTTCGAACCTGAAACAAAACGGCAATCAATGGAGTGGCGCCACACCCACTCCCCTACGAAGAAAAAGTTTAAAGCCATACCCTCAGCAGGTAAAGTCATGGTTACAGTCTTCTGGGACGCTGAAGGGGCTGTTCGATGTCCTTCCCCATGGTCAAACAATCAACTCTGAAGTGTATTGTGCTACTCTTCAGAAATTGAATTCAGCGTGTTCGTAGGCACAAAAATCTGAACGAACTTCTCCTTCTTCATGACAACGCAAGACCTCACACAAGTCTTCGCACCCGAGAGGAGCTCACAAAACTTCAGTGAACTGTTCTTCCTCATGCACCCTACAGCCCCGATCTCGCACCGTCGGATTTCCATATGTTTGGCCCAATGAAGGACGCAATCCGTGGGAGGCACTACGCGGATGATGAAGAAGTTATTGATGCAGTACGACGTTGGCTCCGACATCGACCAGTGGAATGGTACCGTGCAGGCATACAGGCCCTCATTTCAAGGTGGCGTAAGGCCGTAGCGTTGAATGGAGATTACGTTGAAAAATAGTGTTGTGTAGCTAAAAGATTGGGGAATAACCTGGTGTATTTCAATGCTGAATAAAACAACCCCTGTTTCAGAAAAAAAATGTGTTGCATTACTTATTGAACTGCCCTCGTATAATATATTTGTCCAATGAATACCCTTTTATCATCTGCACTTCTTGTTGGTGTTAAATTTTAATGGCCAGTAGTGTAATAGCCTACGGTAGGCAATGGCAGGTTTACAATGCTGTGCAATGATGTGGAAGCGGAATAAGGAAAATTTCGTTGTATTGCCGTCCCTCATTATGCTGCACAGTGTAGCAGGTTGTGCTATCCCTGTAGCTCGGAGGCTGCGGCGCCGCGCTGCCTTTGGCGGAGGCTGGCCTGTACTCCTGCACTGGCGGTGCAGAGGAGGCGGCGCGGAGCCGCATTTAGGCCGTCCGCTCACGCCACGGCCCCCGTGAGCCGCGCCGCGCCCACGTGCCTCCATTCAGCTAGCAGGCGGCGGCAGTCTTGTTAGGGTTCGGTCGGAGTGTGACGCACGGAGGCGGTAAGCAGCGGAGGGCGCCTTCACGCGTGGGCGGTCCCCATAAATAGAGCCGGCGGCGGCGGAAATAGACGTGGCGGGGGCGGCGGCGGCGGCGGCCGGACGTGGAGGTGGGGCTGCAGTGGGTGGACCGACACAGGCGCCGGCTGTAAACAGAGGGGCTGCCTGCCGTCCGTCGAGGGCACTGTACACTGAGGTGCTTTGCTGGACTTCTTACTGAAGTTAGCCGGCCGCGGTGGCCAAGCGGTTCTAGGCGCTACAGTCTGAAACCGCGCTACCGCTACGGTCGCAGGTTCGAATCCTGCCTCGGGCATGGATATGTGTGATGTCCTTAGGTTAGTCAGGTTTAAGTAGTTCTAAGTTCTAGGGGACTGATCACCTTAAATGTTAAGTCCCACAGTGCTCAGAGCCATTTGAACCACTTTTTAGTGAAGTTAACAGCAAGATTTTCCTTTTTATATTTTCTTTTTATTTAACTAATGTTCGAAATGATCCATTGTAGGGAAAAGACAAATTCTTAAATTCATTAGATAAAATGTACGGTCCAGTCACATTGGTGTGAGCACCGCCTATATTGGTCGTCAACGTGCTACAACCATTCACAGACGACAAGTGGTAGCCCTACCAGATACGCTCGTAAATATACAAAAAATAAGTTTTAAACTAAAACATTTTAGGGAGTATTATCTTGAACTAAGCTATCTCAGCAAAAAGCTTTTAAACTCCTAAAACGTGACACCGAAGGCGGTTTTAGGTGAAAGACGGGAACATGAAAGGAAAATTGACATACAAACTAAATATGGTGGAATAGCATGGAATGTGGTCTGGAAAAACATCAGTAGTGAGGTGAATTTTAAAATTTTCCCGGTGAATTGACTGTTCAAACAAATTTCGGGCTTTGCAAAAACAGACATGGGATAGCAGCAATCAGTGATTGTATAATGTTACTTATAATCCGCCTTGATTGCAATTTTTTTTTATTCATATGACCGGTTTCGGTTCATTCAGAACCATCTTCAGATCTGATATTTCAGTTACAGGAGTAACGCGTCCAAATCCAGTAACTTCGACATGCTGCGTCACATGTGAAAGTTCCTGGATTTGGACGGGTTACTCCTGTAACTGAAATATCAGATCTTAAGATGGTTCTGAATGAACCGAAACCGGTCATATGAATAAAAAAAAAATTGCAATCAAGACGGATTATAAGTAACATTATAAATTTCGGGCTTGCAGCTGGTCGTCGTTCAATACTTGGCACGATATCTCAACTGGGCACCTGCCAGTCATCATTAGGTTAGCCGTCTCAGACTGGCGGAAACGTCCTCCGTTCCGCAGTGTATAGCGTACTGTAACTATTCTGCGCATGCGTCGGAAACTTGATAGTTGAACCACACTGCCCGCCGGCAGCGCCCTCGCTGGTGGAATAGCGGAATTCAGTCGCCCTCTGCGTTGCTGTTTGCCACGGCCGTCGACGCACTTTCTCGTCTTCGATTAGAGGAAATCGTGGAGATGATGGGATTCCATGCACTGTCCAGCTGGTAGCCGCTGTCACGGTTTAACAGATTTTCCGCCAGTCGTATTTCTACGGATTCTTTAATAATGGAGTCCGAGAAGGACGTTGCTGTGGACAAAATCATTGTTTTCTCATACTCCATTGAGTGTCCAGTAGAAATGCAATGTTCAGCAATAGCGGGCTTGCTTGGCTGCAAAAGGCGGGTGTAACGTTGATGTTCAGTGCAGCGTTCTTTCACGGTGCGTGTGGTTTGACCTATGTAAGCCATACCACATTGGCACGGTATCTTGTAAATTCCTGCCTTTCGTAGTAACAGATTGTCCTTAACTGGTCCCACAGTGTCCGCGATCTTCGATGGTGCGCGGAAAAGCACTTTTACCTGAAATTTTCGGTGGATTCTTGATATTTTAAACGAAGTGTTGGCAACGAAAGGAAGAAAAGCTAAAGATTGTTCCGGCATGAAGTGAACACAGAGGACAACATGCCGGACCAATCTTTAGCTTTTCTTCCTTTCGTTGGCAACACTTCGTTTAAAATATCAAGAATCCTCCGTAAATTTCAGGTCAAAGTGCTTTTCCGCCCACCATCGAAGATTGCGGACACTGTGGGATCTAGTACTTGCAAAAATGGTTCAAAACGGCGCTGAGCACTATGGGACTTAACATCTGAGGTCATCAGTCGCCTAGAACTTAGAACTAATTAAACCTAACTAACCTATGGACATCACACACATCCATGCCCGAGGCAGGATTCGAACCTGCGACCGCAGCGGTCGCTCGGTTCCAAACTGTAGCGCCTAGAACCGCACGGCCACTCCGGCCGGCCGAGGTTCGAAGAGCATGAGGTTGGTTTACCTGGGTACCAGACTACCTAGATTCAAACCCAGTCGATAACCTGTGGCAACACCACGATTCGCAGTTCGCGCCGTGGATCCTCAACCGAGAAAACCAGTGCAGCTTTCCACGACGCTGCAGTCGGCATCGCTCCACATCCCTGTCGATATCTCCCAGAACCTCACTGACCCTCCTCTGCTCACAGCAGTTCGCGTTGCAACAGGGGCTTATCCAGGATTTTGACAGGTATATTGGACAGTGTATACTGTTTGTCAGCGAACCACCGAACACTTTTATAATCACGATGAACATTTATACTTAGCGAAACCTGCGAAACAGTGAAAAACGGTAACTAATGCCGCTAAGAAAAAAAAATGATAGAGGCTTCTTCACTTGTCAACTACCATCTTCTCTCTCTACTTCGTCAGCAGGTACTGAAAATATACAGGGTGTTACAAAAAGGTACGGCCAAACTTTCAGGAAACATTCCTCACACACAAATAAAGAAAAGATGTTATGCGGACATGTGTCCGGAAACGCTAAATTTACATGTTAGAGCTCATTTTAGTTTCGTCGTCCACCTACGCTCAATGGAGCACGTTATCATGATTTCATACGGGATACTCTACCTGTGCTGCTAGAACATGTGCCTTTACAAGTAGGACACAACATGTGGTTCACGCACGATGGAGCTCCTGCACATTTCAGTCGAAGTGTTCGTACGCTTCTCAACAACAGATTCGGTGACCGATGGATTGGCAGAGGCGGACCATTTCCATGGCCTCCACGCTCTCCTGACATCAACCCTCTTGACTTTCATTTAGGGGGGCATTTGAAAGCTCTTGTCTACGCAGCCCCGGTACCAAATGTAGAGACTCTTCGTGCTCGTATTATGGACGGCTGTGGTACAATACGCCATTCTCGAGGGCTGCATCCGCGTTCAGGGATTCCATGCGATGGATGGTGGATGCATGTATCCTCGCTAACGGAGGACATTTTGAACATTTCCTGTAACAAAGTGTTTGAAGTCACTCTGGTACGTTCTGTTGCTGTGTGTTTCCATTCCATGATTAATGTGATTTGAAGAGAAGTAATAAAATGAGCTCTAACATGGAGAGTAAGCGTTTCCGGACACATGTCCACATAACATATTTTCTTTCTTTGTGTGTGAGGAATGTTTCCTGAAAGTTTGGCCGTACCTTTTTGTAACACCCTGTATATGGTGGTCCATTGGTCGTGACCGGGCCAAATATCTCACGAAATAACTGTCAAACGAAAAAACTATAAAGAATGAAAGTTGTCTAGCTTGAAGGGGGGAACCAGATGGCGCTGAGGCTGGCCCGCTAGATGGCGCTGCCGTAGGTCAAACGGATATCAACTGCGTTTTTTAAAATAGGAACCCCCATTTTTATAACATATTCGTGTAGTACGTAAAGAAAAATGAATGTTCTAGTTGGACCACCTTTTTCGCTTTGTGATAGATGTGCTATAATAGTAACAAACATGTGGCTCACAATTTTAGACGAGCAGTTGGTAACAAGTAGGTTTTTTAAATTAAAATACAGAGCGTAGGTACGTTTGAACATTTTATTTCGGTTGTTCCAATGTGATACATGTACCTTTGTGAACTTATCATTTCTGAGAACGAATGCTGTTGCAGCGTGATTACCTGTAAATACCACATTAATGCAATAAATGCTCAAAATGATGTCCGTCAACCTCAATGCATTTGGCAATACGTGTAACGACATTCCTCTCAACAGCGAGTAGTTCGCCTTCCGTAATGTTCGCACATGCATTGTCAATGCGCTGAGGCATGTTGTCAGGCGTTGTCGGTGGATCACGATAGCAAATATCCTTCAACTTTCCCCACAGAAAGAAATCCGGGGACGTCAGATCCGGTGAACGTGCGGGCCATGGTATGGTGCTTCGACGACCATTCCATCTGTCATGAAATATGCTATTCAATACCGCTTCAACCGCACACGAGCTGTGTGCCGGACATCCATCATGTTGGAAGTACATCGCCATTCTGTCATACAGTGAAACATCTTGTAGTAATATCGGTAGAACATTACGTAGGAAATCAGCATACATTGCACCATTTAGACTGCCATCGATGAAATGAGGGCCAATTATCCTTTCTCCCATAATGCCGCACCATACATTAAGTTGCCAAGGTCCCACTTGTCGCAGCCATCGTGGATTTTCCGTTGCCCAATAGTGCATATTATGCCGGTTTACGTTACATCTGTTGGTGAATGACGCTTCGTCGCTAAATAGAGCGCGTGCAAAAAATCTGTCATCGTCCCGTAATTTCTCTTGTGCCCAGTGGCAGAACTGGTCACGACGTTCAAAGTCGTCGCCATACCACTCCTGGTGCATAGAAATATGGTACGGATTCTCGCGAAATTTGTCTCGTGCTGATGTGCGGATTAGCCGCGACTGCAGCTTTAACACCTACTTGGGCATCATCATTTTTTGCAGGTCGTGGTTGACGTTTCACATGTGGCTGAACACTTCCTGATTCCTTAAATAACGTAACTATCCGGCGAACAGTCCGGACACTTGGATGATGTCGTCCAGGATACCGAGCAGCATACATAGCACCCGCCCGTTGGGCATTCTGATCACAGTAGCCATACATCAACACGATATCGACCTTTACCGCAATTGGCAAACTGTCCATTTTAACACGGGTAATATCACGAAGCAAATACCGTCCGCAGTGGCAGAATGTTACGTGACACCACGTACATATACTTTTGTGACTGTTACAGCGCCATCTATGACAAAGACAAAAAAGTGTTCCAACTAAAACATTCATATTTCTTTACGTACTACACGAATATGTAATAAAAATGGGAGTTCATATTAAAATGAAAAAAAAAACGCAGTTGATATCCGTTTGGCCTATGACAGCGCCATCTAGCCGGCCAACCATAGCGCTATCTGGTTTCCGCCTTCAAGCTAGACGAGTTTCGTTCTTTGTAGCTTTTTCGTTTTATGCTTATTTCGTGCGATATTTGGCCCGGTCACTGTCAATGGACCACCCTGTATAAATTCGATTCATCTGTAATTTGCTGGCTTAATAATTATTGATTTCACTGTAATTAGGGGAGTTAATTATTTATACGGGACTACCATCCTGTATTCTTACTACACATACTAGTTGTATTCCCAATTACTTGCTTTGTAAATAAAACCGCCTTTTCTTGCCGCAACTTATTTTCCCCAGACATTAGATGCCTTTACCGTTTTCTTCCTTTAAGGAATCATCAGTGTGATGGGTTGCTGTGATCAGCGTTTCCTCTCATCTGGTCTAGAAGTCGCACTACCACTTTATTACAGACAGAAGAGCACAATTTTGTATTCCGAATTTTTTTCACACTGTTCGCCATGTTTCTCCTTCTTTTTTTGTGGTGTCCTATTATTCTTGTGCCACTCAATATAACGATTTGTTCGGACACTGTGCTTAGTTATATCGAGTGGCAAAAGAATAACAGTACACCACAAAAAAGAAGGAGAAACATGGTGAACAGTGGCAAAAAGTTCAGAATACAAATTGGGATTCTCTGTCTATAATAAAGTGATAGGCGACCTGCAGACCAGATGAGAGAAAACGCAGATCACAGCAAATCATTCCACTGATGATGCCTTAGAGCAAGAAAAAGGCAAAACGCGTATGGGAAAAATTAAATAAGTTGCAGCAAGAAAAGGCGGTTTTATTTGCAAAACAGGTATTTCTGTGCTTGATGCGGAGGGTGGCCATGCAAACAAACTTGTATTCTGAATGTTTTTCAGTGGTAAGATGGGAAAGACTGGAGACGCGTTATTAGAGGGGACAGGATCGAACACCATTTGTGTTCAGAATGAGATTTTCACTCTGCAGCGGAGTGTGCGCTGATATGAAACTTCCTGGCAGATTAAAACTGTGTGCCCGACCGAGACTCGAACTCGGGACCTTTGCCTTTCGCGGGCAAGTGCTATACCATCTGAGCTACCGAAGCACGACTCACGCCCGGTACTCACAGCTTCACTTCTGCCAGTATCTCGTCTCCTACCTTCCAAACTTAACAGAAGCTCTCCTGCGAAACTTGCAGAACTAGCACTCCTGAAAGAAAGGATATAGGGGAGACATGGCTTAGCCACAGCCTGGGGGATGTTTCCAGAATGAGATTTTCACTCTGCAGCGGAGTGTGCGCTGATATGAAACTTCCTGGCAGATTAAAACTGTTTTCCCGACCGAGACTCGAACTCGGGACCTTTGCCTTTCGCGGGCAAGTGCTCTACCATCTGAGCTACCGAAGCACGACTCACGCCCGGTACTCACAGCTTCACTTGTGCCAGTATCTCGTCTCCTACCTTCCAAACTTAACAGAAGCTCTCCTGCGAAACTTGCGGAACTAGCACTCCTGAAAGAAAGTTTCATATCAGCGCACACTCCGTTGCAGAGTGAAAATCTCATTCTGGAAACATCCCCCAGGCTGTGGCTAAGCCATGTCTCCGCTATATCCTTTCTTTCAGGAGTGCTAGTTCTGCAAGTTTCGGAGGAGAGCTTCTGTTAAGTTTGGAAGGTAGGAGACGAGATACTGGCAGAAGTGAAGCTGTGAGTACCGGGCGTGAGTCGTGCTTCGGTAGCTCAGATGGTAGAGCACTTGCCCGCGAAAGGGAAAGATCCCGAGTTCAAGTCTCGGTCGGGCACACAGTTTTAATCTGCCAGGAAGTTTCACCATTTGTGTTGTTTTCTTATATGCTTCTCTGTCGGAAGTTTGCATCGTGCTAGGTCCTTTTTCCTCGTCGTACGTAACATTTCATCTAAGAGTTTTGTGGGTTTGATTAGTTCCCGCCTTCGAACAATGACCCGTACGAGCCTACTAATTCGCCTGATCATACAAAAAATAATAAGCTGTTGGGCCAACAAAGGTAAAAAATCCAGTGACAGTTACAAAAATTCCTGTGAGATGCATCGTACGAAGCTCTTAAAAGAGAGTATTGTCCGTCATCGGTGTGGATTGCTCCCAAGTCGCGACACTTAAATAAAATCATTTTATTTTATAAACTGCTACCTAACGTCACTCCTTTGAGAAGCTTTCAATTGAAAATCTCATTGCGAGACGGAATGCAACGCCACAGATGTCAGCATTAAGAGAGCTGGAGGAATTCCTCTGTTAAATGAGCGGAGACGTGGAAAGAATGCACTGAAGGTCTCCACGAGGGGGACGAACTGACAAAAGAAGAAACGGAAGTCGACTTGGAAGACCTTGGGAATCCAGTACTGCAGTCTGGCACGGCTCTGAAAGACTTGTGATCAAATAAGGCAGAAGGCATAGAAAACAATCCTTCAGAATTTCTAAAAACACTGGGAGAGATAGCAGCCAGACAAAAATTCAAGTTTTTTATTAAAAATGAATTTCCTTCATCTGTACTTAAGATTTTATACACTCCTGGAAATTGAAATAAGAACACCGTGAATTCATTGTCCCAGGAAGGGGAAACTTTATTGACACATTCCTGGGGTCAGATACATCACATGATCACACTGACAGAACCACAGGCACATAGACACAGGCAACAGAGCATGCACAATGTCGGCACTAGTACAGTGTATATCCATCTTTCGCAGCAATGCAGGCTGCTATTCTCCCATGGAGACGATCGTAGAGATGCTGGATGTAGTCCTGTGGAACGGCTTGCCATGCCATTTCCACCTGGCGCCTCAGTTGGACCAGCGTTCGTGCTGGACGTGCAGACTGCGTGAGACGACGCTTCATCCAGTCCCAAACATGCTCAATGGGGGACAGATCCGGAGATCTTGCTGGCCAGGGTAGTTGACTTACACCTTCTAGAGCACGTTGGGTGGCACGGGATACATGCGGACGTGCATTGTCCTGTTGGAACAGCAAGTTCCCTTGCCGGTCTAGGAATGGTAGAACGATGGGTTCGATGACGGGTTGGATGTACCGTGCACTATTCAGTGTCCCCTCGACGATCACCAGTGGTGTACGGCCAGTGTAGGATATCGCTCCCCACACCATGATGCCGGGTGTTGGCCCTGTGTGCCTCGGTCGTATGCAGTCCTGATTGTGGCGCTCACCTGCACGGCGCCAAACACGCATACGACCATCATTGGCGCCAAGGCAGAAGCGACTCTCATCGCTGAAGACGACACGTCTCCATTCGTCCCTCCATTCACGCCTGTCGCGACACCACTGGAGGCGGGCTGCACGATGTTGGGGCGTGAGCGGAAGACGGCCTAACGGTGTGCGGGACCGTAGCCCAGCTTCATGGAGACGGTTGCGAATGGTCCTCGCCGATACCCCAGGAGCAACAGTGTCCCTAATTTGCTGGGAAGTGGCGGTGCGGTCCCCTACGGCACTGCGTAGGATCCTACGGTCTTGGCGTGCATCCGTGCGTCGCTGCGGTCCGGTCCCAGGTCGACGGGCACGTGCACCTTCCGCCGACCACTGGCGACAACATCGATGTACTGTGGAGACCTCACGCCCCACGTGTTGAGCAATTCGGCGGTACGTCCACCCGGCCTCCCGCATGCCCACTATACGCCCTCGCTCAAAGTCCGTCAACTGCACATACGGTTCACGTCCACGCTGTCGCGGCATGCTACCAGTGTTAAAGACTGCGATGGAGCTCCGTATGCCACGGCAAACTGGCTGACACTGACGGCGGCGGTGCACAAATGCTGCGCAGCTAGCGCCATTCGACGGCCAACACCGCGGTTCCTGGTGTGTCCGCTGTGCCGTGCGTGTGATCATTGCTTGTACAGCCCTCTCGCAGTGTCCGGAGCAAGTATGGTGGGTCTGACACACCGGTGTCAATGTGTTCTTTTTTCCATTTCCAGGAGTGTATTTACACCAACTGCGACATGATCGCGTATACAAACTATATACTGTCAAATGTTTTTTATTCCAGTCTTTGATCACAATATCAATTCTTTAGACGATGACCGTTTTCAGTCCGTAATGACCATCCTCAGATCTTTTCTACACCATGTCCTAAAGTGATAAGGCCTTAGGGCCACTATGGCCTTGTCAGTTTAGGACATGGTGTAGAAAAGATCTGAGGATGGTCATTACGGACTGAAAACGGTCTTCGTCTAAGGCAGGGGCGGGCAGGAATCCTGCACGTGTGCGGTGCACTTGCACGCGTGCAGTAAACAGGTGTTCTGCGTGCACACAGGGGCAAGCTGGACACCCACCTCTCTCCCCTCTCCTCCATACCGTCTCTCCGCTTCTTCCTCTGTAATGCGTTTTGTTTCCTGGCCTGCTTTACTGAAAGAAGGAATAAGGTTAGTACGAGTGCTTGAAAGAAATCATGGTTTGAAAGAGTACCTATTACCTACGATACGTTGTATTTAATTATCACAGGTGGAGTTTACAATACGTTTAATGTCTGGAACAAAATTTCTACATACAGACAAACGCAAACAGTTACGTAAATTTTCATTACTGATGTTTACTCTTAGCCGAGGCTTATTAATTTTCATAACAGAAAAAAATCTCTCGCAAACGTATGTCGAGCCAAACATGTTAGCTTCGCGGCTTCACGATGGAGACGAGGAAACTCTTGCTGTGGAAAGTTGTGATAAAAATCTATTACACGTCTTGCCAAAAGGAACTTGTCTCTCAACTTGTCTCTCATACGAGAATTACGCTGTAGAATCTACTGTGTAGATCTGTTAATTCCATTTGCAAACTGGAATGAATATCATCTACAGAAACAGCAAATTGTCTCTAGAACTATTCAAAACCTTGGGATAAGTATGATATATCCCCAAATCGCTTGAGAATTTCCTCTTTTATTGCACTAAGTACGGGAACATATTGAAATTTATTATAATGGCGTTCAATATTAAACTTCCGCTGACCAGCGAGAACACTGACATTTCGAATTTTCCTGTATTTGCACAAAGAAAAAATGGTTCTCCCATTCCTTTTTAAAAGATAGCAATTCCTTTTTAAAAGCTGGCAAATCTCCACTTCTCCGTTTCCTTGATTCACTCTGCATTTTCCGGTTCTTGAAATACAACGTTCACTACGTAGTGGTCGCTTCGCTTCAACGTCCACAGCTTAGCCTGGTACTACACTGCCGCACCCTGCCAGCTGTCGCCACTGCCCCATTCGACTATTGCACGCGAGCAGCACACGTGCAGCGCTGTGTGCTCACGAGCCGCGTGCAACGTTTGCCCGCCCCTGGTCTAAGGTATTGATATTGTGATCAAAGACTGGAATAAAAAACATTTTATATTTACTTCGCTACTAGTTTCGACGTTGCGTCAACGCCATCTTCAGGCCCGTACACTTTGATGAAATCAGTTGTGTGTGGCTCAGACTAGAAGTCCGCGGTGACACCAACACGTACTGGTGTGGAGCACCATTTTTAATAAAAATCATACCAGCTGTTTCCCACCTTCATCCAGTTTAAATACGGATGTACGAAGAGACAATTCAAGTTGGCGTCTAGAATCTATGAGACTGGAGACATACCATCAGACTTTCGGAAAAATACTGTTCACACAGCCGGCCGCTGTGGCCGAGCGGTTTTAGGCGCTTCAGTCCGGAACCGCGCTGCTGCTACGGTCGCACGTTCGAATCCTGCCTCGGGCATGGATGTGTGCGATGTCCTTAGGTTAGTTAGATTTAAGTAGTTCTAAGTCTAGGGGACTGACGACCTCAGATGTTGTCACATAGAGCTGAGAGCCCTTTTGAACTATTCACACAGTGCCGAAGAGAGCGGGAGTGTACCATTGCGAGAACCATGGGACAATCAGCCTGACATCGGATCCACATTGCTGACAATAATAATGCACAGAAGAATGGAGAAGAAAACTGAGGATCTCTTAGGTAACGATCTGTTTAGCGTTAGGAAAGGCAAAGGCACCAGAGAAGCCATTCTGATGTTGCGCTTAATACTGGAAGCAAGACTTAAGAAACATCAATGCAGGTATATAGGATTGTCCAGCTAGTAAAAGATAAGGGTAAGCTATAGGGAAGGAAGGGGAACATACAGTGCAGTTATCAGTAAACTTTTGCTACTTGAGCCAGTATGTGTTGAAAACAGTTTACCTTATGAATTTCCAACTTCATAGGAATGATATTCATCCTGTGCGCTTTCTTCGTAGTGTTAGTGTTATCACTCGTAATACGGAACGCCGTGTTGGATCCCAATGGCCTCGTATCACTAACAGTCTAGATGACAGGCATCTTATCCGCATGGCTGTAACGGATCGTGCAGCCACGTCTCGACCCCTGAATCAACAGATGGGGACGTTTGCAAGACAACAACCGTCTGCACGAACAGTTCGATTACGTTTGCAGCAGGATGGACCATCAGTTCGGAGATCATGGTTGCGGTTACCCTTAACGCTGCATCACAGACAGGAGCGCCTGCGATGGTGTGCTCAACGACGAACCTGAGTTCACGAATGGCAAAACGTCATTATTTCCGATGAATCCAGGTTCTGTTTACAGCATCATGATGGTCGCATCCGTGTTTGGCGACATCGCGGTGAACGCATATTGGAAGCGTGTATTCGTCATCGCCATACTGGCGTATCACCCGGCGTGATGGTATGGGGTGTCATTGGTTACACGTCTCAGTCACCTCTTGTTTGCATTGACGGCACTTTGAACAGTGGACGTTACATTTCAGATGTGTACCCTTCATTCGATCCCTGCGAAACCCTATATTTCAGCAGGTTAATGCACGACCGCATGTTGCAGGTTCTGTACGGGCCTTTCTGGTTACAGAAAATGTTCGACTGCTGCCCTGGCCAGCACATTCTCCAGATCTCTCACCAATTGAAAACGTCTAGTCAATGGTGGCCGAGCAACTGGCTCGTCACTATACGCCAGTCACTATTCTTGATGAACTGTTGTATCGTGTTGAAGCTGTATGGGCAGCTGTACCTGTACACGCCATCCAAGCTCTGTTTGACTCAATGCCCAGGCGTATCTAGGCCGTTATTACGGCCAGAGTTGGTTGTTCTGGGTACTGATTTCTCAGGATCTATGCACCAAAATTGCGTGAAAATGTAATCACATGTCAGTTCTAGTGTAATATATTTGTCCAATGAATACCCGTTTATCATCTTCATTTCTTCTTGGTGTAGCAATTTTAATGGCCAGTAGTGTATTATTTAATAAGTTATCTGCAAAAAAAAAGTATTGTATACCAATAGCAAATGTAGATTGTCTCTAACTAGAAGTCTGTAAATACATGTGTATACGATTTAGCTTATTTTAAATTGGTGTAAACTTGTAAATACTTTGACATATCCTATAACCTTGTAAAAAGAGATCTACGGATGAATAAAGCTACTATTACTACTACTAGAAATAATGTAAATCATACAGAACGTAGTCAACTACGCCCGCATCTCGTGGTCGTGCGGTAGCGTTCTCGCTTCCCCCGCCCGGGTTCCCGGGTTCGATTCCCGGCGGGGTCAGGGATTTTCTCTGCCTCGTGATGGCTGGGTGTTGTGTGCTGTCCTTAGGTTAGTTAGGTTTAAGTAGTTCTAAGTTCTAGGGGACTGATGACCATAGATGTTAAGTCCCATAGTGCTCAGAGCCATTTGAACCATTTTTTTTTCGTAGTCAACTACAACATGGATAACGCTAGAAAAAATGTTCTTCCTATTTTTACAACTTAACGGATATGCGCACATATCCTGACAACAGGTTAATGTGCTCAGTATGGGATGTGACCACCCCTGGCACCAATATAGGCCTGACAAAGCCGGGACATGCTGTGAATGATGTCATCAATCTCATGTTGAGACAATGACGCCCACTCTTCCAGCAGAGCTGCTCACAAGCCTTGGAGAGTGGTTGGTGGATGCTGACGTGATGTAACCGTCCCCTAGTGCATCCCAGACGTGCTCTAAGGCAGGGGCGGACAGGAATCCTGCACGTGTGCGGTGCACTTGCACGCGTGCAGTTAACAGGTGTTCTGCGTGCACACAGGGGCAAGCTGGCCACCCGCTTATCTCCCATCCCCACCATACCTTCTGTCCGCTCCTTCCTCTGTAATGCGTTTTGTTTCCTAGCTTGCTTTACTGAGTGAATGAATAAGGTTAGTAGGAGTGCTTGAAAGAAATCATGGCTTGAAACAGTACCTATTACCTACAATACGTTTTATTTCATTATCACAGGTGGAGTTTTCAATACGTTTAATATCTGGAACAAAATTTCTAAATACAGACAAACACAAACAGTTACGTAAATTTTCATCACTGATGTTTGCTCTTAACCGAGACATATTAATTCAGCAAATGGTTTTCCAGCTCTCGCTATATTAAGCGCAGTCTTATAACTTGCGCATACCGCTGGGCTATTATTGTTGTCGTCCTGAAAACTTGAAAACAGTGCTCCATAAAATGTTAAATCAGTTAGATGAGAGACATGACGAGAGAAAGTCGCAGATCTCTCGTGAGAACAGCAACTACGACAAATTCAAATGGCTCTGAGCACTATGGGACTTAACTGCTGTGGTCATCAGTCCTCTAGAACTTAGAACTACTTAAACCTAACTAACCTAAAGACATCACACGCATCCATGCCCGAGGCAGGATTCGAACCTGCGACCATAGCGGTCGCGCGGTTCCAGACTGTAGTGCCTAGAACCGCTCGGCCACTCCGGCCGGCCAACTACGACAGATTCATCTGGTATCGTCAGATCGCTCTTCTTAAGCTCAGTCAATTCCCTATCCGCTCAGAATCCGACAATAAATTGTACTCGTCCTTGTGAAATTTATTATAATGGCCTTCAATACTAAACTTCCGTTGACCAGCGAGAATACTGCCACATATTAAACATTTCGTATTTTCACGTTTTTTACACTAGAAAAAATGATTTACTTTTTAAAAGATAGCAAATCTCCACTTCTCCGTTTTTTGAAATACAACGTTCACTACATAGTGCTCGCTTCGCATCAACGTCCGCAGCTTAGCCTGGTACTACACTGCCGCAATCTGCAGGCTGTCGCCACTGCCCCGTTCGACGATTGCACGCGAGCAGCACACGTGCAGCGCTGTGTGCTCATGAGCCGCGTGCAGCGTTTGCCCACCCCTGCTCTAAGGGATTCAAATCGGGAGAGCGTGCAGTATATTCCGTATCCAAATAAACATCAACCTCCCGTACTCTATGAGGTCGAGCATTATCGTACATCAGTATTAAGTCTGTGCCCACAGCACCTCACAACAACCGCGCATGAGATCCCGGTGCCTGACAGCAGTTAAACCTTGCTGATCCACCCGTACAATTTCATGAAGAAGTGTTCACGTGGTCAACATAATCCCTCCCCACATCACTAGGGATCCTCCTTGACAGCGGTCTTTTTCCGCAATGTTTGAGTCTCGAAATCGTGTTCCACTTGCTCCCCAGATTCTAATCCGAAGACCAAATGGGGACTTATCTGTGAAAAGAACAATGGTCCACCGTTCGACCGCCAAGGCGGTATATTGACGGCTCCACACTAGACGTTCCCTCGCTGTGGAAAAACGCCAGAGGTAAACAGACAGCAGGTCTGCAACGATAAAGGCCACTCTGCTGAAGCCTTCTGTACACCGTTTGCCTCAATACAACACGTCCAGCGGATGCGGCGACCTCAGATGTCAGATACCAGTTGCAGTGCAGGACTAAGGCAGTGTAAGTAGGCTGTTTATATTTTCTTGTTGGTAACGCCACGTAGCGCTCTGTATGAAAAATCACTGGCTGTGCTGTGTGCAGTCTGTGGCTAGTTTGCATTGTTGTCTGCCATTGTAGAGGGACAGCTGGATGTTAACAGCGCGTAGCGTTGCGCAGTTGGTGAGCCGCCAGCAGTGGTGGATGTGGGGAGAGAGATGGCGGAGTTTTGAAATTTGTAATACTATATATTATGAATTGCTATGTATATTATGATTTTTCAACACTATTAAGGTAAATACATTGTTTGTTCTCTATCAAAATCTTTCATTTTGCTAACTATGCCTATCAGTAGTTAGTGCCTTCCGTAGTTTGAATCTTTTATTTAGCTGGCAGTAGTGGCGCTCGCTGTATTGCAGTAGTTCGAGTAACGAAGATTTTTGGTGAGGTAAGTGATTTGTGAAAGGTATAGGTTAATGTTAGTCAGGGCCATTCTTTTGCAGGTATTTCTGAAAGTCAGATTGCGTTGCGCTAAAAATATTGTGTGTCAGTTTAAGCACAGTCATGTATAAATGTTCTAAGGGGACGTTTCAGAAGTACAGTCGTGCCCTTGCAGCAAAATACAGTCTTTCTGATGTCACACGTGGTCGGTCCTGTCCTGGTCTTCGAGATACAGTTTCGGTCGCTATAAACTGTCGCTTCATCCGAGAAACACCAGAATAATTCACATTAAGCCATCGGGCTACATCACTTCGCGACTCTCCTACTTCATCTACATTTACATCTACGTGATTACTCTGCTGTTCACATTCTTCCTATGGCTCTCCACCGCACAGAGTCTGGTAGGCGTCTTCACTGTGCCATACAGCACAGTCTCTGACTGTGTACATAGCGATTATGGATGTGGGACTACCCTGCAAACGTCACCCCTCTCGATGGGCGCCCTGACGTCATAGCTGGCGTGGTTGTCCGTTGATCGGAATGCCATCTTCTATGCACAACACGATCGTAACGACATCTGCTGACAGTTTGTATGATTATATCACGAAATAATCACAGGACGGGGAAATAAAAGATTGTAGGTTTAATTTTGGACGCCAGTATATCTGCAGATACCAAGTGGGAACTCTGCGCCGTAGCAATGGAGATACTATCGAAGACAGTGCTGCCATAGCAGAGTTACTAAACACAGCCTTCCGAAATGCCTTCACAAAAGACGACGAAGTAAATATTCCAGAATTCGAATCAAGAACAGCTGCCAACATGAGTAACGTAGAAGTAAATATCCTCTAATTAGAGAAGCAACTTAAATTACTTAATAAAAGCAAGGCTTCTGGTCCAGACTGTATACCAATTAGGTTCCTTTCAGAGTATGCTGATGCATTAGTTCCATATTTGACAATCATATACAACCGTTCGGCCGGCCGGAGTGGCCATGCGGTTCTAGGCGCTACAGTCTGGAGCCGAGCGACCGCTACGGTCGCAGGTTCGAATTCTGCCTCGGGCATGGATGTGTGTGATGTCCTTAGGTCAGTTAGGTTTAATTAGTTCTAAGTTCTAGGCGACTGATGACCTAAGAAGTTAAGTCGCATAGTGCTCAGAGCCATACAACAGTTCGGTTGACGAAAGATCCGTACAAAGACTGCACAGGTCACTCCAATATTCAAGAGCGGTGGCAGGAGTAATCCACTTAATCACAAGTCCATATCATTAAAGTCGATATGCAGCAGGATTCTGGAACATATATTGTGTTCGAACATTATTAATTACCTCGAAGAAAACGGTCTACTCACACACAGTCAACATGGGTTAAGAAAACATCGTTCTTGTGAAACACAACTAGCTCTTTACTCGCACGAGGTGTTGAGTGCTATTGACAAGGGATTTCAGATCGATTCCGTATTTCTGGATTTCCAGAAGGCTTTTGACACTGTACCACACAAGCGGCTAGTAGTGAAATTGCGTGCTTATGGAATATCGACTCAGTTACGTGACTGATTTGTGATTTCCTCTGGGAGAGGTCACAGTTCGTAGTAATAGTCGGAAAGTCATCGAGTAAAACAGAAGTAATTTCTGGCGTTCCCCAAGGTGTCGTGGGCCCTCTGCTGTTCCTTGTCTATATAAACGATTTGGGAGACAATCTGAGCAGCCGTCTTAGGTTGTTTGCAGATGACGCTCTCGTTCATCGACTAATAAAGTCATCAGAAGATCAAAACAAACTGCAAAACGATTTAGAAAAGATATCTGAATGGTGCGAAAATTAGCAGTTGACCCAAAATAACGAAAAGTGTGAGGTCATCCACATGAGTGCAAAAAGGAATTCGTTAAACTTCGGTACACGATAAATCAGTCTAATCTAAAGGCCGTAAACTCAATTAAATACCTAGGTATTACAATTACGAACAACTTAAATTGGAAGGAACACAAAGAAAATGTTGTAGGGAAGGCTAACCAAAGACTGCGTTTTATTGGCAGGACACTTAGAAAATGTAACAGACCTACTAAGGAGACTGGCTACACTACGGTTGTCAGTCGGCTTTCGGAATACTGCTATGCCGGCCTGAGTGGACGAGCGGTTACACGCGCTACAGTCTGGAACCGCGCGACCGCTACGGTCGCAAGTTCGAATCCTGCCTGGGCATGGATGTGTGTGATGTCCTTAGGTTAGTCAGGTTTAAGTAGTTCTAAGTTCTAGGGGACTGATGACCACAGCAGTTAAGTCCCATAGTGCTCAGAGCCCTTTGAACCATTTGAAGAATACTGCTGCGCGGTGTGGGATCCTTACCAGATAGTACTGACGGAGTACATCAAAAAAGTTCAAAGAAGGGCAGCACGTTTTGTATCATCGCAAAATATGGGAGAGCGTGTCACTGAAATGATACAGGATTTGGGCTGGATATCATTAAAAGAAAGGCGTTTTTCGTTGCGACGGAATCTTCTCACGAAATACCAATCACCAACTTTCACCTCCGAATGCGAAAATATTTTGTTGAGGCCGACCTACACAGGGAGAAACGATCATCACGATAAAATAAAGGAAATCACAGCTCGTACGGAAAGATATAGGTCTTCGTCCTTTCCGCGCGCTATACGAGATTGGAATAATAGAGAATTGTGAAGGTGGTTCGATGTACCCTCTGCCAGGCACTTAAATGTGATTTGCAGAGTATCTATGTAGATGTAGATCTAGAATAAGATTGGAAGACCAAAAACGAAGTGCTCGGATTAAAAAGGGTATAAGTCAGGAATGTAGTCTTTCTCCATTACTGTTGACTCTCTACACCGAAGAAGCCATGTCGGAAGCAAAAGAAACATTCAGGAGTGCAGGTTGAAGGAATATCAATTAGAACATTTTCTGATGACATTGCTATCCTCAGTGAAAGTGAAGGATTACTGGGTGTGTTGAACATAATGACCACTTTAATGAGTACAGAATATGGTCTGAGAGTTAACCAAAGAAAGAAAAAAGTAATGATAATTAGCAGAAATTATATTAATGAGAAACGTGACATGGCAATTGGTGATCACTAATTTAAAAAGTGAGTGAGGAAGTATTAGTCGCCGCGCGGGATTAGCCGAGCGGTCTCAGGCGCTGCAGTCATGAACTGTGCGGCTGGTCCCGGCTGAGGTTCGAGTCCTCCCTCGGGCATGGGCGTGTGTGTTTGTCCTTAGGGTAATTTAGGTTAAGTAGTGTGTAAGCTTAGGGACTGATGACCTTAGCAGTTAAGTCCCATAAGTTTTCACATGCATTTGAACATTTGAACATTTTTTGAAGAATTAGTCCATAGAGTACAGAATGTAGACTGAGAGTAAACCGATGGAAGACTAAAGTAATGAACTCGTTTAGCATGGTTGATAGTATATTCGGAGCACGCCTGGGATATTTTAACTTGTATGGGCACCACTGAGGAGACATGGTGAAACATGCCTTTAGATGGACTGTGTCCATGTGGAATACTTGTGTTGTTTCTCAAGTCCATGTCTGCAATTTGGATCTTGATGGACTCTTTTATAAGACGTTTATGTACTCAGTCGTAATACATCACATCAGGGAAACCACTGGCCTCTGGACCTATGTTTACCAGTATTACTTGCTTATTGTCTTCTTCTTGTCTTTTTCGTTTGGACAATAATAACCATCACTCTGTATGAAGGAGAGCTCATACAGAACACTTGTGCCACGCACTATCGAGTACAGTTCCACTGTTTGTGATCCCTGCCTTGTCGCATTTCCTCTCTCTGTAATGCTTACTTCACTGAGGCAATAACGTTAAAATGTATATGGCAGAGGAACTACAGTTTTCGGCTGTGTAACAAGGGAGGGCTACACAATTTTGTGCTGAGTCAGCGGTGGTTATTCTGGTCACATTGCTATGCTAAACTCATTCCAAGATGTGTAGTGAACTGCCTTTTACGATGTTGTCATTGTTTACTTTGCTCATTCACGGTGTAGTTCAGTTTGTACGTTAGATCCGCAGTCCTGGTTTAGAAGAATTCAATGTTTCCAATAAGCGTGCTTTGTGTATTGTAGTAAGCTGTATACATAGTTTAAACGCGGGGGTATTTCAGTTTGAAGTCGGGGGTATTTCATTTTGAACGCGGGGCATTTCATTTTGAAATACATTGTGTTTGTTAAGAGTGGTAGAAATGTCGAACTTTCGATGTTAGAGGCGAGTTTTATACATGAGATTAAAATTGGTAATTCTTGGTGCATTTTAAGGTATAAATTAGATCTGCAGTAGTGCCACGTGCCTGTTTTTGCAATCAGTTTTCATGTGTTTAGATAACTGGTTGTTTGGTTGATTCGGAGGAGGGCACCAAAGAGCGAGGTCATCTGTCCCTATAGTGTCCCTTTTGAAATATTCATGCCGATATATTTGAAGTAAATAAGAAAAGGACTCTGAATAATATTATATGGACATAAACGACAAATTAATAATGAAAATGTATTAGCTTCAAAGAAAGACTATATCGATTGCAATATAATAAGAAGACATTAGTTATATTAGATGAGAACGTAGTTCGTAACGTTCTTCAAACTAACATTATTATCTTTGTCATTATATATAAGAGAAAAAATATATTTAAAATCACTTCGAGCCAGATCATTTCTTCTGCTGTATGTGACGTACGCTTGCTATTGTGAAGTGGTAGCTTTTGTTCTATTTGCTCTCGTATGTAGCGAATAATTCAAGTGTGTATTCTGTGCTTAGTGGAAGTATATTTACAAAAAGTGAGAGCACTGTGTTACTTAAAGAACCCATGCAAATAATTCTGCCTGAATTAATAACTGCAAGAAGTTATTTAGCATTTTCTCAGTCTCTGCGAAGCGAGCAGCGGTGATCTTTGACTGGCAACAATTGGCCGCCATTACGCAGCGTATTTAAATTTATGTTTTTGTGTAACATATAACCACAGCCGGAGCAGAAAGAATTATTTCAAGTTATTCAGTTAGCTAAAGTGCAAAGCTTAACTAATTTTATTTCGCCAAAAAATGCATTCTTTTAAAGATACGATTTATTCTAAGTCAGTGAATGTAGCCTGCATTACATTTCGCTGAAAGCATTTGAAATAATTAGTAGTGAGCCTGTCGCTAATTTGAAACATAATTTAATATTTATCTTTGGCCACCTACGAATCAATATATATATATATATATATATATATATATATATATATATATATATATAAATGCCGCCCGGTAACGTGGGGCTCGATAAAAAAATTATATAGGACCACGTCATAATAAATGAAGCCCAGTATTATTGGGGCAAGACATACTGATTGAGTGTGGATGTGTGTGTGTTTGTGTTTTTTTTTATTAATGTGTATAGTATGTATTCTAATCCTAAACAAATTTCATTTCATGTATAAATTTGACGAACTAGAGTACCGGAGAAGAAAATTTTAGACCCTTAGAGGACGGAGATATAAATAAGAAAAGAAAAGTACCAAGGTAAAGAGCACTAAGCATCACGTCTTGCTACATAGAGCCGTATCATCAGAATACAGTATGGTACAAAGTGAAGTAGATAACAGTTTGTATTTGTAAAAACAACCGTAAGCAAAGGATGATTTTGTGATGTAAAAAGTAGTAACCATTCTTATTGAAGAAATTAGTCTGCATTTGTAGCGTAGAGTAAGTTTTGTAGTGAGTAATGTGACTTTATTGACATAATGGGTAAAGTTGGACGAGTTTTGGAGTTACAACCGGATAATAATACCAACATTCCGAATAATGTTCAGTTGTTGAGTGAAATGGATAGGGGTACGGAGATGCTAGATGTTGACAGTGATCTAAGGGATGAGAACGTAGATACTGTAGTTTCCTGTGAAATGACAGAAAGTATTCAGCACACTGAGGGATCAGAACCGGTAGCTGCTACTAGCAGGGCCAGCGTCAGTGTTCAAAGGAGTGGAGTAACAACGACACCAGTATGTTCACCGAGACCAGATCCATTTGCGGAATTTCTCCGGAAATTAGAAGAAAGAGAGAGATTAAGAGAAAAGGAAAGAGAAGAAAAAGGTAGATTAAGGGTAGCAGAAAGAGATGGAAAAGATAGATTAAGGGAAAACGAAAGAGAAGAAAAAGATAGATTAAGGGAAGCAGAAAGAGATGAAAAAGATAGATTAAGGGAAAAGGAAAGAGAAGAAAATGATAGATGAAGGGAAACAGAAAGAGAAGAAAAGTATAGATTAAGGGAAGAAAAAGCTAGAGAGAGATAAGGTTTTAATGGAAAGTATAAATATGCAGTTTGAGAAGATACAGCTGGAAATAAACGAAATAAAGAAATCCTATACCGAACTGGCAAACATAGTCAGCAGCATGGCACTAGATGTGCAAACGCTGCAACGGCACACACAACTATGAAAGACGAAGTAGCGCAACTCACCAACCGTATGGGAAACCTAGAAATCGTACAGAAAGAAACCATAGAACAGCATTTAACCGAACAAGCACAGAAAGTAGAAAAGGAATTCTAAGAATGGCCAACTGAGAAAGAAAGTCAGATCTCGGAACAAATAGAGAGTAAAGTACAGTCGACGATGCAACAAACCACAGGCGAAACGCGACAAACGCGACAACCCGCAGGTGAAAAAATCGATACGACGTCTAAAACGCCAATACCGCTGTGGCAACAAGTAATCACCCATCAAATTTCCAGAGTCAATCCTGTGTTTTCGCAAACGCTCCAACACAACGGTGATATGGGCGGTAGGAACACGTTTGGAAATGGAAATGGCATGTACGGTTAATATCAACAAGCAAATATTTCAGAAAAAGATAACATGCATGTACACGGAAGTATTTCCGTATCAGGTGGGGACAGCTTCTCCTTCCATAAGTAGTAGCATTGACGAAAGCTTAATCAAACACAGGTAATTTCAAGTCTCCAATGCGGAAAAGAAAACTGTACTCCCTTTGATCTTTATAAAAGAATTTAGAAATGTGTTACCCAGTGCGTGGAATGACCGTCAAAAGATCCAATTTGTTATAGCGCACATCCAAGGTGACGCTGCCCTATGGGCAAACGAAATAATAGATAATTCTCATAATGTAGCACAGTTCGAAAGATCATTTTTGGAGAGATATTGGTCTAAAGCGGTTCAAGAACGCCTCAGAACCGAAGTTTATAGCCCAAAGATATACAACCAAAAGCAAGACACGCTTCGAAAATATTTCGAGAAATTCATTAATAAAACCAGATATTGGGACGAGCCCATATCAGCACGTGATGTAATCAGGATATTAAAATTGCGATTGCCATGTCATATTCGTGACAAGCTGATTAATATGCCCGTAGATGAATTTGAAAGATATTTATCTGTATTAGACGAAATCGATGTATCGCAAGAAGAAAGCAGGACGAATAGGGACAGAGAAAACGGGAACTTTTCGCCACGCAGATATGGGAATCGAAATGATAATACTAATAATCCTAAGTTTGGAAACAACGGCAAAGAAAACCCACATGCAGATCAGAATAGCAAAAATGGATATGAACAAACACCTGACAATAAGAAACGTAGATCGGAAGAAAGATAGCATCCCAGATACAACAGCTACCAGAATAACAAACGCAGGTCGAATGAAGGTCAATGGCCTAACCTTAGTAATAACGCGAATAACCATAACTATCCGGTGCAGTGGATGCAAGCTTCAATGCCACAACCACCGCATGTCAACAATAATACCTACCAATGTGACAACCGCAATTCCATACAGAATGCAAGTGCCATACCCCAACCATGGACAGACAATAACAGTAGCATAAGAATCGTTAAGATGACAGGTGAAGGCAGCAATAACATTGCGCGACCGTCAAACGAGAAACGACCACAATAAGCTCCCAATTGTTGGCCGACGGACAGATACGGGCACATCTAGAAGTAATGCACATGACAATATACGACTGCTGAGGTACCAGGAGGGAAATAGTACGCAACAGGATTTGTTAACCAAACCAAACAAATGTAATAACACAGAAGTAGATGTAGTGCACACCATTGTAAAAGCAAGAATCAATGAAATTCCGATAGAAATATATATACACTCCTGGAAATTGAAATAAGAACACCGTGAATTCATTGTCCCAGGAAGGGGAAACTTTATTGACACATTCCTGGGGTCAGATACATCACATGATCACACTGACAGAACCACAGGCACATAGACACAGGCAACAGAGCATGCACAATGTCGGCACTAGTACAGTGTATATCCACCTTTCGCAGCAATGCAGGCTGCTATTCTCCCATGGAGACGATCGTAGAGATGCTGGATGTAGTCCTGTGGAACGGCTTGCCATGCCGTTTCCACCTGGCGCCTCAGTTGGACCAGCATTAGTGCTGGACGTGCAGACCGCGTGAGACGACGCTTCATCCAGTCCCAAACATGCTCAATGGGGGACAGATCCGGAGATCTTGCTGGCCAGGGTAGTTGACTTACACCTTCTAGAGCACGTTGGGTGGCACGGGATACATGCGGACGTGCATTGTCCTGTTGGAACAGCAAGTTCCCTGGCCGGTCTAGGAATGGTAGAACGATGGGTTCGATGACGGTTTGGATGTACCGTGCACTATTCAGTGTCCCCTCGACGATCACCAGTGGTGTACGGCCAGTGTAGGAGATCGCTCCCCACACCATGATGCCGGGTGTTGGCCCTGTGTGCCTCGGTCGTATGCAGTCCTGATTGTGGCGCTCACCTGCACGGCGCCAAACACGCATACGACCATCATTGGCACCAAGGCAGAAGCGACTCTCATCGCTGAAGACGACACGTCTCCATTCGTCCCTCCATTCACGCCTGTCGCGACACGACTGGAGGCGGGCTGCACGATGTTGGGGCGTGAGCGGAAGACGGCCTAACGGTGTGCGGGACCGTAGCCCAGCTTCATGGAGACGGTTGCGAATGGTCCTCGCCGATACCCCAGGAGCAACAGTGTCCCTAATTTGCTGGGAAGTGGCGCTGCGGTCCCCTACGGCACTGCGTAGGATCCTACGGTCTTGGCGTGCATCCGTGCGTCGCTGCGGTCCGGTCCCAGGTCGACGGGCACGTGCACCTTCCGCCGACCACTGGCGACAACATCGATGTACTGTGGAGACCTCACGCCCCACGTGTTGAGCAATTCGGCGGTACGTCCACCCGGCCTCCCGCATGCCCACTATACGCCCTCGCTCAAAGTCCGTCAACTGCACATACGGTTCACGTCCACGCTGTCGCGGCATGCTACCAGTGTTAAAGACTGCGATGGAGCTCCGTATGCCACGGCAAACTGGCTGACACTGACGGCGGCGGTGCACAAATGCTGCGCAGCTAGCGCCATTCGACGGCCAACACCGCGGTTCCTGGTGTGTCCGCCGTGCCGTGCGTGTGATCATTGCTTGTACAGCCCTCTCGCAGTGTCCGGAGCAAGTATGGTGGGTCTGACACACCGGTGTCAATGTGTTCTTTTTTCCATTTCCAGGAGTGTAGATACAGGAGCTACTACAAATGTTATGAGCTATCATCTTTTTAAAACCCTGAGTCAAAACCCTCAAATTGCCTACATGCCCAGTAAGAACTGTCGTGTTACTGGAGCCATTTGTGCACAGGCACAACTCATTCAATACCAGGGGTGGGTAGATTCATGCCTGGGAAAGGAAAACATAAAATGTGCCTTTCTAGTGGTTGAAGGATTGCGACTTTCTTAGCGCGACTTAGCGCGAGAAAGGCACAAATTGATCTCTCAAGCGGAAAGATTTGCCTATTGAATGTAAACAAACAAATTGTGCTGGATCTGCCGCGAACAGAAAGTATCCCTGGTAAAGATTGCCAAAGCATGCAAGTTAAAAGCGGAGGGCTGCCAATTTTAGAAGTAAGTAGCGACTTGAGGGGACAAGAAGAGTATTATGCAGATGTAGTTCCTTATGAAACATTTAGCTGGACAAAAACCACTGACGGCAAAGTACAAGAATCAGTTTATTTGACCGGATCACAACGCCAACAACTTATACAGTTATTAAACCATTATAGTGAAGTATTTTCCGAAAGACCTGGAATCATCAAAGGGTACGAGTACAATATAGATGTGTTTTCCCACGAAATATACTGCCAAGCTTCATATTCTGTTCCGTGGACTAACGGGAGGATTAAAGGATTATACCCTCACAAAGACCTAAAGAGATTTATTGAACCTGGAAACATAGCATAAGTAATTTATTGTGTTTTATGTCTAGTATGTAAGTTTTGGAAACATTTAGTACATATTTTGTGTAGTATAAGAATTGTGTTTCATGTTTGAGTTTTGAATGTAATAGGTGTGATGCATATGTAAATGAATGATTAACCTATCAACATTTAAATGAATATAGAGAAGTTAAAGGACCTTAAGTCCGATGATGAAATTAGCTTAAAACAATACCTATAAATACGATCTGTCTTTCAACCATTCGTAGGATTAGTACGTATAGAGTTCGATATGTGCCATGATGAATATTAGTGAATGTAATGAATATTGCAATTTGGCATGGGAATAGTGACCACTAAATGAGAGATGTACGCATCATAATGATATAAACACCACGTGACATCTATGATGCTGTATTGTAGAATCATCGGAACGGAACATTTGAGAGTATAGCATAACTCAGTTTAACAGCTTTTCAAATATCATTTCAAACGTCATTGTAGGATACGCGTTTACGCTAATGGTTTATGAAGCAAGAGAATGCGTAGCGGTCCTAATCATAACTTGAATATACAGGGTGTTACAAAAAGGTACGGCCAAACTTTCAGGAAACATTCCTCACACACAAAGAAAGAAAATATGTTATGTGGACAAGTGTCCGGAAACGCTTACTCTCCATGTTAGAGCTCATTTTATTACTTCTCTTCAAATCACATTAATCATGGAATGGAAACACACAGCAACAGATCGTACCAGAGTGACTTCAAACACTTTGTTACAGGAAATGTTCAAAATATCCTCCGTTAGCGAGGATACATGCATCCACCCTCCGTCGCATGGAATCCCTGATGCGCTGATGCAGCCCTCGAGAATGGCGTATTGTATCGCAGCCGTCCTCAATACGAGCACGAAGAGTCTCTACATTTGGTACCGGGGCTGCGTAGACAAGAGCTTTCAAATGCCCCCATAAATGAAAGTCAAGAGGGTTGAGGTCAGGAGAGCGTGGAGGCCATGGAATTGGTCCGCCTCTACCAATCCATCGGTCACCGAATGTGTTGTTGGGAGCGGACGAACACTTCGACTAAAATGTGCAGGAGCTCCATCGTGCATGTACCACATGTTGTGTCGTACTTGCCGTACAGGTAGAGTATCCCGTACGAAATCATGGCGGTGAATTGCGGAAGTACAGTACATACTGACGAAACTAAAATGAGCTCTAACATGGAAATTAAGCCTTTCCAGACACATGTCCACATAACATCTTTTCTTTATTTGTGTGTGAGGTATGTTTCCTGAAAGTTTGGCCTTACATTTTTGTAACACCCTGTGTAATATGACAAATTTGTTAACAATAAGCGTAAAAAAATATCGCAAAGTCTTGCCAGAGTCCGTTACATATACACTCCTGGAAATGGAAAAAAGAACACATTGACACCGGTGTGTCAGACCCACCATACTTGCTCCGGACACTGCGAGAGGGCTGTACAAGCAATGATCACACGCACGGCACAGCGGACACACCAGGAACCGCGGTGTTGGCCGTCGAATGGCGCTAGCTGCGCAGCATTTGTGCACCTCCGCCGTCAGTGTCAGCCAGTTTGCCGTGGCATACGGAGCTCCATCGCAGTCTTTAACACTGGTAGCATGCCGCGACAGCGTGGACGTGAACCGTATGTGCAGTTGACGGACTTTGAGCGAGGGCGTATAGTGGGCATGCGGGAGGCCGGGTGGACGTACCGCCGAATTGCTCAACACGTGGGGCGTGAGGTCTCCACAGTACATCGATGTTGTCGCCAGTGGTCGGCGGAAGGTGCACGTGCCCGTCGACCTGGGACCGGACCGCAGCGACGCACGGATGCACGCCAAGACCGTAGGATCCTACGCAGTGCCGTAGGGGACCGCACCGCCACTTCCCAGCAAATTAGGGACACTGTTGCTCCTGGGGTATCGGCGAGGACCATTCGCAACCGTCTCCATGAAGCTGGGCTACGGTCCCGCACACCGTTAGGCCGTCTTCCGCTCACGCCCCAACATCGTGCAGCCCGCCTCCAGTCGTGTCGCGACAGGCGTGAATGGAGGGACGAATGGAGACGTGTCGTCTTCAGCGATGAGAGTCGCTTCTGCCTTGGTGCCAATGATGGTCGTATGCGTGTTTGGCGCCGTGCAGGTGAGCGCCACAATCAGGACTGCATACGACCGAGGCACACAGGGCCAGCACCCGACATCATGGTGTGGGGAGCGATCTCCTACACTGGCCGTACACCACTGGTGATCGTCGAGGGGACACTGAATAGTGCACGGTACATCCAAACCGTCATCGAACCCATCGTTCTACCATTCCTAGACCGGCCAGGGAACTTGCTGTTCCAACAGGACAATGCACGTCCGCATGTATCCCGTGCCACCCAACGTGCTCTAGAAGGTGTAAGTCAACTACCCTGGCCAGCAAGATCTCCGGATCTGTCCCCCATTGAGCATGTTTGGGACTGGATGAAGCGTCGTCTCACGCGGTCTGCACGTCCAGCACGAACGCTGGTCCAACTGAGGCGCCAGGTGGAAATGGCATGGCAAGCCGTTCCACAGGACTACATCCAGCATCTCTACGATCGTCTCCATGGGAGAATAGCAGCCTGCATTGCTGCGAAAGATGGATATACACTGTACTAGTGCCGACATTGTGCATGCTCTGTTGCCTGTGTCTATGTGCCTGTGGTTCTGTCAGTGTGATCATGTGATGTATCTGACCCCAGGAATGTGTCAATAAAGTTTCCCCTTCCTGGGACAATGAATTCACGGTGTTCTTATTTCAATTTCCAGGAGTGTATAATGTAAAAATTACCAGTATGAAAAAACTTAACAGGAAGTGAAAACTGCTCTGTAAAGTTGGTATAGGATATTTCTGTATATAACCAGACATTTGTGTCACTATATAAACTCACAAACCAAGAATCATGTAATGCAATTTTGTCAAAGTCATGCTGTAAGCCATACTAACAAGAACTGTAACAGTGTGTTGGTATTTGCGAATGAAGTGAGGACGTTGGGAACAGTATTGGTGATAAACCTGTACGGTGAACACTTACGTGCTGTGCAACGTTAGCCGTACGAAGTACAAATATTCTCCAAACGTTTATGTGCAGTGAAATCAAACGCAAAACTGGGATCAGCGCGTATTTTGCAGACAATAATTTTAGTTTGGACGCTACCATCAGGGTTCCAGCAACATTAAGATGCTATTCACAGCGTAGTGGGACGTTAATAAACGACGACTACGGTGAGACAGCATCGGACACTGAGACACTGAGACTCCATGCGAATTATTTGCATCAGAGATGTGCAGGACTTAATCAGGCATCATATATCCTGCAACATTCAGCACCAATTCGGGAAAGTAAACCAAAAATGATAATTGACAGAGCATGTGCCTCGACGACGCAATATTGTACGTTAGTCCGTTCATACCCGCAGCTGTAACATCTAATGAAAACAGTTACTCTAACATTTGTGCATTTGTTGCATGCTTCGACCGAGACAACATCCTCTCCTCTGCTGAGTACGTGAGCGAGCGGTGCGTAACCACGCAACAATGCTGACGCACTAAGCGGACAGAACAAAGTCAGTCCGTGACTCGATTCCTGACCGCCGGTTCCAGACAGGAGTGGCAAGCCGGTTTCCAGCCGACTTTCCATAGCAACGGGCACGAGACATCACGATTGCGCGATACAACGCCCTCGACACTACCACGCGAAGAGAAATACGCCAATTACAACCACCTTTAACATTTTGAGGAACTCATAAAAGAACACGACTCAATAAAAATGAACACTATTAAGTGATACCTTCGTATTTGCTCTTTTTCAGAAAGACTGTTTGTATGTGATTTATGTACCTGTAATGGGTAAAATCTATTATCTCTGCCGAGGTTTTTCTGGGGTTTCCCTGCTGCCAGCGTCCAAATGGAAGAGCTTATTGTACTGTATTTACCCCCAGTTATGATGTATGAAAGATACTAAATGAATAGACCTAAACGCACAAGACTGTGAGTGAAGTGAGCGAAGGTTATAACGACATAAAAGTAACACTTGTGGTCCACCAGGACCAAACATTTGGGAAGTGTGTTCCTTGTAGCCCAGGGGGCTGTATAGTGTCCCTTTTGAAATATTCACGCCTATTTGAAGTAAATAATAAAAGGACTCTGAATAATATTAGATGGACATAAACGGCAAATTAATTGTGAAAATATATTAAATTAGCTTCAAAGAAAGACCATATTGATTGCAATGTAATAAAAAGACATTATTTACGTTAGATGAGATCGTAGTGCGTAACGTTCTTGAAACTAACATTATTATATTTGTCATTATATATAAGAGAAAACAGTTCTTTAAAATCAGTTCGAGCCAGATCATTTCTTCTGCTGTATGTAAGGTATGCTTGCAATTGTAAAGCGGTAGCTTTTGTTCTATTTGTTCTCGTACGTAGCGAATAATTCAAGTGTATTCTGTGCTTAGTGGAAATATATTTACAAAAAGTCAGTGCATTGTGTTACTTAAAGAATCCATGCAAACAATTCTTCCTGAATTAATAATTGCAAGAATTTATTTAGCATTTTCTCAGTCTCTGCGAAGCGAGCAGCGGTGATCTTTGACTGGCAAAAATTGGCCGCCATTACGCGGCGTATTTAAATTTATTTTTTTGTGTAACATATAACCACAGCCGGAGCAGAAAGAATCATTTCAATTTATTCAATTAACTAAAGTGCGAAACTTCACTAATTTTATTTCGTCAAAAAATGCATACTTTCAAAGACACGATTTATTCCATCTCAGTGAATTTAGCCTGCATTACGGTAAACCTAAATCATGATGGCCGGGAGCAGGTTTGAAACGTCGTCCTCCCAAATACGAGTCCCGTGTGCTAACCACTGCGCCACCTAGCTCTGTATTTAGAGGAATTTAATGTCCAGTACAAAGATCTAACTATAGGCGCCTACTTATCTATAATGACCAGGCTGTACATAATAAGTAACAAAGGCTATTTAGATGCATAGATATTTAATTTGAAGATCCATAGAGTTTGAAAAGTGTGAGAAATCTAACATATTTCGAGAAATAATAGAATTTCATTTTATTGTTCGAATTTTTGTATAGTTCTGTAAATATACTTACGTATTTCGATACTGCATGCATGTGTGTGTGTGTTTTGTGTTATTGTAACCGATAACGGATAAATGAAATGAAATGAAATGATCGTATCGCACTGTTGGCCGGGAGGCCCCATGCGGGGGAGTTCGGCCGCCGTATTGCAAGTCCTTTTTTAGTGGACGCCACTTCGGCGACTTGCGAGTCAACGATGATGAAAATGATGATGAAGGACACACAACACCCAGTCCCCTGCCGGAAATCGAACCCTGGCCCCTCGCGTGGTAGGCGGAAACGCTACCGCTACGCTATGGAGGAGGACAACTGATAAATAATTTTATCAAAGGGTTTACTTCTGAGGTGTCGACTCTGTCTTGTTTCACCATCTTCTTTAGACTGTTTCAACCCTGTCATTTTCTTTGCTTGTAACACAATTCTAAATATAAGAAAATTTTTCCTTGTCTGTCACGAAAAAAAAAACATGCAGTTCAAGTGCTACATCGCACTAATATCGTCAAAACACCTTCTTCCTTCCTTCAGTTTTTTTGTCTTTTGGCTATGTTGTGTGTGTGTGTGTGTGTGTGTGTGTGTGTGTGTGTGTGTGTGTGTGTGTATGTATGTGTGTGTGTGTGTGTGTGTGTGTGTGTGTGTATGTGTGTGTGTGTATATGTATGTGTTTGTGTGTGTGTGTGTGTTTCTTTGTATTTTCACATCGTATATTTTTATTAGATATCGGTGTTATTTAATAACTGATTATAGGAATTACTGTACAGTCCATAAACTTTTACAGAGCCTTGGCACCATATTTTCAACTGGTAAATATCCCATCCTTTGTTGAAAGATGATATTGTAGACAACCTCTTGTAGGCTTCAGTCATTCATAATAAAAACATTAACTGTCAAGCAATATCATCGATTATATTTTTCTTTGTCCCTCTTAAAGTGGTGCTCGAAATGAATGCAGAAGTCGAAATATTTAATTTGAGTGTGTATGGTGGCTTACACCAAGAGAAAGTCTAATTAGCAACATTCTTCTAGTCAATTAAACTGCCTATTTGCTTATGTGTTTCTCTGATTGGTGTAATATTTTTAGCTAACATACATTTTCTGCAATTATAAGGCTAGCAAGGTTACTTTTACGACATCAGTCTTTTAGGGCTAACTTCTAATATCGACTGTTAGTTTGTAATAGTATTTGTAACTACTTAGTCATTGAAGTAGCACTGGAGTAGTTAATCATACTTTAGGCATTATTTTCACTGATATGTATGTGTGCATGAGAACTAAAACTGTGATACTTGATGTAAACATTGAACTTCTTTGCATTTCAGATGTATTTTTTCCAGTCATTTTAGACTTATATTATATACTTGAAAAGTGTCATACACGTGGAAAATAGTTACTTTGAGGCTCTTTTGTGTCTTAAAACAAGCATGGTACTTACATCGTACTATGGATGTCGCAACATGTTGGCGATGCCTTGATTAAAGCAGCAAATGACTATATTTCACGTTTTTGAAGTTCTGTGGAATACTATATAAAGTAAAATTCATCTTTGACAGCTGCATATTACTAATTCGCTAGTTACATAAGATATGCCAATGTTGGTTTTTAACTACGAATATTTACGGAGAGTACGTTTTACACTCATTTTCTTATTCCATAATAAGTTTACCTGCCTGTACAGCAGGCCACATGTATTAAGGCATGAGTATAGCACTGTGGTATTTACTTTTTTGTTCGCAATCATGTTTCTGAAGCCAATCTGACGTAAAGGCTGCACTTTTTTGCGATGTTGATGCAATAATTTGAGGTTCTCTTGTGGCTTACAATAAGGTGAAGCAATTGGACATCGAACCTTTTACCTGTGCAACCATCTGTTGACAAAGACAAGCAACAAGGGGTTTTATTTAACAAAAAAAAAATGGTTCAAATGGCTCTGAGCACTATGGGACTCAAATCTGAGATCATTAGTCCCCTAGAACTTAGAACTAGTTAAACGTAACTAACCTAAGGACATCACACACATCCTTGCCCGAGGCAGGACTCGAACCTGCGACCGTAGCTGTCTCGCGGTTCCAAACTGCAGCGCCCAGAACAGTACGGCCACTTCGGCCGGCTTTATTTCACATTTTTGAAGTTTTTCTGAATAGTATTCAAAATAAAACTCATGTTTGAAAACTGTGTATTAATTACTTTGGCTAAGCAACATTTGCTTTTAACTATTAATGAAGAGTGTTTTCTATACTTATGCTAATATTCCATAACGAATTGTATATAACTTCCAATGAAATTCACTGATGCGACAGGTGAGCCAGTTCATGAACGGATTTTTAAGTCAGTAATGAAAATGTAGTTAACATTTTCGTCATTCTATGCAATGCGCTTTTCTAAGTGTGTGACATACTTCTTCTTAAGTAATTCACGTCGTTCGGATAATTTTGAGAGCAGCCCAGATGGCGATACATCTTAACTGACTTTTTCATTTTAATGGTATCTAAAATGCAAGGCTCTGATTGGAGGAGAGAAGAGGGAGTTATTATGTTATACAATGCGTGGGTGTTTGGGTGTGCTTCTGAAATGCAGAGGAAAACATCTTACATACATATCTTTCACTGCCATAAAAAACCTTTGTCCTGTATGTGTTTGGGTGTGTGTGTGCGTGTGTGTGTGTGTGTGTGTGTGTGTGTGTGTGTGTGTTTGTGTGAGCGCGTGATTGTGTAATTCACAGGCAACTTTGCCCTTGCATAAAAAGTTCTCGGTTTACTTGCCGCGACAGATTTGGATAAACTCCCGACGTTTCGATGACTACCTCCGAAATCTTCGTCAGGGGTAAAAATGTCAGTTTCCAACAGCGTCGATCTTTTTTAATTTGTTTTTATTTTCCCGCCATCTTACATTTTTAAAATTCACATCAGCACCATCTGTTGTTTTCTTTTAATTTCTGACCAATTTCCCTCCTATTTTTAAATTTTCCGACAGCCGCAATTTTTGATTTTTTATTTTCCAATGCGACTGCAGTGCCACCTAGCAGTGAAAGCGTGTGATGTGCACCGGGTTCGCCACAAATATGTTAATGAAGTTCAGTATGTGGAACCTGAATAAGTAGAAATGTAATTAGTTGGTGTGACACTTTACTAATACGAAGTCTGTGAATCACATACATAGGCGATAGTGATTTACGTATTGAGTCAATTATTCTGGTTAGAAGAAGAGCATTCTCGATTCTTTCAAGAGATTTAAATTTCATTCTGAGGAGATTCTAAATTTCGTCTCTGTAGATTTTGCTATAAAATAATGATATCTGATGATTGACAGACGCGCGTGAGTGCTGGAAGTGAGAGTATCAGATTGTCTCTCGTTTTCGATTAGCCAATGAGAAACGAGAGAGTTCGCGCGTTTTTGTGGCGAGACGCTGGAGCTTGGGTGTGGCTGAGGGAAAGATGGCACCCAGTCGTGTTCGATTTAGGTCATGCGGTGCTGTGCCCCGGTGAAAATAATTTGAGGTAATTTTCAGTTTTGTAGCTGTTACAGCTTCGGGTAAAGTAAGTCATGCCCGGGAGTTTGCATTACGCATAGGATAAGTTGCGATTATTTATTAAGTACTGCCTACTACGAGTGAATGCTTCATTGTAAAAGGAACTGTGATGTTTATACGTAGACCTGGACTTGATGGTGAAGTTATGTAACTCAAACCTGCAATGTGTTAGAGTTTCCAGATCTGATACGTTTCCTTCAGTAATTAGCTAAACCTGAACTGAAACTTTTGTTTATTCACACACACTTATGATACAGTTGATTTATCGTCTCCTGCTGAAGGACAATACACCGAAAGATGGGTAGGAAAACTTTACAGAAATAAATAGTCGACCCTCCGCAAAGGCAACCTCCTCCATGCACAGCCCAGTGGCGAGCCGAGTACGTATGTAATGTAGGTGTTGATGAAGAGGTACTCAATGTGAAACGACAGCACCAATTTGGAAGAACTGCATGAAATCGTAATTCACCTCTGAACGCATACCATTGAAAAACACTATGTCGTCGATTCTTAAGGGTTTTTTACAGTGCGGCGCCCGAACGAAAACATATTACGGCAAAAGATAAAGAACGGTCAAATATTTGGGCCTTCCTTGTAGCCAGTGGGAGAGTGCCATTGAACGTTCAACAAACAACAACAGGAGACGCTTGAAGTGAGGTGCCCGCATCTCGTGGTCGTGCGGTAGCGTTCTCGCTTCCCACGCCCGGGTTCCCGGGTTCGATTCCCGGCGGGGTCAGGGATTTTCTCTGCCTCGTGATGATTGGATGTTGTGTGCTGTCCTTAGGTTAGTTAGGTTTAAGTAGTTCTAAGTTCTAAGGGACTGATGACCATAGATGTTAAGTCCCATAGTGCTCAGAGCCATTTTTTTTATTTATTTATTTTTATTTTTTTTAAGTGAGGTGTTGAGCTTTACAGTGCACAATGCTGTAAAGAAGAAGAGGCGTGGCATATTAAGCGAAGTCATTGTTCTCCTACACGGCAGTGCAGCACCTCACACAGCGCGCTCAACACAAGCTTTGATTCAGAGTTTTCACACCAATATTCAAGAAGGGAAATAGGAGTGAGCCATTGAGTTACAGACCCATATCACTGACCTCAATTTGCAGTAGGAGTTTGGAGCATATACTGTACTCGAACATTATGAATCACCTTGAAGAAAATGACTTATTGATTCATAACCAACACGGATTCAGATAATATCGTTCTTGTGCAACTCTTTATTCCCATGAAGTAATGAGTGCTGGCGACGAGGGATCTCAGATTTCCAGAAGGCTTTTGATACCGTTCCTCAAAAGCGACTATTAATCAAATTGAGTGCTTATGGAGAATCGTCTCAGTTGTGTGACTGGATTCATTTTCTCTCAGAGAGGTCACAGTTCGTAGTGACAGACGGTAAATCATCGTGCAGAACAGAAGTGATATCTGGCGTTCCGCAAGGTAGTGTCATAGGCCCTCTGCTGTTCCTCATATACATAAATGATCTAGGTGATAATCTGAGCAGCCCCCTTAGATTGTTTGCAGATGATGCTATAATTTACCGTCTAGTAAAATCATCAGACGATCAATTCCAATTACAAAATGATCTAGAGAGAATTGCCGGCCAGAGTGGCCGTGCGGTTCTAGGCGCTACAGTCTGGAGCAGAGCGAGCGCTACGGTCGCAGGTTCGAATCCTTCCTCGGGCATGGATGCGTGTGATGTCCTTAGGTTAGTTAGGTTTAATTAGTTCTAAGTTCTAGGCGACTGGTGAACTCAGAAGTTAAGTCGCATTGTGCTCAGAGCCATTTTCTAGAGAGAATTTCTGTGTGGTACGAAAAGTGGTAGTTGGCACTAAATAAACAAAAGTGCGAGGTCATCCACATGGCGGGCCAGAGTGGCCGAGCGGTTCTAGGTGCTACAGTCTGGAACCGTGCGACCGCTGCGGTCGCAGGTTCGAATCCTGCCTTGGGCATTGATGTGTGTGATGTCCTTAGGCTAGTTAGGTTTAAGTACTTCTACGTTCTAGGGGACTGATGTCCACAGCAGTTAAGTCCCATTGCGCTCAGAGCCATTTGAACCAACCATTTGATCCACATGGGTACTAAAAGAAATCCGATAAATTTTGAGTATACGATAAATTGCACGAATCTAAGGGCTGTCAATTCGACTAAATAGCTAGGAATTACAAATACGATCAACTTTGGTTGGCGACCATGGCAGGATTTCATATACGAAAAAAAAAAAAATTTTCTCCTATACATTACAGAGTTCAGACCATCTCTGCTTGGTGTAGAATATCCTCACTATAACAGGAATGGACAGAAGGTAATGTTTTAAGTTCTGTCGATGTCTTCGTCATTTGTAATAGACTGAGAACTTTGATTATACACAGTTGTGAAATAATTGGGTGATTATTTAAGAATCGGTGCAGGTATTCCTCTTTAGTGACTTCGAAGCACAGAGAGTCTGCGTTAGGATGGTGTGACGGAAACTGAGCCACTTTGCCCCAAGTTACAGTCTAGTATTGTGCGCAACACGGTCGGCTCGCGGCTGCTGTGTCAGCCGAGGTGCCGCTACCAGCGCTCGCTGTACAGGAAGGCGAGCGATCCGGCGGAAGTCTGCGATGACGCACGCGGAGCACCCGCGCAGAATGCGGGCACACGTGGCCACCACGTGCCAGATGACCGCCGTGCTCGGCCCGCCTCGTCGGCCGCTCTGCAGAAGAGGGGGCACTTCAGAACTGGCGTGGATGGACTCGAATTTGTTGACCTGTCTCTAATACAGTTACTAGAATCGCGAGTCGTAACGCTAAAGAAGTCTCGTAGCCGCCTAGGAGTCTGTGGTGATTATGAATATTTCGTGACACAGTAAAATTAGTGCCCATCTGAAAAGATGCTTTGAATACTGCTGTCGTACAGATTTTTATTTGACACTACATTTTTTTTACGTTGCAGGCGCAATACTTCTCACCGATATTCGGTGACATCATTTCAAGACTCTGCATGTTCACCCCACTATGCGTACGTTAATTTCTGCGATTCTCATTCAACTGATAGGGTGATTACGCCAAAATTCAATTGTTGGCAGCGCAGTGTTTTACTACGATCGTAAACTAAACAAAGAAAAGTGCGAGGTCATCCACATGGGTACTAAAAGATCCGATACATTTTGGGTATACAAAAAATCGCACGAATCTAAGGGCTGTCAATTCGACTAAATAGCTAGGAATTACAAATACGATCAACTTAAATTGGAAAGACCACCTAGTTAATATTGTGGGGAAGGCGAAACAAAGACTGCGCTTTGTTGGCAGAACTTTTACAAGATGCGACAAACCCACTAAAGGGACAGCCTACATTACATTCGTCCGTCCTCTGCTGGAATATTGCTGCGCGGTGTGGGATGCTTACCAGGTAGGATTGACGGATGACACCGAAAAAGTGCAAAGAAGGGCAGCTCGTTTCGTGTTATTGCGCAACAGGGGTGAGAATGTCACTGATATGATACGCGATTTGGGGTGGCAGTCACTGAAACACAGGTGGTGTTCTCTGCGGCGAGATCTATTTACGAAATTTCAATCACCAACTTTCTCTTCCGAATGCGAAAATCTTTTGTTGACACCCACGTACGTAGGGAGAAATAATCATCACAAGTAAGAGAAATCAGAGATCGAACGGAAAGATTTAGGTGTTCCTTTTTCCCACGCTCCATTTGAGAGTGAGATGGTAGAGAAGTAGTATGAAAATGGTTCATGAACCCTCTGCCAGGCAGAGTAACCATGTAGATGTAGATGTAAATGCAGGTTTTGAAGCGTCCTTCATACACTTCACATCTTCCGTCATGCGGGTTCCACCTTTTCGGCAAGCTGAAACAACGTCTAGGAAGTAAGAGATTTGCCAACGATAAGAACATTCATACAGCGGTTCGTGAAAGGTTCCGCGAGCAAGGGGCAGATATGTATCGTTCAGGGGTTGAACGATTGCTACAATGGTACGAGCGTTGTTTACATCGAATTTTAACTGTGTTATTAAATGATGACGTGTATGTGTGCCATTTTGAAGTATAGTGTAGCATTCAATAGAAGTTACTCGGTCTGTCGTAATGATGGATGACATACACTTCTGGCCATTAAAATTGCTACACCAAGTGAAACGTCCCCTTTGAACAATTATACATCATCATCATCATCATCATCATCATTTACGACTGAGTATGCCTTTCAGCGTTCAGTCTGGAGCATAGCCCCCCTTATACAGTTCCTCCATGATCCTCCATGATATACATGACTGTGCTTAAACTGACACACAATATTTTTAGCGCAACGCAATCTGACTTTCAAAAATCCCTACAAAAGAATGGCCCTGACTAACATTAACCTATACCTTTCACAAATCACTTACCTCACAAAAATCTTCGTTACTCGAACTACTGCAATACAGCGAGCGCCACTACTGCCAGCTAAATAAAAGATTCAAACTACGGAAGGCACTAACTACTGATAGACATAGTTAGCAAATGAAAGACTTTAATAGAGAACAAACAATGTATTTACCTCAATAGTGTTCAAAAGTCATAATGTATATAGCAGTTCATGATATCCAGTATTGCAAATTTCAAAACTCCGCCATTTCTCTCCTCACATCCACCACTGATGGCGGCTCACCTCCAACTGCGCAACGCTACACGCTGTTAACATCCAACTGCCCAACACTATAATGGCAGACAACAATGCAAACTAGCCACAGACTGCACACAGCACAGCCAGTTATTTTCATACAGAGCGCTACGTAACGTTGCCAATAAGAAAACATAAACAGCCTACTTACACAAGAAGAAATGCAGACGATAAACGGGTATTCATTGATCAAATATATTATACTAGAACTGACGTGTGATTACATTTTCACGCAATTTGGGTGCATAGATCCTGATAAATCAGCACCCATAACAACCACCTCTGACCGTAATAACGGCCTTGATACGCCTGGGCATTGAGTCAAACAGAGCTTGGATGGCGTGTACAGGTACAGCTGCCCATGCAGCTTCAACATGATACCACAGTTCATCAAGAGTAGTGACTGGCGTATAGTGACGAGCCAGTTGCTATGCCACCATTGATCAGACGTTTTCAATTGGTGAGAGATAAGGAGAATGTGCTGGCCAGGGCAGCAGTAGAACATTTTCTGTATCCACAAAGGCCCTTACAGGACCTGCAACATGCGGTCGTGCATTATCCTGCTGAAATGTAGGGTTTAGCAGGGATGGAATGAAGGGTAGAGCCACGGGTCGTAACACATCTGAAATGTAACGTCCACTGTTGAAAGTGCCGTCTATGCGAACAAGAGGTGACCGAGACGTGTAACCAATGGCACCCCATACCATCACGCCGGGTGATACGCGAGTATGGTGATGACGAATACACGCTTCCAATGTGCGTTCACCGCGATTCGCCATATACGGATGCTACCGTCATGATGCTGTAAACAGAACATGGGTTCATCAGAAAAAATGACGTTTTGCCATTCGTGCACCCAGGTTCGTCGATGAGTACACCATCGCAGACGCTCCTGTCTATGATGCAGCGTCAAGGGTAACCGCAGCCATGGTCTCCGAGCTGATAGTCCATGCTGCTCGAAACGTCGTCGAACTGTTCGTGCAGATGGTTGTTGTCTTGTAAACGTCCCCATCTGTTGACTCAGGGATGGAGACGTGGCTGCACGATCCGTTACAGCCATGCGGATAAGATGCCTGTCATCTCAACTGCTAGTGATACGAGGCCGTTGGGATCCAGCACGGCGTTCCGTATTACCCTCCTGAACCCACCGATTCCATATTCTGCTAACAGTCATTGGATCTCGACCAACGCGAGCAGCAATGTAGCGATACGATAAACGGCAATCGCGATAGGCTACAATCCGACCTTTATCAAAGTCGGAAAGGTGATGGTACTCATTTCTCCTCCTTACACGAGGCATCACAGCAACGTTTCACCAGGCAACGCCGGTCATTGCTGTTTGTGTATCAGAAATCGGTTGGCAACTTTGCTCATGTCAGCACGTTGTAGGTGACGCCACCGGCGCCAACCTTGTGCGAATGCTCTGGAAAGGTAATCATTTGCTTATCACAGCATCTTCTTCCTGCCTTATAAATTTCGCGTCTGTAGCACGTCATCTTCGTGGTGTCGCAATTTTAATCGCCAGCGGTGTAGCTTCTGAAACCTTCTCGTACTCTCATGTTATAATTTCATTTCAAAAAATAAGTTTGGCAGCTTTGTAAAGTGTAATGCCCTAACATTGAAGTATACTGACGGGAAAAAATCGCAACACGAAGAACGAGTTGCGCGACATAAACGAAAGGTGGTGAACGTGGTTCTGCACCTCAAATATGATGTCTATTCAATTTCATGCCAGTCACATGAGAATGGCTTTATTAGCGCCACTAAGAGAATGCAGACCAGGTTTGCTTTAAACACACGCTGTAAGGGGCGTGAGCGTTATCCACCTTTACGATTGGATGTAGTGAGTTGTTAGTCAGGAATGCCTTTAAGGTAACAAAGATACCATTATCAACACCTCACCGACTCTGAGGCGGCCAGAGGGGCCGAGCGGTTCTAGGCGCTACAGTGTGGAGCGACCGCTACGGTCGCAGGTTCGAATCCTGCCTCGGGCATGGATGTGTGTGATGTCCTTAGGTTAGTTAGGTTTAATTAGTTCTAAGTTCTAGGCGACTGATGACCTCAGAAGTTATGTCGCATAGTGCTCAGGGCCATTTGAACCATTTGAACCGACTCTGAACGTGGTAGTGTAATAGGGCTACGAGAACCTGGATTTTTCTTCCGTGATACTGCGGAAAAACTTGGCAGGAATATAGCCACTGCTTTCAGCGGTGGTCCCGAGAATGCCCGGTCGCGAGAAGAATGACACGACGAACTGGTACAGATCAAATACTTCAAGGACAGTTCCGAGCCAGTCTCCCTGTAGCGTGCATTCCACTGACCCCAAACCACTGCCATTTGCGACTTCAGTGGTGTCAAAAGTGAGCTCTTTGGGAGGCAGGGTGGAGCTTCGTAATGAAGACTGGTTTTGTCTTAGTACCAGTGAAGACCGTGTGGTGGTTAGAAGGAGACCAATTGCTGGCCTGTCTGCGTGCTACACTGGAGCTACACCTAGGAGTTATGGTCTGGAGTGTGATTTCATATGACATCAGGAGCACTCTTGTGGTTGTCTCACGCGCCCTGACTGCAAATTAGTAAGTCATTCTTCGACCTGTAGGGCTGCCATTCACGAACAGCATTCCAGTGTGTGTTTTCCAATAGGATAACGCCCGCCCACGTACCGCTGTTGTAACCCAGCGTGCTCTACAGAGTGTCGTCATGATGCCTTGACCCTTACAGTCACCAGAACATTCTCCAGTTGAGCACATATGGGACATCATCGGATGACAACTCCTGCGTCATTCTGCATGAACCGTCCCTCTATTGACCGACCAACTGCAACAGGCATGGAACTCCAGCTCATAAACTGACATCCCGCACCTGTACAACGCAGCAGACGCACCTTAGCATACATGTATTCAAATTCCTGGCAGTTACACCGATTATTAGTAACGTATCACCATTTCACATTTGCAAAGGCTTGCCTCGCACTTACTTTAACTTACACAACTGGCCATTAACATTGCTACACCACGAAGATGACGTACGACAGACGCGAAATTTAACCAAGAAGATGCTGTGATATGCATATGATTAGCTTTTCAGAGCATTCACACAAGGCTGGCGCCCGTGGCGACACCTACAACGTGCTGACATGAGCAAAGTTGCCAACCGATTTCTCATACACAAACAGCAAGTGACCGGCATTGCCTGGTTGAACGTTGTTGTGATGCCTCGTGTAAGGAGGAGAAATGCGTACCGTCACGTTTCATGCTTTGATAAAGTTCGGATTGTAACCTATCGCGATTGCGGTTTATCATATAGCGACATTGCTCCTCGCGTTGGTCGAGATCCAATGACTGTTAGCAGAATAAGGAATCGGTGGGTTCAGGAGGGTAATAAGGAACGCCGTGCTGGATCCCAACGGCCTCGTATCACTAGCAGTCGAGATGACAGGCATCTTATGCGATTGGCTGTAACGGATCGTGCAGCCACGTCTCGATCCCTGAGTCAACAGAAGGGGACGTTTGCAAGACGACAGCCATCTGCACAAACAGTTCGACGATGTTTGCAGCAGCATGGACCATCAGCTCGGAGACCATGGCTGCGGTTACCCTTGATGCTGCTCCACAGAGAGGAGCGCTTGCAATGGTGTACTCAACGATGAACCTGGGTGCACGAATGGCAAGACGTCATTTTTTTTCGGATGAATCCATTATCTGTTTACAGCATCATGATGGTCGCATCCGTGTTTGGCGACATCGAGGTGAACGCACATTCGAAGCGTGTATTCGTTATCGCCATACTGACGTATCACCCGGCGTGATGGTTTGGGGTGCCTTTGTTACACGTCTCGGTCACTTCTTGTTGGCATTGACGGCACTTTGAACAGTGTGTTACGACTCGTGGCTCCACCCTGTGAAACCCTACATTTCAGCAGGATAATGCAAGACCGCATGTTGCAGGTCCTGTACGGGATACAGAAAATGTTCGACTGCTGCACTGGCGAGCACATTCTCCATATCTCTCACCAGTTGAAAACGTCTGGTCAATGGTAGCCGATAGGCGCTCAGTCCGGAACCACGCGACTGCTACGGTCGCAGGTTCGAATCCTGCCTCGGGCATGGATGTGTGTGATGTTCTTAGGTTAGTTAGGTTTAAGTAGTTCTAAGTTCTAGGGGACTGATGACCACAGATGTTAAGTCCCATAGTGCTCAGAGCCATTTGAATGGTAGCCGAGGAACTGGCTCTTCACAATACGCCAGTCACTACTCTTGATGAACTGTGGTATCGTGTTGAAGCTGCATGGGCAGCTGTACCTGTACGCGCCATCCAAGCTCTGTGTGACTCAATCCCCAGGCATTGGGTTCTCAGAATCTATGCACCCCAATTGCGTGAAAATGTAATCACATATCAGTTCTAGTATAATATATTTGTCCAATGAATATCCGTTTATCATCTGCATTTCTTCTTGGTGTAGCAATTTGAATGGCCAATAGTGTACTTGAACTTGTGATCTTGCTATTTTAATTACTAGACAAGTACATTCCTGAGATTTCATTGGTCTACATTTATTATTTTTTGATGTTTGATTTTTTCCTTTAGTATCTAAGACAGTCAATGTAAACAACTAATCAAAAAATTTAAATTAACATATAAGTGTTTTTCAGAAAGTAAGTTCCAGTCGCTCGCAAAACAGAAACCACAGTGAAAATCCGATGAACCTTTGCACAGATGTGTTGGGCAGTGTCTCTAGTATGCCCGTCAATCGTGTCGCGTCGCTCTTTTGAGTTTTGAGTGAACATTGAGCACGTAAAGATGTGTAGGGATTAGCGTCTCCCAGCAAGCATGAGGGCCTGGTCAGAGATTTCGCCTGTGTCATGCAGCCCACATAACACCACTGTCGAGCAGTTCCTTCCTCATGCCAATTCTCAGCTTCACACTGCAGGGGCAATGAAGACGTTCCTGCAGCGTTTCCGATGAGAAGTGTTTGATCACCCACAATACAGTCCGTAATTGGCTCCCCCTGAGTCTCATCTCTGCTATGAAGACAAAAATTTTCCACAGACAACGAGCTGCAGACCAGTGCAGATAACTGGCTGAAAGCACAGGCGGCTACTTTCTATGACGAGGATATTGCAAATTTGATACAACACTACGACAAACCTCGAAGTTGGAGCGGCGACAATGTAGAGAAGTAGGTGGAAAGCGTACCTAACTGTTGCAAATAAAATGGTTCTGGTTTTCACTGTGATTTCTATTTCGCGACCGATGGGAACTTACTTTCTGGACAACCCTCGTAGAAACACTAAACAGACCTGCTTTTATATCATAACACACAGCACTCTCGGTTGCAAAACAAAGAATTGATCCAAACTGCAATTGGATCCATGGTGCCGACTGAAAGGCCATTGACAGTTATACCAACCAAACGTAGTGAGGCGTTTAGGCAGTTTTCCGCTCTTGTGTAGACAGATGCTGGGCTGGTCTCCATTCTCTCTTCCTCATTCTACACGATTCACAACAGACGGCACAAATGACTTCCCTCCGTTAGGTTACCTTGACAACTGTGGCGTTAGGAACCTCTATGGCCACAACTTTAAAAAGTAAAAATAAATTTCCCAAAGAATGAAAAAAAATGCTTCTCATAAGACATGATTAACGATAGGAAAACAAATGGAAAAAATTGTTCCACTCAACAAAAGTTTCTGTTGCGAAGACATTATCTGGACAGGCAAAATTTATTATTAGAACGTAGTAATGCGGCCAGAATGCCTAAAAAACATCAATCGATGAAACAAAATGAAGAAGAAAGAGGTGATACGAAAAAGAGATTGTATGGAAAATATTAGAAATAGAACAACAGTTGCAATATTTAAATTAAGTGATAATAATAAAGCACAGAAACATGTAGTAAAAATTACAGCAGAAATTAGGAAATGAAGACTGATCTTGTATGCCCGTATATAAAGAATAAGTAGCAGAAGACTGTCAGAAATTAAAAGGCTGATACAACTGACTTGGCACAGTGCAGAATGACCGAAAAGAATCGAGAATAAATTAGCTTGAAAATAAAGCCAAAATGTATATAAAAACCAAATTTAGAAATTGGAAGGATTCCAAGAAGGAAGAGTTTTAAGAATGCAGACCAGAACGTAGACAGCAAAAGATGAAAAAATAAATAAAAAGGAGACATGAAGAGTTGACTAGTATCGGAGAAACCGTGTACATGAATTACCGGTTCGAAGATCGTAAGCTGGTTTGTAACGAAAGAAAAATACGAGTCAAAATACAATGAGCAGTGACCAAGATAGGAGCAGAGAGGTCATTATTTCTAGAGCAGTCCGCGTGTCTCTAGTTCCAGGCGATGTGCCAGCTAGACAGTCCGGCTGCCCGCTTCTTAATTGGCGTGCCGGCGCCGCCTAGACCATGCTATGACGGCGCTATGCGTATCGTGTGTTGAACATCCGTGCGTGCGAGGATGTTTCATCTCCGTCTACGCAATTATTCTGCAATTCAGACTCTATAAGGCTTTCTTTTTTTTTCGAAACGTTAGTAATGTATGACACCTGGTTGGCAGGTACTCACAGAGTGCACGGGATAAGGTTACAATTGTGGATGGGGCAGCAAACAGTTACTGTGAGTTGCACAATCAAGCCACAACTTTATTTTTCTAAGAACGACTTATTTACACATTGCTTTAAAAGATCCCAACTAGGCAATAATGCTGAAGGCCCAGTTAAGAAAAACTTAAGATGCTTTTTGGGATGAACGTCCAAAACCACACAGAAACAAGAATGGCTGAAGACATGACTTAGAAATGAAAAGCAATTAAAAGTAGAAGCTAAATATTTAAAAAAAACATGCAATTGAAAACAGTTAGTGGCTGAAGGCCTACACCACACGTCTAAAAGACAATTATAATTAAAACACATTAATAAACAATTTTTCTAACGAAGAAATTCCTTTTTAAACTTACAAGAGAAGAGCCTAAAGCCTAATTAAGGAAATATTACCTTATTGCGCGGCTGAAGGCCACAAAGAAATTTGAAACAACTTGTGAAGGCCTGAACAACAAGTCAGACAAATAATTTAAAATAAACCCCTTCCTTCTTATAAAAATTTTCCTTCAAGGAATACACACGGCTGATGGCTTTACTAAAAGGGGTTCACGTAAATCCTCAGCTGAAGGCCACACATAACACATTGGTCAATAACTGCTTAGGGCCTGGATTAAAAACAATTTCAGGTAGAACAAATTATAAGAAACAAATATTTTTTTAAAAAAAATCAGTCTTCATAATTTTAATTTAATACGGGTGAAGGCTTTTATGTAAAATTTAAAAAGAACTGAATTAATGCACAGCCGAAAGCCTCGCACAATACTTCAAACTAAAATGAAAATCACAATATAAAACAAACAGAACAAGTGGTGCTCAGAAGTGTTCCAAGGATCGGCCTGAGAAGGTAGCTCAAACATAAGGTGAGGTGAGACAGGCAGCCAAGAGTTGAAGTCAAATAATCGGATGGCAAAGCAAACTAGGGACGGCCCAAGGACCGACCAACAATTTAGCCAATTCCCTTCCGTCCGACGAACGGCACAACGATGGAAAACATCAGCCGAAGACGAGGATACGAACAGCACTACATGTTCAGAAATTGGCGTCTAAAAATAGCCAAGGGAACAATAAAAACTCTAAGCAAAATATGAACCAAACAACCTAAAAGGCTGTCTACTACACACTGTGCAGGACAGCATCCACATGACAAGGAAAGGCACACTGCTGGAAAACTACACAAACGACCAGGGCAGGTAACTGGGGCGTCAACGGCCACAGGGCAGAAAATACCGCTGGTGCACTTCAGCGGCAAGTGTCAATTTAATAATTAATCAAGATTTCGCCAACTCCATCATACGATGCTGCTAGCCTGAACGGCCCAGGGAGCAACGACCCGCAAATGAATGAAGAGATGTCACAACAGACGAGGCTTCATAACAGGTTAACTGATCACTCAACTTCAGTGTCCAGGTTCGGTTGGCAGCGAACTCTGTCGCTCTCGCAGCTAGCGCCTCACCATCCGACAGCGCGTGCACGCCGCCAGCGGTCCTGGCCTGGGCCCGCGCCGCAGAGACTTCCCCTGTGCTCCGTCCCAACCGACTGACCACCACACACCACCACCGCCTGGAAATACTGGCGGCCACACCAAAGATACGAGGGCAGTTCAATAAGTAATGCAACACATTTTTTTTCTCGGCCAATTTTGGTTGAAAAGACCGGAAATTTCTTGTGGAATATTTTCAAACATTCCCGCTTCGTCTCGTATAGTTTCATTGACTTCCGACAGGTGGCAGCGCTGTACGGAGCTGTTAAAATGGCGTCTGTAACGGATGTGCGTTGCAATCAACGGGCAGTGATCGAGTTTCTTTTGGCGGAAAACCAGGGCATCTCAGATATTCATAGGCGCTTGCAGAATGTCTACGGTGATCTGGCAGTGGACAAAAGCACGGTGAGTCGTTGGGCAAAGCGTGTGTCATCACCGCCGCAAGGTCAAGCAAGACTGTCTGATCTCCCGCGTGCGGGCCGGCCGTGCACAGCTGTGACTCCTGCAATGGTGGAGCGTGCGAACACACTCGTTCGAGATGATCGACGGATCACCATCAAACAACTCAGTGCTCAACTTGACATCTCTGTTGGTAGTGCTGTCACAATTGTTCACCAGTTGGGATATTCAAAGGTTTGTTCCCGCTGGGTCCCTCGTTGTCTAACCGAACACCATAAAGAGGAAAGGAGAACCATCTGTGCGGAATTGCTTGCTCGTCATGTGGCTGAGGGTGACACTTTCTTGTCATTGTTACAGGCGATGAAACATGGGTTCATCACTTCGAACCTGAAACAAAACGGCAATCAATGGAGTGGCGCCACACCCACTCCCCTACCAAGAAAAAGTTTAAAGCCATAGCCTCAGCCGGTAAAGTCACGGTTACAGTCTTCTGGGACGCTGAAGGGGTTATTCTGTTCGATGTCCTTCCCCATGGTCAAACGATCAACTCTGAAGTGTATTGTGCTACTCTTCAGAAATTGAAGAAACGACTTCAGCGTGTTCGTAGGCACAAAAATCTGAACGAACTTCTCCTTCTTCATGACAACGCAAGACCTCACACAAGTCTTCGCACCCGAGAGGAGCTCACAAAACTTCAGTGGACTGTTCTTCCTCATGCACCCTACAGCCCCGATCTCGCACCGTCGGATTTCCATATGTTTGGCCCAATGAAGGACGCAATCCGTGGGAGGCACTACGCGGATGATGAAGAAGTTATTGATGCAGTACGACGTTGGCTCCGACATCGACCAGTGGAATGGTACCGTGCAGGCATACAGGCCCTCATTTCAAGGTGGCGTAAGGCCGTAGCATTGAATGGAGATTACGTTGAAAAATAGTGTTGTGTAGCTAAAAGATTGGGGAATAACCTGGTGTATTTCAATGCTGAATAAAACAACCCCTGTTTCAGAAAAAAATGTGTTGCATTACTTATTGAACTGCCCTCGTAGTACGACAGTACTAGTATCGATAAGCGCTGCTGCTGCCACTTAAGGAGGCAAGCCAGCAACTTCATTACGCCAGTAAGTACGGAATAAATATGACGCCACTTGATGTGACAAAATGCCAAAGAACAAACAGCATGAACGCGAGCCGCATGCAGCTCAATGAATTAGTATAGTGTGTGTTGACAGTTCAGAGCATACATTAGTTAAGTCTCAGTTAAGTACACTTAACAAGAGAACAGACTGCGACATAAAACAAACTCTCGCATCCACAGTACACTGATGCGACAAAAGTCATGGGACAGCGATATGTTAATATTATAAGGATTGGGGTAGTATAGCGTACACAAGGTATAAAACTGCATTGCATTGGAGGAAATGTCATTTGTATTCAGAAGATGCATGTGCAAAGGTTTCCGACTTACTGTGGCTGCACGACAGGGATTAACAGTCTTTGAAGGCAAAATGGTAGTTGGAGCAAGACTCCTGGGACGTTCCATTTCGGAGTCGTAAGGGAATTCAGTATACAGAGACCAATACTGCCAAGAGTGTGCTGAGCAATCTTCAGACGTACCTCTCGTCACATACAACGCAGTAGCCGACTGTCTTCACATAAGGATCGAGAGCAGTGGCGTTTGCATAGAGTTGTCAGTGCTAACAGACAAGCAACAATGCGCCAAACAACAGCAGAAATCAATGTGGGACGTACGACGAACGCGTATGCTATGGCAGCAGACTAGCTTCAGGAATGCCTGTGCTAACAGCACAACATCGCCTGTAGAGCCTCTCCTGACCATGTTGATTGGACCCTAGACGACTGTACAACGTGGCCTGGTTAGATGAGTTCCGGTTTCAATTGATAAGAGCTGTGGGTGGGGTTCGAGTGTGGCGCAGACCTTACAAAGCCATCGACCAAAGGTGCAAACTGGTGACGGCTCCATAATGGTGTTGGCCGTGTTTACATGGAATGGAATGGAGCTGGTTCTGGTTATGCCGAGACGTTTTTCGGACATTCATGGGCTTCATGTGCCCAAAAGGGATGGAATTTTTGTGGATGGCAATGCGCCATGTCAACGGGCCACAATTGTTCGCGATTGGTTTGAAAAACATCCCGGAAAACTCCGGCGGACGGTTTGGCCACTCAGTTCGCCCGACATGAATCCCGTCGAAAATTTATGGAACATCATCAAGAAGTCGGTTCGCGCACAAGATCCTGCACTACCAACACCTTCGCAATTATGGACGGCCATAGAGGCAGCATGGCTCAATATTTCTGCAGAGGACGTCTTACGACTTGTTGATTTACGCCACGTCGAGTTTACGCCGGGTAAAGGTAGGTCCGACAAGATATTAGAAGATATCTGATGACTTCTGTCACCTCAGTGTATACTGACTACACGGCATGAAAATGTAACATAGGACACATAGAGGCAGTATGCTATAAAATCTTGCTAATAATACAACAGGAAGGCAGGGGATTCGTCGAGCCACTTTAACACTATTCTTATGCATTTCCTCTCTCGAATAGTGTCCGGGAAAAACGAACTCTCAAACAGCTCCGTGCAGGTTCAGATTTCTCTTATCGTATTCCAATAATCACTTCTGTTTGTGTAGTCGGGCGTCAACAAAATATTATCGCCTTCGGAGGAGGAAGTCGCAGACTGAAATTTCGTGAGAAGACCTCGCGGTGGTGAATAACCCCTTCTTTATGATTGTCATCCCAACTCGCCTATCACATCCGTGACACTCTCTCCCAACTTCAAAGCCTCTACCATACAGAACAATGAAGCAGACCGACACTACTGCCACAACATACCTGTCTTCTAGGACAGCCTGCATGTCGAGGCCCGGAAAACCATTTCTAGCCTCTGATGTCTAGGCAGCCCTGGAAAGCAGGTTGATTTGGCAGGCAAATGCTGTTCCTGCATAAAATGGTTGTCGCCCACGACAGACTGTACGCCAGGGACCGGGAGAAACATAATTTTGCCCTACCTCCACTCCTATTGGAGCTAGTATGTTATAAGCACCAGGGGTTTGACAGCAGATCCCAAACATACACACATGCAACACACTGCCTTATATTTATGTAACAGATTAATCCTCTATGGTACATTAGAAAATACTCTCTGCTAACTTGTAACCACTCATTCACAGAGTATAAATATGTGTTATAAATATCTACAGTCCGTCTTAGATGTCCTCACACCCCTAGGTCAAAACAGTATCTATGTACCTCCTATAGAGGGCAGGATGGAAGGCCCATTAGACTGGGTAGAACTGGATTCGCATAGGTCAGTGAGCCGAGCGTGGATCGTGTTCCCGCCATCGTGTATTTTACACCTTGTTTTTAACGTACTTCCACCTCACTACGTTAATTTAAATTACTACTGTTACTGAGTTGCTGCTTTGCCTGACCGTGAGCGGCGTTAGCAGCGCGTATCGATATACCCCCTCTCGTAGTATCTTTGCTCGACTGCTATTACTTCCCGGTCGTTGTCTGTCGTGAGTGAGTTCGGGTCGCGAGTTCGGGTCTGCCAGTCAGTTGGAACGCGTAGGGAGCGCAGTCCGGACCTGCCAGTCGGGGAGGTGCAATGCGGCACCTCCTATAGAGGGCAGGATGGAAGGCCCATTAGACTGTGTAGAACTGGGTTGGCATAGGCCAGTGACCCGCCATCGTGTATTTTGCACCTTGTTTTTAACGTACTTCCACCTCACTACGTTAATTTAAATTACTACTGTTACTGAGTTGGTGCTTTGCCTGACCGTGAGCGGCGTTAGCAGCGCGTATCGATATATCCCCTCTCGTAGTATCTTTGCTCGACTGCTATTACTTCCCGGTCGTTGTCTGTCGTGAGTGAGTTCGGGTCGCGAGTTCGGGTCGCCAGTCAGTTGGAACGCGTCTGGAGCGCAGTCCGGACCTGGCAGTTGGGGAGTTGCAATGCGGCACTAGTGCAGTCGGGTTGGAGCAGTGAGGTCTGCGTCGACATGGCTCGCCCGACCGTTGCCGCCACGCATCATTTGAGCCGGGCCACGGTCCTTGAGGATCGTCGGTCGGTCCTCCTACCAGACGACGCGTTCGGGCTCGCCGATCGTTTATGAGTCGGCTGTGTGTGTGTGTGTGTGTGTGTGTGTGTGCGTGTGCATCGACTCCCGATTTGTCTTCGTGCGTGCTTTGTTACTGTTGGGTTTCGTACAGGTCTTCGTACAAGTGTTCGGCATGTTGTGTTCGTTTAGGGCGAAGTTAACTATATTACCGCATTTCAAATTCAAGCGTTATTTCCACGGACGACTACTTTAAATGTTGTCGGCATTCTGAGGAATCGGTCGGTTGCTGCGGACCAGGGAAGTTACCTCCCCGCGGTGTAGTCGGCTGGGTCCGCTGGCGGTCCCTGCGCGGTGTCGGAGCGTGTGTTGAAGCTGTCCGATAGCTACGAGCTTCGTGACTCACCGACCCAAACCGTCAAAGTTGAGTGGTGTCTCGAGTACCCAAGCAACGTCCGTTCATGTTGTGTCGTTTGTTTCGGTGGTTCGCTGTTGGGGAGCATTTCCTGTGACCAACACCGAGTGTTTGTATTGCTGAAATCGAACCGCTGTGCGGTGGAATGAACTATATTGGTTGACTACAGTTCAAGTGAACCAGCGGAATTTTCTGCCTTGTGGCAATTAGTGTTCTGGTTACCTGCCCTGGCTACTGACGTAAATTCAGGCAGTGTTCCTTTTGGGTGAAGTTAACTGTATTACCGTATTTCAAATTCAAGTGCAGCAGCGGAGCTTTCTGTCTTGTGGCCGTTAGTCTCCCGGTTACCTGGCCTGTCCACTAACGTAATTTCAGGCAGCGTCCTGTCCTCACCTGTTGTCGCTGTCCATCATGGTGTGTAGTTTTGACAGCAATTACATATTTCATTGTGGATAATCACGTTCGTAATCTTTCGTGTTTGAGTACTGATTGGTGGCAAGCAAGTCGTTGTGTCGGTCGGTGCGTGGCTGTCCCCTGTTTGGGTTCCGACGGATCAAGTGTAGCTGGGCTCACCAGCTGTCTCACCTGATTGAACGAGGGCAGACCGACCCCCCTGGAGGCTTCTGAGTGCCGTTTTCTTTATTGTCCTTCACACCGGTGTTTATAATCTATCATAGCCAATGATTAAAAAAATTCTTGTTTTACTGGATTTTATGTAATTTTAAATTTTGCAAAATCAATTGTGGGCCTTCAGCCACTTAAATCCTTACACTAAAAAAAAATTTTTTTTTAATTGTGGCCTTCTGCCTTTGACAGGATATGACAATATATTTCAAAATCTTGAAAATTTTGTTCTGGGCCTTCAGCCGTTTGTATTGCATCTTGTTTATGTTTGCCTATTCACCCTTGCTTTAAGTCTCTCAGCCTCGCTGTGTGTGTGTATATGTTAATTATTTTATTTGCTATTTTAACTGCATGTTCTTACCACTTGAGATTTATCTTGTTGCTTGAAGATTTCTTGTTTGGAGGCCTTTAGCCGTGAAATAATTGCCTTTTTGAAACTCGTAGCTCTAAAGGTTCAGCTATGTGCCGTTTTGGTTTAAAGGTGTTATTAAATTACAATATATTACAATTTTGAGTGAACCTGACCGACGCCATATTTGGCCCTTTCCACAATCCTAATCACCTGTTCTGCCCAGCGGGTTTAGCGCTCGTTGCAGTAAGGAGGCCATTAGTTCACTACCCTCGGTGGGGCAACAGTTGACTGGTGAGTGGGTACCAGATAGCTGTCTGAAAACATTCGATTATTGTCAAAATATTCATTTATTGTGTTATACACTCCTGGAAATTGAAATAAGAACACCGTGAATTCATTGTCCCAGGAAGGGGAAACTTTATTGACACATTCCTGGGGTCAGATACATCACATGATCACACTGACAGAACCACAGGCACATAGACACAGGCAACAGAGCATGCACAATGTCGGCACTAGTGCAGTGTATATCCACCTTTCGCAGCAATGCAGGCTGCTATTCTCCCATGGAGACGATCGTAGAGATGCTGGATGTAGTCCTGTGGAACGGCTTGCCATGCCATTTCCACCTGGCGCCTCAGTTGGACCAGCGTTCGTGCTGGACGTGCAGACCGCGTGAGACGACGCTTCATCCAGTCCCAAACATGCTCAATGGGGGACAGATCCGGAGATCTTGCTGGCCAGGGTAGTTGACTTACACCTTCTAGAGCACGTTGGGTGGCACGGGATACATGCGGACGTGCATTGTCCTGTTGGAACAGCAAGTTCCCTTGCCGGTCTAGGAATGGTAGAACGATGGGTTCGATGACGGTTTGGATGTACCGTGCACTATTCAGTGTCCCCTCGACGATCACCAGTGGTGTACGGCCAGTGTAGGAGATCGCTCCCCACACCATGATGCCGGGTGTTGGCCCTGTGTGCCTCGGTCGTATGCAGTCCTGATTGTGGCGCTCACCTGCACGGCGCCAAACACGCATACGACCATCATTGGCACCAAGGCAGAAGCGACTCTCATCGCTGAAGACGACACGTCTCCATTCGTCCCTCCATTCACGCCTGTCGCGACACCACTGGAGGCGGGCTGCACGATGTTGGGGCGTGAGCGGAAGACGGCCTAACGGTGTGCGGGACCGTAGCCCAGCTTCATGGAGACGGTTGCGAATGGTCCTCGCCGATACCCCAGGAGCAACAGTGTCCCTAATTTGCTGGGATGTGGCGGTGCGGTCCCCTACGGCACTGCGTAGGATCCTACGGTCTTGGCGTGCATCCGTGCGTCGCTGCGGTCCGGTCCCAGGTCGACGGGCACGTGCACCTTCCGCCGACCACTGGCGACAACATCGATGTACTGTGGAGACCTCACGCCCCACGTGTTGAGCAATTCGGCGGTACGTCCACCCGGCCTCCCGCATGCCCACTATACGCCCTCGCTCAAAGTCCGTCAACTGCACATACGGTTCACGTCCACGCTGTCGAGGCATGCTACCAGTGTTAAAGACTGCGATGGAGCTCCGTATGCCACGGCAAACTGGCTGACACTGACGGCGGCGGTGCACAAATGCTGTGCAGCTAGCGCCATTCGACGGCCAACACCGCGGTTCCTGGTGTGTCCGCTGTGCCGTGCGTGTGATCATTGCTTGTACAGTCCTCTCGCAGTGTCCGGAGCAAGTATGGTGGATCTGACACACCGGTGTCAATGTGTTCTTTTTTCCATTTCCAGGAGTGTATGAAGTTCCAGCATTGCACCCGGATGACGTCTACTTCTTGCCACGATGTTTCGGCTGACAACAATTCAGCCATCTTGAGATGAGTCTGTTGCACTGGAGATTGCTAGTTTGTATCACACATATGAACAATCTCCAGTGCAACTCACTCATCTGAAGATGTCTGAAGGACCACATTCATTTATTGCTCAGCAAACTGCAACAGTAGTGACGATTGTTGGAAGGGCAAACGTTCACTGGACAATGGCGGTAGGCGTCCAGGAAGGAGGTACAGCCACCAGCAGCCGACCCAGTGGCTTGGAGTGCCACGCGGCCGCTGGAGTTACGACCAGACGAGGACGCTGACCACAGCAGGGGATGTCGGTCCACTGCGCAGACAACACGCTGCCCAACTGCACAGGACGAGGAATACCCGAAACCCGCAGAATCGAGCCTCGGACCTGTGCAGATGAGACGGTTCACAGCTCCAGTAGTATCTGCTTGAACGAGTGGGGGCAGGCAGCAAGAAGTTTGCCCGCAAACGACGGAGGCTGAGTGGCTGCACCACCCGGGGGTCAAACTGTAGGCCACCAGGTGGAAATAGCAACAAAGAGTTTCAAGAAAAGTGCAATGAAATGATCGTATGGCGTTATAGCCTGTGAGATCCCATCTGCAGTAGTTCGACCCCCAAGTGTAAGTCTTCCTACGAACGTTGCTTTGGCGATTTGATTTTCTACATCTAAATCTACATGGATACTCTGCAAATCACATTTAAGTGCATGGTCCGCAGCTCGTGGTCGTGCGGTAGTGTTCTCGCTTCCCACGCCCGGGTTCCCGGGTTCGATTTCCGGCGGGGTCAGGGATTTTCTCTGCCTCGTGATGACTGGGTGTTGTGTGCCGTCCTTAGGTTAGTTAGGTTTAAGTATTAAGCTCTAGGGGACTGATGACCATAGATGTTAAGTCCCATAGTTCTCAGAGCCATTTGAACCATTTGAGCCATTTAAGTGCCTGGCAGAGGGTTCATCGAACCACCTTCACAATTCTATATTATTCCAATCTCGTATAGCGCACGGTAAGAATGAACACCTATATCTTTCCGTACGAACTCTGATATCCCGAATTTTATCGTGGTGATCGTTCCTCCCTATGTAGCTCGGTGTCAACAAAATATTTAATATTCGGAGGAGAAAGTTGGTGATTTTGATTTCGTGAGAAGATTCTGCCGCAACGAATAACGCCTTCCTTTTAACGATTTCCAGCCCAAATCCTGTATCATTTCTGTGACACTTTCTCCCATATTTCGCCATAATACAAAACGTGGTGCCTTTCTTTGAACTTTTTCTATGTACTCCGTCAGTCCTATCTGGTAAGGATCCCACACCGCGTAGCAGTATTCCAAAAGAGGACGGAGAAACGCGGTGTAGGCAGTCTCCTTAGAAGGTCTGTTGCATTTTCTGAGTGTCCTGCCAATAAAACGAAGTCTTTGGTTAGCCTTCTCCACAACATTTTCTATGTGTTCCTTCCAATTTAAGTTGTTCGTACTTATAATACCGACGTGTTTAGATTAGACTGATTTATCGTGTAACCGAAGTTTAACGAGTTCCTTTTAGCACTCATGTGGATGACCTCACACTTTTCGTTATTCAGGGTCAACTGCCACTTCTCGCACCATTCATATATTTTTTCTAAATTGTTTTGCAGTTTGTTTTGATCTTCTCATGATACGGAACAGCAAACACTACCTTGGGGAACGCCAGAATTCACTTCTGTTTTATTCGATGACTTTCTGTCAATTACTACGAACTGTGACCCCTCTGACAGGAAATCACAAATCCAGTCACATAAATGAGACGATATTCCATAAGCACGCAATTTGACTACGAGGCGCTTGTATGATACAGTGTCAAAAGCCTTCCAGAAATCCATAAATACGGAATCGATCTGAAATCCCTTGTCAATAGCACTCAACACTTGATGTGATTCTAGGCGCTCAGTCCGGAACCGCGCGACTGCTACGGTCGCAGGTTCGAATCCTGCCTCGGGCATGGATGTGTGTGATGCCCTTAGGTTAGTTAGGTTTAAGCAGTTCTAAGTTCTAGGGGACTGATGACCACAGATGTTAAGTCCCATAGTGCTCAGAGCCGTTTCAACCATTTTTTGAACTTGATCTGAATAAAGAGATAGTTGTGTTTCACAAGAATGATGTTTTCTAAACCCATGTTGACTGTGTGTCAATAGACCGTTTCCTTCGAGGTAATTGTGGTGTCACCGCCAGACACCACACTTGCTAGGTGGTAGCTTAAATCGGCCGCGGTCCATTAGTACATGTCGGACCCGCGTGTCGCCGCCATCAGTACTTGCAGACCTAGCGCCACCACATGGCAGGTCTAGAAAGACGGACTAGCACTCGCCCCAGTTGTACGGACGACATTGCTAGCGACTAGACGTACGAGGCCTTCCTCTCATTTGCCGAGAGACAGTTAGAATAGCCTTCAGCTAAGCACATGACTACGACCTAGCAAGGCGCCATTAGCCTTACCTACTTTGAGAGTTATAGTATAAATGTCTCAAGAAGAACGCTGTATTCATCAGAGAATAAAAGTTAAGTATAAAGCAACTACGTACTTTTCTTGCTACCATTCAATAGTTATCCTGTTTCAGACTTCACGCCCGTCTGCATTAGTTAGCGTGCCTTTCGGCTACCTCCGAGTGGTGTGGCTGTCTTGCTACGCCACAACAGTAATTTATAATGTTCGGACATAATATACGTTCTAAAATCCTGCTACATATCGACTTTAACGATATGGGCCTGTAATTACTCATACTACCTTTCTTGAATATTGTTGTGACTTGTGCAACTTTCCAGTCTTTGTGTGCGGATCTTTCTTGGAGCGAACGGTTGTATATGATTGTTAAGTATGGAGATAATGCACCAGCATACTCCGAAAGGAACCTAATTGGTGTACAGTCTGGACCAGAAGACTTGCTTTTATTAAGTGATTTAAGTTGCTTCACTACTCTGAGGATATTTACTTCTACGTTACTCATGTTGGCAGCTGTTCTTTATTCGAATTCTGGAATACTTACTTTGTCTTCTTTTGTGAAGGCGTTTGGGAAGACTGTGTTTAGTTGGTTCAAATGGCTCTGAGCACTATGGGACTTAACATCTATGGTCATCAGTCCCCTAGAACTTAGAACTACTTAAACCTAACTAACCTAAGGACAGCACACAACACCCAGCCATCACGAGGCAGAGAAAATCCCTGACCCCGCCGGGAATCGAACCCGGGAACCCGTGCGTGGGAAGCGAGAACGCTACCGCACGACCACGAGATGCGGGCACTGTGTTTAGTAACTCTGCTTTGGCAGCACTGTCTTCGATAGTATCTCCATTGCTATCGAGCAAAGAAGGCGTTGATTGTTTCTTGCCGCTAACATATTTCACATACGACCAGAATCTCTTTGGATTTTCTGCCTGGTTTCGAGACAACGTTCCGTTGTGGAAACTGTTATAGGCATGACGCATTGAAGTCCGCTCTAAATTTCGAGCTTCTATAATTTGATTGACGATAAGATGAAATGGCGAGAGAAACCGAAACACTCAGTCCCCGAGTGAATAAAATAAGCGAGGTGGCCAGGATTCGATCAGAGGCCACCAGATTCTTGCAGTGGCGCTAACTGTTAGACGACGAGATGCGGACTGAAATCTGTTGACATCGAAAATAAATGTAGGTGTAAGGGAGTCTTTTCTGAAGATCTTTATCTGGCTTGTATCTGTGTACGATGGACGGTAAGCCTTACAGATAAGAAGACAATAGAAGCTTTCTTTTAATTTTTTTGTTTATGTTAGTGATTGAAAATCCACGAAGACAAGATCGCTCGTGTAATCTACTTTATTTGGATGGATTACTAGTTTCGTCTAATAATCTAACCAACATCAGATCATAAATCATTCTTTATTAGTATTGGTGCCATGTGTGGATGCTGTCGTTTTAAGAAAGATTTTAACGATGTATGAAGCCGTAATGACACAAACACTAATAAAGAATGATTTATGATCTGATACGAGGATAATGGAATGTAGTCGAATTAAGTCGGGTGATGCTGAGGGAATTAGATTAGGAAATGAGACACTTAAAGTAGTAAAGGAGTTTTGCTATTTGGGGAGCAAAATAACTGATGATGGTCGAAGTAGAGAGGATATAAAATGTAGACTGGCAATGGCAAGGAAAGCGTTTCTGAAGAAGAGAAATTTGTTAACATCGAGTATAGATTTAAGTGTCAGGAAGTCATTTCTGAAAGTATTTGTATGGAGTGTAGCCATGTATGGAAGTGAAACATGGACGGTAAATAGTTTGGACAAGAAGAGAATAGAAGCTTTCGAAATGTGGTGCTACAGAAGAATGCTGAAGATTAGATGAGTAGATCACATAACTAATGAGGAAGTACTGAATAGGATTGGGGAGAAGAGAAGTTTGTGGCACAACTTGACCAGAAGAAGGGATCGGTTAGTAGGACATGTTCTGAGGCATCAAGGGATCGCCAATTTAGTATTGGAGGGCAGCGTGGAGGGTAAAAATCGTAGGGGGAGACCAAGAGATGAATACACTGAGCAGATTCAGAAGGATGTAGGTTGCAGTAGGTACTGGGAGATGAAGAAGCTTGCACAGGATAGAGTAGCATGGAGAGCTGCATCAAACCAGTCTCAGGACTGAAGACCACAACAAATTGAGCCATGCGTGGCTCGTGTTCGTGCCATATCTCATTTGACATCCTGTTTCTCCTGTTCTAGCACCTCGTTATGTTAATTTCAATTACTGGTGTCACCGAGTTGCCGCTTTGCCTGCCCGTGAGCGGCAGCAGCGGCGCTTATTGATATAAGCCCTGGCGTATTATCTTTGCGGAATGCTATTACTTCCCGGGGAAATACGGAAGCGTCCGATCCCGCCCGTCTGCTTTGACCCATGACGTCACAAATATGGCGGAAACAAAAACAAACACACACACTTTCCACAAGAAGCCCAATGACACTAACGGGACAAGCGCGGGAAATGGGGTGTTTTGGGTGGGGGGGGGGGCAAACTAAATATAAACAAATTTAGACGCCTTGCGTAGCTACAACGTGTAAGTGAAGACAGCCATGCATGAATACCCACCCACCTCCCCAGGGGTCGTAACCCCTGCAACCCATAGAAGATAAAGATGCTTCAGTAGCTGATTAGTGCTTTTTGTCTTTTAAAAAAAAAATCTCACGGGGTAGAACGAACAGATCAGAAAGATAAATATAATAAACTAAAACAGAAATTGGAGGAAACAGATAATTAAAATAAGTAATAAGCGTTTTTAAATTTAAAAAAAAAATCTCACGAGATAGAACGAACAGATCAGAAAAGTAAACAAAATAAGATAAAACAGAACTGGAGACAGCCACACTCAAACCAAACTCCGCGCCGTCATGACGTCACACACGACAACACCCTTACGTCACGGGTCAAAGCCGACGCGTGGGATCGGACGCTTCTGTCGACCCCTTCCCGGTTGTCGCGTGTTCGGAGTTAGTTCGGGTCTGTAGTGAGTTGGGAGGCGTTAGCAGTACACTGCGGACCTGGCAATGTTTGGCTTAGGACGCTGCAGTAGTTCAGCCGGGGCGCGGCTGCAGTGAGGTCCAGACAGCCATGACTCGCCCGATGGTGGCCGATACATATCACTTGACTGCGGACCACCTTGGTTGGTCGTCGGTCGGTCCTCTTGTCGGACGACACGTTATGTTGGCCGGCGATCGCTTATGGGTTGCGTGCCTGTACCGAATCGTGATTCGTCCTTGTTCTTGCACAGTCGCTGCCTGCTGTCTCTGTCCTGATGTGTGGCAGTCGGTCGGTTGGTGTGGAACAGCCAGGAAATCTCCGCGTGGCGCAGTGGGCCGGGCCCGCTGCCGGTCACTACGCAGTGTCGCAGTGGATGGCAGCTGTTCCGATTACTACGACGTTCGTGGCTCACCGATACACGGCATCAAAGTTGAGTGATGATTTAATTACCGACGCCAGTCTGTTCACATCGTGCAATTAGTTTTCATGGTTGGCTGTTGCAGATATTCCCGTGAGCAACAGCGAGTGTTCGAGTTGGCGAAAGTTTCGCCACCATCCGGTAGAGTTTAACTGTATTTTGGTTATTTGAAGTCCAAGTGAACCAGCGGCCTTGTGGCCGTTAGCGTTCCGGTTACCTGCCCTGGCCGCTGACGTAAAATTCAGGCAGTTTCCTTACCTCATCTTGTTGTCGCTGTCCAACACGTGTGTCTAGTTTTCACAGCTTATGCATACTTGGTTGTGGGCGGTTACGCCTTCTACGTTTTGGCTTTGGAGTTCCTTGTGTACTGGTCGGGTGGAAAGCAAGTCGTCTTGCCAGTGGGATCGTTAGCTGTCTCTTGGTTGGGTTGCCGGCAGATCGGATATACACTCCTGGAAATGGAAAAAAGAACACATTGATACCGGTGTGTCAGACCCACCATACTTGCTCCGGACACTGCGAGAGGGCTGTACAAGCAATGATCACACGCACGGCACAGCGGACACACCAGGAACCGCGGTGTTGGCCGTCGAATGGCGCTAGCTGCGCAGCATTTGTGCACCGCCGCCGTCAGTGTCAGCCAGTTTGCCGTGGCATACGGAGCTCCATCGCAGTCTTTAACACTGGTAGCATGCCGCGACAGCGTGGACGTGAACCGTATGTGCAGTTGACGGACTTTGAGCGAGGGCGTATAGTGGGCATGCGGGAGGCCGGGTGGACGTACCGCCGAATTGCTCAACACGTGGGGCGTGAGGTCTCCACAGTACATCGATGTTGTCGCCAGCGGTCGGCGGAAGGTGCTCGTGCCCGTCGACCTGGGACCGGACCGCAGCGACGCACGGATGCACGCCAAGACCGTAGGATCCTACGCAGTGCCGTAGGGGACCGCACCGCCACTTCCCAGCAAATTAGGGACACTGTTGCTCCTGGGGTATCGGCGAGGACCATTCGCAACCGTCTCCATGAAGCTGGGCTACGGTCCCGCACACCGTTAGGCCGTCTTCCGCTCACGCCCCAACATCGTGCAGCCCGCCTCCAGTGGTGTCGCGACAGGCGTGAATGGAGGGACGAATGGAGACGTGTCGTCTTCAGCGATGAGAGTCGCTTCTGCCTTGGTGCCAATGATGGTCGTATGCGTGTTTGGCGCCGTGCAGGTGAGCGCCACAATCAGGACTGCATACGACCGAGGCACACAGGGCGAACACCCGGCATCATGGTGTGGGGAGCGATCTCCTACACTGGCCGTACACCACTGGTGATCGTCGAGGGGACACTGAATAGTGCACGGTACATCCAAACCGTCATCGAACCCATCGTTCTACCATTCCTAGACCGGCAAGGGAACTTGATGTTCCAACAGGACAATGCACGTCCGCATGTATCCCGTGCCACCCAACGTGCTCTAGAAGGTGTAAGTCAACTACCCTGGCCAGCAAGATCTCCGGATCTGTCCCCCATTGAGCATGTTTGGGACTGGATGAAGCGTCGTCTCACGCGGTCTGCACGTCCAGCACGAACGCTGGTCCAACTGAGGCGCCAGGTGGAAATGGCATGGCAAGCCGTTCCACAGGACTACATCCAGCATCTCTACGATCGTCTCCATGGGAGAATAGCAGCCTGCATTGCTGCGAAATGTGGATATACACTGTACTAGTGCCGACATTGTGCATGCTCTGTTGCCTGTGTCTATGTGCCTGTGGTTCTGTCAGTGTGATCATGTGATGTATCTGACCCCAGGGATGTGTCAATAAAGTTTCCCCTTCCTGGGACAATGAATTCACGGTGTTCTTATTTCAATTTCCAGGAGTGTAGTTGCGCTGACTACCTGTCTCCCCTAAGCGAACGTTAATACACTACTGGCCATTTAAATTGCTACACCACGAAGATGATGTGCTACAGACGCGAAATTTAACCGACAGGAAGAAGATGCTGTATATGCAAATGATTAGCTTTTCAGAGCATTCAGAAAAGGCTGGCGCCGGTGGCGACACCTACAACGTGCTGACACGAGGAACGTTTCCAACTAATTTCTCATCCACAAACAGCAGTTGACCCGCGTTGCCTGGTGAAACGTTGTTGTGATGCCTCGTGTAAGGAGGAGAAATGCGTACCATCACCTTTCCGACTTTGATAAAGGTCGGATTGTAGCCTATCGCGATTGCGGTTTGTCGTATCGCGACATTGCTGCTCGCGTTGGCCGAGATCCAATGACTGTTAGCAGAATATGGAATCAGTGGGTTCAGGAGGGTAATACGGAACGCCGTGCTGGATCCCAACGGCCTCGTATCACTAGCAGTCGAGATGACAGACGTCTTATCCGCATGGCTGTAACGGATCGTGCAGCCACGTCCCGATCCCTGAGACAACATATGGGGACGTAAGCAAGACAACAACCTTCTGCACGAACAGTTCGACGGCGTTTGCAGCAGCATGGACCATCAGCTCGGAGACCATGGCTGCGGTTACCCTTGACGCTGCATCACAGACAGTGCCGCCGGCGATGGTGTACTCAACGACGAACCTGGGTGCACGAATGGCAAAACGTCATTTTTTCGGATGAATCCAGGTTCTGTTTACAGCATCGTAATGGTCGCATCCGTGTTTGGCGACGTCGCGGTGAACGCACATTGGAAGCGTGTATTCGTCATCGCCATACTGGCGTATCAACGGCGTCATGGTATGGGGCGCCATTGGTTACACGTCTCGGTCACCACTTGTTCGCAATGACGGCGCTTTGAACAGTGGACGTTAAATTTCAGATGTGTTACGACCCGTGACTCTACCCTTCATTCGATCCCTGCGAAACCCTACGTTTCAGCAGGATAATGCACAACCGCATGTTGCAGGTCCTGCACGGACCTAACTGGATACAGAAAATGTTCGACTGCTGCCCTGGCCAGCAGATTCTCCAAGTCTCTCTCACGAATTGAAAACGTCTGGTCAATGGTGGCCGAGCAACTGGCTCGTTACAATACGCCAGTCATTACTCTTGATGAACTGTGGTATCGTGTTGAAGCTGCATGGGCAGATGTACCTGTACACGCCATTCAAGCACTGTTTGACTCAATGCCCACGCGTATCGAGGCCGTTCTTACGGCCAGAGGTGGTTGTTCTGGGTACTGATTTCTCAGGATCTATGCACCCAAATTGTGTGAAAATGTAACCACACGTCAGTTCTAGTATAATATATTTGTCCAATGAATACCCGTTTATCATCTGCTTTTCTTCCTGGTGTAGCAATTTTAATGGCCAGTAGTGTATTTCAAGTCTAGACCGATCCCCGGAAACTTCTGAGAGCCGCTCTGTGCTGCCATTTCTTATTGGTGTTTGATTGTGTATTTTAATGGCCCATAGCCGATGGTTTGAATTTGTGTTTTTTTAGTTGGGTTTTAAATAATGGGCCTTTAGCCGTTTCAAAATTGAAAGTTCCTTACTTGTCAAGTCTTGCATTGTTTGGGCCTTCAGCCTCATATAAAATATATTTTTAGTAAAGTTTTGGGCCTTCTGCCTTGTAGAGATTTATTGTAGTTTTGAAACTTCCTGGCAGATTAAAGCTGTGTGCCGGACCGAGACTCGAACTCGGCACACAGTTTTAATCTGCCAGGAAGTTTCATTTCAGCGCACACTCCGCTGCAGAGTGAAAATCTCATTCTGGGTTTTGTAGTTTTGTTTTGAATCATGGGCCTTCAGTCGTTTTAAAATTAAAATTCCTTAGTTGTCAAGTCTTAGATTGTTTGGGCCTTCAGCCTCATTTGAAAGATTATTTAAGGATAAAACCTTGCGCTTTCTGCCTTTTGAAAATTTTTTGTAGTTCTGTTTTAAATCATAGGCCTTCAGGCGTTTTTATAATCAAAGAGTTTGTGCCTTTAAGCCATAAGATTGTGTTGCATATTCAGTCGATAGTTAAGCTCGGAAATTTACGCTGTAATGGTTGGGCAGCTAAATAAAGTTATATGTGTTCGAGTGTAACTGACAGCCGCTAATTTTTGGTCCCTTTCCACAATTCCAACTACCCGTTCTGTCCTGCGGATTTAACCAGGTGTTTCAGATGTTGGTTAGATTATTAGACTAGTAATACATCCAAATAAAGAAGATATCGCGTGTGATCTTGAGTTCATAGATTTTCAGTCCCTAATAAATGAAAAGCATTTACAAAAGATCCCGTTCTTCCTGGTTGAGAATAGATGCCTTTGACATATGCTGCAACAGAAGAATACAGAAGATCATTTGAGCAGATCGGATTACTGAAGAGGACATACTGAATGGAACAGGGAATAAAATAAATGTATGACAGAAGTAAAACAAGGGGCAAGTTGTTGGGACAAATTTTGAGCCATCAAGGAGTCGTCAATTTTGTAGTTCTGGGAAGCGTGAGGGCCAAAACTGTAGAAGGACAGCAGTACAGTAAGCAGGTTGAAATGGATGTAGGCTGCAGTAGTTATCATGGGCTGCAATACTATATTTTGTAGGGACGAAGAGGCCAGATCTGGGGCCATGGAGTATTTTTAATATGTAAGTCTGCAGGCTTTCGTGGCCGTTGTTACTGAAGTTAAAATCTTCTGGGTTATTAGGCCTCGTCATATTTCTCGTAAAATGGTCGACGTTTCGACGCCTCTACTGGGATTCTTCCTCGGGATTTTCTGGTGTCCACTACTGCTAAAAGACTGTCAGAACCGAGTGTCGCGCCCTCTTATAAAGAGGAGTTTTCTCGCGTTCTTGTTGGAGAAGTTATATTATTGGCTAAAATTCATATGGCCTGGGAGTCGGGACAGGTTCCATCAGACTGGACAAAAGCAGTAATCACACCAATCTTTAAACATGGAAACAGAAAAGATTGTAACAACTACAGAGGTATCTCTTTAATCAGCGTTGTGGGTAAAATCTTCTCAGGTATTGTTGAAAGGAAAGTGCGAGTATTAGGTGAGGACCAATTGGATGAAAATCAGTGTGGGTTTAGGCCTCTTAGAGGTTGTCAGGACCAGATCTTTAGCTTACGGCAAATAATGGAGAAGTGTTCCGAGTGGAACAGGGAATTGTATCTATGCTTTATAGATCTAGAAAAGGAATATGACCGGGTTCCTAGGAGGAAGTTATTGTCTGTTCTACAAGATTATGGAATAGGAGGCAAAGTTTTGCAAGCAATTAAAGGTCTTTACATGGATAGTCAGGCAGCAGTTAGAGTTGACGGTAAATTGAGTTCATGGTTCAGAGTAGTTTCAGGGGTAAGACAAGGCTGCAAACTGTCTCCACTGTTGTTCATATTATTTATGGATCATATGTTGAAAACAATAGACTGGCTGGGTGAGATTAAGATATGTGAACACAAAATAATCAGTCTTGCATATGCGGATGACTTAGTTGTGATGGCAGATTCGATTGAAAGTTTGCAAAGTAATATTTCAGAGCTAGATCAGAAATGTAAGGACTATGGTATGAAGATTAGCATCTCCAAAACGAAAGTAATGTCAGTGGGAAAGAAATATAAACGGATTGAGTGCCAAATAGGAGGAACAAAGTTAGAACAGGTGGACGGTTTCAAGTACTTAGGATGCATATTCTCACAGGATGGCAACATAGTGAAAGAACTGGAAGCGAGGTGTAGCAAAGCTAATGCAGTGAGCGCTCAGCTACGATCTACTCTCTTCTGCAAGAAGGAAGTCAGTGCCAAGACTAAGTTATCTGTGCACCGTTCAATCTTTCGACCAACTTTGTTGTATGGGAGCGAAAGCTGGGTGGATTCAGGTTACCTTATCAACAAGGTTTAGGTTACGGATATGAAAGTAGCTAGGATGATTGCAGGTACTAGTAGATGGGAACAATGGCAGGAGGGTGTCCACAATGAGGAAATCAAAGAAAAACTGGCAATGAACTCTATAGATGTAGCAGTCAGGGCGAACAGGCTTAGATGGTGGGGTCATGTTACGCGCATGGGAGAAGCAAGGATACCCAAGAGACTCATGGATTCAGCAGTAGAGGGTAGGAGGAGTCGGGGCAGACCGAGGAGAAGGTACCTGGATTCGGTTAAGAATGATTTTGAAGTAATAGGTTTAACATGAGAAGAGGCACCAATGTAAGCACTGAATAGGGGATCATGGAGGAACTGTATAAGGGGGGCTATGCTCCAGACTGAACGCTGAAAGGCATAATCAGTCTTAAATGATGATGATGATGATGATGATTCATATGGCTGCCATTGGTGAGCCATAGTCATAGACTAATATTCCCGCTCTGATGCAGAAGTAGGGGCGTTGGATACCATTGGCGGCCCATCGTCATTGGATAAAAAGCCAGTGTTCCACACTCACGCTGGAGGAGGGTTATTGGTTGAAATTCCTGCTACTGCTATTGGTTGGTCGTCATGATTGGCTAGATTCGAAACGGACAGAGCAAGAGAGGGAGTATGTTTACCCAAAATATTATTGTCCGCCGACATGACTTCCAGCGCGTTGTTTATGTCGTTCGCACACCGCGGCCGCGTATTGACTTCCTTGATGACGGGGAGCCACGATGCCGGAAGCCTATAGCCGTCCTCTCTATTGAAATTAGATGCATTCTTGGAAATTTCAAGCGCATCTCGGACCTTTCTTCTATAAATGTTGGTTTCCTTAGCCAGTACACGTACGTTACTAAAATCGATGTCAGAGCCACAGTTCTCATGATGTTCCGCTACTGTCGATTTTGCACTTTGTTTTAGCCGCATGTGCCGTTCGTCTTCGTTAATGCGTTCTTTAGCAGTTCTTCCCGTTTCGCCTATATACACTTTGCAGCAGCCACATGTCAACCGATAGACGCTTGCATTGGGGAGGCAGTTAGGTGCATCCGTTTTCCGCCGACAAAAATTCTTGTATTTTGTTTCGACTAAAGAAAGATGTCTGAATACCATTTTTCTTTATACACTCCTGGAAATGGAAAAAAGAACACATTGATACCGGTGTGTCAGACCCACCATACTTGCTCCGGACACTGCGAGAGGGCTGTACAAGCAATGATCACACGCACGGCACAGCGGACACACCAGGAACCGCGGTGTTGGCCGTCGAATGGCGCTAGCTGCGCAGCATTTGTGCACCGCCGCCGTCAGTGTCAGCCAGTTTGCCGTGGCATACGGAGCTCCATCGCAGTCTTTAACACTGGTAGCATGCCGCGACAGCGTGGACGTGAACCGTATGTGCAGTTGACGGACTTTGAGCGAGGGCGTATAGTGGGCATGCGGGAGGCCGGGTGGACGTACCGCCGAATTGCTCAACACGTGGGGCGTGAGGTCTCCACAGTACATCGATGTTGTCGCCAGTGGTCGGCGGAAGGTGCACGTGCCCGTCGACCTGGGACCGGACCGCAGCGACGCACGGATGCACGCCAAGACCGTAGGATCCTACGCAGTGCCGTAGGGGACCGCACCGCCACATCCCAGCAAATTAGGGACACTGTTGCTCCTGGGGTATCGGCGAGGACCATTCGCAACCGTCTCCATGAAGCTGGGCTACGGTCCCGCACACCGTTAGGCCGTCTTCCGCTCACGCCCCAACATCGTGCAGCCCGCCTCCAGTGGTGTCGCGACAGGCGTGAATGGAGGGACGAATGGAGACGTGTCGTCTTCAGCGATGAGAGTCGCTTCTGCCTTGGTGCCAATGATGGTCGTATGCGTGTTTGGCGCCGTGCAGGTGAGCGCCACAATCAGGACTGCATACGACCGAGGCACACAGGGCCAACACCCGGCATCATGGTGTGGGGAGCGATCTCCTACACTGGCCGTACACCACTGGTGATCGTCGAGGGGACACTGAATAGTGCACGGTACATCCAAACCGTCATCGAACCCATCGTTCTACCATTCCTAGACCGGCAAGGGAACTTGCTGTTCCAACAGGACAATGCACGTCCCCATGTATCCCGTGCCACCCAACGTGCTCTAGAAGGTGTAAGTCAACTACCCTGGCCAGCAAGATCTCCGGATCTGTCCCCCATTGAGCATGTTTAGGACTGGATGAAGCGTCGTCTCGCGCGGTCTGCACGTCCAGCACGAACGCTGGTCCAACTGAGGCGCCATGTGGAAATGGCATGGCAAGCCGTTCCACAGGACTACATCCAGCATCTCTACGATCGTCTCCATGGGAGAATAGCAGCGTGCATTGCTGCGAAAGGTGGATATACACTGTACTAGTGCCGACATTGTGCATGCTCTGTTGCCTGTGTCTATGTGCCTGTGGTTCTGTCAGTGTGATCATGTGATGTATCTGACCCCAGGAATGTGTCAATAAAGTTTCCCCTTCCTGGGACAATGAATTCACGGTGTTCTTATTTCAATTTCCAGGAGTGTAATTCTGCTTATGCGGTCAGTGACTCCGGAAACGAAAGGTAACCTAACGGAGTGAGAAGGCGGTTCCTCGTCGTTCTTATTAGATTTATAAATATTCCCCCTAAAAGCCCTGTCAATTGAATAACTATCATACCCATTTGCCTTCAACGTCCTCTTTAAAAAATTTAACTCTGATTCCAAATTGTCATCATCGCTGATAAGGAAGGCACGTGAAGACTGAGTGTTGCCGGCCGGAGTGGCCGAGCGGTTCTAGGTGCTACAGTCTGGAACCGCACGACCGCTACGGTCGTAGGTTCGAATCCTGCCTCGGGCGTTGATGTGTGTGATGTCCTTAGGTTAGTTAGGTTTAAGTAGTTCTAAGTTCTAGGGAACTGATGACCTCAGAAGTTAAGTCCCATAGGGCTCAGAGCCATTTGAACCATTTGAACAGAGTGTTGAGTACCGCTGGATTCTGGGCTCGGTGGTGTTGCGAAGTGGCATCTAAATACATGTTTGTGTTAGTCGGCTTTCTGTACATTCTGTGACCTAGAGTGTTATCAGATCTTCTGTATACGAACATATCTAGAAACGGGAGACCGACCTCACTCTCAACTTTAATAAGACGAATGACGACTTGTTAGTACCCATTAATAAGTTACTTTCCTTGCCCTGGTAATAACCCGACCGATACCGATTTCTAGATCGTTTTCTTGAAAGAAAAGCACCTGTTTCTATATACCTTTTTCCTTTCCCTAAGAGCTGGGGGAGGTGGAAGTGAAGACCCTCCCCCACCGCTACCGACAAGTATGACCACCCTTGGTAGTTATACGGAGAAGAAGAGGTTTGCACAGTCCCAAGGAAAGCATGTGCTGACAGATGTGAAAATTACCGAACAATCACTTTAATAAGTCACGGATGCAAAATACTAACACGAATTCCTTACAGACGAATGGAAAAACTGGTAGAGGCCGACCTGGAACACGTGAGGCAATACTGACCTTACGACTTACCTTAGATGCTAAATTAAAGAAAAGGCAAACCTACGTTTCTAGCATTTGTACACTTAGAGAAAGCTTTTGACAATGTTGACTGGAATACTCTCTTCCACATTATAAAGGTGGCAAGGGTAAAATACAGAGAGCGAAAGGCTATTTACAATTTGTACAGAAACCAGATGGCAGTTATAAGAGTCGAGGGGCATGAAAGGGAAGCAGTGGTTGGGAAGGGAGTGAGACAGGGTTGTATCCTATCCCCGATGTTATTCAATCTGTATATTGAACAAGCAGTGAAGGAAACAAAAGAAAAATTCGGAGTAGGTGTCAAAATCCATGGAGAATAAACAAAAACTTTGAGGTTCGCCGATGACATTGTAATTCTGTCAGAGACAGCAAAGGACTTCGAAGAGCACTTGAACGTAATGGGTAGTGTCTCGAAGGGAAGATATAATATGAACATCAACAAAAGCAAAACGAGGATAATGGAATGTAGTCGAATTAAGTCGGGTGATGCTGAGGGTATTAGATTAGGAAATGAGGCACTTAACGTAGTAAAGGAGTTCTGCTATTTGGGGAGCAAAATAACTAATGATGGTCGAAGTAGAGAGGATATAAAATGTAGACTGGCATTGGCAAGGAAAATGTTTCTGAAGAAGAGAAATTTGTTAACATCGAGTATAGATTTAAATCTCAGGAAGTCGTTTCTGAAAGTATTTGTATGGAGCGTAGCCGTGTATGGAAGTGAAACATGGACGATAAATAGTTTGCACAAGAAGAGAATAGAAGCTTTCGAAATATGGTGCTACAGAAGAATGCTGAAGCTTAGATGGGTAGATCATATAACTAATGAGGAGGTATTAAATACGATTGGGGAGAGGAGAAGTTTGTGACCCAACTTGACTAGAAGGAGGGATCGGTTGGTAGGACATGTTCTGAGGCATCAAGGGATTACCAATTTAGTATTGGAGGGCAGCGCGGAGGGTAAAAATCGTACAGGGAGACCAAGAGATGAATACACTAAACAGATTCAGAGGGAAGTAGGTTGCAGTAGGTACTGGGAGATGAAGAAGCTTGCACAGGATAGATTAGCATGGAGAGCTGCATCAAACCAGTCTCAGGACTGAAGACCACTACAATACAGAGTAGCGTGGAGATCGGTTGCATCAAACAAGTCTTCGGAATGAAGGCGACAATAACAGATAACAACAACAAAATCTAGGTGGTTGCTGGGAGTCATGGGACGCCCTGTACTGTATTGTTGAGCCCTCCTGGTTCGCCAAGAGTTTTCTGACACTCATCCGTGTCGCTGCCTTTAGAGCCAACAGGCTGCTCCTTCTCAGTTTACGCAAGTCCAGGGTTCGTGGCCCGTGTGGCGCTGCCAGAGGTCGCAGTGTGTGTGTGTGTGTGTGTGTGTGTGTGTGCGTGGCGCCCTGGCCGGCGTCTATTTGCGACGCCAGGCGTCCCCCGGTGGAGCATCGGCCCGTGACGCCGTGGCCGGCTGCCAGTCTGACAGCCCAAGCAGGCGCCGGCGTCCCACGAAGTTTGGCAGGGGGCAAACAGCTCAGGAGCGCAGCCGAAACAAGCCACGTACACACAACACCACAGCATCCTGATGCCACACTCGCATGACGTTTACTGAGAAGAGGATCCGCTATACGAGGTGCGGCTAGAAAAAAACCGGACTGATGCTGGAAAAAACATTTATTTACAATTATTTACAATTTCATGTTATCTCCTTCAATGTACTCTCCTCCTCGGTCTCTACACCGCTCCATACGAATTTTCCAGTGTTCATAGCAATGTTGCAGATCATTTTCGGTAAGTCCATACATTACTTCCGTCGCTTTTTCTTTTACTGCTTCAACAGTCTCAAATCTAGTTCCTTTCAAAGCTGACTTGACTTTAGGGAAAAGAAAAAAGTCACAGGGGGCCAAATCAGGTGAGTAGGGTGGATGATCTAAGATGGGAATGTTGTGTTTTGCCAAAAACATCTTCACTGACAACGCACTGTGAGCTGGGGCATTGTCTTGGTGAAGGATCCATGACTTTTTTCTCCACAAATCGTTCCGCTTTCTCCGTACTCGCTCACGTAGGGTAGCCAGGACGCTAATGTAGTAATGCTGATTCACTGTTTGTCGCTCTGGTACCCAATCAATGTGCACAATCCCTTTGATGTCAAAAAAAAACAATCATCATTGCCTTGAATTTCGATTTTGACATTCGTGCTTTTTTTTGACGTGGAGAACCAGGAGTTTTCGAATGCATCGATTGGCGTTTAGTTTCGGGATCGTAAGTAAAAAACCACGATTCATCGCAAGTAATAACATTTTGTAAGAAGGTGGGATCACTTTCAATGTTTTCCAGGATGTCAGAACAAATCATTCTTTGGCGTTCCTTCTGTTCAATTGTGAGACACTTTGGAACCATTTGTGAACACACTTTGTTCATGTTGAAACTTTCATGAAGAATCTGCCTAACACTTTCCTTGTCAACTCCTGCTAACTCAGACACTGATCTGATTGTTAAACGGCGATCTTGTCGAACAAGTTTACCGATTTTTTCAATGTTTGCATCAGTTTTTGCTGACAATGGTCTGCCAGTGCGAGTGTCATCACTGGTGTCTTCGCGGCCATCTTAAAATCGTTTAAACCACTCAAACACTTGTGTTCGCGATAAACAATCATCGCCGTACACTTGTTGTAACATTACAAGCGTTTCACTTGCAGATTTTCCTAGTTTGAAACAAAATTTGATGTTAACACGCTGTTCTTTCTGTACACTCAACATTTTCCGACGCTCAGACAAAACGTCAACTACTTAAAACAGACGCCACGGGCAGACTGAGTGCAGGAGGCAGATGTAGGCGGAGCGAGAGTCACGTGACAGGCCACGCGACTTTCAGCCTTATTGCATTCGTTTTATTGTTTCACCAGTACTAGTCCGGTTTTTTTCTAGCCACACCTCGTACTGTCTCATTTTAGTCAAATGTTTGGGCAGCACGGAAATAAGAATTCCTATAAATTGCGCAGTGGGCTTTTGTCCGAATTTTCAAAGAAAAACGAAGAGTGCGGAAGGAACAAATGGCGTGTAATGCTGAATAGCGTGAGGTGTACTTCATCAAAAATGTATTTAAACGCTTCAAAGTAGGTTGGTTGGTTGATTAGTGCGACGGGACGAAGTAGCGAGGACATCAATCCCATTGGATTAGGGAAGGATATGTAGCAGGATTTTAGAACATACGTTGTGTTCGAACATTATGAATTACCTCGAAAAAACGGACTGTTGACACATAGTCAACATGGTTTTAGGAAACATCGTTCCTGTGAAACACAACTAGCTCTTTGTTCACATGAAGAGCTGAGTTTTGTTGTCAAGGTATTTCAGATCGATTCCGTATTTCTGGATTTCCGGAAGGCTTTTGACACTGTACCACACAAGCGGCTCGTAGTGAAATTGCATGCTTATGGAATGTCTCAGTTATGTGACTGGATTTGTGATTTCCTGTCAGAGAGCTCACAGTTCGTAGTAACTGCCGGAAAGTCATCGAGCAAAACAGAAGTGATTTCAGGCGTTCCCCAAGGTAGTGTTATAGGCCCTTTGCTGTTCCTTATCTATATAAACGATTTGGGAGACTATCTGAGCAGCCGTCTTCGGTTGTTTGCAGATAACGCTGTCGTTTATCGACTAATAAAGTCATCTAAAGATCAAAACAAATTGCAAAACGATTTAGAAAATGTATCTGAATGGTGCTAAAAGTGGCAGTTGACCCTGAATAAAGAAAAGTGTGAGGTCATCCACATGAGTGCTAAAAGGAACTCGTTAAACTTCGGTTACACGATGAATCAGTCTAATCTAAAAGCCGTAAATTCAACTAAATACCTAGGTATTACAATTACTAACAACTTAAATTGGAAGGAACACATAGAAAATGTTGTGGCGAAGGCTAATCAAAGACTGCGTTTTATTGGCAGGACACTTAGAAAATGTGACAGACCTACTAAGGACACTGCCTACACTACGCTTGTCCGTTCTCTTTTAGAATACTGCTGCGCCGTGTGGGATCCTTACCAGATGAGACTGACGGAGAACAACGAAAAAGTTCAAAGAAAGGCAGCACGTTTTGTATTATCGTGAAATATGGGAGAGAGTGTCACAGAAATGATTAGGATTTGGGCTGGAAATCGTTAAAAGAAAGGCGGTTTTCGTTGCGACAGATCTTCTCACGAAATTACAATCACCAACTTTCTCCTCCGATTGAGAAAATATTTTGTTGACACCGACCTACATAGGAAGGAACGATCAACACGATAAAATAAGGGAAATCAGAGCTCGTACTGGTAGATATAGGTGTTCATTCTTTCCACGCGGTATACGAGATTGGAATAATAGAGAATTGTGAAAGTGGTTCGATGAACCTCTCCCAGGCACTTAAATGTGATTTGCAGAGTATCCATGTAGATGTAGATGGGGTGGGAAACGACCTCAGTGTTTCCTTTTCTACCGTGAGGCGATATGCAGAGGAACTATATGCTGAAGTCGGAAGTCTATTATAAATTCCCCAAATTGGATTCTTGTGTGTTTAATGACATCTGACTATGCAATACAGACCTCTTTTGAAGAATGGGATTGGGTGAGGCCGCTTGCCTCATAGAATGTAGTGATGGATGTAAATTATTAACGCCAAGTAAACCCCACCAATATTTTGACTGGGTTCTAGGGTAAGGTTAATGTGTCAGTGTAGGTAGTCTAAAATATCGGGAAAGATACTCAGATTTATTATACGAGGGTCACTCCAAAAGAAATGCACACTATTTTTTTGAAATCCATCTTTTATTCTACACAGTCTGTAGATAAATCTCTTTAGGAACAATATTTTCATTTCTCCACATAATTTCCATCCCTCTCAATTGCCTTACTCCATCTTGGAACCAGCGCCTGTATATCCGCACGGTAAAATTCTGGACTAACCTGTTGGAGCCACTGTTTGGCAGCGTGCACAAGGGAGTCATCATCTTCAAACCTTGTTCCACGAAGAGAGTCTTTCAGTTTCCCAAAGAGCTGACAGTCACATGGAGCCAGGTCAGGACTGTAAGGCGGGTGTTTCAGTGTTATCCATCCGAGTTTTGTGATCGCTTCCATGGTTTTTTGACATGTGGCCGTGTATTGGCGTGCAACAGCAAAACATCCTGCTTTTGCCGATGTGGTCGAACATGACTTAGTCGAGCTTGAAGTTTCTTCAGTGTCGTCACATATACATCAGAATTAATGGTGGTTCCACTTGGCATGATGTCCACAAGCAAGCGTCCTTCGGAATCGAAAAACACCGCAGTCATAACTTTTCCAGCAGAAGGTGTGATTTTTTTTCTAGGGTGAATTTGCATGATGCCACTCCATTGACTGCCTCTTCGTCTCTGCTGAAAAATGATGGAGCCATGTTTCATTACCTGTCACAATTCCTTCAAGAAATTCATCCCCACCATTCTCGTATTGTTCCAAAAGTTCGCTGCATACCGCTTTTCTTGTTTCTTTGTGAGCCACTGTCAACATCCTGGTAACCCACCTGGCACAAATCTTTTTTAACGCCCACACTTTCAGTATTCTGCAAACACTTCCTTCCCTTATCCCAACGTAGCGTGACAATTCGTTCACTGTGATGCGTCTGTCAGCAGTCACCAATTCGTTAACTCTCTGCACATTGTCTGGAGTGTGTACAGTACGAGGCCTGCCGCTGCGAGGATAATCCTCAATACTGCCGTGCCCGCTTTCATCACGTAACCTGCTTGCCCACCTACTAACTGTACTGCGATCGACAGCATCATCTCCATATAGACCTTTTTCAACCTCTTGTGGATGTTTCCCACTGTCTCGTTTTCACAGCACAGGTTCAAAATGGCTCTGAGCACTATGGGACTAAACATCTATGGTCATCAGTCCCCTAGAACTTAGAACTACTTAAACCTAACTAACCTAAGGACACCACACAACATCCAGTCATCACGAGGCAGAGAAAATCCCCGACCCCGCCGGGAATCGAACCCGGGAACCCGGGCGTGGGAAGCGAGAACGCTACCGCACGACCACGAGCTGCGGACCACAGCACAGGAATTCTATGACAGCACGTTGCTTCTGACGAACGGTAAGTGTAGCAGCCATCTTGAAGACATGCTGTGACGGCGCCACTCACGGGAACAGGTTGAATTAAGTTTGAAAACAAGGGGGAAGGATGTATCCACACACTGTAAAACTTTCACACATGCAGAATGAAAACTGTATTTTTACAAAAATAGTGCGCATTTCTTTTGGAGTGAGCATCGTATTTGACAATTTACGTATGCTCATAAGTGGCATCAAGGAGTTGATGCCCCTTGAATGCGGATAGAGTAATAACTTAATAAGGAGAAAGGAGTGTAACACGAATGTTCAACATTAAATCCCAGCGATCCGGATTGGCACTTCTCATTAATTGAATGGTTCAAAGGACTCTGAGCACTATGGGACTTGACTTCTGAGGTCATCAGTCCCCTAGAACTTAGAACTGCTTAAACATAACTAACCTAAGGACATCACACACACCCATGCCCGAGGCAGGATTCGAACCTGCTCGTACTCATACTGATTTATGGACAGCCCTGCACGATTCATGGTTTCATTTCCCTCCAGCACTATCTCAGACATTAGTCGAGTGCATGCGACGTCGTGTTGCGGCACTACTGCGTGCCCGCTGGAGCCCTACACAAGATTAGGCAGGTGTACCAATTTCTTTGGCTGTTCAGCATATATGACTGCTATAAAAGGAGCAATTTCACCAGCGTACTCCGAAAGGCCTTACAGTCTGAAACATTAATTTGCGTTAAGTGACATAAGTAGCTCCGCAAGCCTAGACCTAATTCTTGTTTCGAATATAGGAATATTTGCTGCTCGTACACATAAAAAATACACTTTCACATAGACTAGTCTTCAAAATTACCCAGAATTAAAGTAAACACGATTCCCAGGCTACAGTTCCGACCTTTATTTTCGGAAAGTTTCCCATTGCTGTAAGCCAGATGTTGGAACTGGGAATCCCCTCTCCGGTAGGACTCCAGTTCACTGTTACTTTCCTGAAATTTCTCCCACCGTGCAATGCGTCATTTACGTTCACTACACAGAGACTGGAAAGTATACACTGCCTCATCAAAAATATTCAGACCTTTCAGTGGGCTTTTTGTGGTAAGTTCCTATGGGACCAAACTGCTGAGGTCATCGGTCGCTAGGCTTACACAGTACTCAATCTACGAGGGCAGTTCAATAAGTAATGCAACACATTTTTTTTTCGCGGGCAATTTTGGTTGAAAAAACCGGAAATTTCTTGTGGAATATTTTCAAACATACCCGCTTCGTCTCGTATAGTTCCATTGACTTCCGACAGGTGGCAGTGCTGTACGGAGCTGTTAAAATGGCGTCTGTAACGGATGTGCGTTGCAAACAACGGGCAGTGATCGAGTTTCTTTTGGCGGGAAACCAGGGCATCTCAGATATTCATATGCGCTTGCAGAATGTCTACGGTGATCTGGCAGTGGACAAAAGCACGGTGAGTCGTTGGGCAAAGCGTGTGTCATCATCGCCGCAAGGTCAAGCGAGACTGTCTGATCTCCCGCGTGCGGGCCGGCCGTGCACAGCTGTGACTCCTGCAATGGCGGAGCGTGCGAACACACTCGTTCGAGATGATCGACGGATCACCATCAAACAACTCAGTGCTCAGCTTGACATCTCTGTTGGTAGTGCTGTCACAATTGTTCACCAGTTGGGATATTCAAAGGTTTGTTCCCGCTGGGTCCCTCGTTGTCTAACCGAACACCATAAAGAGCAAAGGAGAACCATCTGTGCGGAATTGCTTGCTCGTCATGTGGCTGAGGGTGACAATTTCTTGTCAAAGATTGTTACAGGCGATGAAACACGGGTTCATCACTTCGAACCTGAAACAAAACGGCAATCAATGGAGTGGCGCCACACCCACTCCCCTGCCAAGAAAAAGTTTAAAGCCATACCCTCAGCCGGTAAAGTCACGGTTAGAGTCTTCTGGGACGCTGAAGGGGTTATTCTGTTCGATGTCCTTCCCCACGGTCAAACGATCAACTCTGAAGTGTATTGTGCTACTCTTCAGAAATTGAAGAAACGGCTTCAGCGTGTTCGTAGGCACAAAAATCTGAACGAACTTCTCCTTCTTCATGACAACGCAAGACCTCACACAAGTCTTCGCACCCGAGAGGAGCTCACAAAACTTCAGTGGACTGTTCTTCCTCATGCACCCTACAGCCCCGATCTCGCACCGTCGGATTTCCATATGTTTGGCCCAATGAAGGACGCAATCCGTGGGAGGCACTACGCGGATGATGAAGAAGTTATTGATGCAGTACGACGTTGGCTCCGACATCGACCAGTGGAATGGTACCGTGCAGGCATACAGGCCCTCATTTCAAGGTGGCGTAAGGCCGTAGCATTGAATGGAGATTACGTTGAAAAATAGTGTTGTGTAGCTAAAAGATTGGGGAATAACCTGGTGTATTTCAATGCTGAATAAAACAACCCCTGTTTCAGAAAAAAAAATGTGTTGCATTACTTATTGAACTGCCCTCGTAACTTAAACTAACTTACGCTAAGGACAAAAGAAAGACACCCATGCCCAAGGGAGGACTCGAACCTCCAACGCGAACCGTGACAAGGCGGCTGAGGCCGCGCGGCTGCTCCAGGCGGCTCAGTGGGCTTTAATGCTGAGTATGTCCGCCTGTATGACTTTTTTAACTCTGCTGCAGACTCTTTCAGGTGTGAGTGTCTGTGGAGGAACGGCAGCCCGTTCTTCCTCGAGAGCCGATATGACTGCAGGCAGTGATATTAGTAAATGCTGGAGTCTGGAACGAAGTCGATGTTCCAGTTCATCCCAAAGGTGTTCCAGTGGGGCTCTGGACAGGGCAGCCCATTCCAGGAATGTTAGTGTCCAGAAAACTTGTAATTTTTTTCTCCTATCTACGTAATTCTGTAGCTCTCAATTCGTTCGAGCAATCAATCATTGATGATAGGAAACACAGTCATAGCTCAGTCACTCAAAATGATTCTGAAATTTGACTTGTTAAAATGAAATCAGGCGATGATTCTTCTTCTCTGCAGGCTCGTGCTTTGCGGCAGTCTGCCAATCTGTACAAATAAAATGCCTCGTAATTTTGGGAGCGTTGTATAATCAGTCGGGAAACCTCAGATCAAGCGGATATTTGGCTTTGATGAAGTTTGACCTTCCGAAGAAGTAATGGATCTCTTGGATTATTAAATGCAGGTCCGTATCCAGTCTTTCGGAAGTCCCTTCTGATTAACAACTACGCAATATATCGATAAATATCATTAATTCCCGAATGTCACATACACACCTTTTTTATGAAGGAACAATATACACTCCTGGAAATGGAAAAAAGAACACATTGACACCGGTGTGTCAGACCCACCATACTTGCTCCGAACACTGCGAGAGGGCTGTACAAGCAATGATCACACGCACGGCACAGCGGACACACCAGGAACCGCGGTGTTGGCCGTCGAATGGCGCTAGCTGCGCAGCATTTGTGCACCGCCGCCGTCAGTGTCGGCCAGTTTGCCGTGGCATACGGAGCTCCATCGCAGTCTTTAACACTGGTAGCATGCCGCGACAGCGTGGACGTGAACCGTATGTGCAGTTGACGGACTTTGAGCGAGGGCGTATAGTGGGCATGCGGGAGGCCGGGTGGACGTACCGCCGAATTCCTCAACAAGTGGGGCGTGAGGTCTCCACAGTACATCGATGTTGTCGCCAGTGGTCGGCGGAAGGTGCACGTGCCCGTCGACCTGGGACCGGACCGCAGCGACGCACGGATGCACGCCAAGACCGTAGGATCCTACGCAGTGCCGTAGGGGACCGCACCGCCACTTCCCAGCAAATTAGGGACACTGTTGCTCCTGGGGTATCGGCGAGGACCATTCGCAACCGTCTCCATGAAGCTGGGCTACGGTCCCGCACACCGTTAGGCCGTCTTCCGCTCACGCCCCAACATCGTGCAGCCCGCCTCCAGTGGTGTCGCGACAGGCGTGAATGGAGGGACGAATGGAGACGTGTCGTCTTCAGCGATGAGAGTCGCTTCTGCCTTGGTGCCAATGATGGTCGTATGCGTGTTTGGCGCCGTGCAGGTGAGCGCCACAATCAGGACTGCATACGACCGAGGCACACAGGGCCAACACCCGGTATCATGGTGTGGGGAGCGATCTCCTACGCTGGCCGTACACCACTGGTGATCGTCGAGGGGACACTGAATAGTGCACGGTACATCCAAACCGTCATCGAACCCATCGTTCTACCATTCCTAGACCGGCAAGGGAACTTGCTGTTCCAACAGGACAATGCACGTCCGCATGTATCCCGTGCCACCCAACGTGCTCTAGAAGGTGTAAGTCAACTACCCTGGCCAGCAAGATCTCCGGATCTGTCCCCCATTGAGCATGTTTGGGACTGGATGAAGCGCCGTCTCACGCGGTCTGCACGTCCAGCACGAACGCTGGTCCAACTGAGGCGCCAGGTGGAAATGGCATGGCAAGCCGTTCCACAGGACTACATCCAGCATCTCTACGATCGTCTCCATGGGAGAATAGCAGCCTGCATTGCTGCGAAAGGTGGATATACACTGTACTAGTGCCGACATTGTGCATGCTCTGTTGCCTGTGTCTATGTGCCTGTGGTTCTGTCAGTGTGATCATGTGATGTATCTGACCCCAGGAATGTGTCAATAAAGTTTCCCCTTCCTGGGACAATGAATTCACGGTGTTCTTATTTCAATTTCCAGGAGTGTATATATATATATTTCCTTTTTAATCGTACAGTTCGTATCAGTTATCTTCTGTGATAAATCTCAATAATCAGATTACAGTTCTTCGAAACCGAGCTCAGGCTAATCGGTACGAAGACAATCTCGGAAGCACCCTTTCTTTTTTTTCTAACAACCACCAGAGAGAGTACTACAAAGAATACTTATGCGCTCATGGCATAGCTATTGTATGAAACTATTTTGCGCATGGATTCTGCGAGTAAGAAGATAGACAATTTGTAAACGTCATTCAAGGGTAGAATTGTATCAGAATAATTCATCGAATATAAAGAGATTTTACAAACTAATGACTCACAGATTGCTGCTGCATAGCAGGATGCATTGACATGTGGATACAGTCATTACGTCTTAACCAGGTGGTACACAACGCTGTAACATCTGTTCATATCTTTTCGTATTTAGCGTTTCCTTAAGCACAATAAAGGGACCACGAGTTCGTATTTAATTTTTAAAACTTGTGTTGTAACCTTCCCCTTACTAATCGGCCTATCCTGCATGCGATATAAAGTATGACCATGGATAGCGTGTACACCTAATGGAATTTTATCAAATTGGATGAGGCTATCTTTCCCGCAGAAGTAATACCGATAAGTAGGGGGAGAGTGTACAACCGATCTTTCTGATAGAAAAGTCTACTAAAAATAAAAAAGGAATTAAACCGAACAGGGCTACAATTTGGAAAAATAGAAGTTATATTGCGCATTCACTCACGAACAACACTGGACAGGAAAGGGGTACCACTGATCATGAATCCAAAAGTTACACTAATGATCGAAAAGGAAATAATTATGGTCACCAGCCCACTAGGGCGATTTACATCCAAAATCCCGTACAAGATGATGGGAAAGAAAAACATTTATTATTAAACACTGACGTGGCAACTGAAGGTTGTCACGTTTTTTTGACGCTAATTTTAAGTGAGTATGCAATGATAAAGAAAACTGAGAAGTCACTTTTACGTTAAGTTTGTCATTAAATTTCGAAAAAGGCAGTCGAGTAATGATTTGAAAATATGCACTTAAACTGTATGTTAGTATTGAACTCCGTTACGTGAACAATGACTTTCAGAGACCTCAACATAATGTCATCAAAGAAATTTAGAGAAAGGCAAGCACTTTTTACTTTGCAGTTACTTAATTTTCAAATTAGGTTTCATATTATTGTCTGAACGACTGAGCCTTTTTTACTGACTTGAACAGAATTACATACTAGAATACGTACCAAACCAAACAGCCATGTGCTCCAAGCTATATGTAAAATAAATAAATCCTCCGCACTCTTAATTTGTGCATTTTCTTTAGATTTGGTTTTTTTTCCAGTGATAGATTCTCAAACTTCGGTTAGCATATGAGGAAAAAAGGGATTAAGGACCGCGCTCGGTAACAATGGCTGGGAGCAATGGGGACACAATCGCCTGAATTTAACTGATTATTATTTAAATAAAGTTCATTAATCAAATCACATTCAGTTGTGCTGCTGGGTTAGCCGTTAATACTTTCTACCAATGAACAGTCTTACTTCAGTGCTGTGCGTGCGACGAAACTCGGAGCCGACGACGAAACTGTGTTGCTGGAACTGCTGCTGTTGTTGAAGATGGTAGCATCTAATCAAATCACATTCAGTTGTGCTGCTGGGTCAGCCGTTAATACTTTCTACCAATGAACAGTCTTACTTCAGTGCTGTGCGTGCGACGGAACTCGGAGCCGACGACGAAACTGTGTTGCTGGAACTGCTGCTGTGCGCTCTGCGCTGCTACTCCCTACCCAAAGATTTTACAACGCACAAGCACTGCTATTATCGTTGCTAGTCGATGCAGATAACAATTCCTTTGGCTTTTTCCCAGAGATTATAAGTTTCACAGTAAAACACAGATAAATACAATGAAACGTCAACAGACTTCTACCTAAATGTGCACATACAGTGAAACAATGTCCTTACTTATTAAAAGAAAGCATTTAAATTACAAATATTTACATACAATTAAAAAAAAGTTATATACCGGTAGCATGGGTGCATCCTGCATTTTCGGTGTTACAGTGTATATTTGTAATTATTGTTTGTTCTGGTGAAATACGTGTGGAGGTACGTCAAGTTGCAGGACACAGTTATTGAATTGTGATCCTAGAAATCACAAAGAAATCAATTCTCAAGTATTTGGCTGCGAGTTATAAAATATCCTCTAACAATTCCTAACAGCTGCTCTGAAATGCCCCTGTGCAAGATGGACAGCTCACCTCTTCTTGCCGCCACTGCAACTGCGCGATCAGCAACATGTTAAGAATATTTCAAAAGCAGTACCGCGATGCATGCACAGTGCAACGCATGGTCATAATAATTGCAACAACAACTGCCATATTTTTTTATAAAAATTGATTGATCAGGAGGGATTTGGTCAACTACCCTTGAGAGGAGGCGGAAGACAATCTTTATCCCTATTCTGCCAATGCTATTTTACCCTTTGAATAGGTACACTTTTCAAAAGAAATATAAGTGATAAAACAATGAAATTTTTACTGCATATATATATATATCGCAGTACCGCGATGCATGCACAGTGCAACGCATGGTCATAATAATTGCAACAACAACTGCCATATTTTTTTATAAAAATTGATTGATCAGGAGGGATTTGGTCAACTACCCTTGAGAGGAGGCGGAAGACAATCTTTATCCCTATTCTGCCAATGCTATTTTACCCTTTGAATAGGTACACTTTTCATATATATATGCCCCAATTTACAAGTAAAATGGACATAATACGTATTAACTAGTAAAATTAACTTCTGTACATAATTATTAGAAAACAGTTTCTGATTGCTGGTTCTCAATTTACTTGTAATAACCATTACCATCTGCGGTACAAATTGACCAAATTTAATGTTTCTAACCCCATCAGTTTATCAAATAATGGTACCTGAAAGCAAAAAAAAAGTAGTTTTGAGACAAATCCATCATCTGAATCATACTGGTTTTCTTTTCTTCTCTTGGTCCCTCTTCTTTTCTGTGTCTCTTCCTTTGTGCATTTTAAATTAGAAATATCTACTGTGCGGATTTTCTCTTTATCTATAAGCACCAACGATTTTGCAGTATTTCCACTAGATTTTATGCCCAATAATTCCAAAACATAAAGTTTTCTAATTACACACTAATTACACACCAAATTTGAGTGTTGGAAGCTGAACAAATACAGTTTTCGGTAATCGGTTCCAAATGACAGAATTCACACACTCATTTAAATTTTCGGTTTTCCCATGAAGGTGGGAATCGTTGAAGCGATAAGCCAATAGAAGCGTGAAATAATATACAAGGAGTAAAAGAGTGCTGTGCATTATCTCTATCTGGCGCAAAAAGGGAGGCGTGGCATTTAAATGCCAGATTGCACAGATCATCAGGAAAATCATCAGACCTCACGAAAAAATTGTCGTGTTTATATAAAACAAAAACTGTTTCACGCGGGAAAGATCAGACATTTCAAACATGCTAAAATCTAAGCGAATCACCCCGTCTTGAGGCCGCAAGTGGCCCATCGGGACCATCCGACCGCCGTGTCATCCTCAACTGAGGATGCGGATAGGAGGGGCGTGTGGTAGGCACACCGCTCTCCCGGTCGTTACGATGGTTTTCTGTGACCGGAGCCGCTACTATTCGGTCGAGTAGCTCCTCAATTGGCATCACGAGGATGAGTGCACCTCGAAAAAAGCAACAGTGCATGGCGGCCTGGATGGTCACCCATCCAAGTGCCGGCCACGCCCGATAGCGCTTAACCTCGGTGATCTGACGGGAATCGTTGTAACCACTGCAGCAAGAACGTTGCCCCCTAAAATCTAAAAATCGAATTTTTGAAACCCACTTACCTTCCGCCTCCCCTTAAACGATGTAAGAATGAAAAAAAAGAACAATAAAGACTTTAATTTACTATACTCGGAAAATAGGTTAGTTAACCACTGACAAAATTTACACAGACCTTGTCTATTATACAGCGTGTACACTCAATAAACACGTCTCTGGCTACAACAAAGATACGAATATGATTGTAAGTGTATCCATACACAAATCTGACAAAATCCTCCAATAGGTAAGGAAGAAATAAGTATGTGCAACAAAAAGCCAAACTGTCTAAAATCTTCAGTAAACACCAAAGACTCCTCCGGCGCTACTACACTACTGGCCATTAAAATGGTTACACCACGAAGATGACGTGCAACAGACGCGAAATTTAACCGACATTAAGAAGATGCTGTGATATGCACATGATTAGCTTTTCAGAGCATTCACACAAGGTTTGCGCCACTGGCGACACCTACAACATGCTGACATGAGCTAAGTTTCCACCGATTTCTCATACACAAACAGCACTTGACCGTCGTTGCCTGGTGAAACGTTGTTGTGATGCCTCGCGTAAGGAGGAGAAATGCGTGACATCACGTTTCCGATTTTGCTAAAGGTCAGATTGTAGCCTACCGCGATTGCGGTTTATCGTATCGCGACATTGCTGCTCGCGTTGGTCAGGATCCAATGACTGTTAGCACAATATTGAATCGGTGGGTTCAGGAGGCAGTCGAGATGACAGGCATATTATCCGCATGGCTGTAACGGATCGTGCACACACGTCTCGAGCCCTGAGTCAACAGATGGGGACGTAAGCAAGACAACAACCATCTGCACGAACAGTTCGACGACGTTTGCAGCAGCATGAACTATCAGCTCGGAGACCATGGCTGCGGTTACCCTTGACGGTGCATCACAGGCAGGAGCGCCTGCGATGGTGTACTCAACGACGAACCTGGGTGCACGAATGGCAAAAGTCATTTTTTCGGATGAATCCATGTTCTGTTTGCAGCATCATGATGATCGCATACGTGTTCGGCGACATCGCGGAGAACGCACATTGGAAGCGTGTACTCGTCATCGCCATACTGCCGTATCACCCGGCGTGATGATATGGGGTGCCATTGGTTACACGTCTCGGTCACCTCTCGTTCGCATTGACGGCACTTTGAACAGTAGACACTACATTTCAGATGTTTGACGACCCGTCGCTCCCCCCTAATTCGAACCCTGCGAAACCTTACATTTCAACAGGATAATGCGCGATCGCATGTTGCAGGTCCTGTACGGGCCTTTCTGGATACAGAAAATATTCGACTGCTCCTGCCCTGGCCAGCACATTCTCCAGATCTCTCACCAATTGAAGACGTCTGGTCAATGGTGGCCGAGCAACTGGCTCGTCACAATACGCCAGTCACTACTGTTGATGAACTGTGGTATCGTGTTGAAGCTGCATAGGCAGCTGTAGCTGTACACGCCGTCTAAGCTCTGTGTGACTCAATGCCCAGGCGTATCAAGACCGTTACTACGCCCAGAAGTGGTTGTTCTGGGTACTTATCTCTCAGGATCTATGCACCGAAATTGCGTGAAAATGTAATCAGATGTCAGTTGTAGTATATTTGTTGAATGAATACCCGTTTATCGTCTGCATTCTTCTTGGTGCAGCAATTTTAATGGCCAGTAGTGTAGCGTGGCTTCTCTCCGCCGCGGGTCGCGTCTGACCACTTCCGACTCGTCTCAAGATCTTGTTCACTGGCTACTACTCGCCATAATGTGTTTGTGTATGGACACCAGCAGAATCATAGGTGAACTTTGCACAGAAGTAATAACGCCCAACTTACACACATCCTCCGTCCTTCACAGTTGGCGCTATATACGATGGCAGGTAACAGAAATGGAGCTCGTCAAGTATTGTAGCCAATTATTTTCAACTAACTACGCACATAGTACTAGCTGGCCTGTTGGTAACACTTTGGAACACACTACTGATTCTTTTCGCTGATTTCATGCTATTTTTTACAACCACCCGCTACAGAACTCCACGGGCCTGTCCATCAGTAGACCTGCACGAGCTCCGTCTGGTCTTGTTTTACCTGTGGTTGTCCCTTCACGTTTTCGCTTCTCAGTCACATCGCCATCAGTTGACCTGAGTAGCTTCATAAGGCCTGAAATGACCGTGTTGCATTTGCTATTCAGGTGACATCCAGTGACTGGTCCACGATTCAATTCACTTAACTCTCCTGACCGACCCGGTCTGCTCTTTACGCTTCCTTAGTGCCAACCCAATGGCGGCATCTGTGACCGAGAGGTCCTAGGCGCTTCATCCCGGAGCCGCGCTGCTGCTACGGTCGCAGGTTCGAATCCTGCCTCGGCCATGTGTGTGATGTCCTTAGGTTAGTTAGGTTTAAGTAGTTCTAAGTCTCGGGGCCTGATGACCTCAGATGTTAAGTCTATATGAACCATTCGACAACCCAATACTCCTCGCCTCCTTTTACACCTGTGAGTCCACTCTCGTGGCATCTAGTGGGCAATTCCACATCACCACAGACACTTTCGATCGGATTTTGTTGTTTTGACTCATCGGTCTTATGACTGGTTTGATGCAGCCCGCCACGAGTTCCTCTCCTGTGCTCCTCTTCATCTCAGAGTAGCACTTGCAACCTAGACCTCAGTTACTTGCTGGATGTATTCCAGTCCCTGTCTTCCTCTACAGTTTCTACCCTCTACCGTGGAAGTCATTCCATCATGCCCTAACAGATGTCCTATCATCTTGTCCTTCTTATCAGTGTTTTCCACATATTCCTTTCCTCTCCAATTCTGTGCAAACCTCCTCATTCCTTACCCTGTCAGCCTACCTAATTTTCAACATTCGCCTGTAGCACCACATCACAAATGCATCGTTTGTCTTCTGTTCCGGTTTCCCCACAGCCCATGTTTCACTACCGTACAACACTGTACTCTAGACGTACATTCTAAGACATTTCTTGCTCAAATTAAGACCTACGTTTGATACTAGTAGACTTCTCTTGGCCAGGAATGCCCTTTTGTCATTACTAGTCTGCTTCTGATGTTCTCCTTGCTCCGTCCGTCATTGGTGATTTTACTGCCTAGGTAGTAGAAGTCCTTAACTTCATCTACACTCATACTCATCAGTTAAGTATAATAGCAGAATGTGGTGCCACACAACGTGGCACTACACTAAACTGGCACTAATACCGTAGGCACATAGGGAACACACACGACACACATCTGTAAGTCCACGGTACTGGTGATAAGTTGAGAAAACAGTCCCGAAACACAAGTGCTGCAAAACGCCACTGTTTCCTCCGCATGTGCCCCGACATCAATATTGGATATGATAACCATGCACACGTACACAGGCCACACAACGGGTTGGCATACTCTAGATCAGGTGGTCGAGCAGATGCTGGGGTATAGCCTCCCATTCTTGCTCCCATGCCTGTCGGATCTCCTGAAGTGTCGTAGGGGTTTGAAGACGTGCAGCGATACGTCGACCGAGAGCATCCCAGACGTACTGGAGGGGGTTTAGATCTGGAGAACAGGCAGACCACCCTATTCGCCTGAAATCGTCTGTTTCCAGGTACTTCTCCACGATTGTAGCTCGGTGGAGCCGTGCGTTGTCATCCATGAGGAGGAAGATGGGACCCACTGCACCCCTGAAAAGGCGGACATACTGGTGCAAAATGACAACCCGATACACCTGACCTGTTACAGTTCCTCTGTTAAAGACATGCAGGGGTGTACGTGCACCAATCATAATCCCAACCCACACCATCAAACCACGACCTCCATACAGGTCCCTCTCAAGGATATTAAGGGTTCGGTATCTGGTTCCTGGTTCACGCCAGATGCAAACCCGGCGAGAATCACTGTTCAGACCATACCTGGACTCATCCATGAACATAACCTGGGACCACTGTTCCAATGACTTTGTAGTGTGTTCTTGACAACAGGCTTTACGGGCTCTCCTGTGACCATGGGTCAGTGGAATGCACCTTGCAGATCTCCAGGCGAATAAACCATGTCTGTTCAGTCGTCTGTAGACTGTGTGTCTGGAAACAACTGTTCCAGTGGCTGCGGTAAGTCCCCGAGCAAGGCTACCTGCAGTACTCCGTGGCCGTCTGCGGGCTCTGATGGTGAGATATCGGTCTTCTTGTGGTGTTGTACACTGTGGATGTCCCGTACTGTAGCGCCTGGACACGTTTCCGGTCTCCTGGAATCGTTGCCATAATCTTGAAATCACACTTCGTGGCACACGGAGGACCCGTGCTAAGACATCCTGTGTTTGACCAGGCTCCAGTCGCCGTAGTATTCTACCCGTCGTAGCGCCATCAGTGTGTATTCTTTGAGCCATTTTCAACACACAGTCACCATTAGCACGTCTGAAAACGTCTGCACACTTACTCGCTGCACCGTTCTCTGACACGCACCAATACACCTCTGCGTATGTGGACTGCTGCCAGCGCCACCGTGCGACGACCGCAGTTCAGATGCACATCATAGTCATACCTCGAGGTGACTTAAACGCGCAAACAGCCCACCAGAGCGTTGTTTCACCGTGTATCAGCATTATGAATAATTTATGAGCATGAGTGTACTACGTGACCATCAGTCCTGATGTTAAATTTCTTGCTGTTTTCATTTCTGCTACCTCTCATTACTTTCATCTTTCTTAGATTTAATCTCAGTCTACATTCTCAGAATGAACATTATTCTGGAAACATCCCCCTGCCTGTGGCAAAGCCACGTTTCTGCAATATCCTTTCTTCCAGGAGAGCTAGTTCAGCAAGTTTCGCAGGAGAGCTCCCGTGAAGTTTGGAAGGTAGGAGACGAGGTACTGGCGCAAGTAAAGCTGTGAGGACGGGTCGTGAGTCGTGCTTGGGTCGCTCGGTTGGTTTGCTGACACGGTAGCTCAGCGTGTTCGCTGTGAGGGTTAGCTGCCCTCTGTAATAAAAATAAAACTGAGTGAATGGATCAACAAGATGAACTTCAGCGAGTGTTAGGGAACGTCCGCCCCGAACAAATGCAACGAACAATAACTAGCAAGCCCGCATCTCGTGGTCGTGCGGTAGCGTTCTGGCTTCCCACGCCCGGGTTCCCGGGTTCGATTCCCGGCGGGGTCAGGGATTTTCTCTGCCTCGTGATGGCTGGGTGTTGTGTGATGTCCTTAGGTTAGTTAGGTTTAAGTAGTTATAAGTTCTAGGGGACTGATGACCTAAGATGTTAAGTCCCATAGTGCTCAGAGCCATTTGAACCAATAACTAGCAAAATGAGATTAAAAAAAAAAGAAGAAAAGTTGGTTGAGCACTTGTCCGCAAACGGCAAAAGTCCCGAATTCGAGTTTAGCGCAGGCATATCTGCCAGGAAGTTTTCAGTCTATATTCTGTTCTCATTAGACTGTTCATTCCATTCAGCAGGTCAAGTAATTCTTCTTCACTTTCATTCAGGATTGCAGTGTCATCAGCGAATCAAGTCACTGATATCCTTTCACCTTAAACTGTCTCGCTCCTGACTCTTTCTTTTATTTCGATGTACAGATTGAACAGTAGGGGCGAAAGACTACATCCCTGTCTTACACCATTTTTAAACTGAGCACTTCGTTCTTGGTCGTCCACTCTTATTATTCGCTCTTGACTCTTGTACATATTGTGCATTACACATCTCTCCCTATAGCTTACACCTATTTTTCTCAGAATTTCAAACATGTTGCACCATTTTACATTGTCGAACGCTTTTTCCAGGCCGACAAATCCTATTAATATATATAAAAGCCAAACTGATCGTCATCTAACACATCCTCTATTTTCTTTTCCATTCTTCTGTATATTACCCTGGTCAGAAACCTGGGCGCATGAATTGTTAAGCTGATTGTGCTATAATTCTCGTACTTGTCAGCTCTTGCAGTCTTCGGAATTGTGTGGACAATGTTTTTTTTTAAATGTCAGATACTGAACACAAAAGAAATTGGAGAGGATATGTTTAAAAGGTGTGAATTCAAAATCCAAAGACAGTGCAGACCAAGCTAACTGATAGTACGAGGGCAGTTCAATAAGTAATGCAACACATTTTTTTTCTGAAACAGGGGTTGTTTTATTCAGCATTGAAATACACCAGGTTATTCCCCAATCTTTTAGCTACTCAGCACTATTTTTCAACGTAATCTCCATTCAATGCTACGGCCTTACGCCACCTTGAAATGAGGGCCTGTATGCCTGCACGGTACCATTCCACTGGTCGATGTCGGAGCCAACTCCATTGATTGCCGTTTTGTTTCAGGTTCGAAGTGATGAACCCATGTTTCATCGCCTGTAACAATCTTTAACAAGAAATTGTCACCCTCAGCCACATGACGAGCAAGCAATTCCGCACAGATGGTTCTCCTTTGCTCTTTATGGTGTTCGGTTAGACAACGAGGGACCCAGCGGGAACAAACCTTTGAATATCCCAACTGGTGAACAATTGTGACAGCACTACCAACAGAGATGTCAAGCTGAGCACTGAGTTGTTTGATGGTGATCCGTCGATCATCTCGAACGAGTGTGTTCGCACGCTCCGCCATTGCAGGAGTCACAGCTGTGCACGGCCGGCCCGCACGCGGGAGATCAGACAGTCTTGCTTGACCTTGCGGCGATGATGACACACGCTTTGCCCAACGACTCACCGTGCTTTTGTCCACTGCCAGATCACCGTAGACATTCTGCAAGCGCCTATGAATATCTGAGATGCCCTGGTTTTCCGCCAAAAGAAACTCGATCACTGCCCGTTGTTTGCAACGCACATCCGTTACAGACGCCATTTTAACAGCTCCGTACAGCGCTGCCACCTGTCGGAAGTCAATGAAACTATACGAGACGAAGCGGGAATGTTTGAAAATATTCCACAAGAAATTTCCGGTTTTTTCAACCAAAATTGGCCGAGAAAAAAAATGTGTTGCATTACTTATTGAACTGCCCTCGTACGTTAACGATAAAATAATGGCATCCTTTACCACCTACACGAGCAGGACAACAACAAAGAAGAAGGGCAGCACCGCTGCCCCCTTTCAAACCAACGCGCCTCCGTTCATTGCTGCGTTTCCATAACGTTAGGGCTCACAGCCGCACCTACGCGATTAGCAAGTTGCGCCGCTCATCCCCGCAGTATAAAGCCGGGAATCTATACAAAGTCAAGCAGACCGCGCTTGCGTTAACTCTACGCCGAGTTTCAATACTGCGAGGTAGAGTGCGGGAGGTTTTAGTCGGGCCGCATCCAGCTGCGCGCGTGTAATTGCCTCCGCAGCGTCCGCTCTCTGCGGGGTTGTAGTTCTGACGATGGCACCACTGACTGCTGTTTCCGTCGGCAATCCGCACCCCCGCATCGGTCGGTGGCGGCTTTTAGCGGGAACTGTTCGCCGCGGATACCGTTCGCGTAGCACTCCAGCTATGAGGGAATGCCGTAAAATCGCATTAGTGTCGCGGGCGCCCGACTGAAACAAAATCGAGAGTTGCGCTTCGAATACACCGCCAGATGAGGCGACATCGAGAACGTGTCCCCCGCATCCGTTGAATTCCCGAGGCAGCCAGCTATTACGCACTCGTCTTCTGTTTTCTGTCTCTTTTTGTTTCTCGCTTTCTCCTCATCTGCTCATGTCGAGTGCGCGTTTGTAAAATGCAGCTTTTTTTTTTTAGAAATATTGTCCAACGGAAGTATGCGATTTTTTAATTGTTTACACAGGGCATTTCAAAATTTCGTTTTAAAAATTTGGACACAGTTTTGTTACAAGAAAACAAGAACAAAAAGTCTACGGAACATTGGCTCTAAAATGTATACCTCAAGGGCTTCGAACACTTTTTTTTATCTTGGGTGTTGTAAAACACATCTCTCCTACTGTAAGGTCTTTGCTTTCCATATTTTGGAAGAAGGTAGTATTGACCAAAACAAGAAAAAATGTTAATATAATTGCGCAGGCTTCCGCGGCCAGAGTCAGTCGACAAAAGTTTTCTGGGTGTGGTACCGTGTCATAATGTATAAAACTACTGCTGCTGGAGGAAAAAGAAAGAAAAAACGACGTTTCGGCCCAGAAGAAGGCCGATGCAACCGTGGCCGAAACGTTGGTTTTTTTTTTCTCCAGCAGCAGTAGTTTTATACATTATGACGCGGTACCATACCTAGAAAACGTTTATGCCGAAGAAAAAATGTCAACTAGACATTGGCTCTAAAATGCGTCACCTAAGAACTATGACAGTGGTTCACTAGAGGAAATTTTTCACTGTAACCAAGATGAACAAGTGGTAGTAACTCTGAAAGTATGCATTTAGGAGCCCATATTTACTGGGATTTTTTTTCTTGTTTTGGTTCATATTACCTCTTCCCAAAATACGGAGAGCAAAAAGCTACAGTAGAAGAGGTCATAGCTCTTAAAACTATGTATTTTAGAGCTCATATTTACTGCACATTTTTTCTTTCTTTTGTTGTAAGAAACTGTACATACATTTTAAGACGTCATTCTGAAAAACACTCTGTATAATAATTTATTACATCAAGTTTAGTTAATAAATGCAAAGTACGAACTTCACCGCCTGTAAGTTGCACCACCATACGTAATGCATTTTTTATATTTTTTATTTCATTCAGTTGCATAACCATTTAGCGTTTCTTATTATTTATATTAATCTATTAATACTATATTAATCGTGTATAAAGTAGAAGAAGGGCTAAACGAATTATTTTATTCTTTGTCTCCAACTAAATAATCCGGTTCAACTTATTTTGCACTTTCTTTTGAGCTCCTAGCGTTTCTTCATTCGTTCGCTGTATTTCATTTTGCTTTCTTCGTTTCATCCTGAATTTTGTTGTGCAGGATGACCAGCAAAAGTGTGTTTGTGAATCGGAGTTCTAAATTTCGTTCTGTCTTCCACCATTTCTCATGAATACCGATTTCTTCTAGATCTACACCATGTTATTTTAACCATATCTTGACGTCTTTCTTTAAAAGGCTTACTGTGTAATTTTTGTCTGATCTTCCTGTTAAATATTTAGTTTTTTATTTTCATTTCTTTAATGTTTCTCCCGTCATCGAACTTCTGACTGAATTGATGAGCGAACCGCCACGAAACCCTCTCCTGTGATAGCCTCTGCATCTCAAAATTGCACTTCCACCCAGTTTCCTCAATAATTTGTTGAATATATTACAACCTCCGTCATCGCCCACAGTTTTTACCCCCTTATACATCCACGCAGTACTACGAAAATTTTCGTTGATGTATTAACACAAATTCCTACCTCTCCTTCTTCTTCACGTTCTGCATATGTTCCCATCCTCGACCGATTCCACTGATTTCTTATCTCGTCAATCTACCTTATTTTCAACATTCTCTCTATTGCAGCTCATATGAACCGCTTCGATTCTCTGCTTTTCCGGCCTTCTCACAGTCCATTTTTAACTTTCATACAATACTGTACTCCAAACGCATCTACATCTACATGACTGCTCTGAAATTCACACTTTAATGCCTGGTAGTTTATTTCGAGATGGGGGTCAACAAAACACTTTCGCACTCGGAGGAGAAAGCTGGTGATTGGTATTTCGTGAAAAGGCCTCGCCGCAACCAAAAAAGGCGTGTTCTAATAATCGCCAACTCCCCATCTCGCGTATCACGTGCGTAACCTCTTGTCCCCTATTACGCGATAGCACAAAACGAGCTGCCCTTCTTTGGACTTTCTCGATGTACTCCGTTAATCCTATCTGGTGGTTCCCAATCGGTACAGTAGTACTCTAGCAGAGGACTAACAAGTGTAGCTTAGGCAGTCCCTTCAGCTGATTCATGGAATCTTCTAAGTGTTCTGACAGTAAAACGCAGTCTTTGGGTCGCCTTACCAACAACATTATCTTTGTGATTGTTCGTAATTGTAATCTCTAGCTGTTTAGTTAAACTGACTGCCTTCAGATTTGTGTATTTTATCATGTAACCGAAATTAGTGCCTTACTTTTAGTTCTCAAGTGGATGATCTCCCACTTTTAATTATTTAGGGTGAATTGCCACTTCTTACAGCATACACATATCATGTATAGATTAATTTGCAATTCGTTTTGATCTTATGATGATTTTACTAGATGGTATATGACAGCATCGTCTGCAAACAATCTAAGAGAGCTGCTCAAATTGTCTCCTAAATTATTTATATTTCTACGACTCACTGACACAGATGGTTCGGCTTCCGGGAACTGCCAAGGTAGAGCTTGGATGAATTTTTAGTGTCCACCGGGGATATACTGTTATGTAACAATATGTTGGGAACAGCATAGGGCCTATAAGACTTCCTTGGGGAACGGTAGATATCACTTCTGTTTTACTCGGTAACATTCAGTCAGTTATTATGAAATGTGACGTGTCTGGCAGGAATCACGAATCCTGTTGCACAGTTCAGACGATACATCGTAGGCACGCAATTTGATTTGAAGCCGCTTCTGAGGAACGGTATCAAAAGCCATCTGGAAATCTAGAAATATCGAATCAATTTGAGAACGTCTGTCGAAAGCAGTCATTACGTCATGAGAAGACGGAGCTAATTTTGTTGCACCTGAACGATATTTTCTGAACCATATGTCAATAGATCGTTTTCTTCGACGCAATTCATAATGTTCCAACGTAGTACATGTTCCAAAATCCTACTCCAAATCGACGTCAGTGATATGGTCTGTAATGCAGCGGGTCACTCCTATTTCCTTTCTTGTGTCCCGGTGTGACCTGTGCAACTTACGGATCTTTTATCGAGCGAGCAGTTGTATTTGATTGTTAAGTAAGGAGCTCTTGAATCAGCATACTCTGAAAGGTACCTCACTGCTATACGATCTGAACAGGAGGCCTTGCTCTATTAAATGACTGAAACTGCTTCAGCACACCAGGGATATCTACTTCTAAGTTACTCATGTCTGCATTTGTCCTTCGTTCGATTTCTGAAATATATTCTTCGTCTTGTTTGGTAAAGGAATTTCGGAAAACAGCATTTACTAACTCCTGTGTACTTTCGTCTGTTCTCATTACCATCGGATCACGCAGTGAGGCTATTGATTATTTCTCGCCGCTGGTATACTTTACACACGACCAGAATCTCTTTGAACTTTCCGCCAGATTTGGTGACAGAGTTTCATTGTGGAAACTATTGAAAACAATCCGCATTGAAATTCGCACTAAATTTCGAGTGTCAGTAAAACGTTGTCAATCTTGTGGTTATTGTGTTGTTTTAAACTTGGGATGCTATTTTGTTGTTTCTGCAACAGTGTACCATAGGGAGGGGGGGGGGGGTCAGTTCCATCTCTTATTAATTTATTTCATATAAATCGCTCAAACGCTGTCAATACTACAGGGTGATTCAAAAAGAATACCACAACTTTAAAAATGTATATTTAATGAAAGAAACATAATATAACCTTCTGTTGTACATCATTACAAAGAGTATTTAAAAATGTTTTTTTTCACTCAAAAACAAGTTCAGAGATGTTCAATATGGCCCCCTCCAGACACTCGAGCAATATCAACCCGATACTCCAACTCGTTCCACACTCTCTGTAATATCAGGCGTAACAGTTTGGATAGCTGCTGTTATTTCTCGTTTCAAATCATCAATGGTGGCTGGGAGAGGTAGCCGAAACACCATATCCTTAACATACCCCCATAAGAAAAAATCGCAGGGGGTAAGATCAGGGCTTCTTGGAGGCCAGTGATGAAGTGCTCTGTCACGGGCTGCCTGGCGGCCGATCCATCGCCAATGTGGTGGCGCTCCATCCTGCTAAAATATGAATTGTTGTGCTTCTTGTTCGAGCTGAGGGAACAGCCAATTCTCTAACATCTCCAGATACTGTAGTCCAGTTACAGTAGCACCTTCGAAGAAAAAGGGACCAAAAGATTTATTGGCTGAAATGGCACAGAAAACGTTCACCTTAGGCGAGTCACGTTCATACTGAGTTGTTTCCCGCGGACTCTCAGTGCCCCATATACAGACATTGTGACGGTTGACTTTCCCGTTAGTGTGGAAAGTTGCTTCATCACTAAACACAATCTTTGAAACGAAAGATTCATCTGTTTCCATTTGAGCAAGGATAAAATCACAGAAATCGATTCTTTTAATCTTATCAGCTGCAGACAGTGCTTGAACCAATTTCAGACGATAAGGTTCCATAACTAACCTTTTTCGTAGGACTCTCCATACAGTTGATTGTGGAATTTGCAGCTCTCTGCTAGCTCTGCGAGTCGATTTTCCTGGGCTGCGAACAAATGCTTGCTGGATGCGTGCTACATTTTCAATCACTCGTTCTCGGCCGTCCAGAACTTTTCCCTTTGCATAAACACCCATTCTCTGTAAACTGTTTATACCAACGTTTAATACACCACCTATCAGGAGGTTTAACACCAAACTTCGTTCGAAATGCACGCTGAACAACTGTCGTCGATTCACTTCTGCCGTACTCAATAACACAAAAAGCTTTCTGTCGAGCGGTCGCCATCTTAGCATCTACTGACGCTGACGCCTAGTCAACAGCGCCTCAAGCGAACAAATGTACAACTAAATGAAACTTTATAGCTCCCTTAATTCGCCGACAGATAGTGCTTAGCTCTACCTTTTGTCGTTGCAGAGTTTTAAATTCCTAAAGTTGTGGCATTCTTTTTGAATCACCCTGTATTTCTTTCAGTCAAGATCACCTGGTCTACGCCTACACAGTTGGTTCAGAAGGGACGCAGACTCTTAGAAAGGCTTCTCCTTCTTTAAACAGATATACCTCACGTTTGTTTGTTGTGGATTTGGATGTTAGGGTGTTCAGTCTCGCTACAACAAAAATATGGTCATTAGCGAAGTTTCTGGAAAATTTCTTCCTCAAATCAAGGTCGGTCTATCATAATAATAGGCTCCCCCCTGCCTGTGTTAGTCTGCTTTCAAAGTAGCACAACTCATTCACTTCATCTTCCAACTGATTCTCAATTTTGGTGTTAAGTTTATCGCTACTGTGATTTCTGCTACACTTAATTACTTTCGTCTTTCTTCAGTGTACTCTCGGTCTACACCGTGTGCTCCGTATACTATTTCTTCCACCCAACAGATCCTGTACTTCACTTTCATTGAGGACAGCAATATCATCAGCGAATCTTATCATTGATATCATTTCACCCTTAATTTTAATCCCACTCTTGAAACCTGCTTTTATTTCCGTCATCTCTTCTTGGATGAATACATTGAAACCCTGTCTTACACCCTTTCTAATCCAAACCCTATTTCCTTAGTCATTCACACTCATTCTTCTGTTTTGACTTTTGTACATGTATATTACACGTCTTTCACTGTATCGTATACCCATTTTTTTATCTCGATCATCTTGAACCATTTCAAATTGCAGCACGATTTTTCTAGATTGAAATTTTCTGTGAAAGTGATTATAGCTCGCTTTAGTTTTATACTGCATCATCAGAATCGCTTCTGTTAAACCTTTATTTTTTCTACAGCTAAACATACAGTGTAGCAGATGCTGGACTGTCTTTTCCATTTTTCTGTACACTGTTCTCTTCAGCTGTTTGGAAGGGTGGGTTATCAATCAGGTTGAAGCGATATTCTCGCATTTGTTTGCCCTTACTGTCTTCGGGAGTGTCTAGTGAGTTTCCAGTCTCATGAGTTCCACACACCAACGTTAAAAGTCGTTTGGCCCCATGCTCTTTTTAACAGTTTACAATCAACTTGAAACAGTCAGCGATGAACTTAGTTTGTAAAAGAGCGCTGTTAACATCAAAGGGATTCCGTGTTCTCACGCAGAAATAATGAGACACTTGTCATACAGCAGTATAGCACCTCTATTTTCTTTTTAGCGAACCATAATTCGTATTGCACGTCGTCTGTACATTTCTGTCTATACCCAAAGTCGAGAAAAAACAGCCAAACGGTATCAAGTCTGAAGAGATCGTTGATCGAATAATTGCAGTATGAGGAGTGGGGAAAGTATTTTTTAGATGTTGCCTCAGAGATACATTTCATTAATTTTTTCGGGTATTAATAACCGCTTCAGCTGTGTTTAGTCCTTTATTATTTGATCGCTACTGGTTTCGTGACACTAAAAGCCACACCTTCAGGTGAACGAAGCCGGTAGCGATTCAGTAATAAAGAACTACACACAGCTGAAGCGATTATTAATACCCAAGATGACCACTAGTAGCTGTGGTCGCCTCACCTACAAGGTTGTCTGCATTTGATTACCATGTGACATCCTACGGTGAACAAAAAATTTTTTGTACAGATGAATAGGGAAATCAGATAGCGACAGATTAATTGCCAACGTAGACTTCGCCTTGATGTTAGACCACACGGCACGCACAGCGGTAGTGCGGACTGCCTGAATCTCTGACAACAACCACTTCCGCAACTCCCCTATAAATTAAATGAAACAACAAGTTAACTGTTACCAGTCACCGTTTTTATTTATTTCCACGACGTGTTTCAAAGGTTTTAACCTCCATCATCGGGTGGATTTACATTAGTTAGTATGACATTTGTGTGTGTGTTGTGTTACGATTTTTTGGAGGAACTTGTGGCACTACCTCCAGTGGTCACAGGTTCCTTTCGCTGTCGAAACACATCACATGTATACTGTCACATTTTTAAACAAATATGTTCGCATTTATAGTCCCCTATAAATGTAATTCCTACATTAATGGCGGGGGTTGAAGATTACAACAAGGTTTTTTACGAGATCCGATCGGTAGCAAAATCCAAACCACTGTGAAACTCAAAAAATATTTTATTTACAAGAACTAGTACGAACCAGCTAGCTACTTCCTTACATAGTCGCCGCTGCGACTTAGACATTTGTGACAGCCTCGTACCAACTTTCCAATACCCTCGTCATAGAAGGAAGCTGCCGGAGCATCGTTTTAGCAGCTGCAGAGTGTGACCAAGCATTGTCATGAAGAAGGTCAATACCTGAAAAAATTCCTTTTCGCTTGTTCTGAATTTCACTACGCAGACGATTTTCTCGCATTGACTGATCCACTCGCTGAACAAGATCGTAGGTTTAAACGAGCTTCCTTTTCAGACCGCCAGCAACATGAACGTCCTGCTTCAAAGTACATGCAAAATTTCCTTACTTTGCTGTCGCGTATAACGTTCCGTTTATGTAGTCTGCATGAAATAAGGTGCGAACCCTCAGATTGAAAAAATCGTATGACCGCAGGCACTTCACATCTGGCAGGAGACTCCATTTCTCTGGCTTTCTTTATGTGCTCACTGTGCGCTCAAAACCGAAAAGTGCGACGTGACGCAATCGAACCGCGTATTAGACACTACACAATACGAGTACACCTGCACAAAGCCTCATCGGATTTTGACAGTAGCTTTAATTTCGCGGCTAATTGGACTGTGAAAAGAATCACCCCTAGTAATTTTTTTTAAGTTAATTTACAGAAAAAGCAACAGCAGAAACCAGACAGTGTTAATAATGTTTTGTTTTTGAATATGAATGCCCTCTGTACCGGTTTCGAATTACACTACTAGGCATTAAAATTGCTACACAAAGAAGAAATGCAGATGATATACGGGTATTCATTGGACAAATATATTATACTAGAACTGACATGTGATTACATTTTCACGCAATTTGGGTGCATAGATCCTGAGAAATCAGTACCCGGAACAACCACCTCTGACCGTAATAACGGCCTTGATACTCCTGAGCAGTGAGCCAAAAAGAGCTTGGATGGCGTGTACAGGTACAGCTGCCCATGCAGCTTCAACACGGTACCACAGTTCATCAAGAGTAGTGACTAGCGTATTGTGACGAGCCAGTTGCTCGGCCACCATTGACCAGACGTTTTCAGTTGGTGAGAGATCTGGAGAATGTGCTGGCCAGGGCAGCAGTCGAACATTTTTGTATCCAGAAAGGCCCGTACAGGACCTGCAACATGCGGTCGTGCATTATCCTGCCGAAATGTAGGGTTTCGCAGGGATCGAATGAAGGGTAGAGCCAGGGGTCGTAACACATCTGAAATGTAACGTCCACTGTTCAAAGTGCCGTCAATGCGAACGAGAGGTGACCGAGACGTGTAACCAATGGCACCCCATACCATCACGCCGGGTGACACGCCGGTATGGCGATGACGAATACACGCTTCCAATGTGCGTTCACCGCGATGTCGCGAAACACGGATGCGACCATCATGAAGCTGTATACAGAACCTAGATTCATCCGAAAAAATGACGTTTTGCCATTCGTGCACCCACATTCGTCGTTGAGTACACCATCGCCGGCGGTACTGTCTGTGATGCAGCGTCAAGGGTAACCGCAGCCATGGTCTCCGAGATCATGGTCCATGCTGCTGCAAATGTCGTCGAACTGTTCGTGCGGAAGGTTGTTGGCTTGCAAACGTCCCCATCTGTTGACTCAGGGATCGAGACGTGGCTGCACTATCCGTTACAGCCATGCGGATAAGATGCCTGTCATCTTGCCTGCTAGTGACATGAGGCAGTTGGGATCCAGCACGGCGTTCCGTATTACCCTCCTGAACCCACCGATTCTATATTCTGCCAACAGTTATTGGATCTCTACCAACGCGAGCAACAATGTCGCGATACGATAAACCGCAATCGCGATAGGCTACAATCCGACCTTTATCAAAGTCGGGAACGTGATGGTACGCATTTCTCCTCCGTGCACGAGACATCACAACAACGTTTCACCAGGCAACGCCGGTCAACTGCTGTTTGTGTATGAGAAATCGGTTGGAAACGTTTCTCATGTCAGCACGTTGTAGGTGTCGCCACCGGCGCCAACCTTGAGTGAACGCTCTGAAAAGCTAATCATTTGCATATTACAGCATCTTCTTCCTGTCTGTTAAATTTCGCGTCTGTAGCACGTAATCTTCGTGGTGTATCAATTTTAATGGCCAGTAGTGTAATAAGTCGTCATAAGACGGCTATTCGTGGTACTAATTACGTATGAACATGGTCGTATTCAGCATTAGCTACACGAAATTATAAACCTTTGCAAGGTGAGAAGAGATACTGGCGTGCCTGGATAGCTCAGCTGGTAAAGCACTTTCCGCGAAAGGCATAGGTTCTAGCTTCTAGTCTGGAAGTTTTAAATGTGTTAAAAATGCATAAGGCGAATGTTGACTTGTATTTTATTCATCAGTCCAAAACCCTGCACACGGTAATGTGGGAAACACAAAACCAAAACGAAATAAGAAGCAGTGAGAAACGTGACGTGCAAAGCCAAAAGTTTGAGTGTAACATTCGTGAGGAGATACTTACGTCAAAATGCTATTGCAAATCCAACACTACATGTGATACGTCTTACGAAAACACAAGACACACAATTAAATTCAAAGAGTACCGATCTCGTAATGCACAATGACTGTGCGAAAATGAGGCGTTAATCAGTTCGAATAAGGACAATACACTGGCTCAGGAGGGTGAATAAAATACCAGCCAGCATTAGTCTTATTCATATCTTAAAATATATCCAGGCTGATATCCGCCTGGAAAAGGTGTTCAAAATTTTAAGTGTATCATTTCTTGTATTATTGAAGCAGATATTGAAACACACACTGACAAAAAGAAATCGAAACGCCAAGTTGCGCGACGTAAACGAAAGTTGGTAGGTTTGTTTAAGCATGTGTAAGATGATGTCTACTCAGATTTCGAGCGAGTCGCATAAGAGTGGCGCTAGTTTCGTCACTACGAGGATGCTTCAAATGTACGCTGTAACGGCCGTGAACATTAATTACCTTTGATACCAATTGATGGCAGTCAAGAATGCTTTTAAGGTGACAAAGACGCCATTATCAACACATCAATGAGTTTCAACGAGGTCGTGAAATAGCTGGATGTTCCTTCCGTGATATTTCAGAAGGACTGTACTGTACACGATCGGCGGCAGCGGCGATCACGAGAAGGTACGGTGGCGAGAAGACCGTGCTCCAGACGGCCATTTGGCACTGCCGAGAGGAAAGAACATCGTGTTCGTCGCTTGGCTCTGGCGCATCGTACTGCATCTTCAGCAGCAGCCTGGCAGCAGTTGGCACCATACTGACACAACGAACTGTTACATATCGGTCACTTCAAGGACAGGTCCGAGTCAGACGCCCTGTTGCGTACATTCCACTGACCCCAAACCACCGCCATTTACGACTCCATCCGTGTCAACCGAGAGCTCATTGGAGGTCTGTTGAGTTTCCTGATGAAAGGTGGTTCTGCCTCGGTGACAGCGACGGCCGTGTGTTAGATAGAACGAGGCCGGTTGAGGCCTGCAACCTACCTGCATGCAAGCTCCACACACTCGACGTACACCTGGAGTTATGGTCTGGCGAGAAACTCATTGATGTGTTGATAATGGCGTCTTTGTCACCTTAAAAGCATTCTTGACTGCCATCAATTGGTATCAAAGGTAACTAATGTCACGGCCGTTACAGCTTACATTTGAAGCATCCTCGTAGTGACGAAACTAGCGCCACTCTTATGCGACTCGCTCGAAATCTGAGTACACATCATCTTTCACTTGCTTAAACAAACCTACCAACTTTCGTTTACGTCGCACAACTTTGGGCGTTTCGATTTCTTTTTGTCAGTGTGTGTTTCAATATCTGCTTCAATAATACAAGAAATGATACACTTAAAATTTTGAACATCTTTCCCAGGCGGATATCAGCCTGGATATATTTTAAGATATGAATAAGACGAATGCTGACTGGTATTTTATTCACCCTCCTGAGCCAGTGTATTGTCCTTATTCGAACTGATTAACGCCTCATTTCTGCACAGTCATTGTGCATTACGAGATCGGTACTCTTTGAATTTAATTGTGTGTCTTGTGTTTTCGTAAGACGTATCACATGTAGTGTTGGATTTGCAATAGCATTTTGACGTAAGTATCTCCTCACGAATGTTACACTCAAACTTTTGGCTTTGCACGTCACGTTTCTCACTGCTTCTTATTTCGTTTTGGTTTTGTGTTTCCCACATTACCGTGTGCAGGGTTTTGGACTGATGAATAAAATACAAGTCAAAATTCGCCTTATGCATTTTTTAACACATTTAAAACTTCCAGACTAGAAGCTAGAACCTATGCCTTTCGCGGCAAGTATGATAGCAAGAGCACTCTCGAGGTTATCCCACGCACCTTGACTGCTCATTGCCGTGTCAGCCTGGTGATTCGAAGTGTTGTACTGCCACGGATGGACAGCATTCGAAGGGCTATTTTCCTACAGGACAACGCTCTTTCACATAGCGATGTTGAAACCCAACATGCTCTGCAGTGTACCGATATGCTGTCGTGGCCTGCTCGATCAGCAGCTCTGTCTCCAGTCTAACAGACATGTGGCATCACCGGACGACAGTTCCATCGTCATCCGCAAACAGCATTAACCGTTGCTGTATTGCACGACCAAGTGCAACAGGCATGGAACTGCATCCCTCAGACTGACATCCAGCATCTGTACAATATCTGCGTGTTTTCACGCTCGCGTTCAACATTCTGGCAGTTATACGGGTTGTTAATGTACCAGAATTTCACATTTGCAATGGCTTATCTTCCGAAGTTGGTCATTCACATATGTTACCTAGACAATTACTTTACAAAGTAACAAATGAAGAGGTGCTTAGAAGAGTACAGGAAACCAGATCTCTTTGGAGGCTGTGGCGTATAGTTTATAAGTTTTCGCTGGCTAGAATGTCACGTCTTTCAGTGTCACACAAATTTTTATTTTTAAAGGGGATCACTTAAGACTATTTCCACGGGTTCGCCCCTCAGATTTCTCCCTCATATCACAAAATTGTCATCTGATGTAGTACAAACTGAAAAAATAAATTCCTTTTAAAGCACAGTTTCGTATATAATTTATATTCAAAACCTTACACCTGTGTCACAGAACAAATCCTACATCGAGAATACTTTACACAAGTTTAGGGGAAGAAATAGTTCCGATAATTATTACAGTATTTGAAGAACATCAAAATATGAACAGGCTGAAATGAACAAACAGTACATGAGACTATGTTAATCAATTTAACTGTAAAAAGTTTAGGAGCATATTATTAGCAACATGGGAAAGGTGCAAAAGTGAAATGCCAAAATGAGCACTTCTCAATTGGGAGTAAATCAAAACAATCAGAATGGCTGAAAGAGAGCACAATAACATGAGCCATAAACGAATATGAGCTAAGCAACTAAGCAAATAAGAGAATAGGCAAAAATGAGATGCCAACAAAATGAGAGCTGGCCGAACTCCGTCGGCCCTTATATACGGTTGCGCTCGCGGCGGCGTCTAGCGGCCCGTACGCAAGTTGTGCGATTGCTGTCGCAGGTCGACCCTTAATCTATGATGTTACAAGGCACATCCAAACAAGAAGAGACAAACTTGTAGGGCACATCCTACGACACAACAACATCATTGAAACAATAGCAGAAGGAGCTATTGAAGGAAGGAATCGGCGAGGGCGATGCGACCAAGGCCATCATACATGCAACGGATCATGACTGATGTTGGATGTAACACATACAGGGTGTTTCAAAAATGACCGGTATATTTGAAACGGCAATAAAAACTAAACGAGCAGCGATAGAAATACACCGTTTGTTGCAATATGCTTGGGACAACAGTACATTTTCAGGCGAACAAACTTTCGAAATTACAGTAGTTACAATTGTCAACAACAGATGGCGCTGCGGTCTGGGAAACTAGTACGATATTTTCCACATATCCACCATGCGTAGCAATAATATGGCGTAGTCTCTGAATGAAATTACCCGAAACCTTTGACAACGTGTCTGGCGGAATGGCTTCACATGCAGATGAGATGTACTGCTTCAGATGTTCAATTGTTTCTGGATTCTGGCGGTACACCTGGTCTTTCAAGTGTCCCCACAGAAAGAAGTCACAGGGGTTCATGTCTGGCGAATAGGGAGGCCAATCCACGCCGCCTCCTGTATGTTTCGGATAGCCCAAAGCAATCACACAATCATCGAAATATTCATTCAGGAAATTAAAGACGTCGGTCGTGCGATGTGGCCAGGCACCATCTTGCATAAACCACGAGGTGTTCGCAGCGTCGTCTAAGGCAGTTTGTACCGCCACAAATTCACGAAGAATGTCCAGATAGCGTGATGCAGTAATCGTTTCGGATATGAAAAATGGGCCAATGATTCCTTTGGAAGAAATGGCGGCGCAGACCAGTACTTTTTGAGGGTGGAGGGACGATGGGACTGCAACATGGGGCTTTTCGGTTCCCCATATGCGGCAGTTCTGTTTATTGACGAAGCCGTCCAGGTAAAAATAAGCTTCGTCAGTAAACTAAATGCTGCCCACATGCATATCGCCGTCATCAATCCTGTGCACTAGATCGTTAGCGAATGTCTCTCGTGTAGCAATGGTAGCGGCGCTGAGGGGTTGCCGCGTTTGAATTTTGTATGTATAGAGGTGTAAACTCTGGCGCATGAGACGATACGTGGACGTTGGCGTCATTCGGCCCGCAGCTGCAACACGGCGAACGGAAACCCGAGGCCGCTGTTGGATCACCTGCTGCACTAGCTGCGCGTTGCCCTCTGTGGTTGCCGTACGCGGTCGCCCTACCTTTCCGGCACGTTCATCCGTCACGTTCCCAGTCCGTTGAAATTTTTCAAACAGATCCGTTATTGTATCGCTTTTCGGTCCTTTGGTTACATTAAACCTCCGTTGAAAACTTCGTCTTGTTGCAACAACACTGTGTTCTAGGCGGTGGAATTCCAACACCAGAAAAATCCTCTGTTCTAAGGAATAAACCATGTTGTCCACAGCACACTTGCACGTTGTGAACAGCACACGCTTACAGCAGAAAGACGACGTACAGAATGGCGCACCCACAGACTGCGTTGTCTTCTATATCTTTCACATCACTTGCAGCGCCATCTGTTGTCGAAAATTGTAACTACTGTAATTTCGAAAGTTTGTCCGCCTGAAAATGTACTGTTGTCCCAAGCATATTTCAACAAACGGTGTATTTCTATCACTGCTCGTTTAGTATTTATTGCCGTTTCAAATATACCGGTCATTTTTGAAACACCCTGTACGTGGAAATGAAGAGGAAGGCAGACAGAAGAGAGGAATGGCGCTCTGCTGTAAACTAACCTCAGGATTGAACACTAAAATAAAGAACCTAGATAAATGTATTTCCGAAATTTTATTACTCTGCATTAATTATTTCTTGTGTATTTATGTACAATGACATGTTTCGAAGATTACTCCCAAACTAATGCCTCCTCTGTTTTGTATTTTCCGACTCAGATTTCTTTTTTTTTTTTGTTGTAGTGCTATTTTTTACTCTTCTCGCTAATATCATATTTGTCTCGTTATCCTACGACAGACAGCAGCAGCAGGGAAGCATTCAGAAACAGCTTATGACATCGAAATGCATACTGAAAAGGAGATCTGTCGTTGAATATCTCATTGCTGAACAAATTGCACCAAGTGGTCCGCGCATGGGGTCCGGCGTTCGATTCCCGGCGGGGTCAGGGATTTTCTCTGCCTCGTGATGACTGGGTGTTGTGTGTTCTTCATCATCATTTCATCATCATCGACTCGCAAGTCGCCGAAGTGGCGTCAACTAAAAAGGACTTGCAATACGGCGGCCGAACTTCCCCGCCAACAATGCCATACGATCATTTCATGCACCACGTGATACCCGTCGACGCTTGCTCAAGTTGTGTGGAGTCGACGCAGTAGGCGTGAGTAATTTTACGTGGTTGGGTGGATTCTGAGGTTTCACTAGTGATGGAGAGTTTCCGCACGAGGCGTCCACGACCATCATAATAAAATAGCGTCTCGATCAGTTCAGTCACGATGATGGGCGGTTTACGACTAATGAATTATGTGCACAATTCAATGCTGGCTGTAATGCCTCAGACGATATGCTGAGCAAGCTCTAACCGAGCGTGCGGAATAGGTTTCTCAGATCGAAATTCATCAGGATCAGCTGAACCTCTATGAGGCTGAAGGTGACAATTTTCTGAGACTTGGTGTCACCACTACGAGCCGGAAACCAAAAGAGAGTCCTGCGATTAATGACATGTAAACTCCACAACAAAGAAAAAGCTGAAAACACAGACCCCCCCCCCCCCGCGGGCAAAGTAACGTGGTATTGGCAGGCTTGTGGTTCTTTATGTCTTGGAGTCTGAAACAACAGTCAATTCAGAACGCTGCAAGACAACGCCGACTTGCCTTAATACCCGTATTTCCAGGGTCAGGCCAAACTCCTGCTTGCTGCACGGTAACGCCAGATCCAACAACAGTATTTCTGCTGCAGATCTGGACTGTCCAACAGCATCCACCATGAAGCGCTACTTTTGCACCTTCAAGCTTTCATTTCCTTTAGCCTATGAAAACTGGAGTGTGCGGCCATCGTCTTCCGGACCAGGCCGCTGTCGTCAGAGTTGAATGGTGGTGACAATGTGGGAAAATGATAGTCTGTAGGTGGAATCTTGCTCTATTTGACGGTGCCACTGTCTTGTCTGTATCAGTTGCGGATTACACGAAAACAATACGATACATTAGTTTTAGAATGTCAACGGCCTTTCCGCAGTGGTAACACTGATTACCGTCAGATCACCGTCGTTAAGCGCTGTCGGGATGGGTTTGCACTCGGATGGGTGACCATCTGGTCTGCTGAGCGCTGTTGGCAACAGCGGAGAGTGCCCTTGTGAGGCAAACTGAGGAGCTGCTTGAAGCGGCGGCTCCGGTCTCGTAGACTGCCATACGGCGGGGAGAGCGGTGTGCTGACCACATGCCCCTCCATACCCGCACACAGTGACGCCTGTCGGCTGAGGATCACGCAGCGGCCGGTCGATACCGTTTGGCATTCATTACCTTTTCGCGAGGAGTTTAGTTCTTTGCTTATTTTAGAATAACCCTCATTAAGGTGCCAAATTTTGCGTGGCTGGCGTCACGAAAAGAACTGTCACCCTGATCAAGGGTGTGTGGGGAAAGATACGTATATGGTTCAATGATTACATTGTTTTCTTTTGATCTATTGATATAAAATTTTGTACAAACTACTGATACGCCCGCTAAACCCGCTGGGCAGAACAGGTAATCAGGATTGTGGAAAGGGCCAAATCAGTCTGGGGTCAGTTTCACCTTCTAATTGTAATTTATTGTAATTTAATAACATATTTATTAAATACCGCCGAATTGCTCAACACGTGGGGCGTGAGGTCTCCACAGTACATCGATGTTGTCGCCAGTGGTCGGCGGAAGGTGCACGTGCCCGTCGACCTGGGACCGGACCGCAGCGACGCACGGATTCACGCCGAGACCGTAGGATCCTACGCAGTGCCGTAGGGGACCGTACCGCCACTTCCCAGCAAATTAGGGACACTGTTGCTCCTGGGGTATCGGCGAGGACCATTCGCAACCGTCTCCATGAAGCTGGGCTACGGTCCCGCACACCGTTAGGCCGTCTTCCGCTCACACCCCAACATCGTGCAGCCCGCCTCCAGTGGTGTCGCGACAGGCGTGAATGGAGGGACGAATGGAGACGTGTCGTCTTCAGCGATTTAATAACATATTTATTAAATTACAATAAATTACAATTAGAAGGTGAAACTGACCCCAGACTGATTTGGCCCTTTCCACAATCCTGATTACCTGATCTGCCCAGCGGGTTTAGCGGGCGTATCAGTAGTTTGTACAAAATTTTATATCAATAGATCAAAAGAAAACAATGGAATCATTGAACCATATACGTATCTTTCCCCACACACCCTTGATCAGGGTGACAGTTCTTTTCGTGAACCTATGCAAAAGTAAAGGTCCGTGGTGAGGTATCCAGACCATTCAAAATCAGAACAGGATTAAGACAAGGAGATGGGTTGTCACCTACCCTATTCAACTGTGTGTTAGAAAAAGTTATTAGAGAGTGGAGGAAGAAAACGACTGAAGAAGGAATACAAAAAATCAGATTAGGAAGAATAAAGGATGGATTAGAAGTAGATTGCCTCGCTTTTGCTGATGACTTAGCGATTCTGGCAGGAAGTTTGGAAGAAGCAGCCAAACAGATCAATATTCTGAATGAAACAGCAGAAAAAGCAGGACTGAAAATCTCCTTTGAAAAGACAGAGTACCTAACCAATGTAAAAGAGGCACCGAACAATATGATTACAAAGTATGGCCAGATAAAGAAGGTTTCTAATTTCAAATATTTAGGGGAAATCATCCAGCCCAATGCTTCAGATAAAGAAGGAAATAAAAACAAGAACAAGAAAAATGGAAATGGCATTCCAGCTAACAAATAATGTGTACAACAAGAAGTCAGTATCAATTAACGCAAAAATAAGGCACTACAACACTGTGATTAAGCCAGAGTGTCTGTATGCATCTGAATGTTGAGCAATGAACACTAAAAAGGAAATGGAAGCTATAGCAAAAAAGGAGCGAAAAATCATTAGAAGAGTACTTGGGCCGAGGTTTGAGAATGGGACTTGGAAGCTTAGAAGTAATAGAGAAGTGTATGACAAAATTGAGAAAGTGGGAGATACTATGAGGAAGAGAAGAGTAAGCTTTTACGCCCATTTGAAAAGAATGAATGATGAAAGGCTAACAAAGAAAATATTCATGTTTTTTGACAAGAACCCCAGAACCCAAATCACCTGGTTCAAAGAAGTCAAAGCAGACTTAGAGGAGATGGGTATAGGAGAAGATGATATAACCAACAGAGACTTAATGAGAGACAAAATTCAACATTTTGAAGGATTTGAAGTGAAGAAGAGAAGAACTGGAGGAACAGTGTGGACAGAAGACCGAAGGGAGCAGCACAGAGAGAGGATGAAGACATATTGGCAGAAGAGAAAAGAGGAGGAGCGCAATAGGAGAAATGTACATTGAAAAATAGTTGTTTAACGCGGTCCCTAGACGGCCAAAATCGGAATAAAAAAAAATAACATATTTACAACCAAAGCGGCACATAGCCGAACCTTTCGCAAATGCAATTCTTTCGCGGCTGAAGGCCTCCAAACAACAAATCTTAACAAAAGAACAATATAAAAATGCAGTTAAAATAGCAAATAAAATAATTAAATAAACATATATGACAGCTAGGTGGAAAGCCTCAAGGCAAAGTAGATAGAACAAACATATGCAATGCGCAATACAAATGGCTGTAGGCCACAATTAAATTTCAAAATTTTAAAATACATTACCATATTCCTTTAAAGGCAGAAGGCCACAGTGTTCAGGCTTGAATGATAATTTTAAGAATGAGGTTGCAAGGCCGAAAGCCCACAATTAATTTTCCAATTTTTTTTTTTAAATGTAGCCTTAAACCTTAAATTTTAAATAGCTGAAAACAGAAAGACAATAAAGACAAAGGCACTCAGTAGCCTCCAGGGTGTCGGTCTGCCCTCGTTCACTTAGGTGAGACAGATGGTGAGCCCAACTACTCTTGATCCGTCGGAACCCAACCGAGGGACAGCCACGGACCGACCGACAAAACGACTTCCTTGCCACCAATCGGTACATGAGAACTCAAACACAAAATGTTACGGACGTAATTATCCACAATCAAATACGTACAAACACTCGGTGTTGCTCACAGGAAAAACCTCCCCAACAGCGAACCACCGAAACGAACCACTACGTGAATGGACGAGGGATCACTCAACGTCCTCGGTCGGTGAACCACGAAGCTCGTAGCAATCGGACAGCTCCACACACGCTCCGACACTGCGCAGGGACCAGCAGCGGACCCAGCGACTGCACCGCGCGGAGACAACTTCCCTGGTCCGCAGCAACCGACCGACTGCCTGCTGGTCCGTCCGTGACTGCTGCTCCGACGCGAATGCACTGCTGGTGAGTCTTCCAATTGCTTCCAGACACACGACAGCGGAAATACTGGCTCGGACCCAACCGTGCAGAGCAAACACGCCCACTGGCAAAACGACATCCCTGCACCAGGAAAGGACCGGTCCAAGTTCCACAAGATGGTAATTCAAGGGTCCCAGAAGCGCAGGGAGAACCATTTACACGTGGCCGGATGAGATGATCGACCTCTCAGAGCCAATACTCCGACAACATTTAAAATAATTTGTCAAAGGAGATAACGCCAACCACACACACAACCTGACAAACACTTGCACGAAGACCTGAACGATACCCAACAGTAACTAAGCACGCTCGAAGACAAATCGGGAGTCAATGCATACACACACACACACACACACACACACACACACACACACACACATACGCACACACACAGCCGACTCATGATCGATCGGCGACACAAAACGCGTCGTACGGTAGGACGACCGAGCAACGATCCACCAAGACCGTGGCCCGGCTCAAGTGATGCGCGACGGCAAGGGTCGGGCGAGCCATGTCGACGCAGACCTCACTGCTGCTCCAACCCGACTGCACTAGTGCCGCATTGCAACTCCCCGACTGCCAGGTCCAGACTGCGCTCCAGACGCGTTCCAACTGACTGGTAGGCCCGAACTCGCAACCCGAACTCCCTTACGACCGACAACGACCGGGAAGTAATAGCGCTGCTAACACCGCTGACGGTCAGGCAAAGCAGCAACTCAGTGACAGTAGTAATTTAAATTAACGTATTGTGAGGTGGAAATACGTTAAAAACAGGGTAGAAAATACACTCCTGGAAATTGAAATAAGAACACCGTGAATTCATTGTCCCAGGAAGGGGAAACTTTATTGACACATTCCTGGGGTCAGATACATCACATGATCACACTGACAGAACCACAGGCACATAGACACAGGCAACAGAGCATGCACAATGTCGGCACTAGTACAGTGTATATCCACCTTTCGCAGCAATGCAGGCTGCTATTCTCCCATGGAGACGATCGTAGAGATGCTGGATGTAGTCCTGTGGAACGGCTTGCCATGCCATTTCCACCTGGCGCCTCAGTTGGACCAGCGTTCGTGCTGGACGTGCAGACCGCGTGAGACGACGCTTCATCCAGTCCCAAACATGCTCAATGGGGGACAGATCCGGAGATCTTGCTGGCCAGGGTAGTTGACTTACACCTTCTAGAGCACGTTGGGTGGCACGGGATACATGCGCACGTGCATTGTCCTGTTGGAACAGCAAGTTCCCTTGCCGGTCTAGGAATGGTAGAACGATGGGTTCGATGACGGTTTGGATGTACCGTGCACTATTCAGTGTCCCCTCGACGATCACCAGTGGTGTACGGCCAGTGTAGGAGATCGCTCCCCACACCATGATGCCGGGTGTTGGCCCTGTGTGCCTCGGTCGTATGCAGTCCTGATTGTGGCGCTCACCTGCACGGCGCCAAACAAACATACGACCATCATTGGCACCAAGGCAGAAGCGACTCTCATCGCTGAAGACGACACGTCTCCATTCGTCCCTCCATTCACGCCTGTCGCGACACCACTGGAGGCGGGCTGCACGATGTTGGGGCGTGAGCGGGAGACGGCCTAACGGTATGCGGGACCGTAGCCCAGCTTCATGGAGACGGTTGCGAATGGTCCTCGCCGATACCCCAGGAGCAACAGTGTCCCTAATTTGCTGGGAAGTGGCGGTGCGGTCCCCTACGGCACTGCGTAGGATCCTACGGTCTTGGCGTGCATCCGTGCGTCGCTGCGGTCCGGTCCCAGGTCGACGGGCACGTGCACCTTCCGCCGACCACTGGCGACAACATCGATGTACTGTGGAGACCTCAAGCCCCACGTGTTGAGCAATTCGGCGGTACGTCCACCTGGCCTCCCGCATGCCCACTATACGCCCTCGCTCAAAGTCCGTCAACTGCACATACGGTTCACGTCCACGCTGTCGCGGCATGCTACCAGTGTTAAAGACTGCGATGGAGTTCCGTATGCCACGGCAAACTGGCTGACACTGACGGCGGCGGTGCACAAATGCTGCGCAGCTAGCGCCATTCGACGGCCAACACCGCGGTTCCTGGTGTGTCCGCTGTGCCGTGCGTGTGATCATTGCTTGTACAGCCCTCTCGCAGTGTCCGGAGCAAGTATGGTGGGTCTGACACACCGGTGTCAATGTGTTCTTTTTTCCATTTCCAGGAGTGTAGATGATGGGGGGGGAACACGAGCCACGCACGGCTCAACTACGTTGATGATGAGGGGGAATGAGAAAGATAAAGTAAGATCTTGGTGCTGAGGGTAGCATGCAATTCTCAAATTCCGCGACGGCAAAAAGTAAACTACCTGGTACGAGCGCGAAACTGACCACTGCACGCTTCGCCGATGGTCATCTCACACAATTAACTAATTGGATAAAAGTAGTAGTGGCGCTGTTCGCTTGTCGATTTGTGATACGTCCTGAGCTTTAGTTTGGGTTTAACGATAGTTGCGTATCCTCATATGGCAAAAGGTAATGTATTGCTGCAAGAGACATTGTCGCACGTGATGTGGTGGTGTGGTGCTGGGAGCGTCAGTGTTTCATGGGTCTACCGAGCTCCAGCTCTTTGAACACTATACACTGTGATCATCGCTAGCGTTGCACTGACCTCCATCAGCATGTGCGTCTTTTTAGAGGTGCTTTCAGCCCTGACTTGGTTTCTATGAATGACAATGCGCCACCGCATCGAACTGCGCAGATGAAGGAGTTCTTGGAACGAGAAGATATTTGGCGCACGGATTGGCCTGCCCATTCACCCCACTTGAATCTTGTCGGGCAAGTGTGGGATGCGTTGAGGGGACATATTTCAGTTCGTCCACACGCATCAACGACCGCTGCTGCTGGAGGAACGGAACACCTCATCACAAGAACTACTTACGAACCTTTTGATCTGCGTGGGGGTACTTTTCACAGCCAAATCACCCTCCGTGGGAGTTACACACCGTGTCGCTCCTTTTGTAATGTCCATGGGACGTTCATATAACGCGGCGACTTCGGTGTGACCCGTGCTGTGGATCGGGTTGGTGCTCTTTGTAGGTTTCCTCCTTCTCTTGGAGGCTAGACGGTATCGTTTAGTTGGCATGGTGGCGGTTGTGTGTCCGCTAGTGGCAGCAGTGGAGGTTATCGGTATGTAGTAAGTGTTGCCCTATCTTCAGGGCGACGTCGTTGTGGTGTCACCGCCAGACACCACACTTGCTAGGTGGTAGCTTTAAATCGGCCGCGGTCCATTAGTACATGTCGGACCCGCGTGTCGCCACTGTCAGTAATTGCAGACCGAGCGCCACCACACGGCAGGTCTAGAGAGACGTACTAGCTCTCGGCCCAGTTGTACGACGACTTTGCTAGCGACTACACTGACAAAGCCTTTCTCTCATTTGCCGAGAGACAGTTAGAACAGTCTTCAGCTAAGTCCATGGCTACGACCCAGCAAGGCGCCATTAACCATTTCTAGAGAGTCTCACTTGTATCATCAAGAACGCTGTATACAAATGATGGATTAAAGTTAAGTATTACAGCAGCTACGTACTTTTCTTTATAGCATTCATTACGTATCCTGTTTCAGACCTCACGCCAGCCGGCGTGTGTAACGCGTGCATTTCGGCTACTTCCGAGTGGCGTGGCTGTCTTGATACGCCACAACAGCCGTTGTTTTTCCGGATCGTGTAAGTGGGCCAGTTCCCTTGGGGACTCAGGAGGAGCCAGATCCGTGCAGTCGCGACGGTGTACGACCTCGTCGTAAACCAGATCCAGCAAGCTTTACAATCAGTGCATTTCAGTCCAAGTAGAGAAACCTCCACCATTGTGACGTCTCGCGGTTCTCCAGTAACTTGGGTTCGTGTTGCTGCTCGTAGTGTCGCCGAGGCGAAGAGCAGCGAGTGGAGTGCTTGGGGAAGCCGGATCTGTTAGCTTCTGTTGTTCCATCGTTGCATTTGGTTTATCGGACGTCAGGTAACTTCAGCGAGATTATCATTAGTCATTCGTTAGACTGCCACTAATCTGAGTTACATCTTGTGAAGTGAATGCAACTCTCGGCTTCCTATCTCATTGCTCACGGAAGTGCTTCTTGCCAGACCTTCTCAGAGGTCGATTCCTGGGTCACCGTCTGTGGCCCCTTGCGTTACAAAGTTTACCATCATCTTATTTCACCCATTTGGTGATCAGGTGCTTGTTTTTTTAATTAACCTTTCCTATTGTATTTGCTGTTTTACAGCAGGTTTCTAAATTTTTTCTATTATTTCCGTTCCTGGCGTCGTGTAAGGCCTTCAGGCGTGATTGTGGTAATTTGCCTTAAAATTCTGATTTGGTATTTGTATTTTAGCAGTATGCCTTAAAACCTTATTTACTGCCATTCCTGGCGTCTGATGCCTTCTGCTGTGTTTGTGGCGACTTGTCTTTAACATTTCAATACCTGTACTTCGTACGTTGCAGCGAGTTTTGAACAATTCCTAATTTAGTGCCATTCCTGGCGTGTAAGGCCTTCTGCCCATATCAAAGTGGCTTGCTTTTAAAACATTATCTACTGTATCTGTATTTAATAGTGATTTGCTAAATTGTAACTCACTGAAAACACTACTATTTACACAGTTGTTTATTCCTTCATTAATAGCGTGTGGTATTTTTTATTTATTGTTGAGTCTGGAATTACAGGTTTAAAATAAATTGTGTGTAACTGTAGAAGGCAACCAATAGTAACTAATTACAACCCCGTCCACAATCGTAACCGAATCCAGCCTTCCCTGGACTACCAGGTTTCACGGTGCACTTATTGTGTTCGAATAAAAGTGTTATGTCTGCTTCGTCTCGTTGTGTATTCCTCTCAGTTATCTTCTATACTACACTGTACCGTACTGTTCTGTTCTGTTCTGTACAATACTGTATCCATTTTTTCTACCGAGCGAGGTGGCGCAGTGGTTAGCGCACTGTACTCGCATTCGGGAGAACGACGGTTCAAACCCGTCTCTGGCCATCCTGATTTAGGCTTTCCTTGATTTCCCTAAATCGCTCCAGGCAAATGCCGGGATGGTTCCTTTGAAAGGGCACGGCCGATTTCCTTCCCAATTCTTCCCTAATCTGAGCTTGTGCTCTGTCTCTAACGACCTCGTTGTCAACGGGACGTTAAAAACTGATCTTCACCTCCTCCGTTTTTTCTAGTTGTGGTCCAAGTTTCATAGGGCTATGATACTTAGCAGTGACAGATCAAGGGAAAGTTAGTTTCGTCCTTAATTTTTGCTCACGAGTATATTATTTAAGATTTCGTTTTAAATACGATTCTCAATAGTCTTCTTTTGCTTTTTATAATAGCCTATAAAGGGCCTAATTAATAAAATTGAAAGAAGATCAGTTGTAATCCTTGTCCCCATGGCCATTCCAGCATAGAAAAACGATTCTGCCACCGAGAGTGACACACCAGTTTCTGCTACGTGTAGACTGTTTATACCTAATGTAGGAAAATTGTGTACTGTCGCGGGGTAAAATTTTAGTAAATTATACCATGGCTTAACGAGGATCAGTAGAACTCGTCTTTATGAATCACCGGAACACGACATCTTTGCTCAGTGCCACTCTGGTCTTATTGTTAGATCACTGACAAGTCTCTGTAGATAACGAAGCATGCAGTGTGGCCCCTGAAAATTTCCCTTTTATGTCATCGTATGAGATGAGAGAACAGGGTCCAATGCCGGACATCGAGATTACAGACTGCGTTAGGTATGACGCGTCTGGTCGCCCAGATTAGAGGTCACGTCTAGAGTGATTACAGGCTGCTTTGAACACGAGTGGCTTGCATGCTGCAGGTGGCGCAGTCTACTGCTGGATCATTAGTGACTCTCATTCTGCGGCTCTTTCTGCAAAGCACAATGGAGTGCGGCGTGAACAGCGCATGGTATGTACTTGTATTTATCACATCGGCGACTTGCACAATTTGAGCAACGTTTCGAAATTCACATCCAGTGTTGTCTCGCTTGCTCTTCCATCCACGACGAGAATGTTTTGAAGACTACCCGATAGTCTTCCTCTCTGCATTAACACGTACAGCGTGCGTGAAACTGGCCCGCAAAATACACTCCTGGAAATGGAAAAAAGAACACATTGATACCGGTGTGTCAGACCCACCATACTTGCTCCGGACACTGCGAGAGGGCTGTACAAGCAATGATCACACGCACGGTACAGCGGACACACCAGGAACCGCGGTGTTGGCCGTCGAATGGCGCTAGCTGCGCAGCATTTGTGCACCGCCGCCGTCAGTGTCAGCCAGTTTGCCGTGGCATACGGAGCTCCATCGCAGTCTTTAACACTGGTAGCATGCCGCGACAGCGTGGACGTGAACCGTATGTGCAGTTGACGGACTTTGAGCGAGGGCGTATAGTGCGCATGCAGGAGGCCGGGTGGACGTACCGCCGAATTGCTCAACACGTGGGGCGTGAGGTCTCCACAGTACATCGATGTTGTCGCCAGTGGTCGGCGGAAGGTGCACGTGCCCGTCGACCTGGGACCGGACCGCAGCGACGCACGGATGCACGCCAAGACCGTAGGATCCTACGCAGTGCCGTAGGGGACCGCACCGCCACTTCCCAGCAAATTAGGGACACTGTTGCTCCTGGGGTATCGGCGAGGACCATTCGCAACCGTCTCCATGAAGCTGGGCTACGGTCCCGCACACCGTTAGGCCGTCTTCCGCTCACGCCCCAACATCGTGCAGCCCGCCTCCAGTGGTGTCGCGACAGGCGTGAATGGAGGGACGAATGGAGACGTGTCGTTTTCAGCGATGAGAGTCGCTTCTGCCTTGGTGCCAATGATGGTCGTATGCGTGTTTGGCGCCGTGCAGGTGAGCGCCACAATCAGGACTGCATACGACGGAGGCACACAGGGCCAACACCCGGCATCATGGTGTGGGGAGCGATCTCCTGCACTGGCCGTACACCACTGGTGATCGTCGAGGGGACACTGAATAGTGCACGGTACATCCAAACCGTCATCGAACCCATCGTTCTACCATTCCTAGACCGGCAAGGGAACTTGATGTTCCAACAGGACAATGCACGTCCGCATGTATCCCGTGCCACCCAACGTGCTCTAGAAGGTGTAAGTCAACTACCCTGGCCAGCAAGATCTCCGGATCTGTCCCCCATTGAGCATGTTTGGGACTGGATGAAGCGTCGTCTCACGCGGTCTGCACGTCCAGCACGAACGATGGTCCAACTGAGGCGCCAGGTGGAAATGGCATGGCAAGCCGTTCCACAGGACTACATCCAGTATCTCTACGATCGTGTCCATGGGAGAATAGCAGCCTGCATTGCTGCGAAAGGTGGATATACACTGTACTAGTGCCGACATTGTGCATGCTCTGTTGCCTGTGTCTATGTGCCTGTGGTTCTGTCAGTGTGATCATGTGATGTATCTGACCCCAGGAATGTGTCAATAAAGTTTCCCCTTCCTGGGACAATGAATTCACGGTGTTCTTATTTCAATTTCCAGGAGTGTATTTCACGCACCTTAGGCAAGCCAACTTATATTATCCATACAAGGGGCGGAAGATGTAAGTTGAGTTTCCTGTCTTAAGGTGCTTGAAACGCACTGCCAGAAAAAAATACAGCTCCCTCAACGGCTGTGTTCAGTGGCATCTAAGTATAATATGTGCATACCGAGAGGTCATACTGTTACTAATTCATTTGTCAAAGTCATCGGCGCCGGCCGGAGTGGCCGAGCGGTTCTAGGCGCTACAGTCTGGAACCGCGTGACCGCTACGGTCACGGAATCCTGCCTCGGGCATGGATGTGTGTAATGTCCTTAGGTTAGTTAGGTTTAAGTAGTTCTAGGGGTCTAATGACCTCAGAAGTTGAGTCCCATAGTGCTCAGAGCCATTTGAACCAAGTCATCGGCGATCTGCAGGCGTTCTGTTGCCAAAGCACCCTCCATTTCGTCTCTGCAGGCAGTAATGCACTGAGTTTAGATGTGAAAGGTGTTCAGGACATTCATTCTAGGGCACAGCCATTCCCCATCGACGAGTACGTACTACTGTTCAACAGATTCCACCTTCTAAACGAGGTCGCATTATGGGCCTGCAGGCAACTGGCTGATCATTTCGACGGATTGCCGCACATTTGGGGCACAGTGTACCGGTATACTCCTGTCACATCACTTGTCTATAAAATGACCTTGTCGTTGAGGGTGTGACATTTTTTTTCCGGCAGTGCATTTTCCGGGCCATTGTTACTTAGTCCACGTTGTATAGGCATACCGCTGTGAAGTAGCACAAGAAATTGCACTGCTGGCTATTGAAAATGCAACACCAGGATGGTCAAAAACTAACGAAATTTTATATGAAGATAGTAACTGTTCTCGAAAGGACAGGTGCCATTGATGACCGTGCAGCTTCTCTAGAATAAATGATAGTTAATTGAAACCCTCAGCAGCCGACAGGTGTTGTTGACATGATATACCTCGATGGGGACAGCTGAAAATGTGTGCCCCGACCAGGACTCGAACCCGGGATCTCCTAGATTGTGGAGAGTTGGAAATGTAGGTCTCACTGGAGGCGTGCAAGGGATAAGTCCCTGCAGTCGCGCCATGCATCTGTGTCCTCGGTGGCTCAGATGGATCCCCGGCACGGTAGCTCAGCGTATTCGGTCAGAGGGCCGATTGTCCTCTGTAATAAAAGAAATCAACGTTGAACTTGAAGGAATGTCATGTGACGTCCGCCCAGACCAAACGAAACGAACAATGCCGAAAAAAAGAAAAAAAAAGACAAAAACGATGTATAGGGCGTCTGCCATGAAGCAGGAGATCCCGGTCGGGGCACACATTTTCAGCTGTCCCCGTCGAGGCATATCAACAACACCTGTCGGCAGCTCAGGGTTTCATTTATTATCATTTATTTTAACGAAAGTTTGGTTAGTGTGCGTACACGGTATAGTGGGAGGAACATACTAGTAAATGTGTAGCTTATTTCTATGTGCGGTATACTTTGTGCGAAATAGGTAGGTCAAGCATAAAACATTACAGACGAATAATTCAGGATACAATATACGCAATAAGATCGTTAACGCTCCTCTGTAACTCGTACCAGAGCTCAAGTTCGAAATGGGTTTACGAAAGGAAGCTCTCGCTCAGATAATAAACACACAATAAAAAGAATATTCGAGAACCAATACATACAGGGTGTTTCAAAAATGACCGGTATATTTGAAACGGCAATACAAACTAAACGAGCAGCGATAGAAATACACCGTTTGTTGCAATATGCTTGGGACAACAGTACATTTTCAGGCAGACAAACTTTCGAAATTACAGTAGTTACAATTTTCAACAACAGATGGCGCTGCGGTCTGGGAAACTCTATAGTACGATATTTTCGACATATCCACCATGCGTAGCAATAATATGGCGTAGTCTCTGAATGAAATTACCCGAAACCTTTGACAACGTGTCTGGCGGAATGGCTTCACATGCAGATGAGGTGTACTGCTTCTGCTGTTCAATTGTTTCTGGATTCTGGCGGTACACCTGGTCTTTCAAGTGTCCCCACAGAAAGAAGTCACAGGGGTTCATGTCTGGCGAATAGGGAGGCCAATCCACGCCGCCTCCTGTATGTTTCGGATAGCCCAAAGCAATCACACGATCATCGAAATATTCATTCAGGAAATTAAAGACGTCGGCCGTGCGATGTGGCCGGGCACCATCTTGCATAAACCACGAGGTGTTCGCAGTGTCGTCTAAGGCAGTTTGTACCGCCACAAATTCACGAAGAATGTCCAGATAGCGTGATGCAGTAATCGTTTCGGATCTGAAAAATGGGCCAATGATTCCTTTGGAAGAAATGGCGGCCCAGACCAGTACTTTTTGAGGATGCAGGGACGATGGGACTGCAACATGGGGCTTTTCGGTTCCCCATATGCGCCAGTTCTGTTTATTGACGAAGCCGTCCAGGTAAAAATAAGCTTCGTCAGTAAACCAAATGATGCCCACATGCATATCGCCGTCATCAATCCTGTGCACTATATCGTTAGCGAATGTCTCTCGTGCAGCAATGGTAGCGGCGCTGAGGGGTTGCCGCGTTTGAATTTTGTACGGATAGAGGTGTAAACTCCGGCGGACGAGACGATACGTGGACGTTGGCGTCATTTGGACCGCAGCTGCAACACGGCGAACGGAAACCCGATGCCGCTGTCGGATCACCTGCTGCAGTAGCTGCGCGTTGCCCTCTGTGGTTGCCATACACGGTCGCCCTACCTTTCCAGCACGTTCATCCGTCACGTTCCCAGTCCGTTGAAATTTTTCAAACATATCCTTTATTGTATCGCTTTTCGGTCCTTTGGTTACATTAAACCTCCGTTGAAAACTTCGTCTTGTTGCAACAACACTGTGTTCTAGGCGGTGGAATTCCAACACCAGAAAAATCCTCTGTTCTAAGGAATAAACCATGTTGTCCACAGCACACTCGCACGTTGTGAACAGCACACGCTTACAGCAGAAAGACGACGTACAGAATGGCGCACCCACAAACTGCGTTGTCTTCTATATCTTTCACATCACTTGCAGCGCCATTGTTGTTGAAAATTGTAACTACTGTAATTTCGAAAGTTTGTCCGCCTGAAAATGTACTGTTGTCCCAAGCATATTGCAACAAACGGTGTATTTCTATCGCTGCTCGTTTAGTTTTTATTGCCGTTTCAAATATACCTGTCATTTTTAAAACACCCTGTATATTGTTTTCGTCGATTTTGAAAGGCGTTCAACAAGCAAGATACTTTGGGAAATTTTACAGAGGCATGCGTACTCTCAATAGCATATGTTCGCAGAAATCTGTATTTGAACACACATATAATTCTGCAAAAAGGAAGAGAGCAGCAAGTACTAATTATAAATCAAGGTGTAAAAGAAGGATGGAGTCAAGGTTCAAATGGCTCTGGGCACTATGGGACTCAACTTCTGAGGTCATTAGTCCCCTAGAACTTAGAAGTAGTTAAACCTAAGTAACCTAAGGACATCACATACATCCATGCCCGAGGCAGGATTCGAACCTGCGACCGTAGCGGTCTCGCGGTTCCAGACTGCAGCGCCTAGAACCGCACGGCCACTTCGACCGGCGACGGAGTCAAGGGTCGACACTCTTTAATATAAAGTGTGTCCGAGAAGTGATGGTCAATATTCAGGGATAAGACAGGAACGGTCATTCGAAGCAATAAGAGTCCAGTAATCATGGGATCTAAAACTGATACCTTAAGAGTTACAAGCAGTTCTTGATCTTCCATACTGTGAAACAAATCTCTGTTACTACAAGTACTTTGAGAGGTAGTAGTATGGAACAAAACAAGAGAAAAGTCCAGTAACCAGAGCTTATGTAACGCTTTAAAACCTCTGCACACGTGTTCACCTTTGCTACTGAGAAACATCTCTTCTGTTAAACAAATACTCTTAGGTCTTAAGATATGCATTTTAGAGCCCACCTTTACCAAACAATGTTTTCTTGTTTTGGTCCGTACTACCTCCTCCCACTTAGACTATCCGTGGACGGCTCCCGAACGGATCCAAACTTCCTTATGTCATACTGTCTACATCCCTATACCGTAGTCTCTCACATAAGGTAACATCATAGGTCTCAATTGCTTATAAGCTGATTGTCACTCGTGAGAGAATGTAGAGAAAAACTGCGAGAATTTAGTGATCAATGTAGGTGACCCTGGTACAGTTATGTATACAGTGTGAAATATGGCTGTTTGAGCGTCGGGAGGCGTCAAGACGCGTGCACGGGTACGGTGGTTAAAGCGGCCTCTCTCAATAAGCCGGAAATCCGGCGTCGACTCATAGCCTGGCACAATTTTTCACATGTCACCAACAGGTAGTACTTCTACAACTAACAAGTCCGAGACCAAGTTATTTGCTTTCGAACTTACTTCAAATTAATTTAGGACAGCTGGATATCGTCTGTTCATACAGACATCCAAGTAAATATTGGATAAAACATTTGATGGCTACGGAGACATAGACATTAAATTAAATGCATTCCAACTGATATGTGGTACGATAAGAAGAACATTAAAAAACAAAACACAGAAGGGCACCCACTTCAGGACCTATAACGTAAAAGCTGTCCCTAAGCTGCGTTATGAAAGTGAGTCATAGATAATTAGAGAAAGATAGAAGTCGTGTACAAACAGTGGAAACGAAATTTCTAAGGTCTGTAAAAGGACGTGCTAAACGAAATCGATATAGAAATGAAGACGTTGCAAATATATAACCTAAATGATGAAATACAAATCAATAACAAATGGAAAGATCACCTAGAACATACTGTATGAGTGATACAAATTGAAAACGCGTATTGTGTCGCCTTACCGAAATTTTAATCCAGAAATATGTTAGTACCCAAAGAACTGTACAAAACAGTGTAAAACTTCTCTAATACGTTATGTATATTGAAGAGGGAGAGGGGAGAAAGGAAAGGCCGCACGGTTTGAGGTGCCATGTCACGGATTGCGCGACCCCTCCCGTCGGAGGTTCGAGTCCTCCCTCGAGCTTCGGTGTGTGTGTTTTTCTTAGCATAAGTAAGTTTAAGTAGTGTGTAAGTCTAGGGACCGATGACCTTAGCAGTTTGGTCCCTTAGGAATTCACACATATTTGAACATAAAAAAAAGAAAAGGAAACGCACTGATATCAGTTGCATCAGGACTTTATGCGGAATCAGCAGCGACGTGTGAAAGTGTGTGCCAGACTGGGATTCGAACCCGATATCTCCTGATTACTAGGCAGAGTTTGCGTTAACCACTGCGCCAATTCTCCCCCCCCCCCCCGACGCCCCCGCCCCCCCCCCCCCCCCGGCGCCCCCAAACACAGTGTTTCAATCCCCGCCCGTGTCTTCCGTGCTCGCTGATTTTAGGTTCCCGCTGGAGGCCGAACGTAAATGTTCATCTGCACTGAAGGGTACGGATTCATTGTCCAACGAGGAGAATCAGTTATATGATTACATAGTGTCTGTTCTTTCAGACATATCCGAAAGAACAGACACCACACATTCGTATAATTTTCTAATATGCGTTTTGTAGCTCTGTTGTAGATACCGCAACGTCGAGATGCAGTACTCGCATGTTAGAGAGTCGCTGCGTTGTGCCATAGCCTGTCACCCTGGTATTCCCACAGTCCACAGAGGTTACAGCCTACCGTCGTAGCTGGCCGCTGAGAGAGTAAATGATAGCCTTGTACAACAACATTTAACTTGTTAAAAGGAATTGTGGCGCTGTACATTTGTCATAATTAATGGGAACGTTTTTGTCATATCATCTAGATAGGTAGTACCATTTTAACTGAACGAGAACTCAGTTCAGATCATGAAGAGGTAGTTTTGGGCAAGTTGACACTTCCCGGGTTTTGCATAATTATTTGTTAGTAGTATATTAAGGGGCTGTAAGGAACAACAGTCAATGATTCTGGTTGTGAATTTTGATTGATGATAGCGGGCAAGGATGCGTATACTCCCATGGCGTAAAACTAGTGGCTCTGGAAGCATACTGAGAAGGAATTAAGTTGTGGTTACACTGTTGTTGTGCGCTCTTAGGGGATAGACTTGTGGTTGTTTATTGGTTGTGTACTGGTAGATTTTGAGCCTTGAGCGATGTAATGACTCAAGAGCGTTTTATTTACGGCGACAGTCTCTAGCAGTTGTAGGCGGAAGTTTATCTTGTTCCTACACTGACGATTTACCCGTGAGTTTGTGGCGATCAACTCCGAAATAGTGAAGAGAGACCTCGCCTATTAAGAAAACCGTTTAAATAAAATGCATATGTACAGCAAAGCTGTTGTTTTATAATTAATATTGTCTAACAACTATTACAGTTAAGGATCTTTAGTGGGACGCATGATTCCAAGAGGATTAAATTTTCACTTGATTTTTTAATTGTATTGACAAAGTTATTGTCTTTGACTTAGTTGTGATGGCAGATTCGATTGAAAGTTTGCAAAGTAATATTTCAGAGCTAGATCAGAAATGTAACGACTATGGTATGAAGATTAGCATCTCCAAAACGAAAGTAATGTCAGTGGGAAAGAAATATAAACGGATTGAATGCCAAATAGGAGGAACAAAGTTAGAACAGGTGGACGGTTTCAAGTACTTAGGATGCATATTCTCACAGGATGGCAACATAGTGAAAGAACTGGAAGCGAGGTGTAGCAAAGCTAATGCAGTCAGCGCTCAGCTACGATCTACTCTCTTCTGCAAGAAGGAAGTCAGTACCAAGACTAAGTTATCTGTGCACCGTTCAATCTTTCGACCAACTTTGTTGTATGGGAGCGAAAGCTGGGTGGATTCAGGTTACCTTATCAACAAGGTTGAGGGGACTGATATGAAAGTAGCTAGGATGATTGCAGGTACTAGTAGATGGGAACAATGGCAGGAGGGTGTCCACAATGAGGAAACCAAAGAAAAACTGGGAATGAACTCTATAGATGTAGCAGTCAGGGCGAACAGGCTTAGATGGTGGGGTCATGTTACACGCATGGGAGAAGCAAGGTTACCCAAGAGACTCATGGATTCAGCAGTAGAGGGTAGGAGGAGATGGGGCAGACCGAGGAGAAGGTACCTGGATTCGGTTAAGAATGATTTTGAAGTAATAGGTTTAACATCAGAAGAGGCACCAATGTTAGCACTGAATAGGGGATCATGGAGGAACTGTATAAGGGGGGCTATGCTCCAGACTGAACGCTGAAAGGCATAATCAGTCTTAAATGATGATGATGATGATGATGATGATGATGATGATGTTGACAAAGTTATGGTGGCACGTAGGTTTTTCTTGTTTGTCCTATTTGTTGATGATTGATGTCAGTCGTTGAGAATTTATACTTTAGCTGACACTAGTGCACTTACGAGGAATTGAGTATACTGATGTGTGAACTGAAAGATCTAAACTAAGGCTACGCCACTGACAACAAAATTTAGTTCCCCACTTATGACTGAAAATAAATTGCCTTTCAACGACAAATTTTATGAAAGCGAGACTAAAAGTATTGACAAATAATAACTTGAAACTACTTTCAAGAATAAGAAACACTGAATATACACTATTTACACGTAATTTCGATAAAGCCGACACAATATTTATAATTCTATTACTTATGGAGGTAAGATAAGGGGAGTTGTTATTATGACACAAACTTGAAGCCAACTTTCGCCATGTTAGTTCCCCCAAACATTAGTTTCTGGTGAAAGTGTTTTATCAAAAATTCGATCTTGCAACATTTTTCAGATTAACTAATCATTTCTATTATAAAGTGTAAAGGAATCATTCAAGCGATATTTTCTTTCCCATGCATCAAGTTTGGTTGCACTGTTTACTATTATTGCATTGATTTTATTTCTGTCATTTGAGTTTAGATTTCATATCAGGCCAACTCGATAATCTTTCTGGTTGAACACTGTGAGAAGAAAAGATTGAAAACCGACCAAATGTAGAAAAATATGGTCTCAGCATTTTCAGGAAGAGAATATAGGCCTACACCGAAAATCAGTTTCGTCATTCCGTATTAAGGAGAAAGCTGGATTAGGAAAGCAGGCTTTCCATATCACATGCTCGTCTTCTTGGTTATTCGAAACGTAAAACAAAAAGAAATTTGCATCAACGAGGTGAAATGCGTCGCATTACGGGGTCAAATATTCACTTACGACCGTAAGAAACGTCTGAAAATGCCTAGTTCGCACTGTTTTATCCAAAAAGCGTTGTAATAGTAAATTAAACCAGAAGCAGACTTCTGCTAATGTTTTGATGCATCTAACATGGCGGCGCCGGCTTCAAAGCAGCCTACAGTCTAAGTCTGTGGTGCCATCTCCCGTTATTATACCTCCATGATATTACGACTGTCTAAATTGAAAAAGAAAGATATTTATTATTAAAAGAGATTAATTGAAAAACACAGATTGATACATTCTTATTTAATTCATTAATGTTAAAAAACAATTACATGTGACAAAGAGAAGGAAGGCGAAGGAAATCAGATTTATTTTCAAAAAAGCCAAATAAAAGAACGCCTTTGCAGGCAGTAAATTATATCGATGACTTGGCCTGTTGCTTAATAGTTTGATAAACATACAGAAAAAAGAGCGTAATTTTCGTTGGATTCAATTTTCATTAATGAAGGGTTCATTAGTAGATTTTACTACTGAAATTGACGTGATATCAGTAAGTGAAAGGATTTATTTTTAATACCCATTCCTATATTATTTTTGAATGGGATCAGTGTGAATGGATTTTCTATAACACATTGGTACAAGAATGAGATTTTCACTCTGCAGCGGAGTGTGCGCTGATATGAAACTTCCTGGCAGATTAAAATTGTGCGCCCGACCGAGACTCGAACTCTGGACCTTTGCTTTTCGCGGGCAAGTGCTGTTCCATCTGAGCTACCGAAGCACGACTTAGGCCCGGTACTCACAGCTTTTACATTGGTACAAGTCTACCATAAATAATATGCGCAGTGCGATAAGCTTTAAAGGCATTTAAGTTTCTTACCACAGGGAAGTAACCTCCAGGATGCTTGAGACGTTATTGTTAAGCACATTATTTCGCTTGATCAAATTTACGTAAGCAAATAGGTAATTGTGATTACTTCCGAGTACCGTAATTTCGTCTCTAGAAATTCACGTATACGTGTGCTTCCATCATGAGCTAAGGACTCTTTGTGTTAAAACAGTATGTCAGATGCGCTAAAAAATGAAAATTGATTATACGTATAATTAGTCTTGCGCACTGTAGAACCCATACTCAGGTGCTATAGCAAATAGAGACTGTGACCCGTGGTCTACGGGTAGCGTCTTTGATTCATAATCGAAACGTCTTCGGTCCCGGGTTCGATCCCCGCCACTGCCTAAATTTTGATAAATAATCAGCATTGGCGGCCGAAGACTTCCGGTATAAGAAGTCAGCCTCATTCTGCCAACGGCCTTGTCAAAGAGGGCGGAGGAGCGGATAGAGGTTCAGGGCACTCTCTTGTCCTAGGGATGGGAAAATGACCCTTTAGGCGGAAGAATCAGCAATGATCAACGACATGAGGATGCAGAAGGCAATGGAAACCACTGCATTAAAGACACGTAACGTGTATCCACAGGACATGTGGCCTGTAATTGAAGAAGTGTCATGATGATCTCTCCATTGGCAAAAGATTCCGGAATAGTCCCCCATTCGGATCTCCGGGAGGGGACTGCCAAGGGGGAGGTTACCATGAGAAAAAGATTGAATAATCAACGAAAGGATAACGTTCTACGAGTCGGGGCGTGAAATGTCAGAAGCTTGAACGTGGTAGGGAAACTAGAAAATCTGAAAAGGGAAATGCAAAGGCTCAATCTAGGTATAGTAGGGGTCAGTGAAGTGAAGTGGAAGGAAGACAAGGATTTCTGGTCAGATGAGTATCGGGTAATATCAACAGCAGCAGAAAATGGTATAACAGGTGTAGGATTCGTTATGAATAGGAAGATAGGGCAGAGGATGTGTTACTGTGAACAGTTCAGTGACCGGGTTGTTCTAATCAGAATCGACATCAGACCAACACCAACAACGATAGTTCAGGTATACATGCCGACGTCGCAAGCTGAAGATGAACATATAGAGAAAGTGTATGAGGATATTGAAAGGGTAATGCAGTATGTAAAGGGAGACGAAAATCTAATAGTCATGGGCGACTGGAATGCAGTTGTAGGGGAAGGAGTAGAAGAAAAGGTTACAGGAGAATATGGGCTTGGGACGAGGAATGAAAGAGGAGAAAGACTAATTGAGTTCTGTAACAAGTTTCAGCTAGTAATAGCGAATACCCTGTTCAAGAATCACAAGAGCAGGAGGTATACTTGGAAAAGGCCGGGAGATACGGGAAGATTTCAATTATATTACATCATGGTCAGACAGAGATTCAGAAATCAGATACTGGATTGTAAGGCGTACCCAGGAGCAGATATAGACTCAGATCACAATATAGTAGTGATGAAGAGTAGGCTGAAGTTCAAGACATTAGTCAGGAAGAATCAATACGCAAAAAAGTGGGATACGGAAGTACTAAGGAATGACGAGATACGTTTGAAGTTATCTAACGCTATAGATACAGCAATAAGGAATAGCGCAGTAGGCAGTACAGTTGAAAAGGAATGGACATCTCTAAAAAGGGCCATCACAGAAGTTGGGAAGGAAAACATAGGTACAAAGAAGGTAGCTGCGAAGAAACCATGGGTAACAGAAGAAATACTTCAGTTGATTGATGAATGGAGGAAGTACAAACATGTTCCGGGAAAATCAGGAATACAGAAATACAAGTCTCTGAGGAATGAAATAAATAGGAAGTGCAGGGAAGCTAAGACGAAATGGCTGCAGGAAAAATGTGAAGACATCGAAAAAGTTATGATTGTCGGAAGGACAGACTCAGCATACAGGAAAGTCAAAACAACCTTTGGTGACATTAAAAGCAACGGTAGTAACATTAAGAGTGCAACGGGAATTCCACTGTTAAATGCAGAGGAGAGAGCATATAGGTGGAAAGAATACATTGAAAGCCTCTATGAGGGTGAAGATTTGTCTGATGTGATAGAAGAAGAAACAGGAGTCGATTTAGAAGAGATAGGGGATCTAGTGTTAGAATTTAAAAGAGCTTTGGAGGACTTACGGTCAAATAAGGCAGAAGGGATAGATAACATTCCATCAGAATTTCTAAAATCATTGGGGGAAGTGGCAACAAAACGACTATTCACGTTGGTGTGTAGAATATATGAGTGTGGCGATATACCGTCTGACTTTCGGAAAAGCATCATTCACACAATTCCGAAGACGGCAAGAGCTGACAAGTGCGAGAATTATCGCACAGTCAGCTTAACAGCTCATGCATCGAAGCTACTTACAAGAATAATATACAGAAGAATGGAAAACAAAATTGAGAATGCGCTAGGTGACGATCAGTTTGGCTTTAGGAAAAGTAAAGGGACGAGAGAGGCTATTCTGACGTTACGGCTAATAATGGAAGCAAGGCTAAAGAAAAATCAAGACACTTTCATAGGATTTGTCGACCTGGAAAAAGCGTTCGACAATATAAAATGGTGCAAGCTGTTCGAGATTCTGAAAAAAGTAGGGGTAAGCTATAGGGAAAGACGGGTCATATACAATATGGACAACAACCAAGAGGGAATAATAAGAGTGGACGATCAAGAACGAAGTGCTCGTATTAAGAAGGGTGTAAGACAAGGCTGTAGCCTTTCGCCCCTACTCTTCAATCTGTACATCGAGGAAGCAATGATGGAAATAAAAGAAAGGTTCAGGAGTGGGATTAAAATACAAGGTGAAAGAATATCAATGATACGATTCGCTGATGACATTGCTATCCTGAGTGAAAGTGAAGAAGAATTAAATGATCTGCTGAACGGAATGAACAGTCTAATGAGTACACAGTATGGTTTGAGAGTAAATCGGAGAAAGACGAAAGTAATGAGAAGTAGTAGAAATGAGAACAGCGAGATACTTAACATCAGGATTGATGGTCACGAAGTCAATGAAGTTAAGGAATTCTGCTACCTAGGCAGTAAAATAACCAATGACGGACGGAGCAAGGAGGACATCAAAAGCAGACTGGCTATGGCAAAAAAGGCGTTTCTGGCCAAGAGAAGTCTACTAATATCAAATACCGGCCTTTATTTGAGGAAGAAATTTCTGAGGATGTACGTCTGGAGTACAGCATTGTATGGTAGTGAAACATGGACTGTGGGAAAACCGGAACAGAAGAGAATCGAAGCACTTGAGATGTGGTGCTATAGACGAATGTTGAAAATTAGGTGCACTGATAAGGTAAGGAATGAGGAGGTTCTACGCAGAATCGGAGAGGAAAGGAATATGTGGAAAACACTGATAAGGAGAAGGGACAGGTTGATAGGACATCTGCTAAGACATGAGGGAATGACTTCCATGGTACTAGAGGGAGCTGTAGAGGGCAAAAACTGTAGAGGAAGACAGAGACTGGAATACGTCAAGCAAATAATTGAGGACGTAGGTTGCAAGTGCTACTCTGAGATGAAAAGGTTAGCACAGGAAAGGAATTCGTGGCGGGCCGCATCAAACCAGTCAGTAGACTGACGACCAAAAAAAAAAAAAAAAAAAAAAAAAAAAAAAAAAAAAAAAAAAAAAAAAAAAAAATATAGCAAATAGAGACCAGTCAAACAGTAATGCTAACAGATAAAGAAAACGTATACCACACACTGGCATTTCAACTGATCGTACTTATTTATCTAGTGTTACTTAAATTAAATTATAAATCGTACTTGATGATCACAGAGAGACAGTGCAACGACTACCAATAGCAGCAAGTAGATACAAGCTAGTCAGAAGAAGAAATATGGGAGGACCAAAGAAAGATATGAATAAATGCTGTGAACTCAAAACAGGTCACTAAAGCCTAACCTTTATTGGTAAGGATAAGATACCTCTGGCATCAGGAACAGCGCTAGCACTAACTGAGCTTTGATGACAGAAACAGGTACGTCATACCATATGCTTCAGCCGTATGCTATAATTCATCAACCCCAGTGGTGGACATTCTCTCGGCAACTCATGATCAAGGGCTTTGAATGGACTACATATCTGGCGAACGTGATAGACAGGACAACAGCTCGTACACCCTCTGCAGGTCAGGACAGCACGGCCAACATGCAGTCATGCGTTAGTGTATTGAAAGCTAACGTCAAGGAAATCTTGAAGACAAGGCACCGCTATTGGCCTTAACGCAGCATACATGTAAAACCTGCTGACCGGCTGTGCGGACCAGAGGTGATCCTGTGTAGGCAATGGCTGGCCCATACCATCATGCCAAGTGCTGGTTTATGTCATGATAACGAATGCAATCTGGAAACACTCGTTCTCTTCCGGACCTCCACACAGGGGTCATGATACTATACGCAGAAGAGGGACTTAACTGAAAAGAAGGCGTGGGGTGTACATTGTTGTAGTTGGACGCTCCATTGTTGCGTTCCTCTCCATGCTGTCGTGTCAAGGAAAGTCTCAACAATGGTCGGCGTGCTGAGAGGTCGAAAGGCTCCAGACAGCACTGCAATGTCGGATGTGACGGGTGAAGAAGTGTAGTAGCGATATATCTAGGGGTATTCCTGGATAATGTAATGTCACACATCACATAGAAGAGGAATGCAAAAAAAGGCACAAACGACGCTCTTGAGCATTTTTTTGTCCATCTGTTTCTTCTCCTTCAACGAAATGTGATCCAGGAGGTTGGTGGACCACCTCTCTGGAGTTCACACGTTCGCCTCTTCCTGAACTGGACATTTCCATAGTGATGGACGGAGCGTGATGGACCAAACAATTCGCCCCTCTGTATTTCTTTCTGTGGGGTAATGAACGCCTCGCCAGTTCGTGACTGAGCCGAGTCGGCTCCTTTTGATTACGCTATTTGACTTGCCAAGCAGCAGCTTCGTGCGTTGCGCTATAGAAAGCGTGCGCTGTGGGTTCCAGGCCTTTTACTGGCTTACCGGGTTCGCGTGGTGGAGTCTCGTTTTGGCGGTCAAGAAGGAAGTTTCTGGCTGGCAACAAGAGCCGCGACCCGACTCGCAGCTGACAAGTTGGTTGGGCACCTTCGGAACAGTGCGTGGCCGAGTGCACGACATCGAAGTCAGGGCATATGGAAGTGAAGTGGGCAGCCGCCCATCGAGTGAAGGAATCGTGAGGACGCGGGGTCCGGCCAAAGAAAGACTGGTATACCAGTTGCACCTTATGACAGCCCCTGCTCAACCAAAAAGACCTAAACTAGGTGAGCACGTTCCACAACACTGCCTCTCGCTGTGCACTTGTGACGTGGAGCCGGTTTTAAAATAGAGTTGAATCTGTTTCGTGCCATTTACTGAGTGGCAGTCCGTTTTGTTGTTTGCTGTTTGTTACTGATACCGACAGACTTCATTAAGAGTGCATTGTTCATTGTTTCATGTTATATGGGTTTCTCCCTTACTTTGTTGATGTTGTCGCCGGCTGGAATTAAAGGTTTTTTTTTGTCTTAACTTTTAAACTGTCCAGTCATTGGTTTCAGTAACCGTGTGGACTGGCAGAACAAATCTGATAGATTCAGCTGGTCCGAACGTGTTCTGTGAATATGACTTGTTTCAAGATTTTTATTATGTAACTGGTCTTAGTTGATGCTGTACCTCTGCTTAGATCTATTTAATTAGACCTCTGTGGTAAGAACTGTTCCGTCAAAACTCCATGCTGACTGTATTAAGCCGCTACTACCTTTACCAGGACTTATTATTGGTGGTTCGTTATTGAAAGGTTACTCCCATCAGAAATAAGCACTATAGGTTTCTTCTTAGGCATATTTGTCGGTTGTAGAATATTGATTAGTATCGGGAAACGTTATTTTGAATACACTGAACGAAAAAATAACAAAACCAAAAAATAATTAATGTACAGTAATGAAATTTTGGAAATACGTTCATCTAGATGATATACACTACCGGTCATTAAAATAGCTACCCCAAGAAGAAATGTAGATAATAAACGGGTATTCATTGGACAAATATATTATACTAGAACTGACATGTGATTACATTTTCACGCAATTTGGGTGCATAGATCCTGAGAAACCAGTACCCTCTGGCCGTAATAACGGCCTTGATACGCCTGGGCATTGAGTCAACCTGAGCTTGGATGGCGTGTACAGGTACAGCTGCCCGTGCAGCTTCAACACGATACCACAGTTCATCAAGAGTAGTGACAGGCGTATTGTGACGAGCCAGTTGCTCGGCCACCATTGACCAGACGTTTTCAATTGGTGACAGATCTGGAGAATGTGCTGGCCAGGACAGCGTCGTACATTTTCTGTATCCAGTAAGGCCCGTACAGGACCTGCAACATGCGGTCGTGCATTATCCTGCTGAAATGTAGGGTTTCGTAGGGATCGAATGAAGGGTAGAGCCAGGGGTCGTAACACATCTGAAATGTAACGTCCACTGTTCAAAGTGCCGTCAATGCGAAAAAGAGGTGACCGAGACGTGTAGCCAATGGCACCCCATACCATCACGCCGGGTGATACGCCAGTATGCCGATGACGAATACACGCTTCCAATGTGCGTTCACCGCGATATCCCCAAACACGGATGCGACCATCATGATGCTGTAAACAGAACCTGGATTCATCCGAAAAAATGACGTTTTGCCATTCGTGCACCTAGGTTCATCGTCGAGCACACGATCGTAGGCGCTCCTGTCTGTGACGCAGCGTCAAGGGTAACCGCAGCTATTGTCTCCGAGCTGATAGTCCCTGCTGCTGCAAACGTAGTCGAACTGTTCATGCAGATGGTTGTTGTCTTGCAAACGAGCCCATCTGTTGACTCAGGGATCGAGACGGGGCTGCACGATCCGTTACAGCCAGGCGGTTCAAATGGCTCTGAGCACTATGGGACGCAACATCTGTGGTCATCAGTCCCCTAGAACTTAGAACTACTTAAACCTAACTAACCTAAGGACGTCACACACATCCATGCCCGAGGCAGGATTCGAACCTGCGACCGTAGCTGTCGTGCGGTTCCGGACTGAGCTCCTAGAACCGCTAGACCACCGCGGCCGGCTACAGCCAGGCGGATAAGATGCCCGTCATCTCGACTGCTAGTGATACGAGGCCGTTGGGATCCAGCACGGCGTACCGTATTACCCTCCTGAACCCACAGATTCCATATTCTGCTAACAGTCATTGGATCTCGACCAACGCGAGCAGCAATGTCGCGATACGATAAACCGCACTTGCCATAGGCTACAATCCGACCTTTATCAAAGTCGGAAACGTGATGGTATGCTTTTCTCCTCCTTACACGAGGCATCACAGCGTTTCACCAGACAACTCCGGTCAATTGCTGCTTGTGCATGAGAAATAGGTTGGAAACTTTCCTCACGTCAGCACGTTGTAGGTGTCGCCAGCGCCGCCAACCTTGTGTGAACGCTCTGAAAAGCTAATCATTTGCATATCAGAGTATCTTCTTCCTGTCGGTTACATTTCGCGTCTGTAGCACGTCAACTTCGTGGTGTAGCAATTTTGATGGCCATTAGTTTATGTAATAGAAGAACCAGCAACTGCGGTACTTTGCAGATCTTGCACAACGAGCGTCCAGTACTGTCGACTGGTGTCAAGCTGGATCCAGCCCACATTCGGATGAGAGTAAAAGGAAACTTATGAGCATCTGCTAATATTTATAAGTGTATTGCCACCCTTTGTCCTGTTTTGTATTTTGTTATTCATAAGTTTTGTGTTGTTTTATTTTAATAAAACTATTGTTATGCCAATGACGTTTTTATGACGGCTTTGCCTTATAGTTCCCAAAGCACTTTGCTGACTGACCTCCTCAGTAACCCTGGCGATCGCCGCAGAAGTATTTTGCACCCAGTAACCTCAAACACTCTCAGACATGCTAGTACGCAAATGGGTTGAGTTACATTATGTCTAGAGATTTTACAGGCAACGAAAAGAGTCCATGTACACTCTGGCTCATAAATTGAGGATAATGCTGATAACTGGTGAATCAACGCTCTGGTGGGCAGTTTGCGGGTTTAAATCACCTCGGGGTATGACCATGCTGTGCATTTCACCTGAGGTCGCCGCACGGTGGCGCTGGCAGCAGTCCACATACGCACAGGTCGTGTGTTGGTGCATGTCAGAGTACGGTGCAGCGAGTAAGTGTGCAGACGTTTTCAGACATGTTAATGGTGGCTGTGTGTTGAAAATGTCTCAAAGAACATATATTGATGACGTTATGAGAGGAAGAATACTAGGACGACTGGAGGCTGGTCAAACACAGCAAGACGTAGTACGGGCCCTCCGTGTACCACAAAGTGTGATCTCAGGATTATGGCAACGATTCGAGCAGACAGGAAACGTGTCCAGACGCTACAGTACGGATGTCCACAGTGTACAACACCACAAGAAGACCAATATCTACCATCAGTGCCCGCAGATGGCCACGGAGTACTGCAGGTAGCCGTGCTCGGGACCTTACCGCAACCACTGGAACAGTTGTCTCCAGATACACAGTATACAGACGACTGATCAGACATGGTTTATTCGTCCGGAGACCTGCAAGGTACATTCCACAGACCCCTGGTCACAGGAGAGCCCGTAAAGCCTGGTGTCAAGAACACAGTACATGGTCATTGGAACAGTGGTCCCAGTTACGAGTCCAGGTATGGTCTAAACAGTGATCCTTGCCGGGTTTTCATCTGGCGTGAACCAGGAACCAGATACCAACCCCTTAATGTCCTTGAAAGGGATCTGTATGGAGGTCGTGGTTTGATGGTGTGGGGTGGGATTATGATTGGTGCACGTACACCCTCACATGTCTTTGACAGAGGAACTGTAACAAGTCAGGTGTATTGGGACGTCAATTTGCAACAGTATGTCCGTCTTTTCAGGGGTGCAGTGCATCCCACCTTTCTCCTGATGGATGATAACGCACGGCCCCACCGAGCTGCAATCGTGGAGGCGTACATTGAGACAGAAGATATCAGGAAAATGGCGTAGCCTGACTGTTCTTCAGACTTAAACCCCATCGAGCACGTCTGGGATGCTCTCGGTCGACGTATCGCTGCACGTCTTCAAACCCTTAGGACACTTCAGGAACTCCAACAGGCACTGGTGCAAGAATGGGAGGCTATACCCCAGCAGCTGCTCGACCACCTGATCCAGAGTATGCCAACCCATTGGGTGGCCTGTGTACGTGTGCATTGTGATCATATCCCACATTGATGTCGGGGTACATAGGCAGGAAACAGTGGCGTTTTGTAGTATATGTGTTTCGGGACGGTTTACTCAACATATCACCAATACCGTAGACTTACAGATCTGTGTCGTGTGTGTTCCCTACGTTCCTATGCTATTAGCGACAGTTTTGTGTAGTGCCACTTTGTGTGGCACCACATTCTGCAATTATCCTTAATTTATGAGCATGAGTGTGGATCGGTGTGAATCTTGCGTACATAGCTTTTTGAATTAGTTTACTTGGTGCGGTCGGCCGCAAGTGTCTATGTCCAATAGCTTTTCTTTCTAGGGTTCTGTACTCAAACGGTAAAAAAGGAATCATTATAGAATCACTTTATAGTCAATATGCCAGTCTGCTGTCTGTATATCCGATTGTCGAAAACCCTTCTTCTAATGCACCGTAGGAAGTATCAAGTTAAAATTTATGTCACTTATAAAGCTCTACGGTTCCTCAGCAGCGTAATAAACGTTAGCTTCTAGCTCAGTGGACTCAATAGATAGGGCCATTTGTGTCATCTATTTTTGTCTTTGACCTAGAACCATGAAATTTGGCGAGAAGCGAAGTTTCACACTACAACTAAAGGAAAAAAATCGGAAAATTGTTCATCTGTAATTACATCACAAGGAAAAAATTTTTGTCATTTGTTATGCGACTGTCTGTCCGTCCGTTAAGAACCCTTTTTTTTCGGGAACGGATAGATGTACAAAGTTGAAATTTATGCTGCCTACTAATGTCTGTAGCCCCCTGACGGGGAAATAGATGTAAGCTTCTAAGTTGGTGCAATCAAAAGAACGGCCACGCATGTCACATATTTTGGTACCTGTAATTTCACTTACCAAAGTCTATAGGGTACTCCCCGTTGACATTGAATCAAGAAATTTGGCAAGAAGCGAGAAGAATTTGTAATCATGTCACAGAAAAAATTATTTCTCTTGTCTTTTGCTATCCGACTTCAACCTTAAAATTAAAAAAGAGCTCTCGAAAGTCTTGGCATTCCCGGAACAGATATTCTACATAGATAATTAATGTTGAACGGGATCTCCAGAGCACAAATCATACTCGCACCTGACCTTTTCATTTTGTTATCTTTTTTAAACTGTGTTTGCAAGTCAGAGAGGTTTCATGTGAGTTCTGCACTTCAGTTGCAGAACGCAGAGTGTGACAGAAATACACTTTCAGCACTTTCAAGCAACAACTGCAGCTGTGACAATTAACCACAGCCCGTGATCGTATAATTTGTCTTGCGGGAAACCGGGAAACCACAACAGGTTTCTTACGGAATTGGGCCAAGTTTGTCTTGGTCATAGGCTACTCTAGAAACACTCACTCAATTTTTTTAGTGGCTGAGCAGATAATGATATAGAATTTAAAGCTTGTGTGTTTGTGTGTGTGTGTGTGTGTGTGTGTGTGTGTGTGTGTGTGTGTGTGTTTCTGTGCGGGTAGGTGGGTGCCACTTCGCGTGGGTGAGTTCACGTGTGAGCATATGTGGTACTTTTGATTGCTGTGCATTTTAACAAGCTAAACATAATTGACGACAGATGGCAATAAGGCGGTAAAAATAACCGAAATAACGAGTCAGCCAGCTAATAGACGCTGTCGCGGATGCCTATGGCCATAATTATCCACCGTGATGCGGAAATTGGAGGTCAAGTTACGCGGACCGCGAACGAATTAATTACGGTGCCTTGACGTTAATGAAGCCGCACGTGTAATGTTGTTTAATTAATTTGCGAACCGCTCTGACGCAGAAAATCTCGCGTGCACACGCAGAGCCGAACTAAACAGCGCAGCAGATCTCGCGCTATCTGCTGAGAGAAACAAGTGAGAAAGCGACGACACACTGCTCCCCGCATAGTGTCCTGTACTGTAACAGAGGAAATCCTCGTACTCATTAATTAAAAAAGAATGGGCAGATATGAGTAGGACTAGCGCACTTTGGGATCAGTTCAAACCAAATTATGTCTATAGACAGATCATTCATTCCGGATATCGAGAATCTCAAACATTTTTACCTCTTATCGACACTTATACTGGGAAGATATCGGTCACACAGGTTCCACTATTTTCGAGAACGTATTAATTTCAATAATATATATGCGACATAACTTCGTGTAGGAGGCAGGTAACTATTATTATAATAATCAGCTGTTCCTCATTCGGACTGACTTCGCCGCAGTGGTAAAAGTCAAACATCAGACAAGGAATGAAATTATTGCTTATACGACGCGGTTCAGAATTTATCCATCATCAGGTATCAAGGAGCGATTGTTCCACGTAGATATAGGGTTTCCCGTTGCATGTGAAACAAACATTCGCAGAATTACTGTAGCAGAGTTTAAACACTTCCATTGGCCACCAAACTCCCCAGAAATGAACATTATTGAACATGGAAGTCAGACAGAGCCATATCAGGTGCATAAGGCGGGTGTGGCAACAGTTCATACCTTATTTCGTGTAGTTTTGCCGTGGGGACGGCACATGTGTACGGGCGTGCATTGTCTTGATGGAAGATGACTTTCTTCCTTGATAAACAAGGCCTTTTTTCGCGTATCTTTTGTTCCAATTTGTCTAGGAGGTTAGCATAGTAGTCTCCAGTAATTGTTTCCCCAGTCCGGAGATAATCCCCAAGAGAAGCTCGAAATTTAGCACGGACCTCAATGCGAGATGCCTATAACAGTTTCCACAACGAAACATTGTCTCGAAACCTGGCAGAAAATCCAAAGAGATTCTGGTCGTATGTGAAGTATGTTAGCGGCAAGAAACAATCAATGCCTTCTCTGCGCGATAGCAATGGAGTAACTATCGAAGACAGTGCTGCCAAAACAGTTACTAAACACAGCCTTCCGGAATGCCTTCACAAAAGAAGACGAAGTAATTATTCCAGAATTCGAATCAAGAGGAGCTGCCAACATGAGTAACATAGAAGTAAATATCCTCGGAGTAGTGAAGTAACTTAAATCACTTAATAAAAGCAAGTCTTCCGGTCCAGACTGTATACCAATTAGGTTCCTTTCGTAGTATGTTTATGCATTACCTCCATACTTAACAATCATAAACAACCGTTCGCTCGACGAAAGATCCGTACCAAAAGATTGGAAAGTTGCACAGGTCACACCAACATTCAACAAACGTCGTATGAGTAATCCACTAAATTACAGGCCCATATCGTTAACGTCGATATGTAGCAAGATTTTAGAACGTACATTGTATTCGAACATTATGAATTACCTCGAAGAAAACTGTCTATTGACACACAGTCAACATGGGTTTAGAAAACATCGTTCCTGTGAAACACAACTAGCTCTTTATTCACATGAAGTGTTGAGTGCTATTGACAAGGGATTTCAGATCGATTCCGTATTTATGGATTTCCGGAAGGCTTTTGACACTGTACCACACAAGCGGCTCGTATTGAAATTGCATGCTTATGGAAATCGTCCCAGTTATGTAAATGGAGTTGTGATTGCCTGTCAAAGAGGTCACAGTTCGTAGTAACTGACAGAAAGTCATCGAGTAAAACAGAAATGATTTCTGGAGTTCCTCAAGGTAGTGTTATAGGCCCTTTGCTGTTCCTTATCTATATAAACGATTTGGGAGACAATCTGAGCAGCCGTCTTCGGTTGTTTGCAGATGACGCTGTCGTTTATCGACTAATAAAGTCATCAAAAGATCAAAACAAACTGCAAAACGATTTAGAAAACATATCAGAATGGTGCGAAAAGTGGCAGTTGACCCTTAATAACGAAAAGTGTGAGGTCATCCACAAGAGTGCAAAAAGGAATTCGTTAAACTTCGGTTACACGATAAATCAGTCTAATCCAAAAGCTGTAAATTCAACTAAATACCTAGGTATTACAATTACGAACAACTTAAATTGGAAGACACACGTAGAAAATGTTGTGGGGAAGGCTAACCAAAGACTGCGTTCTATTGGGAGGACACTTAGGAAATGTAACAGCCATACTAATGAGACTGCATACACTACGCTTGTCCGTCCTCTTTTAGAATACTGCTGTGCGGTGTGGGATTCTTACCCGACAGGACTGACGGAGTACATCGAAAAAGTTCAAAGAAGGGCAGCACGTTTTGTACTATCGCGAAATATGGGAGAGAGTGTCACAGAACTGATACAGGATTTGGGCTGGAAATCGTTAAAAGAAAGGCGTTTTTCGTTGAGATGGAATCTTCTCACGAAATTCCAATCACCAACATTCTCCTCCGAATGCGAAAATATTTTGTTGACACCGACCTCCATAGGGACGAACGATCACCACCGTAAAATAAGGGAAATCAGAGCTCGTACGGAAAGATATAGGTGTTTATTCTTTTTGCGCGCTATACGAGATTGGAATAACAGAGAATTGTGAAGGTGGTTCGATGAACCGTCTGTCAGGTACATAAATGTGATTTGCAGAGTATCCATGTAGATGTAGATGTAGAATCCCCTTTGCATCCCAGAACAATGATGCCATGAGCTTTCCCGTCGAAGAAAGTGTCTTTGCTTTCTTTGGTGGCGAAGAATCAGCAGGTTTCCAACGCATTTACTTTCGTTTTTGTCTCTGGGGTATAGTAGTGCACCCAAGATGCATCTGTGGTCACAAAATGGCTCAAAAAATCTCATTCGTTTCTCCTAGAACGGGCCAAACATTGCTCTGATATGTTCATTCTCATGCGTTTTTAATCCAGTGTCAAGAGTCGCGGCACCCATCTTGCAGATAATTTTTTCATTTCTAATTCTTGAGTTAAAATGTGATATACCCTTTCAGATGACATCTAGTAAGTGCCAACAATTTCATGCACTTTCAATCGGCGATACTCCGTGACCATTTTGTGCACTTTTGTAATGATTTCTGGAGTAGTGACACATCTTGGCCGGCCACTGTGCGGATCATCATCTAAGCTCTCCGACGAAATTTACATTCATTTGTCCACTTGGTAACAACTGAATATGAAGGAGCAGAGTCCCTCAAGTGTGTTCTGGAAATCGGCATGAATTTCCTTTGATTTCATACCTTTCTTTATGATGTACTTTGCTCGAATCTAGACTTTTTCCATCTTCGCAAATTACTACGCGGGAACGACAATAGAGCCACGTCAGCACCACAGCTCTCTTCCAAGAGCACTAACGTGGCATATGTTTACAACCATAGACTTAAGTAAATAAAAACTAGACCGTCATTGGCGCTAGTGTCGCGTCCCCACATTGAACGTGGTAGAAGCTGCCATTTGCAGGGAAACAGTGCGTAAACAGGGTTCGTTTGTGTGCTGCTTTTAATTGTAACAGTATAATGGAAGCAAGGGCGAAGACGGAAACAATGTTACATTTCATAGGTCAGTCCGGCCTGCCGCTAGTGGCCATGCGGTTCTAGGTGCTTCAGTCTGGAACCGTGTGACCGCTACGGTCGCAGGTTCGAATCCTGCCTCGGGCATGGATGTGTGTGATGTCCTTAGGTTAGTTAGGTTTAAGTAGTTCTAAGTTCTATGGGACTGATGACCTCAGAAGTTAAGTCGCATGGTGCTCAGAGCCATTTGAACCATTTTTCTCATAGGTCAGTCATTTCTGGTTTTTTGTTACTTTCTATTACTTGTATATAGTATTTTCATGGAGAAATAATACATCATGAGCGTTTGTTTTTGTTTAGGTTTCCCCTTACAAACGATTTTCTAAATCGGAAATGGATAGTTGCTACTCGGAGAGAGAACTTCCAACCGACAGCAAATCATTTGCTGTGCTCTCTTCATTTTGAAGAGAATTATTACATGGTAAATTATGTAAATAGACGTCAACTGAAGGACGATGCTATACCGACAGTATTTGGATGTCCTACTCATTTGAAAAAGGTACAGTGTCCTGGAAATCGTGCAATATAGGCCTAGGTTAAATAGTGTGGAAATACTGTCAATGTGTATAATTTTGAACGTTCCTTTTCCAGGTTACCAAGCAATCAAATATATATAAAGTATGAATCAGAGGTAGGTCGAATAATTGCGTTTAGATACTTAACATGTGTTGTCAGATGGAGATTATACTTCCTAAGTGGTCAATTATTTGATCAAATGTTGCAAACTCGACCACTTTTACAGGTGCTATCAGTGTTAAAAACTAATGTGCGAATGAAATTTCTGCCGTATTTAAAGTGATATTGGTTATTACAATTAATCATACCAAAATTCGAATTGTAGACAGTAGTGTGCTAAACAAAAGTAAGCGTGCAAAGTGTACACAGTAGTCGGCAAAAAGCTAACAGGACCTGACAGGAAAATTACGTGAATTAAATAATAATCGTACTGTCTGCTACTTTAAAAGTTTCTTGTAATTATCTAATGCAAATAACTCGATGTAAACTCGCTCCATCTTGTCAGGAAAGAGCCTTATATTCTTAAATTTCGCATCTCTATGCAGACGTATTTCGGAAATTAGGGAAATTCATTCATTTTAAAATAGACTCGAATAATTAGTACTTTTTTAAGCAAACATGTGTTTAATTTGTGCATCAATTTGCTCTTGTTGCGTCTCATATACGTCAAATCACAACCGCAGTACTGGGATTCACCCCTGCAAATGGCGGCGATCAGCTGCTTCAGTCGGGGGACGGTTGCCTTGCTTCTCCGCTACGGCGTTGGTTTACGACCAACAGTCCAATGAATATCGCGTGAAGAACTCGCGCTAGCGCTGACTTCTCGTGGTGATTCAGAGAACTTTTCAAACCAGCCTTGTAGCTATAGAAGTTACTGTTTGTATACTCGATTGGTATCCATTCCAAGAAATGTTTCTCTTAGTTATACAAGGCGTAAGAAAAATATACGATCAGTATTACACAAAGCATTCCACACACACAGAGGAGGAAAATATGTTGTACGGCCATGGCTTCTGAAACGTTTCCCATCTGGAATTTATGGTAGAAGAGAAATACCTCAGATATTACTGTTACTTTTCCCAGTACGTCACAGAAAATTAAAATATTCATAATGAAGCAATTCCGTGATGGGTGAGAGAAAGGTTCTTAGATAGCGAAAAAGCTAAATACATTAAATTAACGATTAGTGTCAAAAGATGTAAATTACGTTTCCACGTAATTTTCAGTTTACAGCCGATTAGTATCGTGAAGCACGATATCAATCAAGCCACTGAAGCGACTGTTACGTCATTATTCGAAGGTAATTGACCAATCAACCTAAGATGGCTCTAAGCACTATGGGACTTAACATCGGAGGTCCACTAGACTTAGAACTACTTAAACCTAACTAACCTAAGGACATCACACACGTCAATGGCCGAGGCAGGATTCGAACCTGCGACCGTAGCAGCAGCGCGATTCAGGACTGAAGCGCATAGAACCGCTCGACCACAGCGGCCGGCCAACCTAACACGATTCTTACGTAAAAGAAAATAAAAAATAAATGAAAGAAAATGATGGGAAACTCAACTATATGTGGTTCTGCTTAGCGATACTGAATAGGCTCTTCATTGTACGAGCGGTTCTGGACGCTTTAGTCCGGAAACGCGTGACTGCTACGGCCGCAGGTTCGAATCCTGCCTCGGGCATGGATGTGTGTGATGTCCTTAGGTTAGTTAGGTTTAAGTAGTTTTAAGTCTTGGGGACTGATGACCTCATATGTTAAGTCCCATAGTGCTCAGAGCCATTTGACCATTTTTGAATCTTCATTGTATATCCTTTTCTATCTGACCTCTTAATTTTGCTTCAGTGTACACTACTGGCCATTAAAATTGCTACACCACGAAGATGACGTGCTACAGACGCGAAATTTAACAGACAGGAAGAAGATGCTGTGATGTGCAAATAATTACATTTTCAGAGCATTCACAAGAGGTTGGCGCCGGTGGCGACACCTACAACATGGTGGCATGAGGAGAGTTTCCAACCGATTTCTCATACACAAACAGCAGTTGACCGGCGTTGCCCGGTGAAACGTTGTTGTGATGCCTCGTGCAAGGAGGAGAAATGCGTATCATTACGTTTCCGACTTTGATAAAAGTCGGATTGTAGCCTATCGCGATTGTGGTTTATCGTATCGGTACATTGCTGCTCGCGTTGGTCGAGATCCAATGACTGTTGGCAGAATATGGAATCGGTGGGTTCAGGAGGGTACCACGGAACGCCGTGCTGGATCCCAACGGCCTCGTATCACTAGCAGTCGAGATGACAGGCATCTTATCCGCATGGCTGTAACGGATCCCGCGGCCATGTCTCGATCCCTCAGTCAACAGACGGGGACGTTTGCAAGACAACAACCATCTGCACGAACAGTTCGACGACGTTTGCAGCAGCACGGGCTATCAGCTCGGAGACCATGGCTGCGGTTACCCTTGACGCTGCTTCACAAACAGGAGCGCCTGCGATGGTGTACTCAACGACGAACCTGGGTGCACGCATAGCAAAACGTATTTTTTTCGGATGAATGCAGGTTCTGTTTACAGCATTATGATGGTCGCATCCGTGTTTGGTGACATCACGGTGAACGCACATTGGAAGCGTGTATTCGTCATCGCCATACTGGCGTATCACCCGGCGTGATGGTATGTGGTGCCATTGGTTACACGTCTCGGTCACCTCTTGTTCGCATTGACGGCACTTTGAACAGTGGACGTTACATTTCAGATGTGTTACGACCCGTGGTTCTACCCTTCATTCGATCACTGCAAAACCCTATATACCAGCAAGATAATGCACGACCGCATGTTGCTGGTCCTATATGGGCCTCTCTGGATACAGAAAATGTTCAACTGCTACCCTGGCCAGCGCATTCTCCAGATCTCTCACCAACTGAAAACGTCTGGTCAATGGTGGCCGAGCAACTGGCTCGTCACAATTCGCCAATCACAACTCTGGATGAACTGTGTTATCGTGTTGAAGCTGCATGCTCAGCTGCACCTGTACAAGCCATCCAAGGTCTGTTTGACTCAATGCCCAGGCGTATCAAGGCCGTTATTACGGCCAGATGTGGTTGTCCTGTGTACTGATCTCTCAGGATCTATGCATCCAAATTGCGTGAAAATGTAATCACATGTCGGTTCTAGTATAATATATTTGTCCAATGAATACCCGTTTATCATCCGCATTTCTTCTTGGTGTAGCAATTTTAATGGCCAGTAGTGTAAATAATACGTATAAGTTACTTGTAAAAATTTTAAATTGTTATCTTCTTTGGTTCCAGAGGTAAAGGTACATAAATTTGGCTTATTTGACATTGACCGCTAGGCCCATTAAACGCCCATTGAGTTGCAGAGTCAAAGGCGAACCTCTTATAAACGCGAATCATCACCAGTGGGTTCTGCCCTCTACGAGATGTTTCTCGCAACGTCCTCAGCCTTCTTCGCTCGCACATGGTGAGTTAGCAGGAGTGGGAGAAGGCCTCCCCCCTCCCCCCTCCCCCCCTCCTGGGCTGCTTCGTCGCTGCACGCCGCCTCATTGAAGCAATCTGTGCCAATTATAGCGCGCCTAACAACTTGTCGTGACGTCAGCAGAGGCGCTAATGCCGCGACGGTCTGCTGACTCGCTCGCGGCCTCGCAGCTCTTGGTGGACTTGGGCCCGTTGCGTCGTAGCCCCGCGATGCACGTGAGCTGATGACGCCGCAGCAGTTAACAGGGGCTCGTCCTGCGCTAAGTGAGCGGAAGCTACTGGGGCACGAGTGGGTGGTCCACCGTTGACGCGTATGCTGGTGCATTTGTATCCGTACAGTACTTCTAGACTAAATGGGATCCTGTTAGGTATCAGAAACGGAGCGTGTACACGAGTCTAATGTTGAGAGTTGCTTACTGTAAATCGGGTACACCTTGATCGGCACTATGTGATCTAAAGCGTCCAGGCACCTGGGTGAAAATGACTTACAAGTTCTTGGCGCCCTCCATCGGTACGAGGGGGGACCTAAAAGAATCCGAATTGTCGTCATAAAAAATTTATTGATCAACCTTTTTACAAAATCAGTCACCTTCAAAATACTCTCCATTACATGCGATGCACTTGTGAATTCTCTTTTCCCACTGTTGGAAGCATGTTTGGAACTCTTCACGTTTGATACTGTCCAGTGCCCTTTGAAAAGCTGTTTTTACCACCTCCACATCGTTATAACGCTCCCTTTTAGCGTTTTTTTTTTTCATTCGTGGAAATAGGAAAAAGTCGAACGGGGCTAGATCTGGCGAATACGGAGTGTGGGGAACGACAGACCACCTCTGAGATGCCAAATAGTGGGTCACTCGTAAGGCCGTGTGTGCTGGAGCGTTGCCGTGATGCAGAAACCAGTCACCTGATCGCCAAAGTTCCGGGCGTTTCCTCCTCACATCCTCTCGCAGACGCCTTAAAACACCCAAGTAAAAGTGCTGGTTAACAGTCTGGCCAGGGGGTACGAATTCCCGATGCACAATTCCACGAACATCAAAAAAGACAATGATCATCGCCTTCACATTTGACCTCACTTGCTTTGCTTTTTTTGGTATGGAAGAGTTGGGAGTCCTCCAATGGCTTGACGCTTGCTCGGTTTCTGGGTCATAACCGTAACACCAACTCCCATCCCCTGTAATGACTGTGTTCAAGAAGTTTTGGTCACGTGCAATCTCTGTTTTCAAGTCCTGACACACATTCATGCGGATGGTTTTTTCCTCCTGTGTGAGAAGGCGCGGAACAAATTTAGCAGCAACACGTCTCATGTGCAAATCCTCACTCAAGATCCGCTGGCACGAGCTCCAACTGATTCCTGTCCCTGCTGAAATTTGGTCGATCGTTTGGCGACGATCCTCGTTGATCTTTTGGCGGAGCTTTTCAATGTTCTCCTCATTTCGCGATGTTGAAGGGCGTCCAGAAAGAGCTTGGTCTTCAACACACATCTCACCACGCTTAAAGCGCCCAAACCACTCGAAAACATGTGTGCGGCTCATAGCGTCCGCCTGGAAAGCTTCCTGAAGGATTTAGTGTGTCTCCGTTGCAGTTGTTTTAAGCAGGAAACAAAATTTCACACACACTCTTTGTTCTTTTAAAGTTGCCATAACGACTTCGCAGAGGTAACCCGCCAACAGTCAGAGAAACACAATACCACACTTGCACGTTCAGCTCTACACTGACGCCATCTTGTCCGCCGCTCGTGGTCTCGCGGTAGCGTTCTCGCTTCCCGAGCACGGGGTCCCGGGTTCGATTCCCGGCGGGGTCAGGGATTTTCACCTGCCTCGAGATGATTGGGTGTTTGTGTTGTCCTCATCATTACATCATCATCCAGGAAAGTGGCGCAATTGGACTGAGCAGAGATTGGGTAATTGTACGGGCGCTGATAACCACGCTGTTGAGCGCCCCACAAACCAAACATCATCACACACAGACGCCGTCTACACAGCAGTTTCATGAGGGTCTCTACTAATACCATCTAGCGTGAGAACCCTGCACTACGTCTACGAGTGGCAGCGCCCTCGGAGTCCGGTTTCTTTTGGGTCCACACTCGTAATGCTGGAGTTCACTGCGGTTTTGGACCACCCTTAGCCTTGATGACAGATTCCACTCACGCAGGCATACGTTCAATCAGGTGCTGGAAGCTTTCTTGGGGAATGGCAGCCCATTCTTCACGCAATGCTGCTCTGAGGAGAGGTATCGATGGCGGTCGGTGAGGCCTGGCACGAAGTCGGCGTTCCAAAACATCCCAGGGATTTTCTATGGGATTCAGGTCAGGACTGTGTGCAGGCCAGTCCATTACAGGGATGTTATTGTCATGTAACCACTCCGCCACAGGCCGTGCATTATGAACAGGTGCTCGATCGTGTTGACAGATGCAGTCGCCATCCCCGAATTGCTCTTCAACAGTGGGAAGCAAGAAGGTGCTTAAAACCTTAGTGTAGGCCTGTACTGTGATAGTGCCACGCAAAACAACAAAGATTGCAAGCCCCCTCCATGAAAAACACGACCACACCATAACACCACCACCTCGGAATTTTACTGTTGGCGCAACACACGTTGGCAGATGACGTTCACCGGGCATTCGCCATACCCACACCCTGTACACATTGTGTACCGTGATTCGTCATTCCACACAACGTTTTTCCACTGTTCAATCGTTCAATATTTACGCTCCTTACACCAAGCGAGACGTCGTTTGGCACTTAGTAGCGTGATGTGTGGCTTATGTGCAGCTGCTCGACCGTGAAATCCAAGTTTTCTCACCTCCCTCCTGACTGTCGTAGTACTTGCAGTGGATCCTGCTGTAGTTAGGAATTCCTGTGTGACGGTCTGGATAGATGTCTGCCTATTACATATTACGACCCTCTTTAACTGTCAGCAGCTAGTCAACAGATGAGGTCAGCCAGTATGTATTTGTGCCATACGTGTCCCTTTACGTTTACACTTCACTGTCACATCGAAAACAGTGGACCTAGGAATGTTTAGGAGTGTGGAAATTTCGCGTACAGACGTATGATGCAAGTGATACCCAATCACCTGACCAGGTTCGAAGTCCGTGAGTTGCGCGGTGCGCCCCATTCTGCTCTCTCACGATGTCTGATGACTGCTGAGGCCGCTGATATGTACCTGGCAGTAGGTAGCAGCACCATGCACCTACTATGAAAATAAGTTTTTTGGAGTGTCCGGATATTTCTGATCACACAGTGGATTTTGATTAAAATGTGATCATCATGACTTTTCTTAAGTTTTGTGATATCTATGTAAGTGAAGATAGTGAATTGCATAAAAGGATCACATGTGCATAAAAGGATCACATGCTAGTTAGTATAACACATTTTCTACAATGCAGAGGAAGTAATAGAAAAAAAAGAGATTGACGGTCTTTTACAGAAGCTCGAAGTTTACAGCAGACTTAAATGCAGTTGCTTATAACACTTCCCACAAAGAAACTTTGTCTCGAAACTTGCCAGAAAATCCGAAGAGATTTTGATCGTAAGTAAAGTACGCTAACAGCAAGACACAAAAAAATGGCTCTGAGCACTATTGGACTTAACATCTGAAGTCATCAGTCCCCTAGAACTTAGAACTACTTAAACATAACCTAAGGACATCACACACATCCATGCCCGAGGCAGGATTCGAACCTGCGACCGCAGCAGTCACATGGTTCCGGACTGAAGTGCCTAGAACCGCTCGGCCACACCGGCCGGCAGCAAGACACAATCAATGCCTTCTGTGCGCAATAGCAATGGAAATACTATCGACGACAGTGCTGCTAAAGCAGAATTACTAGACGCTGCCTTCTGAAATTCCGAAGTAAGTATTCCAGAGTTCGAATCAAGAACAGCTGCACACATGAATGAGTCAGCAGTAGATATCCTCGGAGTAGTGAAACAGTGAAAACCACTCAATCGAAGGAAGTCATCCGGTCCAGACTGTATACCAATGAGGTTCCTTTCAGTGTAAGCTGATGCCACAGCTCCATACTTAACAACCATAACACAACCGCCCGCACGATGAAAAATCGGTACCTAAAGACTGGAAAGTTCCATAGTTCACACCAGTATTCAAGGAATGAAATGGGAGTAATTCACCAAATTAATGGTCCATATCATTAACGTCTATACGAAAATGGATTTTGGAACATATATTGGGTTCAACATTACGAAATACCGCGAAGAGAACGGTCTGTTGCCACACAGTTAACACGGATTTAGAAAACATCGTACTTGCGAAACAGAACTAGCTTTTTATTCACACGAAGTGTTGAGTGGAATCGACAAGGGATTTCAAATTGATTCCGTGTTTCTATATTTTCAGATGGCTTTTGATACGATAGCGTACAAGCGCTCTGTTATCAAATTCTGTGCTTATGGAATGTCGTCTCAATTATGCGATTGGATACGTGATTTCCTGTCAGAGAGGTCACAGTTCGTAGTAACTGAGTAACTGAGTTCGTAGTCACTGAGTAGATTTCTGGTGCTCCCCAAGATAATGTTATAGGCTCTCTGCTGTTCCTTATCCATATAAAAGATTTTTTGTATTATCTAGAAACATGGGAGAGAGTGTCACGGACATGTTATAGCATTTGGAGTGGAATTCATTAAAACAAAGACGTTTCTCGTTGCGGTGGGATTTTCTCACGAATTTTCAGTCACCAGCTTTCTAATCCGAATGCGAAAATATTTTAATGTAGCCAATATGTATAGGTAGAAACGATCATCACAATAAAATACAGGACATCAGTGGTCGCACGGAAGGATACAGGAGTTCGGTTTTTCCCCCCGCTATTCGAGAGTGGAATAACAGACAATTAGTGTGAAGGCAGGTCCATAAACTCTCTGTCAGGCACTTAAGTGTGATTTGCAGAGTGGTCAGGTAGGTCAAAGCATTGATGGGGATAAAGTGGCTTCCACAACAACTGTCAACTACCACTGCATATTTCAAAAACACAACGAAACTCTGACCAACCAGAAATAAATACATTGATCTAAAGTTTCTTAAGTGCTTTGTTAACCCTCATACGAATAAGAAAAAAACCTAGTAGCTACATAAATGAAGTAGTTTGATCCATAATGAGTATCACAAATACACTGAAGCGAAAAGAGACTGGTATAGGTATGTTGTTGTTGTTATGGTCTTCAGTCCTGAGACTGGTTTGATGCAGCTCTCCATGCTACCCTATCCTGTGCAAGCTTCTTCATCTCCCAGTACCTACTGTAACCTACATCTTTCTGAATCTGCTTAGTGTATTCATCTCTTGGTCTCCCCCTACGATTTTTACCCTCCACGCTGCCCTCCAATACTAAATTGGTGATCCCTTGATGCCTCAGAACATGTCCTACCAACCGATCCCTTCTTCTGGTGAAGTTGTGCCACAAACTTCTCCCCAATCCTCTTCAATACTTCCTCATTAGTTATGTGATCTACCCATCTAATCTTCAGCATTCTTCTGTAGCACCACATTTCGAAAGCTTCTATTCTCTTCTTGTCCAAACTATTTACCGTCCATGTTTCGCTTCCATACATGGCTACACTCCACACAAATACTTTCAGAAATGACTTCCTGACACTTAAATCTATACTCGATGTTAACAAATTTCTCTTCTACAGAAACGCTTTCCTTGCCATTGCCAGTCTACATTTTATATCCTCTCTACTTCGACCATCATGAGTTATTTTGCTCCCCAAATAGCAAAACTCCTTTACTACTTTAAGTGCCTCATTTCCTAATCTAATTCCATCAGCATCACCCGACTTAATTCGACTACATTCCATTATCCTCGTTTTGCTTTTGTTGATGTTCATCTTATATCCTCCCTTCAAGACACTATCCATTCCGTTCAACTGCTCTTCACAGTCCTTTGCTGTCTCTGACAGAATTACAATGTCATCAGCGAACCTCAACGTTTTTATTTCTTCTCCATGGATTTTAATACCTACTCCGAATTTTTCTTTTGTTTCCTTTACTGCTTGCTCATTATACAGATTGAATAGCATCGGGGAGAGGCTACAACCCTGTCTTACTCCTTTCCCAACCACTGCTTCTCTTTCATGCCCCTCGACTCTTATAACTGCCATCTGGTTTCTATATTATTATTATTATTATTATATATATAGGTATGCCTATTCAAATACAAATATATGCAAACAGGCAGAACACGACGCAACTGTTGGCATCGCCTACATAAACCAAATGTGTTGCGCAGTTGTCAGATCGGTTACTGCTGCTACAATGGGAGGTTATCAAGATTTAAGTGAGTATGAACGTGGTGCTATAGTCGGCGCACGAGCGATGGGACACTGCAACTCCGAAGTAGCGATGAATTGGGGATTTTCTCTCGTACGACTATTTCACGAATGTACCGCGAATATCAGGAATCCGGTAAAACAACAAATCTCCGACATGACTGCGTCCAGAAGAAGTTCCTGCAAGAACCGGACAGACAACTATTTAAGAGAATCGTTCAACGTGACAGAAGTGCAACTCTTCCACAAATTGCTGCAGTTCTCGGACTCCAATGCCGGGCCAACAGCGAGTGTCAGCTTGCGAACCATTCAACGAAACATCATCGATATAGGCTTTCGGAGCCGAAGGCCCATTCGTTTACCCTTGATGACTGCTCAACACAAAGTCTTACACCTCGCCTGGGCCCATCTACATTGAACTGAATCCATGGACCCTGCATGTTAGCAGGGGACTATTCAAGCTTGTGGTGTCTCTGTAAGGTGTCGGACGTGTGGAATTGGAGTGATGTGGAACCCCTGATACATCTGTATACCGCTCTGATACAGGGTGTTTCAAAAATGACCGGTATATTTGAAACGGCAATAAAAACTAAACGAGCAGCGATAGAAATACACCGTTTGTTGCAATATGCTTGGGACAACAGTACATTTTCAGGCAGACAAACTTTCGAAATTGCAGTAGTTACAATTTTCAACAACAGATGGCGCTGCGGTCTGGGAAACTCTATAGTACGATATTTTCCACATATCCACCATGCGTAGCAATAATATGGCGTAGTCTCTGAATGAAATTACCCGAAACCTTTGACAACGTTGAAAGGTCTCTGTTGGATTCCTTTCATGTTTAAATTCTTAAATCTGTTGCCATTTATGGAATAAATTCCTCTTCTAAATGTACTGTGGCGTTTCTGATTATCTGGGAGGAGACTGAGCAGTGGAACGTGTTACTTTTACACATAAACAAGAACGATCTGTCACACTACTACACTTTAAAGCACAGTTTATATGTAATTCTTATATGTAATTCATGTCACACAGTCTCATACGGAACCTACATCCGCTTTCTTTTATATACTGTATATGATAAGATACTGTCATCCCCCTTCCCTTTTGTGTGAGAGGATGAATGAGCATATGTATTTCTAGTTGCATGCTTGAGGGTAGCAGACAAGGCTGTCTGCTAGAGAACAGTAGGACCAACGTCGGAACAGGTAGCTACGCTTCCTAAAAGCAAAGAGGTTTCTATCCTTAGTATGGTCCTGTCCGTCCGTTGTCATGTTGGTATAGGAAGCTGCCCCTCTGGCCACTTCCGTTGGTCTTTGTGAGACCGAGGAAGCACGCTGGGCAGTAGGCAGTTGCAGGGTGGCCGTGGCGAGCGTCTGAAGTGGTAAGATCTCCGGCTAAGCGCGTGTCTGTTAAGTCCGTAGGACAATGGATTTCTTAAGTTCGGCCTAACTGAAAATTTAATCACTTTTATTTCGGGTTTAGGTCTAAAATATCCGATGTTATCTTAAATTGCAGCGCAGTGTAATTATCGTGTGAAGTTCAGATTATTTTTCGGTAGTTGCTTTGTTACTACTTTGTGAGTAAAGTGGAACCACGTGTTGATCAGTAACTCTAACTAAGTTCATCAATCTTAAATCCGAATGTGCGTGAGATTATAACGTCTCGTCTTGAGAATATTTTTTTAATATAGCAACTTTTCTTTATGCTTTTCTTTATGTTCAACCCACGTGGGGTGTACTTTGCGAGACCAGTACCACGTGCTTATATAACTGTTTGACCCATCAGGTTAATAGTAAGACGTTAGTAACCAGTTCAAGGTTTTTCTTTTGTCAATTGCTTTTTGATCTAATGTATTTTAATTATCAAAATTATTGTGGAGTTGTACGCTTTGTGTAAACCAAGTTGACCACGTGGAGCATGTGGTGTAATCATCAAAGTAGCCCTCAGCTATTCTTTTTGCGAAGACTTCACAAAGAGTTAATATGAATTTAGTATACCAGTGTGTGGTAATTACATGACGGACAGGATTGTGGTATGAACGTAATTTCTTTGGGTAAAAAAACTGAATCTGTTGGTTGTGGTTAATTTCTTCTTGCTTATGTTTCAATGTTCTTCGTGTGTTAATTTATGAATGCAGTGTCGTATGCAGTCTCCCAATCTTGGCTCCATATTTTATGTGTTCCGTAAGATTACAATCTCACATTTTTCAATCGTTAATAAGGCACCAGCTCAGTTATAACTCACGTATAATATGCTGAAATTTCAATGAACAATCTTAAAATAAATTTCCAAGTATAAACTGATTTCTTTCTTTTTATTTAAATTCTCCTTTTTATATATATATATTTTACCGGTTTTGTATGACTATTAAAAGATTATCATTAATGTTAGTCTGCTAAATATCTGATGAAACAGTTGCCCAGTAATCCACGGTTAACGTCCCCAGACAGATCACGGCTTTTAACCAGCTTTTATTGTCTATTAGCACCGATCTCAGCATAACAAAATTAAAGTAACAATATTACACTTCAGCATAAGAAAATTAAAGTTGCAACGTTACACATGGCGACCCTGTTCTGTGATTCCGCTAGACTCTGGAATCTCTGAAATGTTAGATTGCGAGCGTGTTATAATCTTAAATTTTTTTCCCTACAGCGCTCAAACAACTTCTGCGTTGTTTCCGTGCAGACTTTCAAAAGATTCACGGCGTTGTTGATCGGCGTTGCGTTGTTTGTCTTGTTTTGTTTTTTATACTTGTGTGTTTTATATGTCTGTGTGTTTTTTATTCTCGCTTGTAAATTCCACTGTTTCGATCTAAGATAAAAAATTTGTTTTGCGTGTGAAAAAGTGCGTACTAGGTTGGGTATCTTTCGTGTGACTGTCGTAATTTTTGTGGGACACATTTATTTTGATTAGTGTGTCGCATACCAGTTATAAATTGCACTAATGCAGACACGTAACCAAACTAAAAGTAAGCGGTCCGACAACCTAAGCAACATGGACCAAGGGGATAATTTAATTTCGAATGTTAACGCGTCGGGCGGTTCCGAAAATGCAATGGGGAATACTTCAGACGAAATGCAAGACAGGACGAACGGGCTCACATCAGAGCCACAAATTAATTTGCCTTCAACTAACCAAATTGATTTGGCAGAACTCATGAAAGCCTTATTGCAACAAAATAAAGAATCATTTGAAAAATCGTTCCGAGAACAAAAAGAATCATCAGAAAAATCGTTCCGAGAACAAAAAGAATCATCCGAAAAATCGATCCGAGAGCTAGGCGAACAAATAGACGAAAAACTAATCCAGCAGACAAATAAAGTCGACAAGTCGATGCAGAGAGTGTCCGATGATATCTCACAAAGAATAAACAATCTGGCAAGTGAGATAAAAAGTGATATTATGAAAGAATTAGGCCGTACATTTGAACAAATCGATGATCGTCTGCAAGCTTTAGAACAGAGCAAGCGGAGGGGCGATACCGAATCTAAAGAAAGCGAAGAACGGCTACTTAGGAATTTCGAAGAGCTGAGGGAAGAATGCCAAAGGGAACACCAGCAGGTAATCTCGAGGGTCCAGCAGGCGGAAACGCATTGTCCCACGTCCGTTAGCAACACAATAGCGGACAACAGTTTAGCGATCCACGCGTTGGAACAGCAAATAGAACAATTGAAGCAGACTGTGGCGGAGGACAAGAGACAAATTGATGATAAGATTGCGGCATTAGCGGACACTGTAGGCACGATGAAGCTGACGGAAAGCGAGAACAATACTACACCGGTAGCGGCCGCAGAGACCGAAGAAGTGCGTTCGCTTCTTAGATTTCAGAAGGGACAGTTTGAAGTGAACAGACAACACAAAGCTGTAACAGGCGAATTACAAGAACGCGTGGCGCACCTGGAAAACCGCATGGCGTGTGATTCCGAACTCGCCAATAGCACTAAAAATAGCCGTACGAACAGTGCAGAGAGGGACTCCGGCCACGAGGGAGATTTTGACGACAGGGAAGAATGTAATTTAAGGGGCAGACATGAGAGAAACAGAAACATTCAAGGGCCTCGCCAGGAGGAAATGCGGGGATTTGATTTCAAACATTTCCTTACGGTAAGAAAGTTTGAGATATTCCGAAATTCGCAAAAAGGAATACATCCACGTGCATGGCTCGAGCAATTTGAGTTTTGTCTTCCCCCCGACTGGGCAAGTTCACATAAGATAGAATATATGTGTGGCTATTTGGAAGGCGAACCGGCGATTCGCATGAGGTCGGCAGCGCGTCACTGCAACTCCACTCGGGAGTTTCGACAAGCCTTTCTGTCCGCCTATTGGTCGGAAGCGGCACAAGATAGGGTCAAACATGGCATAATTATGCTGCCAAATTTGAACCAGTCTGGTTTCGGCAGCCCTGCACGCCTATTCGACCACATGCTGCAGGCAAATCAATTCCTATACGACCCATACGGGCCTGCGGAACTAATTAGGATATGCATCACCAAATTGCCGATGCACTTGCGGCACGTCATTCTTGCGGGACGATGCAAAGAGGACGTGGAAACGTTTAAGACGCTTCTCCAAGAGTTGGAATACAATACAGGAGAATGCCCGCCTAATCAGGCACAAAGTTATTACGGGGCACAGCAGCGCGACCGCAGTCGTGGCCGTATTACTAATCAACGGCGTGACTGGTCGTCGCGACGCGAACGGAACAATAATCGGGACCGGCCGTATAGAAACTGGGGTGACAGTCGCGAACACAGGTGGAACAACAGAAATGATCGAGGACGTAGACAGAATCGTGAACGGAACAGTTACGGCAACCAGAATCGATACTACGGTGAACACGGTGGGAATTGGACTATAGGCGGAGCACCTCATGATGTTGAAATTAGGCCAGCTAACCCTAGACATAATCCAGCAAATGGAAATGAACAAAACCGGCAATGACAAACGATCAGCGCAGAAGGCGCCCAATCGGAAACAATGAACGACATGGCAAAGGAGTGCATACGGTATATAGAGAGGGAAGATATTAGAGAGGATTTGTTGCAAGAAACTACGAGTACTAAAATTTCGGGAGTAAATCCAGTCGTGACAGTTGCAGTAAACGAAATATGTTTTAAGTGTGTCATTGACACTGGAAGCCCTTTCTCGATAGTGAGCGAGGCAGCATTTCAAAAATGCGAAGGGACTGGGACTTGGCCCGTTTTTCAAGTGCGAGGAATTAAGGTGAAGGGCGCAATCTATGGTAAGAGCATAGAAATCCGAAGGCAAACTCGGCTTAATTTTACCTGCCAGGGAAGAGAGTTTGAGTACAACTTCTTTGTGCTCCCAATGCTGAATGTGGCAATGATTTTAGGAAATGACTTCATGAATGCCCACCATGCAGTAATTGACATGGGTGGAGGAGTAATGACAGTTCAAGTTGGGGATCAGCCAATTTGTTTAGAATTTGATGAATGCATATTACGTGCCGAGTCAGAAATTAGTTGCCTAAAATTTCAAGCTCAAACCGAGTCGCAACCCAGACTGGAGCTACTCGTGAACTATATAAGTGAGTCGTGCTCTCCGTCTGGTGAGCAGGGGAAAGATGTTGCGTTTGCGGATGCACTGAGAAAGAGCATCGCGGGTGTCAGAACCACGGACAGGGAAAAGGAGAAATTGTATTGTCTACTTAGGAATCATGAACGGGTATTTTCTGAGACTCCGGGGGCTATTAAGGGTTTTACGTACCAATTCAGAGTACGTGACCATCAGAAGTTTTCTGTTAGACCATACCCTATTCCCGTGGCGTATAAAGCCCAGGTGGAGAAGGAAATAAACAAGATGTTAGAACAAGGAATAATTGAGCGGGCAGTAAGCTCGTACAATTCACCCTTGCTTGTCGTGCCAAAACGCGACAACTCAGTTCGTTTGGTGCTAGACTCGAGACAGATAAACACAATTATTATGTCGGAAACGGACAGGCCTGAGAGCCTTGAGGAACTCTTACAACGTTTCCACGGAGTAAAGGTACTATCATCTGTCGACCTCCGTTCGAGTTTTTGGCAAATCGTGCTACACCCATCTTGCAGATTATATACAGCGTTCCTGTGTTACGGAAATTGTTTCCAATTCCGGCGTCTCCCGTTCGGACTAAACGTCTCATCAGCTGCTTTTATAAGGGGATTAAATAGCATTTTACCTGATGATTTGAAACAGCGAGTGACAATTTACGTGGATGACATATTAATTGCGGAAAAGTCGTGGGAGGACCATAATGACGTTCTGAACAGACTACTGGATGTTTTTGAGAAGGCAGGTGTAACAGTCAACTTAGATAAGTCACAGTTCGGACGAGAGAACATAAAATTCTTAGGCCACATTGTCTCAGCAAATGGAATACAACCTGACCCGGAGAAAATTGCGGCGATAGCGGAGTGTGCAATTCCGACAAATAAAAAACAGTTGCGAGCATTCTTAGGCCTGTGTAATTTTTATAAGCGATTTATAAATTTTAGTGTACTTGGTACACCCCGTCTATGTGGACTAACAGGGAAGAACGCTTTGTGGGTATGGGATCAAGAGGCACAGGATGAATTTTATAAATTAAAAAAGGCATTGGTAGAGGCTCCCATCCTCGTGCATCCCGACCTGACACAAGAATTCTGTTTAATGACGGACAGTTCCTTGTCAGGATTAGGTGCGGTACTGTTTCAAACGGGAGGAAATGATGATATTACAACTTGGAAAACAATCTCGTTTGGGAGCAGGGTGCTCTCTCGATGTGAAAAAAATTATTCTGTCACGGAACTCGAAGCACTCGCGATAGTTTGGGCATTCTCAAAATTTAGGTATTTTTTATTTGGGAGGACCACCAAGGTGTACACTGACCATCGTGCACTCCAATTTCTTATGAGCACAAAAATCACGCATGGGAGACTAGGACGCTGGGCACTATACCTACAGGAATATAACTTCACTGTAGAATACATTCCTGGACAGAAAAATGTAATTGCTGACGCTTTATCGCGCATTCCTATAGGTTTGGTTCACACAGAAGAAAGGGAACTCGGTGAAAATAATTTTAGCATTCTATACTTACAGAATGTAGCGTTCGAGAATTTTGTTACCACCTCTTTAGGGAGTATAGCGGACGAACAGGATAAGGACGCAGTATTGAAAGATATAAAGAAGAAGTGGGAGGACAAGGAGAATGTAGGAATACGCCAGTACTACTTAGTGCGCAATAGAATATTATTCAAGAAACGAGCCCCGGACGACTCCAGATGGGTGTTGGTGATTCCGGAGGAACTCATAAACAAAATTATATGGTACATACATTTGAGTTATGGTCACTTCGGAGCACAGAAATGTTGTGAAAAACTGAAAGAGACATGCTATTTTAATAACATGCTACAGCGTATTCGTGGTGTACTTAGAGTGTGCGGAGCTTGTCAGCGAGCAAAGGCGGCCACAGTGACTTATGCTGCATCATTGCACCCGATAATACCAAGAAAACTTTGTGACCTCGCGGCCGTGGATCTATTTGGGCCACTAATAAGATCTAAAGCAGGTTTTGCATATGTTTTCGTAGCGGTTGAGCTAACCTCCAAGTTTGTGTGTCTGACTCCGTTGAAGCGAGCCACAGGAAGGGCAGTGGCAACTGCATTTGCAAAGCAGTTTCTGCATGAAGTTGGGAGCGTAAAAAGGGTTATCTCCGATAATGGACCACAATTTAGATCACAATACTGGCAGCGGATGCTTCGAAGAAGAAGAATTAAACCTATATATATATCTCTCTTTCACCCCAGCTCGAACCCCAGTGAGCGTATTATGCATGAATTAGGAAAATTATGTAGGTTATACTGCAGTCGTGATCACCGATCGTGGGACATTCACCTAAAAGGGTTTCAGAATATAATTAATGAGTTGCCTAATACGTCAACAAAGCTTCCGCCAGTCACTGTGCTAAAAAACAAGGAGCCCCCAAGCAAAATCAAAGAGGTGGTGCCTTGGCCATTAGAGCCGAGACTACGCCGGAACGCAATTGTTGACTTAGCTATACGCAACATCAAGCGTGCAGCAGAAGCCAGAGTCAAGGCGTATAAGAAACACGTGAGAAAAGCAGTGTTTCATGTAGGACAAAAAGTCCTTATCAGATCACACAAGCTGTCTAACAAACGGTCAGGTGTCTGCAAGAAATTTTTTAATCTCTTTAACGGGCCGTATCGGATAAGGAAGATTCCCCATGAAAACGCCATAGAAGTGGAAACTCTTCGATCGAAGAAATCAAAAGGGCTACACCATGTGTCAAACGTAAAACCATACATTGAGTAGACAGGGCAGTGAGGACTAGAGAGGACGGTGAAGAGAAACAATTGATTAGTTTACATTTGTGATAAATGCATCTTGAATAATATGTTGATAAAAATTAATGATAAAGATGTTTCTATGTGATGGATTGAAGTGGTGTTTTAATTTTTTTCTCCTTGTGCAATTAGGATTTAGTTTGATTCAAACGTGAAGATAAAAGGTTTCTTTGTGAACGAGTAAAATGCTGTTTATGTTTTTTTGTGTAAATTGAAAAGAGTCGCTCCTGAGAGAAGCAAGATCTGTGCTGAATTAGTGCAAAAAACTCAGGGGAATATCCGATCTGTGGGTATTATGGGTCTGGCAAACCCAGGTCCCCAGCTGTTAGTAGCCTTGTTTCCGATTTTCTGCTTTCAGTGCTACTATCTATCTATTACTATTCTATATCTGTCAGTATAAATGAGGATCTCTTACTATAGTATGCGTGCTGTATGAATATTTTAAGATAGGAGAACTCTGAGAAAGGAATGAGTAAGTTAGGAATCTTGAAAACAGGATGCGATAATACGATTGTTGAACCATTGGCTTCCAATATGCGATGATATGTTAATATTGATGATATATGTGTTTTTTGTTCTTTATAGCTGAGTACGTAAAGTGCTGTCTGTGGATTTCGTAAGTATATTGATTCCCTTCAAGGTGAAAGAAGAATTGTGGTTTGTGTAATTTACGTGGCTCTGAAATATTATTGTGGTAGTCAAATACGAGCAGCTTTTCAGCAAATGGAGAATGGAACGGAAATATGGATCCTTTTTGTAGTCTTGATTGATGTTGAGCCAAAGCCTAAAAAATTATTCTGCGTTAATACTTGTCCTAGAAAAGCGACGTTTATGTGTTTTGCTGATGCTGTGAGCATTACAGCTTACTGTTTTCGCTGGTGCGGGATGCACTGCAGCCTATATGATTTGTACTGAGGAAATTTCCCTCTTGAAGGTAGAGGATGATTAAATAATTTTGATTATGGGAACGAAGGAAAGCTTGGTTTAAGGTAATAAGGATAAAGCAAAACATTTGTCATTTAAACTACAGGAGGATTCGGATCTTTTGTGTCTGTTGTAAGTTCAATATGTTAGGATGATACTGTTTTACAGAATAGAGGTGACCACAATTTTGCCATTCATGAGAAATGAATCCAGAATAACCACCACAGGCGAAATAACTGATTTGGAAGCGAAAGGTAACGTAAAGAAAGAACGAAATCGCAGCAAAATGGGTAAGAAAATGTAATATAACCTGTATAATGCAAATATTTTTAACCTTCTCAGAGTCATCTGCGTGATTAATTGTTGTGATAACGTAATTTTAGGTGAAATTTTCTTACTGTTTTATGTGTGAATATATGAGTATGATAAATGTATAATTGCGAGTCTCTTTTCAGGTGTGCGAACTGGTATAAATGTTTTGGCGTGTAAATAACCATTGTTCTTTTTAATGTGTATGTTTAAGGAAAGTTCTCCAAATTTATCATGTGACAAGGCGTATGCCGCGAGCGTCAAGAAGAGGACAAATTAGAACAATGTTGTAGTGGTATAAACACGGTGTTGAAATAGCATTGAAGTAGCTTATTGGCTTAACTAGTAGTGGATAGAAGTAGAATATTGAGTAATGCATGTTTATGGGTAGTTAGTTTGTAGAATAGACAACAGGTGTGCATGTATGTGTGTGTAAATAACATGTGAACCCTATGCTGTCCTGACCTATACTTGCACAAGGCATAATCCTATTCATTTTAGTGAATTAATAAGTAGCATTTGATTTATTAAAACGTAAGTGAACCACAATAGTGATGTGGATTTAAATATTATATTGTCAGTTTATTTAAATTTTTATTTTTATACTGTCAAGTCATTTCACTTTTATTTTTTTTTACATTGTCAAGTCATTTAAATTTTATTTTATATTGTCGATTCATCTAATTTTTTATTTAAAAAAAATATTAAGTCTCACTTTGTTCTTAAAAATTGTGAAAGACAATACTAAGTGGTATTATGTATGACATTGTGTAATCACATAAGGATGATGAAAAATTTCTGTGAATGCAGTTGAGAACCTGAAAGCGAACCGGCAAAACTCTTAAGAGACAGCGGGAGCAGCCGGACTAGTTGTAAACTGGCGGGTTTCCCAGCGGGACACGCTGTCATCCGGGCCACTTTGGGAGCGCGGCCGACAACAAAAGGAGAGTAAGCGGCAAACACTTTCCCTTGTACCTGGAGCTAATGGGCGGCCGCCCCGGGCGACCCTTCCTCGAGGCGATGACCTGAGATGGGCGAGCGGTCCACCGCGCGGAAATTCATCTGCTGGCAACGCACCACACGCACGCGACCGTGACGAGACGGCCGCGGTGAAACAACACAAGTGGCGTGGAGCCTTTTGACGGGTACTGCCCAGAGAAACTTGCAGACGTCAACGACGCCTATCGACATTTCCTGATGGATACCTACTGTCAAGCGACAGTAAATCTTGGTTCGATGTTCTCTGGTCGCTAAGGGTGGCACAAAAGAAGAGCCATTAAGTGTCATCCTTGCCCGAGAATATCAATCTGGCGTGTCAAACGAGGATACCGCACGAATTTGACAATACAAACATGGCACCAAATCGAGATGTACGTGACACGAGAGAAACTTCATGAGAGGGCAGAGACGGCGGGATCGCACGTAACAGATGGACAAAAATCCCTACTGACAGCTGCGGCGACGAACACCCCTCCTTTCCCTTATATTGTGCCTCGGAACAGTGGAACTACTGAGTGTGTCAGTGAACAGTGATTATACGGTTCTTAGTTCAGTGCATATACGTGTGTTTCTGTCAGAGAAACTCTGACTCGTGTGTTTTGCAGGAGTTCGATTTATTGGTGTTTATTAGACTGACTCTTGTATTTTGCAGGTGTTCTATTTATCTTTTTTTTTTAATCTTTGACTCTTGTATTTTGCAGGTGTTTTATTTATAGATGTTTTTTTTTGTTTTAGATGTTGACTATTGTACTGTTTTATTTATCAATGTTTGTTTTTGTGTGATGTATTAGATTTGTGATATTTTGTTTCGTAAATTCATTGCTGTGGCATTGCTTCGTTTATCAGATAGCTTTTTATTCTCATTGAACTGTGATCGATTAGCCTTTGCATGTGGCATATTTACTGTGAGGAACCCCATAAGGGTAACAATCACATAATTATTGTAGTTTCAGTATAATGACACAGTGCTCATTGTTTGCTAGCTAATTGAAATATAGTAGAGTGATTAAATGAGTGCCACATAGTTATTTTAATTCTACAAATTATTAGTTTTATACGATATAGAATTTTTTTGCGATAACCACTTTGTAAAACATGTTTTTTCTCTTATCATTTCGTTGCTTTTGCAGATTGTGCATTGTTATGTTCTGCTTTTTAATACCGATGTTATTTGATGTTCTTTTTTTTAATTGCTGTGGCACCTTTGCTATTTTCATAAATTTTGCTTGTTAATAAACAGTCATAAATTTTCCTGTGATCAGTTGGCTCTTGCAGTGAGCAAATACTGGTGAACTCCATAAGGGTAACAACCAGAAATTGTTTTCATATTAATGACACAGGAACCATTGTTTTTACTTGCTGACCGAATTAGGTCTACACTACCTTTTAAATAGGTGTCACAGATTGTATTCTTTTTTTTCTGTATGAAATTGGTAGATTCTAAAGATGTGTTGAAATTATTGTGTTTTAGCAAGTAGCTGGTGTCCTTTTGCCTTTTCTTTTACACTTTTGGTTTAAGTAGGGTGTGAGAAGCCTGCTTGGGAATGTCCTAGCATGGCCAGAAAATTCCCTGCACAGTCTTTTCCCGGAGCGTTGGGGTTATGAAAGGTCTCTGTTGGATTCCTTTCATGTTTAAATTCTTAAATCTGTTGCCATTTATGGAATAAATTCCTCTTCTAAATGTACTGTGGCGTTTCTGATTATCTGGGAGGAGACTGAGCAGTGGAACGTGTTACTTTTACACATAAACAAGAACGATCTGTCACACTACTACACTTTAAAGCACAGTTTATATGTAATTCTTATATGTAATTCATGTCACACAGTCTCATACGGAACCTACATCCGCTTTCTTTTATATACTGTATATGATAAGATACTGTCATCCCCCTTCCCTTTTGTGTGAGAGGATGAATGAGCATATGTATTTCTAGTTGCATGCTTGAGGGTAGCAGACAAGGCTGTCTGCTAGAGAACAGTAGGACCAACGTCGGAACAGGTAGCTACGCTTCCTAAAAGCAAAGAGGTTTCTATCCTTAGTATGGTCCTGTCCGTCCGTTGTCATGTTGGTATAGGAAGCTGCCCCTCTGGCCACTTCCGTTGGTCTTTGTGAGACCGAGGAAGCACGCTGGGCAGTAGGCAGTTGCAGGGTGGCCGTGGCGAGCGTCTGAAGTGGTAAGATCTCCGGCTAAGCGCGTGTCTGTTAAGTCCGTAGGACAATGGATTTCTTAAGTTCGGCCTAACTGAAAATTTAATCACTTTTATTTCGGGTTTAGGTCTAAAATATCCGATGTTATCTTAAATTGCAGCGCAGTGTAATTATCGTGTGAAGTTCAGATTATTTTTCGGTAGTTGCTTTGTTACTACTTTGTGAGTAAAGTGGAACCACGTGTTGATCAGTAACTCTAACTAAGTTCATCAATCTTAAATCCGAATGTGCGTGAGATTATAACGTCTCGTCTTGAGAATATTTTTTTAATATAGCAACTTTTCTTTATGCTTTTCTTTATGTTCAACCCACGTGGGGTGTACTTTGCGAGACCAGTACCACGTGCTTATATAACTGTTTGACCCATCAGGTTAATAGTAAGACGTTAGTAACCAGTTCAAGGTTTTTCTTTTGTCAATTGCTTTTTGATCTAATGTATTTTAATTATCAAAATTATTGTGGAGTTGTACGCTTTGTGTAAACCAAGTTGACCACGTGGAGCATGTGGTGTAATCATCAAAGTAGCCCTCAGCTATTCTTTTTGCGAAGACTTCACAAAGAGTTAATATGAATTTAGTATACCAGTGTGTGGTAATTACATGACAGACAGGATTGTGGTATGAACGTAATTTCTTTGGGTAAAAAAACTGAATCTGTTGGTTGTGGTTAATTTCTTCTTGCTTATGTTTCAATGTTCTTCGTGTGTTAATTTATGAATGCAGTGTCGTATGCAGTCTCCCAATCTTGGCTCCATATTTTATGTGTTCCGTAAGATTACAATCTCACATTTTTCAATCGTAAATAAGGCACCAGCTCAGTTATAACTCAGGTATAATATGCTGAAATTTCAATGAACAATCTTAAAATAAATTTCCAAGTATAAACTGATTTCTTTCTTTTTATTTAAATTCTCCTTTTTATATATATATATTTTACCGGTTTTGTATGACTATTAAAAGATTATCATTAATGTTAGTCTGCTAAATATCTGATGAAACAGTTGCCCAGTAATCCACGGTTAACGTCCCCAGACAGATCACGGCTTTTAACCAGCTTTTATTGTCTATTAGCACCGATCTCAGCATAACAAAATTAAAGTAACAATATTACACTTCAGCATAAGAAAATTAAAGTTGCAACGTTACAACGTGTCTGGCGGAATGGCTTCACATGCAGATGTACTGCTTCAGCTATTCAATTGTTTCTGGATTCTGGCGGTACATCTGGTCTTTGAAGTGTCCCCACAGAAAGAAGTCACAGGGGTTCATGTTTGGCGAATAGGGAGGCCATTCCACGCCGCCTCCTGTATGTTTCGGATAGCCCAAAGCAATCACACGATCATCGAAATATTCATTCAGGAAATTAAAGACGTCGGCCGTGCGATGTGGCCGGGCACCATCTTGCATAAACCACGAGGTGTTCGCAGTGTCGTCTAAGGCAGTTTTTACCGCCACAAATTCACGAAGACTGTCCAGATAGCGTGATGCAGTAATCGTTTCGGATCTGAAAAATGGGCCAATGATTCCTTTGGAAGAAATGGCGGCCCAGACCAGTACTTTTTGAGGATGCAGGGACGATGGGACTGCAACATGGGGCTTTTCAGTTCCCCATATGCGCCAGTTCTGTTTATTGACGAAGCCGTCCAGGTAAAAATAAGCTTCGTCAGTAAACCAAATGCTGCCCACATGCATATCGCCGTCATCAATCCTGTGCACTATATCGTTAGCGAATGTCTCTCGTGCAGCAATGGTAGCGGCGCTGAGGGGTTGCCGCGTTTGAATTTTGTAGGGATATAGGTGTAAACTCTGGCGCATGAGACGATACGTGGACGTTGGCGTCATTTGGACTGCAGCTGCAACACGGCGAACGGAAACCCGAGGCCGCTGTCGGATCACCTGCTGCACTAGCTGCGCGTTGCCCTCTGTGGTTGCCGTACGCGGTCGCCCTACCTTTCCAGCACGTTCATCCGTCACGTTCCCAGTCCGTTGAAATTTTTCAAAGAGATCCTTTATTGTATCGCTTTTCGGTCCTTTGGTTACATTAAACCTCCGTTGGAAACTTCGTCTTGTTGCAACAACACTGTGTTCTAGGCGGTGGAATTCCAACACCAGAAAAATCCTCTGTTCTAAGGAATAAACCATGTTGTCTACAGCATACTTGCACGTTGTGAACAGCACACGCTTACAGCAGAAAAACGACGTACAGAACGGCGCACCCACAGACTGCGTTGTCTTCTATATCTTTCACATCACTTGCAGCGCCATCTGTTGTTGAAAATTGTAACTACTGTAATTTCGAAAGTTTGTCCGCCTGAAAATGTACTGTTGTCCCAAGCATATTGCAACAAACGGTGTATTTCTATCGCTGCTCGTTTAGTTTTTATTGCCGTTTCAAATATACCGGTCATTTTTGAAACACCCTGTAAGTGACACGTGCGTAAGTATCCTGTCCGATAACCTGCATCCATTAATGTCCATTGTACGTTCCACCGGACTTGGGAAATTCCAGCAGGACAATGCGATGACGTCCAAAATTGCTACAGCGTGGCTCCACGAAGACTTTCCTCAGTTTAAACACTTCCGCTGGCCACCAAACTCCCCAACCACGAACATTATTGAGCATATCGGGGTTGCCTAGCAACGTGCTGCTCAGAAGATATCTCCACCCCCTCGTAGTCTTGGCCAGCCTTGCACGGTTCACGGAGTCAGTTCCCTCCAGCACTACTTCAGACATTAGTCGCGTCCATGCCACGTCGTGCTGCGACACTCCTGCATGGTGGCCTTACACGATATTAGGCAGGTGTACCAGTTTCTTTGCCGCGTGGGACTAGCCGAGCGGTCTCGGGCGCTGCAGTCATGGACTGTGCCGCTGGTCCCGGCGGAGGTTCGAGTCCTCCCTCGGGCATGGGTGTGTGTTTGTCCTTAGGATAATTTAGGTTAAGTAGCGTGTAAGCTTAGGGACTGATGACCTTAGCAGTCAAGTTCCATAAGATATCACACATTTGAACCAGTTTCTTTGGCTCAGAAGGCTATATCGAAACTGTTAATTTTACAAATATTCACACTAAAACGCAATTAATTTCAACTTTTATTTTTCACTTGATAATTCCATTTAAGGTCAAATACCACAGATTTTCTGTTCTAATCAGTAAAACATCTATCTTCCTCTCTCTTTAAATAAATTCAAGTCCCTGAAATTATATCTTTGGACGATGAAAATTACGCCCATTTGGCGTAGGTAATACTTTTCTAAAATGATCGGTACACTTTTTAAAATAGTTATGCTTTCAGCACTTCACACTACACAAAACGCTATTTTATCAATAGCACAACAATAATAACAGCAGTCACAGGACAAGAATAAGAAAAGGTATCGGAATATTAGTAGGAATAGTAATCGGTATAGTAATGAGCTAACAATGCTGGGTATGTGCGTATAACGGAAAAAAGAAACTACACTCCTGAAAATTGAAATAAGAACACCGTGAATTCATTGTCCCAGGAAGGGGAAACTTTATTGACACATTCCTGGGGTCAGATACAACACATGATCACACTGACAGAACCACAGGCACATAGACACAGGCAACAGAGCATGCACAATGTCGCCACTAGTACAGTGTATATCCACCTTTCGCAGCAATGCAGGCTGCTATTCTCCCATGGAGACGATCGTAGAGATGCTGGATGTAGTCCTGTGGAACGGCTTGCCATGCCATTTCCACCTGGCGCCTCAGTTAGACCAGCGTTCGTGCTGGACGTGCAGACCGCGTGAGACGACGCTTCATCCAGTCCCAAACATGCTCAATGGGGGACAGATCCGGAGATCTTGCTGGCCAGGGTAGTTGACTTACACCTTCTAGAGCACGTTGGGTGGCACGGGATACATGCGGACGTGCATTGTCCTGTTGGAACAGCAAGTTCCCTTGCCGGTCTAGGAATGGTAGAACGATGGGTTCGATGACGGTTTGGATGTACCGTGCACTATTCAGTGTCCCCTCGACGATCACCAGTGGTGTACGGCCAGTGTAGGAGATCGCTCCCCACACCATGATGCCGGGTGTTGGCCCTGTGTGCCTCGGTCGTATGCAGTCCTGATTGTGGCGCTCACCTGCACGGCGCCAAACACGTATACGACCATCATTGGCACCGAGGCAGAAGCGACTCTCATCGCTGAAGACGACACGTCTCCATTCGTCCCTCCATTCACGCCTGTCGCGACACCACTGGAGGCGGGCTGCACGATGTTGGGGCATGAGCGGAAGACGGCCTAACGGTGTGCGGGACCGTAGCCCAGCTTCATGGAGACGGTTGCGAATGGTCCTCGCCGATACCCCAGGAGCAACAGTGTCCCTAATTTGCCGGGAAGTGGTGGTGCGGTCCCCTACGGCACTGCGTAGGATCCTACGGTCTTGGCGTGCATCCGTGCGTCGCTGCGGTCCGGTCCCAGGTCGACGGGCACGTGCACCTTCCACCGACCACTGGCGACAACATCGATGTACTGTGGAGACCTGACGCCCCACGTGTTGAGCAATTCGGCGGTACGTCCACCCGGCCTCCCGCATGCCCACTATACGCCCTCGCTCAAAGTCCGTCAACTGCACATACGATTCACGTCCACGCTGTCGCGGCATGCTACCAGTGTTAAAGACTGCGATGGAGCTCCGTATGCCACGGCAAACTGGCTGACACTGACGGCGGCGGTGCACAAATGCTGGGCAGCTAGCGCCATTCGACGGCCAACACCGCGGTTCCTGGTGTGTCCGCTGTGCCGTGCGTGTGATCATTGCTTGTACACCCCTCTCGCAGTGTCCGGAGCAAGTATGGTGGGTCTGACACACCGGTGGCAATGTGTTCTTTTTTCCATTTCCAGGAGTGTATGATATTACAGTTTTATTCTCTTATAACTTGATATTCTTTGTCGTTTTACTTCGTCTAAACTGAAATTTTTACTTAAATATCTCAAATAACGTAAATTTAAAAATTATTATGAGAGAAAGAATTCGTGAAATATTTCATTAACACTAACGGAAATACACGAGTGGTAGCAGTTCTGGACGTGTGGGGTGCCGTATGGTCCTGCTAGAATTGCCCAAGTCCGCCGGAACGCACAATGACATGGATCATGAATGGATGCAGGTGATCAGACAGGATGCTTACGAATGTGTCACCCGTAGGAGGTCGTATATAGACGTATTGTAGCCCCATATCACTGAAGCTGCACACGCCCCACACCATTACAGAGCCACCACCAGCTTGAACAGTCCCCTGCTGACGTGCAAGGTTGTCTCCATACATGCCCGTCTGCTCGATACAATTTAAAACGTTGCTCGTCCGACCAGGCAACATGCTTCCAGTCATCAATAGTCCAATGACGGTGTTGACGGGCCCAGGCGATGCGTAAAGCTTTGTGTCGTTCTGTCATCAAGGGTACACGAGAGGGTCTTCGTCTCCGAAAGCCCAAATCGATGATATTTTGTTGAACGGTTCGCTCGCTGACACTTGTTGATGGCCCAGCATTGAAATCTGCAGCAATTTACATATAAAAGAGGAGAGACAGTAAACTTTGCAAACCTATAATTAGAAACCAGAATCAATAGGGCAAGTCAGAGAAATGCGTCGAGGCAGCTTGTTCTATAGCGTGTGCTATAAACAGTTCATTAGTAACCCAAGCAGTGACCACAAACTATTCTGTGTTCTTATACGAGGGTGAGTCAAATGAGAACCTTAAATTTGTAATAACAAATCGAAATTTCTCGCCATTATCCTGTAAGTTGGTAAGCGTGCTACAAACAGCGTGCAGAATGTCCTGTAGGTGGCAGCATAGTGCAGATGCACACATACCGTCGCAGTACACGTATAAAGATGGCCACCCCACTTGCGACTTGCACCAGGGAAGAACAGCTTTCTGTTACTCGGTTTTTGCGTAGTGAAGGTGTGCAACCTATTGAAATTTATCGACGAATGAAGGTTCAGTACGGCGATGCATGTTTGTCACAGAAGCAAGTCTACGAATGGAGTAGGAAGTTCGCAAATGGTGTGACTTCAGCGAAAGATGCTACTCGTACAGGACAGGCACAACGAGTTGTGACTCCACAGAGCATTGCAGCAGTTGAAGCCATAGTGAAGGAAAACCGCCGAGTGACACTGAATGACATTGCATTGCATGTTAACAGATTAGTCATGGGTCAGCACACCACACTGTGCATGATGTGCTCCATTATCACAAAGTGTCTGCAAGTTGGTTGCCACGGCAGAAATGAGAGAACGACGTGTTGATGCTTGTGAAGAACTTTTTCGGCGCTTTGACCGAGAAGATGATGGTTTCCTTGCAAGAATCGTTACTGGGGACGAAACCTGGGTTCACGTCCACCAACCGGAAACGAAGAGAGTGAGCAAGGAATTGCGTCATTCCTCATCACAAAAACCAAAGCAGTTTCGAACAGTACCATCAGTAGGGAAGGTTATGCTGACTCTCTTTTGGGACGAAAAAGGCGTCATTTTGAAGCATTACATGCCCAGAGGGACCACTGTCACCAGTGCATCATACACAGAGCTCCTAAAAAATCATCTGCGGTCTGCAATCAAATCAAAGCGACGTGGATTGCTGTCAGCAGGTGTCCTTTTGCAACATGACAATGTAAGGCCCCACACTGCCTGTACAACAGTTGGAACAGACCTGCATTTTGAGTGTCTTCCTCATCCACCATACTCACCATACCTTGCCCCAAGTAATTTCCATATGTTTGGACCACTCAAAGAAGCAATGGGAGGAAAGAAGTTCCATTCTGATGTAGAGGTACGCCACGCGGTGCATGAGTGGTTGCGCGGACTACCAAAAGAATTTTTTTCTAAAGGAATTTATGCACTTTGTAAGCGCTGGAGGACTTGCATTGAGCGTGGGGGAGATTATGTTGAAAAGCGATACAGCTCTGAACCACTTCGACACAATATATAATATTTAAAAAAAATATTTAAGGTTTTCATTTGACTCACCCTCGAAAGTGAGCTAATAACTGAACTGAAGCTTCGTCGCCGTGTTATTCAAACTAAACAAAGCAAGAGCTGGCATTCTGCAGCAACACTACATACGATTTACGTCGAGATCAGCACGCATGAGGGCGGCACAGCCCAAGAGAACCACAAATTAAAATATCTACAGTCAAGACAAGACCACGATAACGCAACATCAGCTTCAACATGTAAGCGAGAAAATGTTTATAGAACGTTGAAATAATGTTTAACGTTTGTTGGAAGTCATTAAGTCCTCTGTCTGGGAGAGAGAGCCTGGTCCCCGGCACGAATCCGCCCGGCGGACTTGTCGAGGTCCGGTGAGCCGCCCAGTCTGCGGACGGTTTTTAGGCGGTTTTCCATGTGCCTCTGCGAATGCGGGTTGGTTCCCCCTATTCCGCCTCAGCTACACTATGTCGGCCGTTGCTGCGCAAACAAGTTCTCCACTTACGCATACACCACCTTTACTCTACCACGCAAACATAGGGGCTACACTCGTCTCGTGTGAGACGTTCCCTGGGGGGGGGAGGGGGGGGGGGAGGGGGGAGTTCCACCGGGGACCGAACCGCACAATAACCCTGAAAGAGTGGTTCGGTGTGGGGGGCGGCGGAGGGGTGAAGTGGGCTGCGGTAGTCGTCAGCCCTCTGCGGCTGTGGCGGGGACGGAGCCTCTCCGTCGTTTCTAGGTCCCCGGTTAACATACAATGCAATATAATACTCTGTCAAACACTGGATGGCTGTTGTCTGTGTAACCTGTGCTCCGTTTTAAGGAAAAGCTTGTTTGCCAAGCACATCAATGTTAACGCGTCATATGTCGTTAACTTTGTGTAGTACAATGATACCATTTTGTAGGTACATTGAGTTGTATATGTGGATACTGTCTGCGATTGTGTTGCGAAAGCAGTTAGTAAAGAAGTAAGAAATTAAAACGTTTTGCCTGATACTGGAGTTTTACTGCGTGAACAGCGAAAATTTAGTAAAATATAAACTTTTTTTCCTTTCAAGATATTGTGGAGGGGAGGGTGAGGAGTGTCAGCGAGAAAAGATACGCGAAAGTATGAAATTTTGTGTAAATTTTGTCGGAAGTCACTAACTGCTCTCATTCTCTGCTACTGGATGAGTATATTGTGGGTAATCTGTTTGCCGAGAAGTGCACTGCCAGAAGACGTTTAGACCTACACAGTTTCTAGCGTTAATTATACCTCTTAAAGAGCAGCATAACTACATCTACAGGGATACTCTGCAAATCACAATTAAGTGCCTGGCAGAGGGTTCATCGAACCACCTTCACAATTCTCCATTATTCCACTATCGAAAAGGGCACCGAAAAAACGAACACCTATATCTTTCCGTGCGAGCTATGATAGCCGTTATTTTATGATGACGATCGTTTCTCCCTATGTAGCTCGGCGTGAAAAAAATGTTTTCGCCTTTCGAGGAGAAAGTTGGTGATTGAAATTTCGTGAGAGCATCCCGCTGCAACGTGAATGATCTCCACCTCAAATCCTATGTCATGTCCGAAAAACATTAAAACTGCTACACCAAGAAGAAATGCAAATGATAAACTGGTATTCATTGGACAAATATATTATACTAGAACTGACATGTGATTACATTTTCACGCAATTTGGCTGCATAGATCCTGAGAAATCAGAACCCAGAACAACCACCTCTGGCCGTAATAACGGCCTTGATACGCCTGAGAATTGAGTCAAACAGAGCTTGGATGGCGTGAACAGGTACAGCTGCCCATTCAGCTTCAACACGATACCACAGTTCATCCAGAGTAGTGACTGGCGTGTTATGACGAGCCACTTGCTCGGCCACCATTGACCAGACGTTTTCAGTTGGTGAGAGATCTGGAGAATGTGCTGGCCAGGGCGGCAGTCGAACATTTTCTGTATCCAGAAAGGGCCGTACAGGACCTACAACATGCGGTCGTGCATTATCCTGCTGAAATGTGGGGTTTCACAGGGAACTAATGAAGGGTAGAGCCACGGGTCGTAACACATCTGAAATGTAAAGTCCACTGTTCAAAATGACGTCAGTGCGGACAAGAAGTGACCGAGACGTGAAACCAATGGCACAATATACCATCACGGTGGGTGATGGCCATAGCGATGGCCAATACACGCTTCCAATGTGCGTTCACCGCGAAGTCGTCAAACACGGATGCGACCATCATGATGCTGTAAACAGAACCTGCATTCACCGGAAAAAGTGACGTTTTGCCATTCGTGCACCCAGGTTCGTCGTTGAGTACACCATCGCAGGCGCTCCTGTCTGTGATGCAGCTTCAAGGGTAACCGCAGCCCTGGTCTCCGAGATGATAGTCCATGCTGCTACAAACGTCGTCGAACTGTTCGTGCAGATGGTTGCTGTCTTGCAAACGTCCCCATCTGTTGACTCAGGGATCGAGACGTGGATGCACGATCCGTTGCAGCCATGCGGATAAGATGCCTCTCATCTCGACTGCTTGTGATACGAGGCCGTTGGGATCCAGCACGGCGTTCCGTATTACACTCCTGAACCCACCGATTCCATATTCTGCTAACAGTCATTGGATCTCGATCAACGCGAGCACCATTGTCGCAATACGATAACCACAATCGTGATAGGCTACAATCCGACCTTCATCAAAGTCGGAAACGTGATGGTACGCATTTCTCCTCCTTACACGAGGCATCACAATAGCGTTTCACCAGGCAACGCCGGTTAACTGCTATTTGTGCATGAGGAATCGGTTGGATATGTTCCTCATGTCAGCACGTTTAGGTGTCGTCACCGGCGCCAACCTTGTGTGAGTGCTCTGAAAAGCTAATCATTTGCATATCACAGCATCTTCTTCCTGTCGGTTTTCGCGTCTGTAGCACATCATCTTCGTGGTGTAGCAAGTTCAATGGCCAGTGGTGTATATTTCTCGAAAATACAAAATGTGCTGTCCTTCTCTGAACTTTATCGATGTACTTCGTTGTTCCTGTCTAGTACGGATCCCACACTGAACAAAAGTACTTTAAAAGAGGACGGACAAGCGTAGTGTAGACAGTCTCTTTAGTATGAGGTTCATTCAAATGAAACCTGGTCTGTGCGTCTACCTTTGCCTTACACGTAAGGTGGCACGTGAACCGTGAACCGGAAAGCAAGCGTCAGAGCAAGCAGTGGAAACATGCGACTTCACCACCTCCAAAGAAATCAACGGCCGCGCTCACCAGTTCTGGTGAGGTCCTGATGTCCTTGTTTTCTGACCACAAGGACCCACTGCTTGTAGAGTTCCTGGAACGGGGAACCACCATCCATGCCCAGCGTTGTCAAGCCACTTTGCAGAACCTTAGACGAGTCATCAAGTCGAAACGCTGGGGCATGTTGTCCAATGGCGTTATCCTCCTGCATGATAATGTTCGCCCATATACGGCCAATGGGGTGAAGACGACATTGCAGCAGTGGGTTCCCCACCAACCGACAGACGGAGAGCGCAGTAATCGAATGGCGCTGTCTGAGTCATCTGCAACGTTACCATGAAGGGGAATACGGCTTTCTGCCGCGTATTGTCACACATGACGAAACTTGGTGTCACCATTTTGAACCGGAAAGCAAGCGGATATGGCGGTGCCATCTATTGGTAGAGAGACTGACGCATGGGCACCGTTTGATGGCCGCGAGGGATTAGCCGAGCGGCCTGGGGCGCTACAGTCATGGACTGTGCGGTTGGTCCTCGGGCTTGGGTCTGTGTGTTTGTCCTTAGGATAATTTAGGTTAAGTAGTATGTAAGCTTAGGAACTGATGACCTTAGCAGTTATGACCCTGCTTTGGCAGCTCTGTCTTCGATAGTATCTCCATTGTCATCGTGCAGAGAAGGCACTGATTGTTTCTTGCCGGTAACATACTTCACATACGACCAGAATCTCTTTGGATTTTCTGCCAACAGTTGCATCAACACTTGAACTTTCGAAAAATCTGTGCGCAGTGGGTTCCCCACCAACCGACAGACGGAGAGCGCAGTAATCGAATGGCGCTGTCTGAGTCATCTGCAACGTTACCATGAAGGGGAATACGGCTTTCTGCCGCGTATTGTCACACATGACGAAACTTGGTGTCACCATTTTGAACCGGAAAGCAAGCGTCAGAGCAAGCAGTGGAAACATGCGACTTCACCACCTCCAAAGAAATCAACGGCCGTGCTCACCAGTTCTGGTGAGGTCATGGTGTCCTTGTTTTCTGACCACAAGCACCCACTGCTTGTAGAGTTCCTGGAACGGGGAACCACCATCCATGCCCAGCGCTATCAAGCCACTTTGCAGAACCTTAGACGAGTCATCAAGTCGAAACGCTGGGGCATGTTGTCCAATGGCGTTATCCTCCTGCATGATAATGCTCGCCCACATACGGCCAATGGGGTGAAGACGACATTGCAGCAGTTTCGATGGGAAACGCTGGAACATCCACAGTACAGTCCCGACCTTTCACCGTGTGACTTTCATGTGTTTGAACCTTTAAAACAAGCTATTGGTGGACACCAATTCGCAACGTAGGACGAAGTGTGTGACTGGATCCAGGCCTGGATCCGACAGCACCCTGCTAGCTTCTTCAAGGCTGGAATCAACCGGCTAGTTCGCAATGGGACAACTGTACCAACAGTTTTGGCGACTATTTTTGAGTACGTGTATTCTGTACAACTACATTTTTGAGTTAATAAAATCGCTACCTTTACTTTACAGCCGGCCTCTGTGACCGAGCGGTTCTAGGTGCTTCAGTCCGGAACCGCGCTGCTGCTACGGTCGTAGATTCGAATCCTGCCTCGGGCATGCATGTGTGTGATGTCCTTAGGTTAGTTCGGCTTAAGTAGTTCTAAGTCTAGGGAACTGATGACCTCAGATTTTAAGTCCCATAATGCTTGGAGCCATTTGAACCACTTACTTTACACTAGTGACCAGGTTTCATTTGAAGGCCCATATAGATCTGCTGCATCTTCTAACCGTTCTGCCAATAAAACGCAGTCCTTGGTTCACCTTCCCCACACAATTTTCTATGTGTTATTTCCCAATTTTAGTTGTTTGTAATTTTAATTCCTACGTATGTAGTTGAATTTACGGCCTTTAGAAACGACTCATTTATCGTGTAACCGAAGTTTAACGGATTCCTTTTAGCACTTATGTGCATGAGCTCAAACTTTTCGTTATTTACTATCATAACGATACCTTCTCTAAATCGTTTTTCAATTTGTTTTGACGTTCTGATGACTTTATTAAAAGATAGATAACGGCATCTTCTGCAAACAACCTAAGACGGCTGCTCAGAATGTCTCGTAAATCGTTTATATAGATAAGTTACAACACGGGGGTCTATAACACTATCTTCGGGAACTTCAGAAATCACTTCTCTTTACTCGATGACTTTCCGTCATTTATTGCGAGCTGTGACGTCTCTGACACGAAATCAGGAAATCCATTCTCATAACAGAGCCTGTATTCCATTGTCGAAAGCCTTCTGGATATCTAGAAATACGGAACAGATTTGAACCCGCTTGTCGATAGCACCCAACATTTCGCGTTAGCAAAGAGCTAGTTGCGTTTCGCAAGAACGATGTTTTCTAAATCTGTATTGACTGTGTGTCAATAGACCGTTGTCTTCGACGTAATTCATAATGTTCGAACACAATATATGTTCCAAAAGCCTGCTGCAAATCGGTGTTAATGATATGGCCCTCTACTTTAGTGGATTACTCCTATTGCCTCCCTTGAATACTGGCTGAACTATGCAAGTTTCTAGTCTTTAGGTATGGATCCTTCGTCTAGTGAACGTTTGTACATGTTAAGTATGGAGCTGTTGCACCAGCATACTCTAAGAGGAACCTAATTGTTATACAGTCTGGACTGCAAGACTTGCTTGTATTAAATTGTTTAAGTTGCTTCACTACTCCTACGATATCTACTTCTAAGTTATTCGTGCTGGCAGCTGTTTTTGACACAAGTTCTATGATCCTGTTCCTGCTTCCTTCACATTTTCCTCCCCAATTCTGCGGAGAACCTACTAATGCCTTACCTTATCAGTCCATCTGATTATCAACATTCTGCTGTAACATCACATCTCAAACGTTTCGATTCTCTTCTGTTCCAGTTTTCCACTGGTACGTGTTTCACTACCATACAGTGCAGTCCTCTAAACGTTTATTCCAGAAGTTCCTTCCTCAAATTCAGGCCTCCGCTTTCTTCCTACTAGTTTCGCATCGCCAGGAATGACCTCTTCATCTGAGCTAATCTGCTTCTTATGTCCTTCTTCCTTCGTCCATCGTGCGTTATATTGCATCCAAGCTAGCAGGAGGCCTTAACTTCGTCTACTTCCTGCATCCCAGTTTCTATAAGTTTATCGCTTATCTCATTTTTGTTACTCTTCATTGCTTTTGTTTTTGTTTTGTTTTTTCGTTTACTCTCAATCCACATTCTATACATATTACATTGTTCGTTCCATTTATCACAACTCTTGTCATTTGTTCATACACACAGCGTAGGGGAACAGCACTGATAAAACTGGTTCACCGTAAGGTCAACAGATGTCTGGAGCATGCATACTTGCCACAATCTCAAAATTGGCTATGGTGTGCCTTAGGAATTCAGGGATTTCAGCGCCTCATATTTATTGTGATGATGCAATGGAAATGACTAACTCCTTGAAAAGGTACCTACATGACGACCGTTGGTGAATACCACCTAAGTAATTTTTTGCAATCAGTACTTTCTTTCTAAGTGATGATTTCCAGCAAGAAGTTATTCCATATACCATTATTGAGAGGAAAGGCGCAAAATATGTCAGGATGTTAATTTGTTTGTACCGAAGCCTAGCAGTTACACTAAGAACGGAAGCAGCTCAACCTAACTGGCCTCACTCATATGCAATTTTGAATTCAAATTTCCATTAGTGTGTACTAGGATCATGGAATGTAGTCGAATTGAGTCGGGTGATACTGAGGGAATTAGATTAGCAAATGAGACACTTAAAGTAGTAAAGGAGTTTTGCTATTTGGGGAGAAAAATAACATGATTGTCGAACTAGAGATGATACAAAATATAGACTGGCAATGGCAAGGAAAACGTTTCTGAAGAAGAAAAATTTGTTAACATCGAGTATAGATTTAAGCATCAGGGAGTCGTTTCTGAAAGTACCTGTATGGAGTGTGGCCATGTATCGAAGTGAAACATGGATTATAAATAGTTTGGACAAGAAGAGAATAGAAGCTTTCGAAATGTGATGCTACAGAAGAATGCTGAAAATTAGATGGGTAGATCACATAACTAATGAGGAGGTATTGAATAGAATTTGGGAGAAGAGAAATGTGCGACACAACAGAAGGGATCGGTTGGTAGGACATGTTCTGAGGCATCAACGGATCACAAATTTAGTACTGGAGGGCAGCGTGGAGGGTAAAAATCGTAGAGGGAGACCAAGAGATGAATACACTAAGCAGATTGAGAAGGATGTAGGCTGCAGTAGATACTGGGAGATGAAGAAGCTTGCACAGGATAGAGTAGCATGGAGAGTTGCATCAAGCCAGTCTCAGGACTGAAGACCACAACAACAACAACATCTTAAGTGGAGGACCATTCACAAATATAAGGAATAGGAGTGGACCCAAAATTGAACCTTGTGGAACTCCCTTCATTGTGTATCCCACATTCTCTAAATTTTTCCGTCCTCACTTCTGTTGTCATAGAGTGACGTTGCGATTCTCTCGTTAGTGATTCATTGAGCGCGTGTTCAGGAAGTCACGATCGCGTGTTAATCAGCAGAAACGTCAGTGGTGCTCTGTTAATCAGCCGCCCCATGTTCCTCACGTGTTGGCCCTCGTGACATTACGGTGACCAGTCGCGCCCGTGTCGTGGATCGTCTCTTTTCGTCAGACTGACGGAAACCTAGGGGTGTAAATGGTATGCACGGTGCACGTTTTTGTGTGTTCTGGCTTTAGAGGAGGAACCATTGGTTTGCAAATGCGATGCATAGTATTCAGTGTGTGTGTGTGTGTGTGTGTGTGTGTGTGTGTGTGTGTGTGTGCGTGTGTGTGTGTGTATGCGTGTGTTTTGCCAGAGTTTGTCTACGTTTTACGTTTAATAACGAACAACTGTCTGCCGCATCGACATGTCTTACAAATAAGTGTCCAAGGAATAGAAAAGCAACTGGAATCACTCAACAGAGGAAAGTCCACTGGACCTGACGAGATACCAATTCGATTCTACACAGAGTACGCGAAAGAACTTGCCCCCCTTCTAACAGCCATGTACTGCAAGTCTCTAGAGGAACAGAAGGTTACAAATGATTGGAAAAGAGCACAGGTAGTCCCAGTCTTCAAGAAGGGTCGTCGAACAGATGCGCAAAACTATAGACCTATATCTCTGACGTCGATCTGTTGTAGAAATTTAGAACATGTTTTTTGCTCGCGTATCATGTCGTTTCTGGAAACCCAGAATTACTCTGTAGGAATCAACATGGATTCCGGAAGCAGCGATCGTGTGAGACCCAACTCGCTTTATTTGTTCATGAGACCCAGAAAATATTAGATACAGGCTCCCAGGTAGATGCTATTTTCCTTGACTTCCGGAAGGCGTTCGGTACAGTTCCGCACTGTCGCCTGATAAACAAAGTAAGAGCCTACGGAATATCAGACTAGCTGTGTGGCTGGATTGAAGAGTTTTTAGCAAACAGAACACAGCATGTTGTTGTCAATAGAGATACGTCTACAGACATTAAAGTAACCACTGGCGTGCCACGGACAATATATATAAATGACCTAGTAGATAGTGTCGGACGTTCCATGCGGCTTTTCGCGGATGATACTGTAGTATACAGAGAAGTTGCAGCATTAGAAAATTGTAGTGAAATGCAGGAAGATCTGCAGCGGGTAGGCACTTGGTGCAAGGAGTGGCAACTGACCCTTAACATAGACAAATTTAATGTATTGCGAATACATAGAAAGAAGAATCCTTTATTGTATGATTATATGATAGCGGAACAAACACTGGTAGCAGTTACTTCTGTAAAATATCTCGGAGTATGCGTGCGGAACGATTTGAAGTGGAATGATCATATAAAATTAATTGTTGGTAAGGCGGGTGTTAGGTTGAGATTAATTGGGAGAGTCCTTAGAAAATGTAGTCCATCAACAAAGGAGGTGGCTTACAAAACACTCGTTCGACCTATATTTGAGTATTGCTCATCAATGTGGGGTCCGTAGCAGATCGGGTTGACGGAGGAGATAGAGAAGATCCAAAGAAGAGCGGCGCGTTTCTTCACAGGGTTATTTGGTAAGCGTGATAGCGTTACGGAGATGTTTAGCGAACTCAAGTGTCAGACTCTGCAAGAGAGGCGCTCTGCATCGCGGTGTAGCTTGCTGTCTAGGTTTCGAGAGGGTGCGTTTCTGGATGAGGTATCGAATATATTGCTTCCCCCTCCTTATACCTCCCGAGGAGATCACGAATGTTTAGTTACAGTGATTCGGGCGCGCACGGAGGCTTTCCGGCAGTCGTTCTTCCCGCGAACCATACGCGACTGGAACAGGAAAGGGCGGTAATGACAGTGGCACGTGAAGTGCCCTCCGCCACACACCGTTGGGTGGCTTGCGGAGTATAAATGTAGATGTAGATGTAAAATATTACCCAGTCCGTCTAAATTGTACCAGTAGTGTCCGTGGTTCTTCTGTGCCTATTGCTCTCTTGGCGGTTCGTTATCGTCGGTCTTAGACAATCGGGTGACGGTTTACGGTAGCCAGTGAGAATCCCTGAATCTAATGATTTCATTTGACGGGAGACACGAATTCATTACCTTCCCCCCCCCCTCCGGCCCCTACCCCTTGCCATCATCCCCACAACTAGGTTGATGTGTAGCATAGCCCTAGGTATACGTTCGGCTAGAATCTCATAATCGCTGAGCTGTCAAAGTAAACGAATGCGCACACACGAAAATACATTGAAACGGCCGGGCACTGTGACAGAGCGGTTCTGTGCGCTTCAGTCCGGAACCGTGCTGCTGCTGCGGTCGCAGGTTCGAATCCTGCCTCGGGCATGGATGTGTGTGATGTCCTTAGGTTAGTTAGGTTTAAGTAGTTCTAAGTCTAGGGAACTGATGACCTCAGATTTTAAGTCCCATAATGCTTGGAGCCATTTGATCCACTTACTTTACACTAGTGACCAGGTTTCATTTGAAGGCCCATATAGATCTGCTGCATCTTCTAACCGTTCTGCCAATAAAACGCAGTCCTTGGTTCACCATCCCCACACAATTTTCTATGTGTTATTTCCCAATTTTAGTTGTTTGTAATTGTAATTCCTACGTATTTAGTTGAATTTACGGCCTTTAGAAACGACTCATTTATCGTGTAACCGAAGTTTAACGGATTCCATTTAGCACTTATGTGCATGAGCTCGAACTTTTCGTTATTTACCATCATAACGATACCTTCTCTAAATCGTTTTTCAATTTGTTTTGACGTTCTGATGACTTTATTAAAAGACAGATAACGGCATCTTCTGCAAACAACCTAAGACGGCTGCTCAGATTGTCTCGTAAATCGTTTATATAGATAAGTTACAACAGGGGGTCTATAACACTACCTTGGGGAACTTCAGAAATCACTTCTCTTTACTCGATGACTTTCCGTCATTTATTGCGAGCTGTGACGTCTCTGACACGAAATCAGGAAATCCATTCTCATAACAGAGCCTGTATTCCATTGTCGAAAGCCTTCTGGATATCTAGAAATACGGAACAGATTTGAATCCGCTTGTCGATAGCACCCAACATTTCGCGTTAGCAAAGAGCTAGTTGCGTTTCGCAAGAACGATGTCTTCTAAACCTGTATTGACTGTGTGTCAATAGACCGTTGTCTTCGACGTAATTCATAATGTTCGAACACAATATATGTTCCAAAATCCTGCTGCAAATCGGTGTTAATGATATGGCCCTCTACTTTAGTGGATTACTCCTAAGTTCTAGGGGACTTATGACCTCAGAGGTTAAGTCCTATAGTGCTTAGAGCCATTTTAACCATTTTTGAACATTGAAACGCCAAGGAAATTGGTATAGGCACCAGTATTCAAATTCAGAGATATGTAAACAGGCAGAATACGGCACTGGGATCGGCAACGCTTATATAAGACAACAAGTGTCTGGTGCAGTTGTTGGATCGGTTACTGCTGCTACTACGGCAGGTTATCAAGATTTAAGTGAGTCTGAACGTGGGTGTTATAGTCTGTGGACGAGCGATGAGACAGAGCATCTCCGACGTAGTGATGAAATCCCGTACGACCATTTCACGAGTGTACCGTGAATATCAGTAATCCGGTAAAATATCAAATCTCCGACGTCGCTGCAGCCGGAAAAAGATCCTGCAGAAACGGGACTAACGACGACTGGGGAGAGTCATTCAACGCGACAAAACTCCAACCCTTCCGCAACTTGCTGCAGTTTTCAGATTGCAATGCTGGGCCATCAACAAGTGTCAGCGTGCGAAGCATTCAACGAAACATCATCGGTATTGGCTTTCGGAGCCGAAGGCCCACTCATATATCCTTGATGACTGCACGACACAAAGCTTTACGCCTTCGACTAGGCCCTTCAACAGCGGCATTTGACTGTTGAAGACTGTCAACAGGGGACTGTTCAAGCTGATGGAGGCTCTGTAATGGTGTGAAGCGTGTGCAGTTGGAGTGATATGGGACCCCTGATAGTGTAGATACGACTCCGACAGGTGACACGCACGTAAGCATCCTGTCTGATCATCTCCATCCATTCATGTCCATTGCACATTCCAACGGACTTGGGCATTTCCTGGAGGACAATGCGACACCTCACGCGTCCAGAATTGTTACAGATTGGCTCCAGGAACACTCTCCTGAGTATTGTGATGTATTGCTTTTTTTTCTGTTTTTATAGCACTTGATAACAGAATAACGTACTCCCAAAATATGTTGTGGTAAATATATCACACATTTGACAACTGATGCGTAACTTTGTCAGCGCTAAAATACACTACTGGCCATTAAACTTGCTACACCACGACGATGACGTGCTACAGACGCGAAAATTAACCGACAGGAAGAAGATACTGTGATATGCAAATGATTAGTTTTTCAGAGCATTCACACACCGTGCTGACATGAGGAGAGTTTCCTACCGATTTCTCATACACAAACAGCAGTTGACCGGCCTTGCCTGGTGAAACTTTGTTGTGATGCCTCGTGTAAGGAGGAGAAATGCGTACCATCACGTTTCCGACTTCCATAAAGGTAGGATTGTAGCCTATCGCGATTGCGGTTTATCGTATCGCGACATTGCTGCTCGCGTTGGTCGAGATACAATGACTCTTAGCAGAATATGGAATCGGTGGGTTCAGGAGGGTAATACGGAACGCCGTGCTGGATCCCAGCGGCCTCGTATCACTAGCAGTCGAGATGACAGGCATCTTATCCGCATGGCTGTAACGGATCGTGCACCCACGTCTCATTCCCTGAGTCAACAGATGGGGACGTTTGCAAGACGACAACGTTCTGCACGAACATTTCGACGGCGTTTGCAGCAGCACGGACTATCAGCTCGGAGACCATGGCTGCGGTTACCCTTGACGCTGCATCACAGACAGGAGCGCCTGCGATGGTGTACTCAACGACGAACCTGTGTGCACGAATGGCAAAACGTCATTTTTTCGGATGAATCCAGGTTCTGTTCACAGCATCATGGAGGTCGCATCCGTGTTTAGCGACATCGCAGTGAACGCACATGGGAAGCGTGTATTTGTCATCGTCATACTGGTGTGATAGTATGGGGTGCCATTGGTTACACGTCTCGGTCACCTCTTGTTCGCATTGACGGCACTTTGAACAGTGGACATTACATTTCAGATGTGTTACGACCGTGGCTCTACCCTTCATTCGATCCCTGCGAAACTCTACATTTCAGCACATTTCGTGGCTTGTCACGATACGTCATTCACTACTCTTGATGAACTGTGGTATCGCGTTGAAGCTGCATGGGCAGCTGTACCTGTACACGCCATCCAAGCTCTGTTTGACTCCATGTCCAGACGTATCAAGGCCGTTATTACGGCCAGAGGTGGTTGTTCTGGGTACTGATTTCTCAGGATCTGTGCACTTAAATTGCGTGAAAATGTAATCGCATGTCAGTTCTAGTATAATATATTTGTCCAATGAATACCCGTTTGTCATCTGCATTTCTTCTTAGTGTAGCAATTTTAATGGCCAGTAGTGTATAATTACCAATCGGATCCTTCCCTTTCCTGCAAACACAGTTGGTTTTACATATCTCAACTGGCATTGCCTACGGAATTTAATGAAAATAATGACAATCCAGGAGTAATTCACCAACTAAAATACCAGATAGCTCACATCAAACTGGGGGTCTTCCTTTTGATAGTAATATCTTTCGACGCAGGCCGCATTAAGTGCGAAAGCACTCAGCTCCATTAGCGGAACCCAACTAAACCGGCGATTGCGGCAGCGCTGTCATTGGCAGAGCTACTTCAAAATGGTGGCCCCGTTTAGCACCCTTCTACTGCGGTGATCGCACCTTTTGTTTCACGCCAGATGGCTAATCGTCCGCGAGTCGCATGTCTCAGCCGTCGACCTTGACGCCGCCCTGTGCCCAGGTTTTGTTGTTGTTTTGGTTCGTTGATACTGGGCGCCGACTGGTACAGTGACGTACCTACGAATCGAAACATCCCCACATTTCGCACCGAACGCGAGGGCAGATTCAGTCACCGTTTATGCATGCGACGGACAGACAAACATGCTTCGCGATGGGCTGTCACGAAAAAGAAACTGATGCACTGGCTAGGCTGTTAAGGGTGTAACGGAACATATTAAAGGCTTTACTGTACCGAAGTATGCGATACCCTCCAAATTCAACCAGTTTAATGAGTATTTATGATTATAGAAAAGTTATTGTGTATGTTAACAATGATTGCATAACATGTCTCCATAAACAGTCAACCCATTAAATTATACTGAATAACTGACCCACACAAAAGTTAATATCACTTGATCACTGATACAGCAAATGTCATCATGTTAAAACACTAAGTTCATCTTAAATAATTAATATGAAGTACGAAAAATAGTGGCCAACTTAGGTATTTTGGATCTCCTTAAATAAAAATCACCCAGTGAATCCTATTTATTCACTAGGAGCGTTTTCACTCAGTATTCACGTAATCAATCCTATTTTAGACGAAAACCAATGTAATTCTTAACAATTCATGTTATTTACTTATTTATGCAAATTAGTGAAGTCAATTGACAAACATCGAAAAAACGGCCTTTTTGTAACAAAGAATTATTCTGTCAAGTCAACAAATCTGTCTGTCATTTTAATAACATGTTAAATTATGTCACTCGATGCAAATTAATAACTTTTCTGCACAAATTATGATAACAGATGTACATGTGACTTATAAACTATATCTCTTTTTAGTAGTTCTTTGACAATGTTATAAATACAAGCAGCAAGAAGGGTCAGGAGGCAGTCGGAATGTCACTTTGGTAAAGTGTGTTTGTGTGTTATTGTTTGAGGTGGATAAACAATGCAAAGAACATGTAAAGCAAGTACTACTTTGTGTTGTGTCATGGTCTTTGGTGGACAGTGGAATTAAAATGGCCACCAGAGTAATAAATATTTGAAGTTTACATATTTGTTGGTTTCGCTCGTTCTTTATCATCAAAAGCACATAAAAAACACGGGACCTCATGTTTTTAACCCTAGACAACCAGATTTAGAGCCAGCATCAGCATCGAGACACGGCAGCGATCCAGCAGGTAGCAGCGATTACCACAACACAATGCATTTTAATGGCGCCAACCTAACATCAAGTGCTAACAAGCTCCGTAAATGGGAGTGAAATAGTGCGATTAGCAATATCTACGACCAGGCGACCATTACAAGGGATGCAGGGTACTTTGAATAATGGAAAAAATCGTAACTGGTTTCAATTCTTTATTAAGTTCTATACTTTACTTTATTAGTTTATTGAGTTCTCTGGCTATACATATACTTTAGAATGGGGTGAGATGGGACAGATTTACAGGTTTTTAGTAACTTTACGTACCAATTTTGTTTCCAGACTTAATGAAACTTCAAATATATAATCTTCTAACAACGGTTTTCACTATGTTTGGGTTCATATTTCTTAAATATGTTAGATAGAGAGACTGTTTAAGTGCTGAAATCTGTGTCCCGCTTCACCCCATCTGGAATGAAATGGGACAGACATTTATTTGTGTTCAAAATACCCTCAAGTCACACTATGGAAGTAAAGCAGGACAGGGAAATAATACAAATGAGTATGGTAGGAAGAAATTCTTTTTATTATATGCTACCGTATAAAAAAGTTTTGTAGAGAAAACCTTTTATTTTAAATTCACGAACTTCTTCTGAAAATGAGACTATTTTAATGTACTATAACATGATAATAATGGTCTTACAAATCTATATGCAGCTTTGCGATACTGTTCATCGCTAATTTTCACTCATCAGACTTTTGCAATGTCAACAATCTTGGACAGTGTTGGGAAGAGAAATATTCCTTTTCTGATGCCTTGCTACGTGTCAACTTTTTTCCTTAGAAATTTTATTTCAATTGTCTTATCCTTTGGTACGCCAATGATTTCTCCCACGTAGAATTTTGTTCGGTGGTCTTGCTCTGTGATGAATTTCACCACAATGAAGTCTATGGGTTGTTCTCTTGTTGACAGTGCAAATTTAGTTTTCATTTCAAATGGTTCAAATGGCTCTGAGCACTATGGGACTCAACATCTTAGGTCATAAGTCCCCTAGAACTTAGAACTACTTAAACCTAACTAACCTAAGGACATCACACACACCCATGCCCGAGGCAGGATTCGAACCTGCGACCGTAGCAGTCCCGCGGTTCCGGACTGCAGCGCCAGAACCGCTAGACCACCGCGGCCGGCGTTTTCATTTCCCTACTCCTGTTCTTGCCTCAAGAAATTTGAATATCTTGTTGAGTACCAACAGACAGCTGGTGTTTGCAGACACTACTATGGTTGGCAGAAGCTGTGGAAATATTCATGAAAAAATCTGCAGGAGAAATTCGCATACCTGGATGAACATTTAGTTTTGTACCTCTCCTTCTTGTGGAATCACTATATCTGGCTATGACAAACTTTTCAGTGAGAACATCTGTTCAAACTTTCTCAGACTCGGAATGCTGAACTTTTTTTTTAACTGGACTTTAGGCAGACAGCCCTTGTACAGTTTCTTCCAGTTCAGCAAAACAGCTCTCCATGTTGCTTTAATTGGTCTGAATACTGCAACATCCAAGGGCTGTGTTAGATGTGTAGAATTTGGAGGCAGCATCATAAACGCAATGTTATGATCATGACACAATCTTATCACTTCCTGAGAGAGAGTACTTGGAAGATTGTCCCCTATGACAGCTTTTCTTCCATAAAACCTTCTCAGATATGGCAGAGCTATTTTGACAAACCATTCTTCAAATAATGGCATGACAAACCAATCAGATTTGCTTACTGCATAACGTGAGCCTTCAGCACCGCATTCTGTCCAGGTTGGGTAGAGACTTTTGCCCAAAGTCTTGTACACAATAAAAGGGGGGAGCATTTCTCCATTAGCAGAAACAGTAAAAATCACAGTGGTTGACTGTTTGCTATGGTCAATAACTCTTTTGGATGTCGACAGCCTCTTCATAAAATGACCCTGGAAGATCCAGGATCCTGTGTGAAAGTTGTTTCGTCATAGTTTAGAATCCTTTTTGGAGGAATGTCTCTCAAATTAGCTTCCAAGTTTTTGAAATATCCATTAAGGTAGTCTTCATTAACAGCAGCTCTTGATCGTTTCACATTTTCTGCAAGACGAGATGTGAGGTTAAGATGTCGACGAAAAAGATTCTAAATCCATTATCTCTCAGGTCTATTGTCTTTGAATATTTCCACATGACATACAAGTCGATCAAGAAAAGTTTTTAATGTGTCCTCAACATCATCACTTTGAAGAGGAAACCCCCACTCTACACAGGTTAAAATTCCTGCCACTATTAAATTTTCGTCCTCCTCACTGAAGACTTGTTGACCTCCACGTTAATTCTTAAATTTTTCATTTGCCCTATTTGCCAGCGTAGTTTTTGGAACACCATATTCCTCAACTATTATCCTTACGCTTCTGCTATTTCTCCTGTAATCTGCAATAGCATTTTGCATGACATTTTCATCGGATTTAAAGAGTCCACCAATCCCTACAGCTTTTTTATAGTTTCGCACCATGTCCCAATTCACGCCTGAGAATGGCAATTATTTAAACTAATTAGTCTCATGAGTACATTAATGACAATAACATCACGATAATTTGTATACAGCATAACCTCAATATTATTTCTGAGACTATAGGTTAGGCTGAGTATTACATTAATATTCTTCTGAGCACAGGAAGAGGTTTGTAAGGATATTTTGTAATTTAACCTTTTTGGCACGACAGAAAAAACAATCTGTGAAGCACTTACCATCAAAATAAGCTTCAAACACTATCTATCTGCTTTGTTAAACTTTGATGAACGATATTAAGTAAAGAGATCTTTCATAGAGAGCCACTCGATGTCAGCACCAACAAAATACCGAAGATAATATAACGTCCCACTTCACCCCACATGTCCCGCTGCACCCCATTCTACGGTATGTACTTATTGGGTTTGGAATTAAAAATTACTGTTGTGTTCTTAAAGTCACAACCGTGTATACTGCGATGTCCCATTACTGAAATTATACAAAATCAACACTATTTCTCAGAAAAGCTGGATAATTTTTGCTTCCAGCGATTCCGTTTGGGATACAATGTGTATGCTGGTAACACTGCTAGTTTCTAGCATTTGTAAATGATCATCTTTGCTCCTGTTCATTTCCGCTTTGTTGAAGTGCTTTGTTTACAACCTACTGAAAGTTTGGTGCCTATGTGATATAGATATTTGTGATTCAGGAGGTTCACTAGTGTGTAATAATACTAACAATGCTGCACATAACGAAATCAGATAAAAGAAAACTCAGGGGTAACTAGTTTAAAAACAAAGCAGTTCATACCGTTGGGAAACCAGTGTATTGGTTTACTTAAGTCGAAAATCTTGCGTCAATATGTTGCTATGTTGTTTGCTTGTGTTCACAAAATACTGAACAGTATATAAAGGACGTATTTGGCATATGTATATCTACAAATGTAAATCACCACACCCACACCAACACCTTTTCGCCACATGAGAACATTTAGACAAAGATGACGATATCACAAACATATAACAGAACTTCTGAGTCAGAAATATTACAATAATATATACATTGAAGTGACAGTAGAAAATGTACAAATATAAACGTTTTGTTGCGTCCAATTTACATTCAATGAACTTTAATAATATTAAAAATAAAGTAAACAAATGTACAAGCCAGTATCATTGCGAATATTACTTAAATAATGTACGAAATAAATGATGAGACATAATCGCAAATAAGTAAATATTAAGGTAGTGGACATTATATTAAAAACATGATGGCTACTTAAAAGTTTAAATTAGTTTACGTAATGTGTTAGTGTCTGACTGAGCAGGCTGTTACACTTCAGTGTAGTGTTTCACGTTGGGCTTTTGTCAGAATGTTGTTATCGTCGAAGGCAGTAGTGTTTATTTACGTTTCAAATTGGGAAGTAGGTGAATGAAATTTTGCAGAAAGGCTGCATTAGCTAACTCAGGCTATTCATTACGGAGATGATATTGTGAGTTTCTTTAATGTAGACTTTTTCTATCTCATCTCTTTTTTGACTCATTGCTTTGTCAGCGCAATGTAATAGATAAACATGTTCTTCACTTCCTGGCCGACCGGGTGGCTGAGCGGTTCTAGGCGCTTCAGTCTGGAACCGCGTGACCGCTACGGTCGCAAGTTCGAATCCTGCCTCGGGAATGGATGTGTGTGATGTCCTTAGGTTAGTTAGGTTTAAGTAGTTTTAAGTTCTAGGGGACTGATGACCTCAGATGTTAAGTCCCATAGTGCTCAGAGCCATTTCACTTCTTGTTACTCCATGTCTGTCGAGAGTTGTGCGATTTCTAAATGTAGATTTTGGTACATTTTTCACACTATGGCAACTAAATGTTCATTGAACTGAATTCGAAGGTTCCCCCAGTTTGTCCTGTGTAGAAGGAGGGGCGAATTTGCCGCACCCGAACAGTCATCTGAGGATGGACATGTGGGTTCGAAACTGGTAACCGCGCTATTTGCGTAAATAAGCAGCATTATCAGTAGTGGCTAATTTCTGTTTCCTTCTTTGCAAAACTCACCCTGTAAATGCGAATGATTTTACGGTACCACGTTGTGGTAGTTCTTTCTGAGCGAGAGCTGTCCTTCGTTTATTAGGTACAGGTTCAGCTTTCTTTCAATTCTTAGGTTAGAAACCTTCTTCAAGTATCTAACTTTACTAACCCTTTCCATCATACAGTTCTGGACACAAAAAATACTGTCGCAAATAACTCAAATTAAATGTAGCGTGCTATTGAATGTTTCTTGCAAGAAAACGAACGAGGAAGAGGGTATAACACGTTTGTCTCTGAAATTACCTGATATCTACGCCATACCCCCCCCCCCCCCCTCCGTTCCATCTGTTGCTCTCCCCCCCGCCCTGTCTCACCCAACATTATCACCAACTTCAGCACCTAACTAAACTGTAGAATGAAAGACTTTCCTTCGAACACTTATTTTTAAAATGATAAAATATGAATGATACACACCTGGAAATGGAAAAAAGAACACATTGACACCGGTGTGTCAGACCCACCATACTTGCTCCGGACACTGCGAGAGGGCTGTACAAGCAATGATCACACGCACGGCACAGCGGACACACCAGGAACCGCGGTGTTGGCCGTCGAATGGCGCTAGCTGCGCAGCATTTGTGTACCGCCGCCGTCAGTGTCAGCCAGTTTGCCGTGGCATACGGAGCTCCATCGCAGTCTTTAACACTGGTAGCATGCCGCGACAGCGTGGACGTGAACCGTATGTGCAGTTGACGGACTTTGAGCGAGGGCGTATAGTGGGCATGCGGGAGGCCGGGTTGACGTACCGCCGAATTGCTCAACACGTGGGGCGTGAGGTCTCCACAGTACATCGATGTTGTCGCCAGTGGTCGGCGGAAGGTGCACGTGCCCGTCGACCTGGGACCGGACCGCAGCGACGCACGGATGCACGCCAAGACCGTAGGATCCTACGCAGTGCCGTAGGGGACCGCACCGCCACTTCCCAGCAAATTAGGGACACTGTTGCTCCTGGGGTATCGGCGAGGACCATTCGCAACCGTCTCCATGAAGCTGGGCTACGGTCCCGCACACCGTTAGGCCGTCTTCCGCTCACGCCCCAACATCGTGCAGCCCGCCTCCAGTGGTGTCGCGACAGGCGTGAATGGAGGGACGAATGGAGACGTGTCGTCTTCAGCGATGAGAGTCGCTTCTGCCTTGGTGCCAATGATGGTCGTATGCGTGTTTGGCGCCGTGCAGGTGAGCGCCACAATCAGGACTGCATAGGACCGAGGCACACAGGGCCAACACCCGGCATCATGGTGTGGGGAGCGATCTCCTACACTGGCCGTACACCACTGGTGATCGTCGAGGGGACACTGAATAGTGCACGGTACATCCAAACCATCATCGAACACATCGTTCTACCATTCCTAGACCGGCAAGGGAACTTGCTGTTCCAACAGGACAATCCACGTCCGCATGTATCCCGTGCCACCCAACGTGCTCTAGAAGGTGTAAGTCGACTACCCTGGCCAGCAAGATCTCCGGATCTGTCCCCCATTGAGCATGTTTGGGACTGGATGAAGCGTCGTCTCACGCGGTCTGCACGTCCAGCACGAACGCTGGTCCAACTGAGGCGCCAGGTGGAAATGGCATGGCAAGCCGTTCCACAGGACTACATCCAGCATCTCTACGATCGTCTCCATGGGAGAATAGCAGCCTGCATTGCTGCGAAAGGTGGATATACACTGTACTAGTGCCGACATTGTGCATGCTCTGTTGCCTGTGACTATGTGCCTGTGGTTCTGTCAGTGTGATCATGTGATGTATCTGACCCCAGGAATGTGTCAATAAAGTTTCCCCTTCCTGGGACAATGAATTCACGGTGTTCTTATTTCAATTTCCAGGAGTGTATTTTGTTTGTGTGTGTGTGTGTGTGTGTGTGTGTGTGTGTGTGTGATTGTGTGTGTTTGAATGACGAAGGAATTCATGGTGTATCGCAAGTGCTACCCACAACTGCTGTTCAGAAAAGAAAGCTGACTATCCACAGTGAGGGTAGATACTTGGAACAACAGATGCTTCCCCTGCAATACTCCTCTCCACTGCAGCACTTGCCTGATCTGCACATTGCAACCCCATTTAAAATCAAATAAGTTCAGATGTGTGCACTGTACTTACTGTTTGTAAAACACTCCATTGCTGCGCTCCGTACTTCTGAACTGCCAGAAACTGGAAGCCTTCAGGCTGCTAATGCTTTCTGTCCAACCACTCTAATAATAATAATAATAATAACACTGTGTACAGCACTGCCGTGTCATGCTGTGAATTTATTTATGTGTCTCGAAGCGAGAAACGAAGCAATTTCTGCAGGTACTATCTACAACTTGGAGAAGACATTTTCTTGAGATATTTACCAACTGTTACATACCTAATAGACATTTGTTATTGGTACTTTGTAAATTACATCCTGTCATGTTCTTTATGTGTCTGAGGTACATAAAATGAGCATTTAAGCCAAAACAGTCTCGCTTTTTTGGTGTGTGTTACAATTGCTGCTATATTAGAAATGCCTATTTCATTTTACTTAGGAGACAGTGAGAAATTAGACGTAATCAATTCGAGAAACCACACCAGTCTTGGGTACTAAACGTATTAGCTGCTTTTTCGGTGTTAGACAGTGAAACGTTTGACGAACTTTGATGAGTTAATAGATTCTTTCACAGGCAGGAAAGAACGCTGTGTAACGCTGGAGGAAGATTAGAGAGAAAAAAATACTGGGATCTAAGAAATGAAGAAATGTGTACTCTCTCGCTTGTCTCCTGCCTTTAATGCTTTTATGTTTCTTATATCTAATTTTACGTCACACAAAAGAGAAAGTTACTAGCAGATAGGCAATAAAGAGTGCCAACTCCCTGAAGACTTTTTATTTCCGCGGTCACAAACTGTCCCACTCAGTATTTTTAAGGGGAACAAGACGTAAAACCGGGTGGCTGTATGTCTCACTTTCATCATCAACAATGTGCAGGACAAAGCACAATAAATGTGTGTAGTGCGTGGACTATGCGAGGAACCTGTAACCTCCACAGCATTAATGCTACTAACTGAGAAAATGTAATTACCGATAACTTACGTAATTAATATTAGTCTTACAAAATTGTTGCATATATCACTACGGGTAAGATAGATAATGCCTACAGGAAAATTAAAGAGCCCTTTGGAGAATAGAGAACCACTTGCATAAATATCAAGAGCTCAGATGGAAACCTAGTTCTAAGGCCGAAGGAGTATATAGAGGGTCTATAAAAGGGCGATGTACTTGAGGACAATATTATGGAAATGGAAGAGGATGTAGTTGAAAATACTGCACTGCATTTGACAGAGCACTGAAAGACCCAAGTCGAAACAAGGCCCCGGGAGTAGACAATATTCCTTTACAACTGCTGATAGCCTTGGGAGAGCCAGCTCTGACAAAAGTCTACCATCTGGTGAGCAAGATGTATGAGACAGGCGAAATACCCTCAGACTTCAAGATGAATATAATAATTCCAGTCCCAAAGAAAGCAGGTGTTAACAGGTGTCAAAATTACCGAACTATCAGTTTAATACGTCACGGATGCAAAATACTGACACGAATTCTTTAGAGAAGAATGGAAAAACTGATAGAAGCTGACCTCGGGAACATCAGTTTGGATTCCGTAGAAATGTTGGAGCACGTGAGGCAATACTGACCCTACGACTTATCTTAGAAGATACATTAAGGAAAGGCAAACCTACGTTTATAGCATTTGTAGACTTAGAAAAAGATTTAGACAATGTTAACTCGAATATTTTCTTTCAAATTCTGAAGGTGTCAGGGGTCAAAACAGGCTTCTTACAATTTGTACAGAAACCAGATGGCATTTATAAGAGTCGAGGGACACGAAAGGGAAGTAGTGGTTGGAAAGGGAGCGAGACAGGGTTGTAGCCTATCCCCGATGTTATTCAATCTGTATATTGAGCAAGCAGTAAAGGAAACAAAAGAAAAATTTGGAGTAGGAACTAAAATCCATGGAGAAGAAATGAAAACTTTGAGGTTCACCGATGACATTGTAATTCTGTCAGAGACAGCAGAGGACTTGGAAGAGCAGTTGACTGCAATGGACAGTGTCTTGAAAGGAGGATATAAGATGAACATCAACAAAAGCAAAACGAGGATAATGGAATGTAGTCGAATTAAGTCAGGCGATGCTGAAGGAATTAGATTAGGAAATGAGACACTTAAAGTAGTAAAGGAGTTTTGCTATCTGTGGAGCAAATAACTGATGATGGTCGAAGAAGAGAGGATATAAAACGTAGACTGGCAATGGCAAGGAAAGGGTTACTGAATAAGAGGAATTTGTTAACATCGAGTATAGATTTAAGTGTCAGGAAGTCGTTTCTAAAAGTATTTGTATGGAGTGTAGCCATGTATGAAAGTGAAACATGGACGATAAATTGTTTGCCCAGAAGAGAATAGAAGCTTTCGAAATGTGGTGCTATATAAGAATTGGGGAGATGAGGAATTTGTGGTACAACTTGAGTAGAAGAAAGGATTTGGTAGGACACGTCCTGAGGCATCAAGGGATCACCGATTTAGTATTGGAGGGCAGCGTGGAGGGTAAAAATCGTAGAGGGAGAACAAGAGTTGTATACACTAAGCAGATTCAGAAGGATGTAAGTCGAAGTAGGTACTGGGAGATGAAGAAGCTTGCACAGGATAGAGTAGCATGGAGAGCTGCATCAAACCAGTTTCTGCACTGAAGACCACAACAACAACAAGAAAATTGTGATAATGGTAAAGATCCTTTGAAAATAATTTACTTTCGTGACTGAAACGGAATCGAATCATTTAGTTTTTACCTCTCAGAAAATGTGATTTTACCCCTCAGGCGTTGATTACTCACCACTGATCTAGTGGAGGTACAGGGTTTGGAATAAAGAATGGAAACGGCGTGGTATCTACATCTACATCTACATCCATACTCCGCAAGCCACCTGACGGTGTATGGCGGAGGGTACCTTGAGTACCTCTATCGGTTCTCCCTTCTATTCCAGTATCGTATTGTTCGTGGAAAGAAGGATTGTCGGTATGCCTCTGTGTGGGCTCTAATCTCTCTGATTTTATCCTCATGGTCTCTTCGCGAGATATACGTAGGAGGGAGCAATATACTGCTTGACTCTTCGGTGAAGATATGTTCTAGAAACTTTGACAAAAGCCCGTACCGAGCTACTGAGCGTCTCTCCTGCAGAGTCTTCCACTGGAGTTTATCTATCATCTCCGTAACGCTTTCGCGACTACTAAATGATCCTGTAACGATGCGCGCTGCTCTCCGTTGGATCTTCTCTATATCTTCTATCAACCCTATCTGGTACGGATCCCACACTGCTGAGCAGTATTCAAGCAGTGGGCGAACAAGCGTACTGTAACCTACTTCCTTGGTTTTCGGATTGCATTTCCTTAGGATTCTTCGAATGAATCTCAGTCTGGCATCTGCTTTACCGACGTTCAACATTATATGATCATTCCATTTTCAATCACTCCTAATGCGTACTCCCAGATAATTTATGGTATTAACTGCTTCCAGTTGCTGACCTGCTATTTTGTAGCTAAATGATAAAGGATCTATCTTTCTGTGTATTCGCAGCACATTACACTTGTCTACATTGAGATTGAATTGCCATTCCCTGCACCATGCGTCAATTCGCTGCAGATCCTCCTGCATTTCAGTACAATTTTCCATTGTTACAACCTCTCGATATACCACAGCATCATCTGCAAAAAGCCTCAGTAAACTTCCGATGTCATCCACAAGGTCATTTATGTATATTGTGAATAGCAACGGTCCTATGACACTCCCCTGCGGCACACCTGAAATCACTCTTACTTCAGAAGACTTCTCTCCAGTGAGAATGACATGCTGCGTCCTGTTATCTAGGAACTCCTCAATCCAATCACACAATTGGTCTGATAGTCCATATGTTCTTACTTTGTTCATTAAACGACTGTGGGGAACTGTATCGAATGCCTTGCGGAAGTCAAGAAACACGGCATCTACCTGTGAACCCGTGTCTATGGCCCTCTGAGTCTCGTGGACGAATAGCGCGAGCTGGGTTCCACATGACCGTCTTTTTCGAAACCCATGCTGATTCCTGCAGAGTAGATTTCTAGTCTCCAGAAAAGTCATTATACTCGAACACAATACGTGTTCCAAAATTCTACAACTGATCGACGTAAATGCATTCTTGGACATAAATGCTGATTCTAGCCCAGCCTGCAGGTCGTGCTATTGTATCTGACCGCTAGCGGCGTCTGTGCAGTGTTCTCAATACATTGCAAATGTTAGTCTTGGGCAGTAGAGCGTTCTGTCTGGGTGCGAGTGCGTTATGTCAGAGCTAATTGGACTCGAAAGCGGGTGAACTGTTCGTGCTCATATGGTCGGTGCTTCTGAAACCAGGAGAGGCGAGGTGTTCGATGTTTCGAGGGGTACCGAATCGTAGATTTATACAGGATGCAGGGAATGCGGAAATAGATCATCCGCTAACTCACAACGCGGAGGACAGTGTGTGATGAGTGATCGCATCGGATGGTAACCGAAGAGGATTGCAACGAAAAGTTAGAAGACGACGGCTGCAAATGTTACAGCAGAACTGAATGCCACAATGGCATGGGTTTCGAAAAAGACGATCGTGTGAAACCCAGCTCGCGCTATTCGTCCACGAGACTCAGAGGGCCATAGACACGGGTTCCCAGGTAGATGCCGTGTTTCTTGACTTCCGCAAGGTGTTCGATACAGGTCACCACAGTCGTTTAATGAACAAAGTAAGAGCATATGGACTATCAGACCAATTGTGTGGTTGGATTGAAGAGTTCCTAGATAACAGAACGCAGCGTGTCATTCTCAATGGAGAGAAGTCTTCCGAAATATAAGTGATTTCAGGTGTGCCTCAGGGGAGTGTCGTAGGACCGTTGCTATCCACAATATACATAAATGACCTTGTGGATGACATCGGAAGTTCACTGAGGCTTTTTGCAGATGATGCTGTGGTGTATCGAGAGGTTGTAACAATGGAAAATTGTACTGAAATGCAGGAGGATCTGCAGCGAATTGACGCATGGTGCAGGGAATGGCAATTGAATCTCAATGTAGACAAGTGTAATGTGTTGCGAATACATAGAAAGAAACATCCATTATCATTGAGCTACAATATAGCAGGTCAGCTACTGGAAGCAGTTAATTCCATAAATTACCTGCGAGTACGCATTAGGAGTGATTGAAAATGGAATGATCATATAAAGTTGATCGTCGGTAAAGCAGATGTCATACTGAGATTCATTGGAAGAATCCTAAGGAAATGCAATCTGAAAACAAAGGAAGTAGGTTACAGTACGCTTGTTCGCCCACTGCTTAATACTGCTCAGCTGTGTGGGATCCGCACCAGATAGGGTTGATAGAAGAGATAGAGAAGATCCAACGGAGAGCAGCGCGATTCGATACAGGATCATTTAGTAATCCCGAAAGCGTTACGGAGATGATAGATAAACTCCAGTAGAAGACTCTGCAGGAGAGACGCTCAGCAGCTCGGTACGGGCTTTTGTTGAAGTTTCGAGAACATACCTTCACCGAGGAGTCAAGCAGTATATTTCTCCCTCCTACATATATCTCGCGAAAAGACCATGAGGATAAAATCAGAGAGATTTGAGCCCACACAGAGGCATACCGACAATCCTTCTTTCTACGAACAATACGAGACTGGAATAGAAGGGAGAACCGATAGAGGTACTCAAGGTACCCTCCGCCACACACCGTCAGGTGGCTTGCGGAGTATGGATGTAGATGTAGATGTGGATGAATTGCGAGCGCTGTCAGTGCCACCATGAAGGGATCTCACAAACAAGTCATTGCAGGGCGAGTAGAAATTCCAAAACCACACATCTGTGTTGCGAATACCACAACAGGAAAACGTGGTGCTGTAGCCATGAAATCTGGGCTACGGAGCAGTGGAAGAATGTCGTTTTGTCGGATGATTCTTCACTGTTTCCAGCTCCTAGTCGAGTTTATGTCACAAGAGTGTAACATGGCGCAAGTTCGGTGATAATTTGTGCAGCCATATCGCGGTTTCCATTGCCCCTACCCCTCCATGGCTACGCTGTGAGATGGCATTACTGTGGCATTACTGCCAAGCATTTTGTGACGATTTTAGATGATCAGGTCCATCCCATGGTCTAATGTCCGTACACAAATAGTGTTCCAACATGACACAGCTCCTGACCAACAGAGTCTACATCTACATCTACATTTATAATCCGCAAGCCACCCAACGGTGTGTGGCGGAGGGCGCTTTACGTGCCACTGTCATTACCGCCCTTTCCTGTTCCAGTCGCGTATGGTTCGCGGGAAGAACGACTGTCTGAAAGCCTCCGTGCGCGCTCTAATCTCTCTGATTTTACATTCGTGATCTGCTCGGGAGGTTTAAGTAGGGGGAAGCAATATATTCGATACCTCATCCAGAAACGCACCCTGTCGAAACCTTGACAGCAAGCTACACCGCGATGCAGAGCGCCTCTCTTGCAGAGTCTGCCACTTGAGTTTGCTAAACATCTCCGTAACGCTATCACGCTTACCAAATAACCCTGTGACGAAACGCGCCGCTCTTCTTTGGATCTTCTCTATCTCCTCCATCAACCCGACCTGGTACGGATCCCAAACTGATGAGCAATACTCAAGTATAGGTCGAACGAGTGTTTTGTAAGCCACCTCCTTTGTTGATGGACTAAATTTTCTAAGGACTCTCCCAATGAATGTCAACCTGGTACCCGCCTTACCAACAATTAATTTTATATGATCATTGCACTTCAAATCGTTCCCGACGCATACTCCCAGGTATTTTACAGAAGTAACTGCTACCAGTGTTTGTTCCGCTATCATATAATCATACAATAAAGGATCCTTCTTTCTATGTATTCGCAATACATCACATTTGCCTATGTTAAGGATCAGTTGCCACTCCTTGCACCAAGTGCCTATCCGCTGTAGATCTTCCTGCATTTCGCTACAGTCAACAGATCTCAACGTTATTGAGCATTTGTGGTTTACTTTGGAGAGATAAGCCACCTCCATCACCATTACCTGAACTTTTTTTTGGAATAATGGTACAAGATTCCCTCGAAAACAGTACAGGACCTGTATTTGTTGATTCCAAGACGACTGGAAGGTGTTTAGTGTCTGTACACCCCGTTAGGCATGATATTGTGTTACGTTTTTCGCGTCTCCATATTTTCGCCCAGTCACGGTATTTTGAAGTACAAGGAGGCCTATCTGGTAGCTCCAATCTATCACAAGTTATTGGCCATGGCACTCTGAGATGTTTCCAGGGGAAAAAAATTAAATTCCCTTTACGTCTATGGCCACAAATTTTTTGTCATCAGACTACCGGTTCAGATTTGATTCCTAATGTACTGCAGCCATAGTGGCATCGTCAAATGTTAAAAGCAAAATCAGCACCAGCGTCGTCAAATATATGTAAATAACACCATATGCAAGAGTCATCTGGTCACCAGCACTCTTGCATATGCTGTTATTTATGTGTATTTTACGACACAGGTGCTAATTTTGCATTTAACATTTGATGATGCCACTATGGCTGCAGTACTTTCGGACATGTTTTTATAAAACAAATCTGAAGATGGTCGTTGTAGACCGAAACAAGTAGTCTGATGACAAAAAATTTGCTAGGAAATTTATTCTCTATTCGGGTCACTGTTTTATTCGCAACCACATCGCCGCTTGTGAAAAAATAAATTATACAATTCTGACACTTTCAGCGTTTCCCATTTCCACTCATCATTTGTTTTTGCCCTTTCTTCTTAGTTCCGTGGTACAGTAACACGGAGATTTCAAGGTGTACCAGAGCTTCAAAAGTGCAAGCTACTTGCAAACAGAACAAAAAATTTAACTCTTAGTTTAATTTTTGTAGGCTCACATGTTATTTAATACTTCACTAGTTACAACAGTGAACTGTCATATAGTCCAGCAGGGAAATATAGCTGTTCTTCGAACGAGCGTTAGGTAATTCAGAAGTACGAGTACTTGGACAATGTTTTCCCCTAATGCAATCGATGGTAGCTTCCTTTACATATGGATAAACTTACGATAATACCGGTGACATCTCGAGTGAAAGTGACTTAGTCAGTAAATATTAGAAACACGGTTGCTCGGTTATTTGCAGATACATCTATATGCATACTCCGCAAGCCACCTGACGGTGTGTGGCGGAGGGTACCTTGAGTACCTCAATCGGTTCTCCCTTCTATTCCAGTCTCGTATTGTTCGTGGGAAGGATTGTCGGTATGCCTCTGTGTGGGCTCTAATCTCTCTGACTTTTTCCTCATGGTCTCTTCGCGAGATATACGTAGGAGGGAGCAATATACTGCTTGACTCCTCGGTGAAGGTATGTTCTCGAAACTTCAACAAAAGCCCGCACAGAGCGTCTCTCCTGCAGGGTCTTCCACTGGAGTTTATCTATCATCTCCGTAACGCTTTCGCGATTACTAAATGATCCTGTAACGAAGCGCGCTGCTCTCCGTTGGATCTACTCTATCTCTTCTATCAACCCTACCTGGTACGGATCCCACACTGCTGAGCAGTATTCAAGCAGTGGGCGAACAAGCGTACTGTAACCTACTTCCCTTGATTTCGGATTGCATTTCCTTAGGATTCTTCCAATGAATCTGAGTCTGGCATCTGCTTTACCTACGATCAACGTTATATGATCATTCCATTTTAAATCACTCCTAGTGCGTACTCCCAGATAATTTATGGAATTAACTGCTTCCAATTGCTGACCTGCTATCAGTCAACGAGAAAATTCCGCTCGTTTACCTTCCTCTCCTTCTCGAATGTGTTGAACCCACGGTGAATTGTAAGGATAGAGTAAGTGCATACATAATGTTCGTAATGTTACTGCACGTGGATGTGCTTGATGAAGGACTCCATTCTACCAACTGAATAGATTCTCTTACTGCGTGCACACTTTCAGACTATACACGACTGCTGAGTGCTACACCAGTCTCCCGCAGTTTACGTAAAACAGTAGTAAACACTCTTGCATCATGTACGCTGCGGTTAGAAAACCGTCTACCGCATTCTCTACAAGCAGCAGAGGCTTTCCGTAAGATAACCCGTACACAAATACCATACCGACATTTGATTTTATCCATACTGGATGAGAGGTCGTGGTTGTGAATGTCAATGTTAAAAAATATATCGGCTCAACCACTTGTTTATAGTGTAAAACACTAAGATTGACGCGTTTCGGAAGTCATGCTTCCATCATCAGAATAATAAAAAGTAAAAGAACCTGTTAAAACTCGCCAAAATGGAACATGCACCAGGGACAATAAAATTTATAATAAAATTAAAACATCGCGGCTACTTCCCTTGTTGTAGCCGTGTCTTCCAAGGTGCATCTCCACATAGTCGTCAAAATATAAAAAACTCTAAAATGGTGTCGCCTATGGTGTTCAACATCTAACCGCATGGCTCTCTCCTCTATCGTCGTAAACCGCCCGTGCGTCTTCGTTGATATCACAAAAAAATGGTTCAAATGGCTCTGAGCACTATGGGACTCAACTGCTGAGGTCATTAGTGCCCTAGAACTTAGAACTAGTTAAACCTAACTAACCTAAGGACATCACACACATCCATGCCCGAGGCAGGATTCGAACCTGCGACCGTAGCGGTCTCGCGGTTCCAGACTGCAGCGCCAGAACCGCGCGGCCACTTCGGCCGGCGTTGATATCATACATCACGTAGCCAAACACGACACTGAAACGCGAGTGATCTCACGCGCAAGTAAACAAGGAAGTCACAGAGATGTCTATACAAATAGATAACGTATACATGTTCTAAGGACCTCATGAAATGATGGTATCCTGCCAATTGCTAAAAATGTAGTTGCTAAAAGAAACCAGTGAAATGTCTGAAAAAGTTATTTGTATCACCAGTTAGCTGTTCATTCAGTGTGTTCTGATTATCAACGCTATGTATCGTAATTTCCAGCTGTTCTAGTAGATCCAGCCTTTTGCCTTTGTCCTGTCTATGTAAAATAACGAGATCCTGATCTATTCCCAACATGGGGTGTCCCGTTTCCCAAATATGCGTAGCTACAGCTGACTTTTCGAAATTATTAAGCCGGAAAACACCGCTATGTTCTTTGTAACGTACTTTAAAGGACCTATCAGTTTGGCCTATATAGCTTGCCTTGCATGTGTTACACTGAATTGTATAGACCCCAGCTCTCTCTTGGAAGACACGGCTGCAACAAGACAAGTAGCCACGATGTTTTAATTTTATTATCAATTTTATTGTGTCTGGTGCATGTTCCATTTTAGCGAGTTTTAACAGATTCTTTTACTTTTTTTATTATTCTGATGATGGAAGCTCGACTTCCGAAATTTGTCAATCTTAGTGTTTTACACTATAAACAAGTGGTTGAGTCGATATATTTTTTTAACATTACCATACCGACATACTCAGCACTTCTATGATGGCGTGCTGAAAATTAATGTCTCCGAATATTTTAAGTGGACACCCTTGAGCCGCCCTGCGACTCGCGTTGGTGCTGTTTGTAGGTTCCCGTCCTCTGTTGCAGGCCAGACCGTATCGTTTAGCTGACAGAGTTCTGGTTGTTTGTCTTCTTCTCGTGTTGACTGGCGCCGCTCGGTTTCGCAAGTATTTTCTGGCCGCTAGTGGCAGCAGCGGCGATTATCGATATGTAGTAACTGTTGCCCTATCTTTGGGGCGACGTCGTGGTTCTTCCGGGTCATGTGAGAGGGCCAGTTTGGTTGGGGGCTCAGGAGGAGCCAGATCCGCACAGTGCGTGAAAATGCCAGGACCGCTGGCGGCGCGCATGGACTGCCGGATCAGAGGGTTGTGGTCACGAGGGTGCACGACCTCGTCGTAAAGCAGATCCTTCAGGCTTTAAGATGAGTGCATTTCAATCCAAATAGAGAAACCTCCACCATTGTGATATCTCGCGATTCTCCAGTGACTTGAGTTCGTGTTGCTGCTCGTAGTGTCGCCGAGGCGAAGAGCAGCGAGTGGAGTGCTTGGGGAAGGCGGATCTGTTCAGCGTTTTTTGTGTACATAGTTCCGCGTAGTCAGCGCGTACACAACTTTCCCACTAGAGCGCGCCCCGCTAAGCACAACAGCGCAGGCGCAGCGCTCGTCCGTCTCCGCACTACGAGATGGCGCTGCCTTAGAGACGGACAAAATTCTGCTTCCGACGATCCGCATATTAATATGTAACGCAGCCAATGAGATTGCTGCTAACGTAGAACCTTTTCTCCTCACAGATCACACTCGCGCAGTGATACCTGAATGCACGAGGTATTATAACGAGTGTACAGACCTCCGATCAGTCAGTCTGCATTTGTCTGCACCAGTCTGTAACAGTCTACATTAGTCAGTACCAGTCTATAGTCAAGTTTCAGTCTGCGCCTAATAAGATTATCATATTCCTGTACATAGCCATGAAGATAAATGAATAGACACTTTTGTAAAGTATCAGAGATATGTGAGAATAAGATTAACGTACCAATACCAAGGGAACTTCAGATTGTAAATTGTAAATAGCATCCAGAACCAAGTTAAGTAATTTTATGCTTGTTATTATTTTAATAAATGTGTGTGAAAATTAATCAACTTCTGTTTAAAGTTGGTCACCGCCAATCCGCTACTCTAAGCGTGCAAGTGGCATTTCTATCGTCTGACCTAATGGCAGAAGATAAACACGCCACAATAAGACCACGAGACATATTGCTGACATTCGCCTACTTCGTTAGAGCGACAAGTCAAATAATCTGATGGTGTGTGTACCGAAGGTCTTACAGTACGCACACCACAGCTTTCCTCCACTTATTATTACTATTTATTCCGTTCAGTTTGTTACTCTTTATTAAGTTCAACCAGCGGTTATTTTCCTGCCTCGTGGCCCCAGTTATCTGCCCTGGGGGTTAGTGTATGTAACGCCAGTGTACGTTTCCTCGCCTTGCCGCTGCTGCCCGGTGAGGCGTGTAGTTTTGACAGCTTTCTCGATTGTAGGTTGGTTGGCGATTCTTCTACTCTGGTGATAGTGATTCCTTTCTCATTCCAGGCGCTCTAAGCGGAGCCCAGACTGCCGGTTCCGGCTTTGGCGTATTTTTACATCTCTGCATTTGGTTTATTGGACGTCAGGTAAACTCAGCAAGATTATCATTAGTCATTCGTTAGACTGCCACTAGTCTGAGTTACCATCTTGTGACGTGAATGCAACTCTTGGCTGCCTATCTCATCGCTCGTGAAAGTGTTTTTTGCCAGACCTACTCAGAGGCCGATTCCTGGTGCAGCATCTGTAACTGGCCCTAGTGTTACATTATTGTATTTGCTGTTTTATTTTATGTTTCTAAATTTTTTATAATTGCCATTCTTGGTTTTATAGCAGGTTTAAATGATTATGTTGCCGAGTTTACCATCATTTTGTCTCACCTGTTTGGTGATCAGCAGCTAGTCCTTTTAAATTAAACTTTGCTGTTGTATTTGCTATTTTACTGTGTGTCTTTTTTAATTTTTTGTATAATTGCCGTTCTTGGCGTCACTGCAGGTTTAAATGTTTGTGCTACCAAGTTTATCATCATTTTGTCTCATCCGTTTGGTGATCAGTTGCCTGTCTTTTTAAATTAACCTTTGCTATTCCATTGCTGTTTTACAGTATGTTTGTTAAATTTTTTATAATTGCCGCTCTTTGCGTAAAGGTCTTCAGCCGTGACTGTTGTTTACTTGCCTTAAAATTCTAATTGGGATCATATTGGCTTGTTTTTAAAACGTTCTTTGCTGTGTCTGTATTTTATGCTCATTTGGTAAATTGTAACGCACTGAAAACACTATTAATTACACAGTTGTTTATTCCTTCATTAATAAGGTGTGATATCTTGATTTATTGCTGAGTCTGGAATTGCCGTGTTAAAATAAATATGTGTAATTGCAAAAGGGAACCAATAATAACTGATTACGGCCCCGTCCACACTCGTAATCGAATCCTGCCTTTCTTGACTACCAGGTTTCAACCCGTAAGCCTTTTTCATCCTTTTTGACTTTTTTTGAAGGAGCTACAATATCACCTCGGCTTCTACCGCTTCGTTGCGAAGGTGTTCCTTAAGTTTTGGGAACAGAAGAAAATCGGCTGGTGCCAAGTCGAGTCGGAACCATAAAAAGGATGATCGATGACAGCGAACCCAAGGCGTTGAATTGTTTCAGATGTCGCGGCGCTCGTGTGTGATCTGGATTTGTCATCGTAGACTGTTTTCATTCTTCTATGGATTGCAATAGGAGTCATGTTTCATGCGCTTAAAAACCCCATTAGAGCACACTGTTTCTCGCGCACTGACACAGTTACGTTACAATTGGTTGAATATTTCTGGTTTCTCAACTGCATATTTTTCAGGACTCTGTATCTCAGAATGAACAAAAATGGACTTGTACAACTATTGAAATAAGACCTTCATGTAATATCTCAACCGATATTGATAAAAGAATAAAAACCTGGAGGAATTACTTTTCAGTAGCGCGTCTTCGCAAACACGTGCAGTCCACACTTTCTGATTATGCACTGGTCAATAAATCATAATTATAGTTGAAAAATTCAGTTACGTGAAATCAAGAACAACATCACAACAAGAAATTTAAAAAAGGAAACAGAATCAATAAAGAAAACACTAAGACAGGAGAGACCTATATAAGAGGTGAATCACCTAAAATTTGCAACGCATATACTGCGAAAATGGAAAGTGCTATCGAAGTGCGGTTTTCACGGAATGGATTGTTATTCAGGGGCTCGTATTGTTAGCCACTCAACACATTATAATAATACTTATAAAGTTTATTTTTGTGCAAACAAATGGAACAGTGGCTGCCGACATCAACATTCTAAGGGAGAGAGACAGTGGTGTTTGTTGCAGGAATCTAGAGTGAGAGTCGCTTACGAGATATCGTATTTAGAGAAGTTCCCGCACCGACACTTGTACAATACCTTGTAACCTCTCAACAGTTTGATTATTTCCGTAACCTCGCAATAAAATGTGACTAATTTCCCAATGAAAATGTGACTCATATACAACCTTTCAATAATTAACTATGAATCTAAACTGGTAAATCTGGACGTCAGCAATGCTGCGTCGTGGCCCTGAAAAGTCGTTCTGAAGAAACTGAAAATTCTTCCCTCAATTATGTCGCCGGATAACGCGTATATATCTGCTCCTATAAGAAATTTTTCTGGCACAGCCCAGTGCAATGCTGACCACTAGAATTGTTATGTATAAAAAGAAACAACTGATTTTTATTTACGATAACAGGGATGACCATGGATAGGAGAAATTAGGAAAATCTTTAAATTCAGATGAATGATTGTCAAAAGTTATTTTTATAAGAAAGATTATTATTAAAAGTTTTTTTAAACATTTACATGGGACTTGATATAACAATAGTACAAAATCTGTTGTTACAAATTACTCGTACATATGCGCATGGCTGCTTTCACCTTACACTGCATCGCTCAGGAACCGCCATCGCTCTCTACGACCGGCCCAACCGCCCGACTGCGAGCTACTACTACTACTTCTGCCGACACTGCTCTCTGGTCTGCGGTTCTATTGTAGCTTACATGTCGCAGGCAGTGCGTGAGCAATCCATCGAAGTTACATCTGCTCGAGTGCGCTAGCAATAAATTCCTTATTCATGGACCTGTTACAACCTGTGGTATCACACAGTAAAGAGCAACAGAAGTGCATACACTAATGTGGATTCTGACCAGTAATGAGACAATTGACCATCCCAGGTTGTGTTCAAAATGACCACCAGCGGCGGCTAGACACGTCTGTAGTTAGGTATGGAACGACTGCTGCATACGTGCTAGCATTTCAGCTGAGATGTCCGAGCAGGCTGCAGTAATACGTCGTTGAATTTCATCGGGCGTAGTTAGTATGTCCTTGTAGGCAGCGTCTTTCAGCTTTCCCACAGAAAAAAATTCTACAGGCACCAAATTCAGGGAATGGATCGGTCAAAGTACAGATTCTCTGCGATCAATCCAACGATTTGGAAACAATTCGCGAAGACAGGCTATAGTACTTCATGCTCTATGGGCTGGACAACCATCATGCTGGTATCACATGTTCCTCATAGCCTGTAGAGGAAAGTCCCTGGAAGATGGTCTGTCAGGAGGCTGCGATACAGGCCCGCGTTGTGTATTAAAAATGGGCCTTTGAGCTGCTGGTTCAATTTTTCCACACCACACGTTTACACTCTGTGTATGTTGACATTCCACCTGACTAAGCCAACGGGGATGCCAACAAATCAACAGTGCGTGTTTCGGCGGTTTACCTGGCCATGATTAGTAAATGTGACTTCTTAACTAAACAACATTCATGACACATCTGGAGTATCCTGTCGTAATATCCCTGTACAGAAATTAACGCGATTCTCATAATCGTTTCCATTCAGCTCTTGATACAGAGCAATGTGATAGGGATGGAACCTTTGTAGAGATGGGGGATCCGCTCTTGAACTAATTCATAGAGTTGAATCTTTCAAAGGAGTGAACAATCAGTGATTCAGAAAAAAAGAACGGTAGCTCCAAACGTTTCCCACGGCAGAGAGAGAGAGAGAGAGAGAGAGAGAGAGAGAGAGAGAGACGGAGCATATCAGCAGCGCCTCTGCTGGTCAGAGCACAGTGCACGGCACACAACACAGCCAGCGCCAGCCTCTGCCCTGCTTTTACCTTGGCTGCCTGCATTGTGCAGTGCCCCATTGGATTTTGTGTTTCACATATGCCGCGCCATCTCTGTGCGTCGTCTGCCGCGTGCAGTGTCTGGCGCAGCTTAACTTCGCATCGCACTCTGTCGGCGATCGTTTCAGTCGCACGTCCTGCCCTCTGGGCAGTTGATGCGAGCAACAGGACAGAGAGCCACCTAGCGGATAACATAGGAACTACTTGCAACAACCTGCTCGCAAGGGAACGGACGATTTGTCTCGGAGCGGGTGAGTTCACCGCTCCCCCCACCCTCGGAACTCGCCCGCTCAACGCTCACCCCACCGTCTCGACTCTAGCCAGAGTGTTGAGCAAAGCGACTCAGGTGTCACTCTGGTCTCTGCGGTCTCAGCTCACGCAGTAATATAGCTCGCGGCTCGACCTACTCGACTCAGCGCCTCTGCATCGGAGTCCGTCTCTACTGGATATTGTTCTTCGTAGTAATACCGCTATGTATATTACATTATTATGTTATGTATACATCAATTGTTTTTATTTTATTTTTATTTGTTTAAACTGATTAGATTAGGTTCCTGATGACTCCTCTTACTATAGGATTTTTATTATGGACACTCGAATTTACGCTTTAATTACGAGCGAACCGATAAACGTATTATGGACACTCGAATTTACGCTTTAATTACGAGCGAACCGATAAACGTATCGCAAAATGTGATACACCAATATTTTCCTTGTTTTATTCTGCGTAAGGCTATATGCAGCACTTTTGTTTTACAGTCAAATTTATATATTTTTTTCTTATTCTGGTATGGATTTTGCGATTTTAGGCGTCTTCGGATGGAAACGTTCACTTTAAAAATATATGGCTTGCGATGTATTTGTATGAGGTTAATGAAATTTTAATACATTATAGCCAAATATATTGTTAATGTAAATCTCAAGTTACAACATTTTCCGATCACCCAAAAAACCACGATAGTGCAAAATAAATCAATAATCAAAAACTTTGTCATATCGTGGAAATTTCAATAAACAATACAAAATTCTTACTCATTATCTGTGTTACTTCAAAATAGGATCAAATAAGATCAAAATACAGGTATAGTACTGGAATAAACCAAGTTTAAAGGGCAATGTGCCTTCCATTTATTTTCTATTGTAAATGAGTGGTGAGTCATGAAAAAGAGCTAATTCATTTCAGGGAGTGAACAGTTCTGATCCAATCTCTGAAAAGAACAGTTTTGCCCATCTCTAAACCTTTGTCGATGGGGAATTCGGGGGACACCTGCGTGGCTTGTACCACTTCCGCGTGCGATTGTGCGGCAGCTAATGTGCGGATCAACTGCAACAGCAGCATCAACGTTAATATGATCCTCTTCTGTCGTCACTTGTTTCCTTCTGTTACGTTGCCTACGTGTTACACTAGCACTTTCACGTAACTGGGTGAAGACGATGATAATTAATTTCCGAGATGGTTGACGTACCGAATACAACTCACAAGAATAAAGTGCATTATTCCTGCACTCTCCGTACCCCATGACATGTAGGCTTTTTGCGCATTGGTAAATCCCATCGTCCATTCACTACCCACTGCTTGGACTGCCACACACTAACTAACTAGCAAGTTACAGTGCACCCAAGGAACACACATCCACACTGTAAGTAAAAAACAACATCGTACCTGGCAACTACGCAGCTTGAATGGCACAAACAAGTGTCGGTGGGGAAATTTTTCAAAATACGATATCTCGTAAACGAGTCGCACTATAATCTCGCAGCAAACACCACTGACTTTCTAATTTACCCCTCTTTCACTCTTTTGCTGTCAATAGGTGTTGTTCCATTTTAAAAAGTGTATATTTGCACAAAAGTACACCTTCTAAGTATTATTACAGTCTGTTTGTTGGCTCACAAAATGGTTCAAATGGCTCTGAGCACTATGGGACTTAACTTCTGAGGTCATCAGTTCCCTAGAACTTAGAACTACTTAAACCTAACTAACCTAAGGACATCACACACATTCATGCCCGAGGCAGGATTCGAACCTGCGACCGTAGCGGTCGCGCGGTTCCAGACCGTAGCGCCTAGAACGGCTCGGCCACCCCGGCCGGCTGTTGGCTCACAATACGAGCCCAAGACTATCACTCCATTCTGTGAAAACCTTAAATCAATAGCACTATCCATTTCATCAATATTTTCGGTGTCTTGTAATGTGACTTGTTCCAATTCATAGCGATAAAATAATCGTGAAAATGATCTACGGAACATGATATAACTAAACTATACTGAACCCCCTCCATAACATACAGTCCACGTGACAGATAACCATACTGTTGTTACGTTCGGGTACTCTCGCCGCTGTGGTAGAGGAACGGCACGTGGCACATCACAGGTGCACGCAGTTGTTATGGCCTTCGTTGTTGGCGGGTTGCTCTAATTGTCACAGTATCGTACGGCTAGCGCCTACGATTCGGCTACCCTTCAGACAGCTGTTTGTCAGACGTGGTCTGCATTCCTCGCTCGCTCGCTACACGGACCGCGGTAATCACATGGAAACAAGTTCCTCTGGCGTGGAACCACAATCGGTCGAATACTACGCTTCAGCGATTTGGTTGGGTATATGCTGTAGCATACTATATACAGCCTGAATTTTGCACTGTGTGATTTTCAGATACGAGGGCTATTCGGAAAGTAAGGAATGATAGGTCGCGAAATGGAAACCGCAGTGAAAATCACAACTGTTTTATTTGCAACGGTTAGCTACACCTTCCAGCTACTTCTCTGCACAGTCGCCGCTCAGACTTAGACATCTGTCGTAACGCTGTACCAACTTTTCAATTTCCTCGTTATAGAAGACAGCCGGCAGTGCTTTTCGACAATTTTCTACTCTGGACTGCAGCTCGTCGTCTGTGTCAAAATATTGTCTTCGTAGCCAGCGGTTCGTCTGAGCAGAGATGAACCTCAGGGGTAGCCAATTACGGGCTGTATTGTGGGTAATCAAACACTTCCCATCGAAAACGCTGCAGGAGCATCTTCATTGCCTCTGCAGAGTGCCGCCGAGAATTGTCGTGTAGAACGAACCGCATGACAGTTATGTTATGTGTATTGCATAACTTCAGGCGAAATCGTTCACCAGGCCCTCATACTTGGTGGGAGACGCTAATTTCTAGCCATCTTTACGTTCTCACTGCGAGCTCAGAACTGAAAAGATCGACGTGATGTGATCGACGGGCGTACTAGACACAGTGCCCAACGCATCTGTCCAAAGCTTCATCAGATTTTCGCTGTATTTTCCATTTCGCGACCGGTCGTTCCTTACTTTCCGAATAACCCTCGTTTATGGCGACCTAGTGAAAGACATGCGTGGAATCGTTTTCAGGCGGCCGAGCAAATGCAAGAGCGGGTGCGATTGTGGATCCGTCAGTGACCGATCGTGTTCTACGAAACAGGAATTGATTGTTTCGCCTTCCAGTAAGATAAATATCTTAGCCCATGTGGTTACTATTTTTGGATGGGGGTGTTCGTTTTTCATTTGACTGACCCTCATAGACCGCACACGGCCTTACTCTGACATGTTAATGTTTGAAACCAACATCTGAGTCACGTGATGGAGGGCAAGAAACCCACACGGCACACCAGCGACGAGGCTGTGCTTGTTTTGGTTGCATATCAAGTACCACAGGGCTGTGACCGTCGGTAGAGGCTTACGTGAATTTCAGGGATTTGGGTTGTGTGCGTGTTTTCTTTATGTAAGCTCGTGTTTTGTGTCTTATGTATATGTTATTGGTCGCTAAACAGGCGTGTAAGGGTTAATTTTGGGCGTTTGTGAGAAGCTTCTGGTGGTGCCTTTCCTAAATTTTGTAAGAGAAAGTGGGGCAAAGTTTGTATTGATTCTTAAAACACAGTGGATTTGTCTTAAATAAGTGTGTAAATGGTGGGTTGGCTCAGGAAGACTCTTATTTGTGTGTTGGGGACGTATCTGTCAACGCCTGAGATGACACGGGAAACTTTATTCTGGAGACGTTGCAGTCGGGATAGAGATGTGTCTGACGCCACAGACGACACCTCCGAGCCGTACAGGATGACTGGTAGTATTAACTGGCGTCAGAGGAGGAGTTTGCTCTGGGTAGGTATTCCGTCGCCTTTCAACAACGGATATAACCTACACAAGAGGGCGCGGCCTTTGTTTGCTGCGGTGGTGAACTGCCTGTTCCATGTTAGGCGTTCATCTATTTCGAGGCCCAGGTAAATAACATAATTTCTCCAAGCTAACTCTCTGCTGTCAATGGTGAGTTGACGATCAGGGGGTGAAGTAGATCGCTTGGCACATGGTAGGATCGATCATTATTTTCCAGTAGTTGTACCACTGCGTTATCAGAGGTTGTCAGAGGTGGCGGTGTATAAGCAGAAGGCTGCGACTGCTTCTGTATATGGCGGTGTCATCCGCATAGATAGCAATCTGTACGCTAATCTGCCAAGGGATGTCATTCGCAAATATGGTATAAAGTACAGGACCAAAAACCGAACCTTGCAGTACTCCTGCCGCAATCCGTAATGTCTGGTTGAACTTGTCTCCATTCCTTACCAAGAATTGACGTCCTGTACGGAAGGAGACTATGATCCAAGTTATATGAACTGGGCACCCTATCTGATCTACACTCCTGGAAATTGAAATAAGAACACCGTGAATTCATTGTCCCGGGAAGGGGAAACTTTATTGACACATTCCTGGAGTCAGATACATCACATGATCACACTGACAGAACCACAGGCACATAGACACAGGCAACAGAGCATGCACAATGTCGGCACTAGTACAGTGTATATCCACCTTTCGCAGCAATGCAGGCTGCTATTCTCCCATGGAGACGATCGTAGAGATGCTGGATGTAGTCCTGTGGAACGGCTTGCCATGCCATTTCCACCTGGAGCCTCAGTTGGACCAGCGTTCGTGCTGGACGTGCAGACCGCGTGAGACGACGCTTCATCCAGTCCCAAACATGCTCAATGGGGGACAGATCCGGAGATCTTGCTGGCCAGGGTAGTTGACTTACACCTTCTAGAGCACGTTGGGTAGCACGGGATACATGCGGACGTGCATTGTCCTGTTGGAACAGCAATTTCCCTTGCCAGTCTAGGAATGGTAGAACGATGGGTTCGATGACGGTTTGGATGTACCGTGCACTATTCAGTGTCCCCTCGACGATCACCAGTGGTGTACGGCCAGTGTAGGAGATCGCTCCCCACACCATGATGCCGGGTGTTGGCCCTGTGTGCCTCGGTCGTATGCAGTCCTGATTGTGGCGCTCACCTGTACGGCGCCAAACACGCATACGACCATCATTGGCACCAAGGCAGAAGCGACTCTCATCGCTGAAGACGACACGTCTCCATTCGTCCCTCCATTCACGCCTGTCGCGACACCACTGGAGGCGGGCTGCACGATGTTGGGGCGTGAGCGGAAGACGGCCTAACGGTGTGCGGGACCGTAGCCCAGCTTCATGGAGACGGTTGCGAATGGTCCTCGCCGATACCCCAGGAGCAACAGTGTCCCTAATTTGCTGGGAAGTGGCGGTGCGGTCCCCTACGGCACTGCGTAGGATCCTACGGCCTTGGCGTGCATCCGTGCGTCGCTGCGGTCCGGTCCCAGGTCGACGGGCACGTGCACCTTCCGCCGACCACTGGCGACAACATCGATGTACTGTGGAGACCTCACGCCCCACGTGTTGAGCAATTCGGCGGTACGTCCACCCGGCCTCCCGCATGCCCACTATACGCCCTCGCTCAAAGTCCGTCAACTGCACATACGGTTCACGTCCACGCTGTCGCGGCATGCTACCAGTGTTAAAGACTGCGATGGAGCTCCGTATGCCACGGCAAACTGGCTGACACTGACGGCGGCGGTGCACAAATGCTGCGCAGCTAGCGCCATTCGACGGCCAACACCGCGGTTCCTGGTGTGTCCGCTGTGCCGTGCTGTGATCATTGCTTGTACAGCCCTCTCGCAGTGTCCGGAGCAAGTATGGTGGGTCTGACACACCGGTGTCAATGTGTTCTTTTTTCCATTTCCAGGAGTGTAGTTTGTAGATTAGGTCATCGTGCCAGACGCGGTCCAATGCTTTTTCTATGTCCAGGAACACTGCTCCTACTACTTCTCTCCTTGCCTGGCAGCATAAAGGTGCTCTACCAAGCGAAGGGATTGTAGGATAGTGGAACGCTCAGTGCGGAATCCAAACTGTTCAGGCAAAAGGACACTGTTTTCAGTCAGGGACTGATGGAGGGGTCAAAGGATTATTAATTCAGGGTTTTACTCAGGCTATTTAGGAGAAAAATGGGACTGTAACTTTCGGGAAGGGGCAGGTTTTTATTGGATTTGGGGAGGGTGATGACCTTTGGAGTTTTCCAAGCTAAGGGGAAGTACGTGAGTCGGCACACCAACCCTGTCGAGGATCCACCAGGCGCACTCGATCTGTGCCTGACTCACCTCCCCTTCCACGAAGTGGAGCTTCAACACTCCTGGCCATTCGAGCGGGAATTAACCGCTTCTCTACTGGCAACACAATACTCCCTGCGTCCTTCTATAGCAGTGGGTCCGTCTCTTGTGACATCTGGTAGTCAACTGCATATTACCTAGGGGTGTCCGGATACTTTTGATCAGATAGAGTTTTTACTACATATATATAAATGATCCTTCAGACAGTGTGGGCAGCAGTCTGCAGTTGTTTCCTAATGACGGTGTGGTGTTTGGGCAGGTGTCGAAGGTGAGTGACAGGAGGAGCATACAAGATGACTAAGACAAAATGAATGGCAACTTGCTAGAAATGTAGAAAAATTTATGTTAATGCAGATAAGGTAGGAAAAACAAACCCACAACGCTCGAATACGCTCTGATATTGAGAAGGCTATTTACACTTACAGTGAAAATGTCCTTAATTCATTAGACAACAAATTAGAAGCAACTGGCATATTCTGTGACCTGTCAAAGGCTTTTGACTGTGTGAACCACAGCATTCTTTTAAGCAAATTAAAATATTATGGTATCACTGCTGCAAAGTGGTTTCAGTCATATCTTACTTACAGAAAACAAAGCGTGTCATTAAGTAACACTTCAGCGGTAGGCAATCAGACATCATCTGACAGGAAGAAATTAGATGTGGTGTTCATCAAGGTTCCATACTCGGTCCACTAGTTTTTCTTGTGTATATTAATGACCTGTCATCTGTTACATTACCAGATGCGAAGGTAGTCCCATTTGCAGATGATACGAACATTGCAATAAATAGTAAATGAAATATAAATTTAGAAAGGGCAGCTAATCACATTTTTACTGAAATTAATAAGTGGTTCATAGCCATTACCTGTCATTAAACGCTATATGCAGCTCAGAAGTTCCAAGAGATTTCCATGTGCTGTGTGGTGTATAAAATATGATGACATGGAAATAGGAGAAGTTGAGAGTGTAAAATACTTGGGATTACAACTTGATAACAAATTCAGTTTGGAGCGACATACTAACGAACTGCTAAAGCGCCTACACAAGTCTGTGTTTGCATTGCGAATGATGTCAGACACAGGATATATAAATATAAAAAACTGACATATTTTGCTTATTTCCACTCCATTACGTCATATGGTATCATATTTTGAGGTAACTCCACAAACCGAGAAAAAATTTTTAGAGTACAGAAGCAAACATAATAAGAGTTCAAAATGGTTCAAATGGCTCTGAGCACTATAGGACTTAATTGCTGAGGTCATCAGTCCCCTAGAACTTAGAACTACTTAAACCTAACTAACCTAAGGACATTACACACATCCATGCCTGAGGCAGGATTCGAACTTGCGACTGTAGCGGTCGCGCGGTTCCAGACTGTAGCGCCTAGAACCGCTCGGCCACTTCGGCCGGCATAATAAGAGTAATGTGTAGTTTAAATCTAGTAACATCATGTCGAAACCTATTCAAATAATTGGGTATACTAACCACAGCTTTTCAATACATTTATTCCTTATTGAATTTTGTTGTAAATAATAGATCTTTTTTCCAACTAACTGCTTAGTATACAGTATCAATACTAGGAATAAGAACAACGTACATAAAGATTTAAAATCACTTACTGTTGTCCAGAAAGGAGCCCAGTATTCAGCAACGCATATTTTCAATTAGTTACCAGCTACCATTAAGAATTTAGTTTCAGACAAGGCACAATTTAAACATAATTTAAAAGAATTTTTGGTGGCCAACTCCTTCTCTTCCATCCATGAATTTCTCAACAAGTGCAGTAGATCATTTTAATGAAAATTTATTATACTTTAATTTTTTATAATACTTGGTTGTAACTGCCAAGTAAGTACCTACTGTGTGAATGATGGATGTATGGAAAGCAGATCTAAGTCTTAAGTCTGTAAACAGTGGAAGTTCAATTTTAAATCTTGTACATAATTTGACTGTTCTTAACCGAGTATCATTGAAATGGATAATTTACTTTAATTTTTACCAATACTTGGTTGTAATAGCCAAGTAACTAGCTACTGTGCGAATGATGGATTTAATGAAAGCAGATGTAAGTATTAAACCTGTAAATATTAGAAGTTTAATTGTAACTCATGTACATAATTTTAGTGTTCATTGACTGAGGATCATTAAAATTTATTAAACTCAAGTTTTTCTAATTGCATTTTCGTAATGTGTTTATCTGACATGTTTCACACCCAGGAGGATCCCCTCTTTTGTGGGTCTATGGAATGAACAATTAATCTAATCTAATCTAATAAGTAGTGTACTGCTTGATGCAGTCACGTCGTTTAAATATATGAGCGTAACACTGCAAAGTGATATGAAATAGATGGAGCACGTCAGGATTGTTGTATGGATGGCGACTGGTCAACTTCAGTTTATTAGAAGAATTTTGGGGAAGTGTTCTTAATCTGTAAAGCAGACAGCATTAGGGCGCTAGTGCAACCTATTCTTGAGTACTGCTCGACAGTTTGGGGACCGCCCCAAGTCAAATTAAAGGAATACATCGAAGCAACTCAGAGACGAGCTGCTAGGTTTCCTACCAGTAGGTTCGAACAACACGCGAGTATTACGGAGGTGCTTCGGGGACTGAAATGGAAATTCGTGGAGGACAGGCGACGTTCTTTTCGAAGAACACTACTGAGAAAATTTAGAGAACCGCCGTTTAAAGCTGACCGTGTAACACCTTCACAGCAGACAGAAGAATGAATGTCCGAAACATCGTCTGCCACAGTTTGTACACAGGGACGCACAGTGCCTCCAACTTCTGGCACCTGAATTGGAGCCACAGTGCTTGCTTTGCTTCTCGTAGATGTTGCCGCAATTGGATTCTTCTCTGTGAGTCGCGAGCTCTAACGTTCGTGTCATAAGCAGTGCACAATAATGTGACAAGTGGGTACGTTTAAATGTTAATCATAATATTAATCGTAAGATGTTTGGATGCCAACTAATTTCGTTTTACTTCACCAACAGCAAAATTATTAAAATGATTTCTACAGACAGTCTATCGTTAATACACTCCTGGAAATTGAAATAAGAACACCGTGAATTCATTGTCCCGGGAAGGGGAAACTTTATTGACACATTCCTGGGTCAGATACATCACATGATCACACTGACAGAACCACAGGCACATAGACACAGGCAACAGAGCATGCACAATGTCGGCACTAGTACAGTGTATATCCACCTTTCGCAGCAATGCAGGCTGCTATTCTCCCATGGAGACGATCGTAGAGATGCTGGATGTAGTCCTGTGGAACGGGTTGCCATGCCATTTCCACCTGGCGCCTCAGTTGGACCAGCGTTCGTGCTGGACGTGCAGACCGCGTGAGACGACGCTTCATCCAGTCCCAAACATGCTCAATGGGGGACAGATCCGGAGATCTTGCTGGCCAGGGTAGTTGACTTACACCTTCTACAGCACGTTGGGTGGCATGGGATACATGCGGACGTGCATTGTCCTGTTGGAACAGCAAGTTCCCTTGCCGGTCTAGGAATGGTAGAACGATGGGTTCGATGACGGTTTGGATGTACCGTGCACTATTCAGTGTCCCCTCGACGATCACCAGTGGTGTACGGCCAGTGTAGGAGATCGCTCCCCACACCATGATGCCGGGTGTTGGCCCTGTGTGCCTCGGTCGTATGCAGTCCTGATTGTGGCGCTCACCTGTACGGCGCCAAACACGCATACGACCATCATTGGCACCAAGGCAGAAGCGACTCTCATCGCTGAAGACGACACGTCTCCATTCGTCCCTCCATTCACGCCTGTCGCGACACCACTGGAGGCGGGCTGCACGATGTTGGGGCGTGAGCGGAAGACGGCCTAACGGTATGCGGGACCGTAGCCCAGCTTCATGGAGACGGTTGCGAATGGTCCTCGCCGATACCCCAGGAGCAACAGTGTCCCTAATTTGCTGGGAAGTGGCGGTGCGGTCCCGTACGGCACTGCGTAGGATCCTACGGTCTTGGCGTGCATCCGTGCGTCGCTGCGGTCCGGTCCCAGGTCGACGGGCACGTGCACCTTCCGCCGACCACTGGCGACAACATCGATGTACTGTGGAGACCTCACGCCCCACGTGTTGAGCAATTCGGCGGTACGTCCACCCGGCCTCCCGCATGCCCACTATACGCCCTCGCTCAAAGTCCGTCAACTGCACATACGGTTCACGTCCACGCTGTCGCGGCATGCTACCAGTGTTAAAGACTGCGATGGAGCTCCGTATGCCACGGCAAACTGGCTGACACTGACGGCGGCGGTGCACAAATGCTGCGCAGCTAGCGCCATTCGACGGCCAACACCGCGGTTCCTGGTGTGTCCGCTGTGCCGTGCGTGTGATCATTGCTTGTACAGCCCTCTCGCAGTGTCCGGAGCAAGTATGGTGGGTCTGACACACCGGTGTCAATGTGTTCTTTTTTCCATTTCCAGGAGTGTATTTATAACAAGATTCACGGTGATTAATCGTTAGTTACCAACTACTGCAAAAGTCACAAAAATGCTGATATATTTCTTGCTCTGCCTTCAGTATCTACTTGAAATGGAACTGGATCTCCAGTCTGCAGAAGTTCCCGTTTGTTAGCTAATCTAGTAACTACAAATTCATATTCAGGTCCTTTCTCATCCTCTGGAAAACAGTAAGATTGAAATGAATAGTGGTACATTTAATGCTACATTCGTGTTATTTTAAAATGAAGGTAGATTTACACAAAAACAGGCACTGAACACTACAATTCAGAATTATCTTATGACAGTTATACTATGTGAGGAAAGCTTAAAATCTTCCTTCCACTACTTTTTTGCTGATTTGTAATTGAAACAGTTTTAGTTTGCAGGGCTTAGACATGAATAAGAGATGGTTAACAGAGAGAGCACACATTACGGAACCTGATCGTGTTGCCTAAAACGAAAACATGTCTCTTTTCTTTTTGAATATTAACATTTTTGAATTTTAGGTGTAAAGGTTGCTTTGAAAGGATAACAGTCTATACAATTTACTTCATCTGTTAATTTCATTCGTAACACATTAACTGTGGTTAGACCCAAACATGCTAATAATAGCAGATAAATTTAGTTCTACTGTCACGATGACGTCTCCCAATGCAGTGTTACTTTTACAAATTATACTATCAGGCTTCAACTGTTCATGATAGCCTAAAAAACTGCCAGAGAGTAACAATAGTGATTCTTTAACTGATTTTGTGTGTAATTTCATGGACCCTCCACGAATAAACTGATTAATCACGCAGTGTTGCCCTACCATCAATAGAAAACTTCCAAACACATATCATATCAACATCTGCAAACTGTGCATGTATTTTTAGTGTCACATGACCACACACAACCATTCCACATGACACCCAAACAACTACTGCTCTTGACTTGCAATAATGCTTGGGCATTGGTGAATGAAACAGCAAGACAATGCCTTGTGAAGGAAAAGACGCACTGAGCTCTGAGTGTTCCAGAGAACCTGCACCGTGTAAGGCGTAATATGGCAGTCTAGATTCTGTTTAGAAAAACTGGCTACAACGCCTTCTCAGTAACATCTGTTACACTGTGTATCTTTGTTAATTTGTTGACAAGTATATTCTGCCGAAATCCAGGGCATTCTTCTTTTGCGATCTACAACGCAATAAGGTAATAAGGTATTGACATTTATATAGATGTATTTTGGGGAGTAACATGTTCCATACTACCACATTTTTTACTTTACGTAATGACCTATACAATTTGCTTTCAAGTTGTGTTTATTTATGAAACATTTGTCATTGTAGTATGCGATACACGACGTTATTCTTTAAGGATTTATTTCCGTATTTCTTCAGTAGTTAAATTGCTAAACAGCAACTGGATGAGGCAGAAGAGATCCTGCACATTCTAGAAGAATCCTGTTCAGATGCGATGCTTTCTAATATTGGGGAACGGGGGGGGGAGGGGGATAGATTCAGAAAATGCACGAATTTATCCTCAACAAAGGATTGTCCTCTCCCCCTCTGATTCAATTCATCCATTGCAGGTTTTATTGGTGTTGAACATGGGGCTTCTGCAGTTGATAATGGGCCTGGAGATTCTTTGCATATTTCTGACAAGGCAGTAATTTTAAGATAGCACAAATACGTTTTCCGAGGCAAATTTAACAATTAATTCCGGCCAGCCGCTGTGGCCGAGCGATTCTAGGCGCTGCTACGGTCGCAGGTTCGAATCCTGCCTCGGGCATTGATGTGTGTGACGTCCTTAGTTTAGTTAGGCTTAAGTAGTTATAAGTGTAGGGGACTGATGACCTCAGATGTTAAGTCCCATGGTACTTAGAGCCATTTGAACCATTTTTAAAGTTAATTCCGTCCTTTCCCGGTGCTGCATTTCACACACTAGTTAGGGTGTTGCCACCTGTAAAATCGGTCATAGGCTGCCTTGGATTAACACATCTCACAAGAACGTCATCCGAGGCAATTTTTCAGCAGACTGCTCCATCTTTTCACGAGATCTGATTTTGTACACGGATTCTTGTACTGCCTCCTCGGGAACCGATTGTAGACTAGTGGTGAGCTATTTTAGCAGTTCGACGACTGGCTTCTCAGGGCGCTCTTGTGACTGGTCCATCCTTCCCATCAATAAGCACCGACGACAACTAAAATTTCCTCATGAATTGAGTGATATGGAAATTATTGTTAACAAGTTCTCAGTGCAAGTAACGTCATTAGCACCGTTGGGATTGTATACTAATTTGAAATAGTAAACATACACGACAAAAGATTCGCTTTTTGGCGCCCAGCTTGGTAGGTGAGTCCCCACTGTCTGTCGCTCGTCCCGGCGGAGGTTCGAGTCCTCCCTCGGGCATGGGTGTGTGTGTTTGTCCTTAGGATAATTTAGGTTAAGTAGTGTGTGAGCTTAGGGACTGATGGCCTTAGCAGTTAAGTCCCAAAAGATTTCACACACATTTGAACATTTTCTCCCTCGTCCGGCCATTCTCACGCTTTTGTAACCATCCGGTGCGGCTTTCGCGGTTTGTGATTCAACCTGCTTAGCATCCTCCCGTGATAAAATCTTCCTATACACTGCATTAAGAAATAGCAACAAAAATGTGATAAACGTGGGGAGGGATGTGGCATATACCACCGTTCGCTCGACGAAAGATCCGTACCCAAAGACTGGAAACTTGCACAGGTCACATCAATATTCAAGAAAGGTAGTAAGGGGTACCCACTAAATTGCAGACCCATATCATTATCGAAATGCAGCTAGATTCTGGAACATATATCGTGTTCGAACATTATGAATTACTTCGAAGAAAACGGTATATTGACAGACTTTCGACATAGATTTATAAAACATCGCTCTTGTGAAACACAACCAGCTCTTTACTCGCACGAACTGTTGCGTGTTATTGACAAGGAATTTCAAACTGATTCCGTATTTCTGGATTTCCGGAAGGCTTTTGACACCGTACCACACAAGCGGCTTGAAGTGCAATTGCGTGCTTACGGAATATCGTCCCCGTTATGTGACTGGATTCGTGATTTCCTGTCAGAGAGGTCATAGCTCGTAGTAATTGACGGAAAGCCATCGAGTAAAGTAGAAACGATTTCTAGCGTTCCCCAAAGTAGTATTATAGGGCCTTTCCTGTTCCTTACCATTATAAACGATTTGGTTCAAATGGTTCAAATGGCTCTGAGCACTGTGGGACTTAACATCTATGGTCATCAGTCCCCTAGAACTTAGAACTACTTAAACCTAACTAACCTAAGGACATCACACACATCCATGCCCGAGGCAGGATTCGAACCTGCGACCGTAGCAGTCGCGCGGTTCCGGACTGAGCGCCTTAACCGCGAGACGACCGCGGCCGGCCATAAATAAACGATTTGGGAGACAATCTGAGCACCCGTCTTAGATTGATTGCAGATGACGCTGTCGTTTATCGACTAGTGAAGTCATCAGAAGATCAAAACAAATTGCAAAAAGATTTAAAAAATATATCTGTATGGTGCGAAAAGTGGAAAGTAACGCTAAACAGCGGAAAGTGTAAGGTCATCCACACGAATACTAAAAGGAATCTGTTAAACTTCGGTTACACTATAAATCACTTAAAACTAAAGGCCGTAAATTCAACTAAATATCTGGAAATTACAATTACGAACAACTTAAATTGGAAGGAGCACATAGAAAATGTTGTGGGGAAGGCTAACCAAAGACTGCGTTTTCTTGGCATGAGACAGAAAATTTAACAGATCTACTAAGGAGACTGCCTACACTACGCTTGTCCGTCATCTTTTAGAATACTGCTGAGCGGTTCGGGATCCCTACCAGATGGGAATGACGGAGCATATCGAAAAATTTCAAAGAAGGGCAGCACGTTTTGTATTATCCCGAAATAGGGGAGAAAGTGTCACTGACGTGATACAGGATTTGGGATGGACATAATTAAAACAAAGACGTTTTTCGTTGCAGCGGAAACCTCTCACGAAATTTCATTTACAAAATTTCCCCTCCGAATGTGAAAATATGTTGTTGATGCCGACCTATATAGGGAGAGACGATCACCATAATGAAATAAGGGAGATCAGGGCTCACATGGAAAGATCTAGGTGTTCTGGTTTAATCCATTATAAACGGTTTTTGAAAGCCTGCGACTGTAGAAACTATAGGTTTGTTTACTAATAAATCTTATTTTGTGTGTATTAAGCCATTTCTTTTGATGTTGTCAGTGTGTGTGAGTCTGCTTCATTTCGTTGACTTTTACTGCAATACATAAGAAACACGCGATTTTTTAGTTGGGTATCAATTCTTTTTCTGAAGTTACTGGTGAAATTTAGAAGAATTTGTACTTACAGTTTTCTTATGGTCCATTTGTGCATAGAAGATTGCAAATATTTTCAAAAATCACAGAGTAAAAATTGGATTTTCTACATCTAATAAGCTACAGCAAAAAATAATAAATAATACACTCCTGGAAATGGAAAAAAAACACATTGACACCGGTGTGTCAGACCCACCATACTTGTTCCGGACACTGCGAGAGGGCTGTACAAGCAATGATCACACGCACGGCACAGCGGACACACCAGGAACCGCGGTGTTGGCCGTCGAATGGCGCTAGCTGCGCAGCATTTGTGCACCGCCGCCGTCAGTGTCAGCCAGTTTGCCGTGGCATACGGAGCTCCATCGCAGTCTTTAACACTGGTAGCATGCCGCGACAGCGTGGACGTGAACCGTATGTGCAGTTGACGGACTTTGAGCGAGGGCGTATAGTGGGCATGCGGGAGGCCGGGTGGACGTACCGCCGAATTGCTCAACACGTGGTGCGTGAGGTCTCCATAGTACATCGATGTTGTCGCCAGTGGTCGGCGGAAGGTGCACGTGCCCGTCGACCTGGGACCGGACCGCAGCGACGCACGGATGCACGCCAAGGCCGTAGGATCCTACGCAGTGCCGTAGGGGACCGCACCGCCACTTCCCAGCAAATTAGGGACACTGTTGCTCCTGGGGTATCGGCGAGGACCATTCGCAACCGTCTCCATGAAGCTGGGCTACGGTCCCGCACACCGTTAGGCCGTCTTCCGCTCACGCCCCAACATCGTGCAGCCCGCCTCCAGTGGTGTCGCGACAGGCGTGAATGGAGGGACGAATGGAGACGTGTCGTCTTCAGCGATGAGAGTCGCTTCTGCCTTGGTGCCAATGATGGTCGTATGCGTGTTTGGCGCCGTGCAGGTGAGCGCCACAATCAGGACTGCATACGACCAAGGCACACAGGGCCAACACCCGGCATCATGGTGTGGGGAGCGATCTCCTACACTGGCCGTACACCACTGGTGATCGTCGAGGGGACACTGAATAGTGCACGGTACATCCAAACCGTCATCGAACTCATCGTTCTACCATTCCTAGACCGGCAAGGGAACTTGCTGTTCCAACAGGACAATGCACGTCCGCATGTATCCCGTGCCACCCAACGTGCTCTAGAAGGTGTAAGTCAACTATCCTGGCCAGCAAGATCTCCGGATCTGTCCCCCATTGAGCATGTTTGGGACTGGATGAAGCGTCGTCTCACGCGGTCTGCACGTCCAGCACGAACGCTGGTCCAACTGAGGCGCCAGGTGGAAATGGCATGGCAAGCCGTTCCACAGGACTACATCCAGCATCTCTACGATCGTCTCCATGGGTGAATAGCAGCCTGCATTGCTGCGAAAGGTGGATATACACTGTACTAGTGCCGACATTGTGCATGCTCTGTTGCCTGTGTCTATGTGCCTGTGGTTCTGTCAGTGTGATCATGTGATGTATCTGACCCCAGGAATGTGCCAATAAAGTTTCCCCTTCCTGGGACAATGAATTCACGGTGTTCTTATTTCAATTTCCAGGAGTGTATAAAGTGTAATCATGATCCATATTCAGACTCTGGAATATACAAGGTAACATGCCAGGAATGCTCCAAGTTCTGCCTAGGACAAACAGGCCAAAATTTCAACACAAGGTACACAGAGCACATTCGAGCATACACACACAACAAACACACTACATCAGCAATAGCAACACACATACATAATACGGGACACCCAATTGGAAAAATAGAGCAAAATATCAAAATACTCCAGCGACTAAAGGAAGGACATAAAACGGATTTGCTTGAAGAACTGGATATATATTCACATTACAGAAAATATGAAGATAAAATATAAAATGAAATACTTGAAAGTGAAACAGTGAATATCTTCAGATGTTTCGATAATCTACTTAGATAAAAATAATAAAACATAGAAATAAGCACAATTGTAAAATCAATATAAGTAATTTATGAGCCAAATTGTTAAGAAAAATAACTTCTGTACCAAAGCATATCATAATCTGTGAAAGACCTATAATGTTATCTCTGTGGAGTACCTGTAAGAGGATCTTTGTAACTGTTTTGTTTATATAAGATATTTTCGATGTGTAAACTGTACAACGTGTGTGATGCTTAGTGTGTGTGAGACTCTGCACAAATGAACCATTAGAATAGTGTAAGTACAAATTCTTCTAAATTTCGCCACTAACTTCAAAAAAGAATTGATATCCAACTAAAAAATCGTGTTTTTCTTATGTATTGCAGTAAAAGTCAACGAAATGAAACAGACTCACACACACACTGACAACATCAAAAGAAATGGCTTAATACACACAAAAAAACCGCCCTTGAAAATAGGATTTATTTCTCGAAACGCGTCCTGTGAAAAGTAAAATAAAGAAAAATCGTGACTGGTAGCAGAATATTTATTTATAAACAAACATATTATATAGTTGTTCATTTTTCCGCGCTATACGAGACTCGAGTAATACAGAATTCTGAAGGTAGTTTGATGAACCCTCTGCCTGGCACTTAAACGTGATTTACAGAGTATCCATGCAGATGTAGATAAAGATAAACGGCACAACGGCAGAACGATTCTGCTGCCGCCCTCATACATTTCTCGTAACGACCACGAAAGTAAGATACGAGAAATGAGGACTCTTCCGGAAGCACACACATAATCATTTTTCGCACGCTCTGTTTGCCAGTGGAACAGGAGACGTAATGTGTATCTTCAGGTTTTCGCGGCGCAAAGACTGCTCCATTAAGTTTCGGGAATGCAGCCGCATGAATTCTGCTTCTTATTCTAATATTTCGGCTGTATACCTTTCAGCCATCTTCAGAGAGAGCCGTACGACTGACGCTCCAGCGCTCGCTCCATCCTTTTACACTCGCGGACCGCGCCACTGCGCATGCGGCCACAGATAAACAAGGCGCCAGTGATGTTGATCGGCGGCAAAGATGTACAATGTGCTTGAGTTACGTCTGTGGCTGCGCATTCGATACATGCTGGGAGGTCTATGTATTACTGGGAGCTGAACTGTAGCGACGTCTTTGTAAGTTCAATATTGAAAGTGCCGGATTCTATGATTTATCTAACGTGAAACCGCTGTCTCTATTAATTAAATTCTTCGTCAAGCGGATTTCAATGGCCTCTTTTACTACGGAGTCCCAGAAAGATGAAACAGAAGTCAGAATTTCGACATTTTCATACACCATAGAGTGACCAGAATCAATACAATGCTCTGCCACAGCCGATTTACTGGGTTGTAAGAGCCGAGTGTACCTGCGATGTTCCGTACACCTCTCTTGGACTGTACGATTCGTTTGTCCGATATATGAGAGCCCACATTCACATGGTATCTTGTAAACTCCAGGTCTGCGGAGTAGTAAGTCATCTTTAACGGAACCCAGGAGTGCAGCCGTCTTCGCCGGTGGACGAAAAATCACTTTCACTTTATGTTTAGTGAGGATCCGTCCCATTTTGGATGAAAGGCTTCCCACATACGGCAGGAAAGCCATGGATTTAAATGTTTCCTCGTCATCTTCTGCATTCCTTACGGACACCTTAGGTTTTATTTGTAGTGCCTTACGTATCTGTTGTGGAGAATACCCGTTGTCCTCAAAAACTCTCTTCAGATGTAAAAGTTCGTCTTTTAAACTACTTTCAGGATGGAGCGAGCGCTGGAGCGTCAGTCGTACGGCTCTCTCTGAAGATGGCTGAAAGGTATACAGCCGAAATATTAGAAGAAGAAGCAGAATTCGTGCGGCTGCATTCCCGAAACTTAATGGAGCAGGAGAGGTAATGACCAGCAGCGGTACAGGGTGCCCTCCGCCACGCAGCGTACGGTGGCTTACGTAGTGTGTATGTAGATGTGGACAACTGTTCCTCCTGAAACACCCTCTGTACGTGTATGTAGAAGTAGATGTAGAGATGCCAGCTCCCTTGCTGTAAAGTCATCCAGGCTGGAACCGGGGTCAATTCGATTCCATTCGTCAGCTTTGAGCAATGACGTCATACCTAAGGCAGAGACACTACATAGAGACAGTCTTTGAAAGCAATGGATCATATTCGTAAACAAATGAATGTAGCATACGATAAAAATTACACAGTTCACGTGATTAATTACTTAGCCTCAAATTATACCGACAAGAATTAAAGGTAACGAAAATAAATAAGAACAGAAAAAGACAAGTATACAGGTCTGAAATAAATTATTATCGTAGTTAAAGCGAGGAAGAAAACCACAGAAAACCTTTAAATCTAGTACAGTATAGCGAATGGTGAAGTCATAATATTACGAATCAGCGTTAACTTTTAATATCAATTGTTAAGTTTAACGGGAAGAGGACACAAACAACGAAAACTGACAAAAAGTAGGATCTAACAAATACTGGAATCGGTAACTGCAACTGACTTATATAGGTTAATTCTAGTTACCGAGCCGGCCGCGGTGGTCTAGCGGTTCTAGGCGCGCAGTCCGGAACCGCGCGACTGCTACGGTCGCAGGTTCGAATCCTGCCTCGGGCATGGATGTGTGTGATGTCCTTAGGTTAGTTAGGTTTAAGTAGTTCTAAGTTCTAGGGGACTGATGACCACAGTAGTTAAGTCCCATAGTGCTCAGAGCCATTTGAACCATTTTCTAGTTACCGATTCCAACCAAAATGTTACAGGATTTCTGCTTATGGTTTCTTCATTACTATGAAAAAGAGACAAAGTTGGGAGCTGCAACTACAATACTTATTAGTTTTTCGTAGTAGTTCGGAGATCAATAAGAAATCTAGAAATGCTACAGAAACATAGTCCACAGATTTATTGCAAAAATGTCCAAAATTATTAACCATCGAAAAGTTGGAATCGGTAACTAGAATTGACCTAGGTCACTTCTAGTTACCTATTCCAGCCGTTCAATGATTCATTAATTAGAGCGTTTTTCAGCACTTGTGTGCACTAGAATGTAGCCTAATATGATTTCTGCATTTGCAATTACTCTCTGAATTACTGCAGAAAGGTTACTAATATTGGAAGCAGGAACTAGAATTGACCTATATAGAAAGTCAGTTCTAGTTACTGATTCCAATTTGTGCTATAGACCGTAGCAGTTTTAGAGAGCAATTATAAAGGTAAAAATGGTATTACGATTCAGTGTGTACAACTGCAAAAATAATTTACAGATGAATCATAGAGCGATTGGAATCTGTAACTGAAATTTACCTACATAGTTTAATTCTAGTTATCGATTGCAGTATTTTTCATTTTTTGTAGACATTCATTTGTCATGACTGGCTTTTCTTTTAGAATTTAGTGTATCGGTTTCTCCATATTTTATGCTACTGCTTCGTATTCGTTGTCATGCATTTAATTTTCCCGTTTTTCAGATACATTTTAGTTTCTCCCCGCCCAAAACCCGCACTTTCCAGCTCTTCTCCCATTTGATTCAGTAATTAATATAAAATTAACACTATTTTATAACAGTATGACTTCCCCATGCGCTTTACTGTAATGCAACCTAAAGATTCTCTGTGCTTTTCTAGTCGCATAAATTACGAGAATACTTCTTACCAGACATGAAAATTTGTTTTTAATTCTTGTTCTTATTATTTGCGTTATCTTCAGTTCGTTTCGATATAATTCATGACTAAGTAAATAACTGCGTGAATGTGATTGTAATTTTATCGTATGCTACCTTCGTTTGTTTACGAGTATGAATCGTTGCTTTCATAGATTGCCTATATGTAGCGTCTCTGCCTTAGGTAAGACGTCATTGCTCAAAGCCGACGAGTGGAATCGGACACTAGATGTACTGCTCTCCCTAAAACACCGTCTGTACCTGTATGTAGAAGTAGATGTAGAGATGCCAGGTCCCATACTGTAAAGTCAGCCGCGCTGGAACCGCCGACGTCGACGCCCGCCAGAGCAGCAGACACGGCGGACGAGCGGGGGCGTATCTCTGACACAGCGGGGATGGAGGTAGCCGTGCGGTGTTTTTCCTACCCCCGCAGTGGGGGAGGGGGGGGCGGTGTGTTGTGACGGCGCCTCCTGTTCCTGTAATCCCCCTACCCCTCCGCACCCCGTAAATCCCCACAGCTTCCGATCTCTTGACGTCACTGGCGCGTTTCCACGGCAACCACGTCGATGCGTGTGTACTACGATCGCCGCCGCACTCTCCCCTTTCCGCGCGTCGCAGCGCCCGCGGAATTCACGGCGTGAGCCACAAAGCACGGAAGCTCTTGGACGGGTATCGGAAAAGTGAAGTTTCCGATACTGCGTGTCTGGTGGGACCAGCGACATAATGGAATCTTTTGCTCTTCAGCGGAGTGCGCGGATAAACCAGAGTCGTCTGTATTAGCCCGTCGAGTTTGACAAATGACGTTGCAAAAGCACTAAAATGCTACCAAAAAAAATTATTTCAAAATGACGAACAATGAGATCACCCGTTCCCATGGAGTGAAAATATACACATATAATAGAAGTAGCCAATCAGTATTCAGATTATTACGCACCAGTTGTCGAAGATAAAAGTTTTATGCATCACAACATATTTCAGAACTACATTATCGCAGTATCAAGCTCTATAAAACAAGAAAACACAAATCATAAGCTCTTATTACTACACGTGCTAACATACATGTAGTGTAAATCTGTCTATACCGCCCTGCAATATTATCTAACTTAAATTACGTGACATATCGTTAGGCACAGTCAAAATTAATAAGCAAGCAGCAAACATACATTGTCAAGGATATAAGACTCTTCCTTGCACATCTCATACCGACGCATAAAATTCTCACAAAAGTCATTTGAACTAAAGTTCACTGTCCTCACCTACCAAAGATTGTACTATTATAATACCTATAGTATATCTTAGTCCCCAACAGTGCTGTATCGACAGTAAAATCTTTGAATGATTCTATGCCAACTGGTAGCAATGATTGGTATGAGATTCTGGAAAACGTTCTTGCTCCTACGATGCAGTTTTTACATCCTTTAGGTATAAAGTAAAGTAAATTACAGCGATTTGGCTGTTGGCCATTTTTGAAGAGCACGTCGTTGAAATCAGCCCAGAAATGGGTTGCGGATATTTTATCTTTTCTTTTAAACGTTGACACATGCGAAATACTTTTCGTGATGGAGTTCTACAGCTTTAATGAATGTTAAGAACTGCATTATGAGACGGGGTACTGGCGCAAGTATAGCTGTGAGGAGGGGTAGTGAGTTGTGCTTGGGTAGTTCAGTCGGTAGAGCAATTGCTGCAAAAGGCAAATGTCTCGAGTTCCATCCTCGGTCCAGCACACAGTTTTGATCTGCCAGGAATTTTCAGCTGCATTATGCAATACACAGCTGTACCGTTATTTTTTCATTAGAGACGATCGATTTCGGTCTAGGGTCAGACCACCATCGGGTTCGAACACCATCTCAGCTGCGCATTTGCGTAATTGGAATAATGGTTATGAGATGTGCATTGTTCCATCACTAATAGTAGCTGTATAAGCGTGACATATATGTCCATTTAACCTCAACTGGATGAGCAACTTCTTTGCTGCAACAAGTAATGTTGACCACATGACTGTCTGTAGATTGCCAGCTGATCCGAGCCATGTATAGCGTACGCGGGCATTGTCTGCAACTGATATTCCTGCATGAGTACACTTAAGCAAAATCCTCATTCAGCAATGTGTGAACCCTCACTTTAGTGCAAATGGGCTCTTCACGGATGACGCTTCGTTTCAGAGCAGATGATTAATTTGTTGAAGGGTCCTAAGATGGAAATAAAGCGCTTCCGGACTATAATGTTGTACTGTGCTAGCCATGAAAAGCCTATATGCATTGCCCCCATGTAATTTCATAGCTGCCTACAGTCTGGTATCAAAATATACGAACTGAAACACATTACTACCGTGATATGTGGTGAATTTCTGTTTTTGTTTTTCTGTGCGAAATACGTTTTGTAATTACAGCCATAATCCAAACGATTGGTCAGCGACTTTTGCTAAAGAGGCCAAACGGAACTTTTTTGCTGCAAAACAAATGAAACAGTAATTCATTTATTATAGCCATATATATATATATATATATTGTCTGACTGTTGTAGAGTAAGCACACGTGTTTCTGTGTACCGTAACATCAGATGAAATAATGATTTTATTAATACGCAAGTGAAATTTATCTGCCGTGTCAGAACTGATCATGTCCAATGATTATAATCATAACTTTGTATGAATTTTCATCTTCCTTTTCAGAGAACGTAAAGAAAGTATTGGCAACGAATTGTTCGAGAAAGACCGAACACATCACGAGTCCTCTCGTTACCTATTCAATATTGCTAAGAAGAACCAGAGATCATTTTCTTTCTTCTTTTTTTTTTACGTAAGAATCAAGTTAGATTCATCGCTCAACTATCTTCGAACAATGACGTCAGCAGTCGCTTCGGTGGGTTGATTAATATCGTACCTAACGATACTAATAGGATGTAAACTGATAATCACGTGGAAATGTAATTTACATCTTTTGACACTAATCGTTAACTTCATTTATCTATGTTTTTTTGCACAGGTTTGCTACCTAGGAACCTTTCTCTCGCCCTTCACGGAATTGCTTCAAAATCAATATTTTAATTTTCTGTGACGTACTGGGAAAAGTTTTCATAATGCTAATACCTCCGGCATTACTCTTGCACCATAAATTCCAGATCAGAAACGTTTCATGACCCATGTCCATATAACATATTTTCCTCCTCTGTGTATGTGGAATGTTTTCTGTAATACTGACCGTATATTTTTCTTACGCCTCTCGTGACTAAGAGAAATCTTTCTTGGAAAGAGTACCAATCGAGTAAAGCAAAAATAAGTTCCACAGCTATAATGGGTATCACAATGCACAGCACGAACAGAAAACTATTTTTTGTTGTGGTAGCAGTACAACTATTTGAATATATGTTTTCATCATTTCCGCTATCGCGATTTTGGCTTTGCAGCAATTGGGTGGTTTGCGGGGGTGGAAGGGACCAGACAACAAAGGCCATCGGTCCGTTTGCAGCAATTACCAAGTGCAATTGGCCAAGTATATCTTTAAATATAAACCAGGCGTCTCATCATAAAACATAACAACAAATATGTCTGGCGTGTACTACTACGAAGAGCCAAAGAAAGTGGTACACTTGCCTGATATCGTGTAGGGCCGCCGCGGGCACGCGAAACTGCTGCAACACGACGTTGCATGGACCCGACTAATGTCTGAAGTAGTGCTGGAGGGAACTGATACCATGAATCTTGCAGAGCTGTCGATAAATCCGTTAGAGTACGAGGGAGTGGAGATCTCTTCTGAGTAGCACGTTGCATCCCAGATATGCTCAATAATGTTCATGTCTGGGGAGTCTGGTGGCTAGCGGAAGTGTTTAAACTCGGAAGAGCGTCCCTGGAGCCACTCTGTACCAATTCTGGGCGTGTGGGGTGTTTCATTATTCTAATTGAATTGCCCAAGTTCGTCGGAATGCACAATGGACATGAATGGATGCCTGTGATCAGACAGGATGCTTACCTACGTGTCACCTTTCAGAGTCGTATTACTTCATGATAGAAATCTACCAAGGACAGTACTTCTACTTACGGCATGTATCGGTTAGAAAAATGCACCGATGATGACTGATATCAGTCAAAATCCATTTGCAACTAAATAAATAAATTACGTTTCCGCGACTGGTTGCTACATTCTTTATAATTTTGTATTCCACGGTCGCTGCACAGAAAGGGAACCTTATGGAGGCCAACATTCAAAACTACAGTATCATTTCTGCGTGAAACTGAATGTACATTCGGCAAGCCAAAAAGTGTCTCCTTCGTCCACAGGAAACGGTAGACTATTGTTGTGATTCCGGTGTTCAGCAAATGGATTTGAGGGGACAGATGTGGAGTACGTATGTTGCTCCCATGTTTCTGTTCTTGTGGGAATTGGCGTTGGATTCTGTGGGTTATGGAATATAGAAGTCGATAAGGGCTGTGTGAGGAAGTCACAGAGAGAGGACTTATGGCTCTGTTTCGGCGCCGTTCTCTAAAGTTTCGCATCTATCTTGAATATGGAACAGCGCTGAAATCGCGGTCGTGGCTATGAATCGTCATAATTTGCCAAATGCAAGGTACTTGGACAGTGATTCCACTGTAAAGTCACTGTCGACTACAGCAGTGTTAAATCTACGGTTCTGTCGAGTCGCTATTAATCACTGCTTGTTATGCATAACAATTCTGTAATAAAGAAAAAATCTGTAGCCAAGTTCGGAGAGAGGCAGATGAGCTCCCTTGCTAACCCTCCCCCCTTCCCCCTCAACCCCGTGGGCCGGTTCCCGTAATCTTGATATTTCTTGACTAACCCAGTGGTTAGTTGTCGTAAATATTAGTTCCTTCCTGATCTCAGGGTGTGGTAATTCATAATTTTCTTTGCGAAAAGACGCCAAAATTTACTCTTTAAAATTCATCGTATAATTGGGTTCGCAGTGGAACTGAATACTTCGTATTGTCTTTCTCTCTTTAACTTTGATGGATTAATCAATGAATAAAAACGATAATCTGTAAGCAAGGCCTTTCTAAATTGATTTTACACTCTTCCAACTAAGTTAAATTCACTTCAAAAGTTATTTTTGCGAGTTGTTCAAATGGCTCTAAGCACTAAACATCTGAGGTCATCAGTCCCCTAGAACTTAGAACTAGTTAAACCTAACTAACCTAAGGACATCACACACATCCATGCCCGAGGCAGGATTCGAACCTGCGACCGTAGGGGTCCCGCGGTTCTGGACTGAAGCGCCTAGAACCGCTCGGCCACAACGACCGGCTGCGAGTTGTTATAAAGTCAATGTTCATTGGTGTTGCCAATCAAAGATCCTATGCCTACGTTCTTTCTTTCGATTTGAAGAAAAAATGACGATCACTGCGCTGCACTAATGTAGGGATCGACAATAACTAAAGTTCTCACAGTTTAAGCTTTGAATTAATTCTTGTCCACTGAAACACTACCTCACTTCCCTAAATTCACTTTAAAAATGAATCATCAATTCTTTTTAATCACAAAACTTTTTTTCTCTTACAAAGATAATCACTTTCAGATAAAGTGGAAGGTACTTTTGAAATTAAAGTTTTGAATACTTTCACACTACATACTTTCACAATAAGCACTCACGCGAGCTAACACAATACAGACTCCGCGATACAAGGTAAGATGACGCAAAATGACAAAATGAGAGCGAACACTGTTGTCCTAAATATTTATAGACTTGCACAAAACAAAAGTTGACGTAACTATAACTTCTTATAGTTAGAAGTTCCTAATACACTACTAATTCGTTTGAAACGGTTATTCTCAAATAATTCACTATTGCACAAAAAATATTAACAAAATTATTTAAAATCATGGCTTATGGCCGTATGGAAGTGACTTCACCCGCCCTATTTCGACGCCTATAGTACAAGAGCACTTCCAGACTACGCCTTCGATCAGTCTGACCTTTGAACCTTGCACACAGCACTGAATTTTTCATCGCGCAATCAATACGTCGACCGGAAGCAAGGTCACTTATGCACCCGCACAACCCCGTACCCAGCTCTTGGGGCAAGTAGAAACGAATTTCAGCTGAAAGAAACATTTCGTCGTTTGCTTTTGTACCAGAAGCAGCAGAATCTATGCATAACTGAAGCACTGAGCTGACGCACCGCTGAGGCAACCGACTGAATTCAATTTACGAGTTCTAAGTTGTAATCTATGCCCTTAGCACAAGTAATAAATGAAAAATATATGTCAAGCGACCGACTCGGCCTTATTCGTTATTCGTGACAGTCATTTTTTACGGCAGGCTACATACCGTATTATCGACACATTTTATTCAAGATGATGTTATGTTTAAATTATATGTATGTATCTTACACTAGGTGCTTCAGTCAGGAACCGCGCTATTGCGACGGTCGCAGGTTCGAATCCTGCCTCGGGCATGGATGTGTGTGATGTCCTTAGGTTGGTTAGGTTTAAGTAGTTCTAAGTCTATATGTATGTATCTTACACCAGCTGCTTCAGTCTGCAACCGCGCTGCTGCTACGGTCGCAGGTTCGAATCCTGACTCGGGCACGGATGTGTGTGATGTCCTTAGGTTGGTTAGGTTTAACTAGTTCTAAGTCTAGTGGACTGATGACCTCAGATGTTAAGTCCCACAGAGCTCAGAACCATTATCTTACACTAGCGAAACCGACAGTGCTTCGCTATTGCTAAATATTTTGAGAACTAGATATACAGGTACCTCCTAAACGCTTCCCCTCGCTCTCTTTGCCCTTAAGCCCTCCTGACTGCCACTGCAAAATGAGCTTAAAATGAATGGAGATATCATTGGAATGTCGGGTATGAAAGAGATCTCTCCTGTTGCAGATTAGATGCAATGACAGTACTTCGCATATGAGGGCAAATCAGAAAGCTTTTGCCCTTACATTTGGTTTTAGAGAAATTACGGCTGTAAATGCGAAGTCAGCACATCCATTCCCATTGTTGGACGTCGCATGGTTCATGCCGGCCTTGTCTGCCTATAGCTCCGCCCATAAACGCTGCTGTCAGTCGCAAGGTGGTGAGTTCGATAAACGCCATGAAGTCTTGCGTTCACAATGCGTGATCGGGGAGCCCACGTTCGTCGCTAACTGACGACGACATCTCCCGCGTGGATGCAATAGTGGAAGTACACTCATGCTCATAAACTAACGATAATTGCAGAATGTGGTGCCACACGACGTGACACTACACAAAACTGGCGCTAATAGCATGGGCACATACGTAACACGCACGACACAGATCTGTAAGTCCACGGTATTGGTGATATTGAGAAAATCGTCCCGAAACACATGTGCTACAAAACGCAACTGTTTACTGCGCATATACTCCGACATCAATATGGGATAGCCGGCCGAAGTGGCCGTGCGGTTAAAGGCGCTGCAGTCTGGAACCGCACGACCGCTACGGTCGCAGGTTCGAATCCTGCCTCGGGCATCGATGTTTGTGATGTCCTTAGGTTAGTTAGGTTTAACTAGTTCTAAGTTCTAGGGGACTAATGACCTCAGCAGTTGAGTCCCATAGTGCTCAGAGCCATTTGACCCATTTGCCATCAATATGGGATATGATCACCATGCACACGTACACAGACCACACAATGAGTTGGCTTACTCTAGGATCAGGTGATCGAGCAGCTGCTGGGGTATAGCCTCCCATTCTTGCACCAGTGCCTGTCGGAGCTCCTGAAGTGTCCTAGGGGTTTGAAGGCGTGCAGCGATACGTCGACCGAGAGCATCCCAGACGTGCTCGATGGTGTTTAGCTCTGGAGAACATGCAGGCCACTCCATTCACCTGATATCTTCCATTTAAAGGTACTCCTCCAAAATGGCAGCTCGGAGGGGCCGTACGCTATCATCAATGCGGAGGAAGTTGGTACCCACTGCACCCCTGAAAAGGCGGTCATACTGGTGCAAAATGACGTCCCGATACACCTGACCTGTTACAGTTCCTCTGTCAAAGACATGTGAGGGTGTACTTGCACCAACCATAATCCCACCTCACACCATCAATCCACGGCCTCCATACAGGTCCCTTTCAAGGACACAAGGGGTTGGTATCTGCTTCCTTGTTCACGGCAGATGAAAACCCGACGAGAATCACTGTTCAGACTATACCTGGACTCGTGCGTGAACATAACCTGGGACCACTGTTCCAATGACCATGTACTGTGTTCTTGACACCAGGCTTTACGGGCTCTCCTGTGACCAGGGGTCACTGGTATGCACCTTTTAAGTCTCCGGGCGAATAAACCATATTTTTTTCAGTCGTCTGTAGACTGTATGTCTGGAGACAACTGTTCCAGTGGCTGCGGTAAGGTACCGAGCTAGGTTGCCTGCAGTACTCAGTGGCCATCTGCGGGCACGGATGGTGAGATATATTGGTCTACTTGTGTTTTACACTGTGGACGTCCGTACTGTAGCGTCTGGACACGTTTCCTGTCTGCTGGAATCGTTGCCATAATTTGGAGATCACACTTTGTGGCACACGGAGGGCCCGTACTACGACTTGCTGTGTTTGACCAGCCTCCAGTCGCCCTAGTATTCTACTCCTCATAACGTCATCGATATTTGTTCTTTGAGACATTTTCAACACACAGCCACCATTAGCACGTCTGAAAACGTCTGCACACTTACTCGCTGCACCGTACTCTGACATGCACCAACACACCTCTGCGTATGTGGACTGCTGCCAGCGCCACTGTGCGACGACAGCAGGTGAAATGCACAGCATGGTCATACCCCGAGGTGATTCAAACCTGCATGTACCAGCATTATCCGTAATTTATGAGCACGAATGTAGATAGGCGTGTGCACGTCACGGCCGTTTCCCAGGAGCTTGGCATATCATGTGGTAGTGCTTACAACACCGCCCACGGGTCCTTAGGGTACCAGGTTTCATGTCGGTGGCTGCCTAAGCAGTTGGATGACATGATGAAAGGCAAGCGAATGATCACTGAATCATCTGGAGCGGTACTCCAAGGAGGGTAAAGGTTTCCTGGACCGCACTGATACTGCCGATGAAACGTGGATACTGCACTGTATGCCAGAATCCAAACAGCAGAGCACGGTGGGGAAACATCTGAGTTCGCCTGTGACAAAATGATTCCTGTCAGTGTAATCTGTTGGGAAAGCGACGTTAACGGCGTTCTGGGATAGACATGGACCACTCCTGCTGGATTTTATGCCACAAGGTGCAACCATCAGTGCCGACAGTTACTGTTCCACACTGCCGCGTCTGAGGGCTGTCATCAGGCGAGGTCGCCGAGGGATCCTCAGTGTGGACAACGTGATTCTGGTACACGACAATGCGAGACCACAGGTGAACAACCAGAACTGCCTACAAGTTCCACGCATTCACTGGGATCATCTGGACCACCCACCACACATTCCAGACCTCGCCCCTACTGATTTCCGCGTTCTCGGGCGGCTCCTGGCAGGGAAGCTATTCACAAGTAACGGTGAAGCTAAGACGGCAGTCCGACGGTAGTTCCGTACTCAGCTGGACGAATTCTGTCGCAGGGGTCAGTTGGATGAATTCCAGTGCAGGGGTATCTCAAATTTAGTGCTCCGATGGGACAAATGTTTGAACTGGTGTGGAGACTACGTAGAAAAATAGTGTAAGGTACGTAGAATGGGATGTACATTTCCCATTACCTTGTCTTGGCTAGAAAAATTAGGAGCAAAGAGATTCTGATTTGCTCTCGTAATTTTAATTTGCAAACGAGTAGAATTACAACGATTCATATTCCGTAGTACTATATGTATCATAAGCTGATAAGCCATAAACACACATTTCCCGTTTTCTGTAAACCGGACAGCAAGGAAACAAACGAAAGAGCACGTTGTACACTACTCGTTTCAAATTATACATACGGAGAAAGAGTATACAGGGTGAGTCACCTAACGTTACCGCTGGATATATTTCGTAAACCACATCAAATACTGACGAACCGATTCCACAGGCCGAACGTGAGGAGAGGGGCTAGTGTAATTGTTTAATACAAACCATACAAAAATGCACGGAAGTATGTTTTTTAACACAAACCTAGGTTTTTTTAAATGGAACCACGTTAGTTTTGTTAGCACATCTGAACATATAAACAAATACGTAATCAGTGCCGTTTTTTGCATTGTAAAATGTTAATTACATCCGGAGATATTGTAACCTAAAGTTGACGCTTGAGTACCACTCCTCTGCTGTTCGATTGTGTGTATCGGAGAGCACTGCAACATACATCGCGTTTCTACAGAATGATCTGCCAACGTTGCTCGAAAAAGTCTCACTGGAAACGCGTCGACGTCTGTGGTATCAGCATGATGGTGCACCTGCAAATTCCGCAATTAACACTAGGCTGACCCTTGACAGGATGTTCGACGCGCGTTTCATAGGACGTGGAGGACGCATAAATTGGCCAGCCCGTTCTCGCGATCTTACACCTCTGGACTTCTTTCTGTGGGGTACGTTAAAGGAGAATGTGTACCGTGATGTGCCTGCATCCCCAGAGGATATGAAACAACGTATTGTGGCAGCCTGCGGCGACATTACACCAGATGTACTGCGGCGTGTACGACATTCATTACGCCAGAGATTGCAATTGTGTGCAGCAAATGATGGCCACCATATTGAACATCTATTGGCCTGACATGTCGGCACACACTCTATTCCACTCCGTAATTGAAAACGGAAACCACGTGTGTACGTGTACCTCACTCCTCATGGTAATGTACATGTGCGTCAGTGAAAAAGACCAATAAAAAGGTGTTGGCATGTGGACGTAATGTGCTGTTCCAGTCTCTTCTGTACCTAAGGCCATCACCGTTCCCTTTGGATCCCTACGTAATTCGGTGCTCTCCGATACACACGATCGAACAGCGGAGGAGTGGTACTCAAGCGTCAACTTTAGGTTACAATATCTCCGGATGTAATTAACATTTTACAATGCAACAAACGGCACTGATTACGTATTTGTTTATATGTTCAGATGTGCTAACAAAACTAACGTGATTACATTTTAAAAAAGTAGGTTTGTGTTAAAAAACATACTTCCGTGCATTTTTGTATGGTTTGTATTAAACAATTACACTAGCCCCTCTCCTCACGTTCGGTCTGTGGAATCGGTTCGTCCGTATTTGATGTGGCTTACGAAATATATCCAGCGGTAACGTTAGGTGACTCACCCTGTATATATGTGAAACAATCTGATAAATTATTTATATGTTTTTCTCCCTTAGTTGAAATTGACTGTTAGAAAGAAAACGATACCGCGCATTTTCACAGCAGAACACATCATTCTGTCGGTTTTTACAGAATATCTGTACCTTGTCGTTTAAAACGAAACGCTTAAAAATATACAGCCAATGTCAATCTGAATGTTTATTAGTGTATCCGGTAGAAATTTGAAGTAAATAGATCAAGAACTTTTCGAGATTTTTGATAACTATGTTTCCCTTATGTCGATTCGAATGTTCATTAGAGTATCGTGTAAAAATTTGAAGTCATTCTGTCAAGAACTTCACGAGATTTTTGATAACGTTTTAGCCTACGTTCGTGCAAATGGTCAGTAGTGTATAGCGTAAAAATTTGAAATAAATCGGTGAAGAGCTTTTCTAGACTTTTGTTAACAACATTTCCCCTTTATATATTGCATATATATTTATATTATATGTTACACATATTATGCAGATGTAGGGGCTGTTCTTGGACCAACAGTAGTGTTGAATGCGTGTCTCGTCACAAAGATATGTCCAAAATTTGCGTCAAATTTCTTTATGATCAACAAACGCTGTTCCGGTGTTAGTGCTTCCATCATTCTGAAATGTGAACTGAGACATCGCTGAGTGAACCATAGAATTTTCAGAGGCTACAATACCACCGTATCACAAGAAGAATCATTTACGGTGTAAGACGTGTATTTTTCTATTGTCTAGTCGGTAGCAGGTCTGAAGCGAGAGGTTGAGAGGAGCGGTGTGCCTGCCAGACACCAGCTATGATTTACAAGAGATTATAAACGGATCTACAGAGACATTAGCTTACTATTATAATAAGAGGAACCAATATTATTGAATTATTTTCTTTGCGAAACACAAGACTACTGAAGGTATGTTTGCGCAATGCTAGTTGTAAGATTAAGGTAAAAAGTAAATTCCATTAGAACGTTTGTAAAATCATTTCATTACCAACAGTAAATATTTGAAGCATCGTTTTCAGAATATAATTAATTTTTGGCAGCACTGTTTCATTACTGATTATAATCCATCCCAAAAACCATCAATGTAAAATATTGCAAAATTTTATTGTTGTCAAGAAAAAGTTTAACTATGAATTACGTAACAGTCAAATTAATTAAAGAATAACGTCAGCTTTACTATTAAAGAATAACGTCCGCTTTGGTAATAAATACAGCCACTTATTATAAAAGCGCACCAGCAGCTAATAGAGTATAGTAAACCAGAGTAAGTATATTCATGTCGCAGTTCGATGTAGCAATCAGATGGCGATCCAGTAACAGTAAAAAAAAAGGTAAGGAACGGTTTTGTGTTATTGCAGGTAACGACTGAGGGCCACAACGACGACACATTCTATGTTTCGTCGAAATAATCAGAAAATCACTTTTAATAAGCTGCATTTAAATTTGCATGCGAAGATTGCCCTTATTATTATTTAGAAAGAGAATCAATTTCAAACGGAAGATATCATTTGTTATTATTAAGCAAGAGGTAGAAATCCTAAGGGAAGGTTTCATAGGTTATTGTAGAAGGGAAGGTTGCGTAACAATAGAGATATAGAGGCGACGGGAAGGTTTCAATGGGGTACAATTAAACCACAATAGGCAATCTTTTTCTAACACATTTTTCGCCACCCTGTAAAACTATGCTCTTTGCTGTCTTCCCTGGTGATCCAACTTGAATGCTTAGCTGTGTACACTGGTAACGTCACACAGTGGACGTAACAGTCAGCCTCTGGCGGGCTGTTACGAAGCACATTCGGTCTCCTACCGCTCACGTCATTCGTCCGGCCCCCACGCCATTCCATGCACGGTATTCGTCGCAACGCGTGCGAAACCTGCTTTCGCAATAAATCCCCCCATTTCTTGGTACGACGGCAGTTGGCGCTTTTATTCGGCACCGCCGTTCCACTGGTTACATTCGAAAGCCGAGTGACGCAAAAGCGTGCTGACGTCCGCTGGAACAGCAATTTGTGTGAAACGAACGAGCGCACACGTTTCTGTTGCCACCGCTGTGCTTGCTTGCTGTGTGTCTGAAAAGACCGACGCGAATGCGCGTCAACAGCCGATACCCCTGTGTGTGTCTACTCTGCAAACGTCGTTCGCAAGCTCTGTTACACTAGCTGCTTCAAAAAGATTTCGGACTACTACAATTTTTACCTGAATACAGACAGAAACTTTGGTAAATTTTAACTTGCGCACTGCGCAAGAGGGATTGCATTTCCCAGAAAACACCCGACACGTGTTGTTGTTGTGGTCTTCAGTCCAGAGACTGGTTTGAAGCAGCTCTCCATGCTACTCTGTCCTGTGCAAGTTTCTTCATCTTCCAGTACCTACTGCAACCTACATCCTTCTGAATCTGCTTAGTGTATTCATCTCTTGGTTTTCCCCTACGATTTTTACCCTCCACGCTGCCCTCCAATACTAAATTGGTAATCCCTTGATGCCTCAGAACATGTCCTACCAACCGATCCCTTCTTCTGGTTAAGTTCTGCCACAAACTTCTCTTCTCCCCAATCCCATTCAATACTTCCTCATTAGTAACGTGATCCACCCATCTAACCTTCAGCATTCTTCTGTAGCACCACATTTCGAAAGCTTCTATTCTCTTCCTGTCCAAACTATTTAACGTCCATGTTTCAGTTCCATGCATGGCTACACTCCATACAAATACTTTCAGAAAGACTTCCTGACACTTAAATCTATACTCGATGTTAACAAATTTCTCTTCTTCAGAAACGCTTTCCTTGCCATTGCCAGTCTACATTTTATATCCTCTCTACTTCGACCATCATCAGTTATTTTGCTCCCCAAATAGCAAAACTCCTTTACTACTTTAAGGGTCTCATTTCCTAATCTAATACCCTCAACATCACCCGACTTAATTCGACTACATTCCATTATCCTCGTTTTGCTTTTGTTGATGTTCATCTTATATACTCCCTTCAAGACACCATCCATTCCGTTCAACTGCTCTTCCAAGTCCTTTGCTGTCTCTGACAGAATTACAATGTCATCGGTGAACCTCAAAGTTTTTATTTCTTCTCCATGGATTTTAATTTCTACTCCAAATTTTTCTTTTGTTTCCTTTGCTGCTTGCTCAATATACAGATTGAATAACATCGGGGATAGGCTACAACCCAGTCTCACTCCCTTCCCAACCACTGCTACCCTTTCATGCCCCTCGACTCTTGTAACTGCCATCTGGTTTCTGTACAAATTGTAAATAGCCTTTCGTTCCCTGTATTTTACCCCTGACACCTTCAGAATTTGAAAGAGAGTATTCCAGTCAACATTGTCAAAAGCTTTCTCTAAGTCTACAAATGCTAGAATCGTAGCCTACATTTCTTCCAAGGGACAGTACTAAAGTAGACTCCAAGATTTAAAAAGAAAAATCACGACGCAGCACGAGGAAATTATCCGAATAGGACGGAAATCGGCAGATATGTTGTACAGACACGCAAGTGATGACAATTTCAGTAAAACTGTATGATTTATTCAATAACACGATGATTCACCTCTGCCATTTACGCAAGAAATTATTCGGCTTGCCAGTGATTGACAACCATGGAGGCAAGCAGTTGAAACTCTCGCCGTGTGCAGGCGGGAATTACACTATGTCATCAAAAGTATCCGGACACCCCCAAAAACATACGTTTTTCATATTAAGTGCATTTTGCTGCCACCTACTGTCCGGTACTCCATATCTACGACCTCAGTATTCATTAGACGTAGTGAGAGCGCAGAATGGGGCGTTCCGCGTAAATCACGGACTTCGAACATGGTCAGGTGATTGGGTGTCAGTTGTGTCCTACGTCTGTACTCGAGATTTACACACTCCTAAACACCACTGGGTCCACCGTTTCCGATGTGACAGTGAAGTGGAAACGTGAAGGGACACGTAGAGCACAAAAGCGTATAGGCCGACCTCGTCTGTTGACTGACAGACACCGCCGACAGTTGAAGAGGGCCCTAATGTGTAATATGCAGACATCTATCCAGACCATCACACAGGAATTCCAAACTGCATCAGGATCCACTGCAAGAACTATGACAGTTAGGCGGGAGGTGAGAAAACTCGTATTTTATGGTTGAGCTGTTGCTCATAAGCCACAAATCACGCCGTTAAATGCCAAACGACCCCTCTCTTTGTGTACAGTGCGTAAACATTGGACGATTGAACAGTGGAAAAACGTTGTGTGGTGTGATGAATCACGGAACACAATGTGGCGATCCGATGGTAGGGTGTGGGTATGGCGAATCCCCGGTGAACGTCATCTGCCAGCGTGTGTAGTGCCAACAGTAAAATTCGGAGTCGGTGTGTTACAGCGTGGAGAGAGCTTGAACAATTTGTTGTTTTGCGTGGCACTATCACAGCACAGGCCTACATTGATGTTTTAAGTACCTTCTTGCTTCCCACTGTTCCAGAACAATTCGGGGACGGTGACTGCATCTTTCAATACGATCGAGCACCTGTTCACAGCGCACGGCCTGTAGCGGAGTGATTACACGACAATAACATCCCTATAATGGACTGGCCTGCACAGAGTTCTGACCTGAATCCTATAGGACACCTTTGGGATGTCTTGGAACGCCGACTTCGTGCCAGACCTCACCGACCGCCATCGATACCTCTCCTCAGTGCAGCACTCCGTGGAGAATGGACTGCCATTCCCCAAGAAACCTTCCAGCATCTGACTGAACGTATGCCTGCAGGAGTGGAAGCTGTCATCAAGGCTAAGGGTGGGCCAACACCAAACTAAATTACAACATTACCGACGGAGGTCGCCACGAACGTGTAAGACATTTTCAGCCAAGTGTCCGGATACTTTTGATCACATAGAGTATCTTGCTCAAAATTAAGCGCAGGTTGGCTTGCGATGAAAGGCAACAAAACGGGGTGTAGAATGTCGGCCACTTACCGCTGTACCGTATTGGTGACAACCAAAGGCGTCCTGCTATGAAATGAAATGACACCCCAGACCAAGGTTGGTACCTAATTGTTGTGTACGTAGTTCCGCGTAGTCAGCGCATACACAACTTTCCCAATAGAGCGCGCCCCGCTAAGCACAACAGCGCAGGCTCGTCCGTCTCCGCACTACGAGATGGCGCTGTCTTAGAGACGGACCAAATTCTGCTTCCGCCGATCCGCGTATTAATATGTAACGCAGCCAATGAGATTGCTGCTAACGTAGAACCTTTTCTGCTCGCGCAGTGATACTGCGTTCTTTGAGTCATTTTCAACACACAGCCACCATTAGCACGTCTGAAAACGTCTGCACACTTACTCTCCGCTCCGTACTCTGACATGCACCAACACTCTGCGTATATGAACTCCTACCAGCGGCAGTGATACCTGAATGCGCGAGGTATTATAACGAGTGTACAGACTTCCAACAGGTCAGTCTACATTACTCTGCATTAATCTATAGTCAAGTTTCAGTCTGCGCCTAATAAGATTATCATATTCCTGTACATAGCCATGAAGAGAAATGTATAGACACTTTTTCAAGTATCAGAGATATGTGAGAATAAGATTAACGTACCAAGACCAAAGGAACTTCATATTGTCAATTGTAAATAGCATCCAGAACCAAGTTAAGTAGTTTTTAGGCTTTTTATTATTTTCATAAATGTGTGTGAAAATTAATCAAGTTCTGTTTAAAGTTGGTCACCGTCAATCTGCTACTCTAAGCGTGCAAGTGGCATTTCTGTCGTCTGACCTAACGGCAGAAGATAAACACGCCACGATAAGACCACGAGACATATTGCTGACACTCACCTACTTCGTTAGAGCGACAAGTCAAATAATCTGATGGTGTGTGTACCGAAGGTCTTACAGTACGCACACCACACTAATGCTCTCTGGATTGTCTCCAGACACGTCTTCACTGATTATGTGGGCTCTTTTCGGATCGAGACTCATCAGTGAAGACAATTCTGCTGTAGTCAATGAAATTCCAGACCGAAGCCGTGTGTTGGGACGCTCCACACGGAGGTGGTACACCAATGTGGCTGTCACCCGCCACCCAGCCCTACAGCCAGGAGTGACCAGGCCCCTTTGATTGTCATCCTCAGCACTCTTACAGCACAGTGGATACATGGTGAAAGAACGCTTTGGTGGGTGGTTTGCGGGTTTAAATCACCTCAGGCTATGACCGTGTGGTGCATATGACCTGCGGTCGTAGCACAGTGCCGCTGGAAGCAGTTCATATACGCAGTGCATGTCAGAGTACGGTGCAGCGAGTAAATGTGCAGACGTTTTCAGACGTGCTAATGGTGGCTGTGTGTTGAAAATGACTCAAAGAACACATATTTATAACATTATGGCGGGAAGGGGGGGGGGAGAATACTAGGGCGATTGGAGGCTGGTCAAACACAGTAGGTCGTAGCATGGGCCTTCCATGTGACACAAAGTGTGATCTCACTGTTATGGCAACGATTCCAGCGGACAGGGAAACGTGTCCAGGCGCTACAGTACGGACGTCCACAGTGTAAAACACCACAAGAAGACCGATATCTCACCATCAGTGCCCGCAGACGGCCACGGAGTACTGCCGGTAGCCTTGTTCGGGACCTTACCGCAGCCTCTGGAACTGTTGTCTGCAGACACACAGTCTACAGACGACTGAAAAGACACGGTTTATTCACCCGGAGACCTGCAAGGTGCATTCCACTGACCCCTGGTCACAGGAGAGCCCGTAATTGAATTGAGGATGTGTTTTATGACGCTCACTATGGCTTTGGGAAAGGCAAATGCACCAGAGAGGCAATTCGGATGTAGAGGTTGATAATGGAAGCAAGACTTAAGAAAAATCAGGCCACGTTCATAGGATTTGTCGACCTGTAAAAAGCGTTCCACATTGTATAATGGTGCAAGATGTTCGAATTTCTAAAAAAAGTAGGGGTAAGCTATAGGGAGAGACGGGTAATATACAATATGTACAAGAGCCAATAGGGAATAACTAGTGTGGATGACCAAGAACGAAGCGCTCAGATTAGACTCGGATGTAGCCTTCCGCCCCCTACTGTTCAATCTGTACATCGAGGAAGCAATGATGGAAATAAAAGAAAGGTTCAGGAGTGGAATTAAAGTTCAAGTTGAAAGGGTATCATTGATACGAGTCGCGAATGACTTTACTATCCTGAGTGAAAGTGAAGAAGAATTACATGCTCTACTGAATGGAATGAACAAACTAACGAGTATAGAATATGGACTCAGACTAAATCGAAGAAAGACGAAAGTAATGAGAAGTATTAGAAATGAGAACAGCGAGAAACTTAACGTCAGGACTGATGGTCACAAAGTAGATGAAGTTAAGGAATTCTGCTACCTAGGCAGTAAAATTGCCAATGCGGACGGAGCACAGAGGACATCAAAAGCAGATCAGCAATGGCAAAAACGGCATTTCTGGCCAAGAGAAGTCTACTGGTATCAAACATAGGCTTTAATTTCAGAAAGAAATTTCCGAGAACGTACGGCTGGAGTGCAGCATTGTATGGTAGTCAAACAGGGACTGGGGGAAAACCAGAACAGAAGAAACATTTGAGATGTGGTGTTACAGACGACTGTTCAAATTTAGGTGGCTTTTAAGGTAAGGAATGAGGAGGTTCTGCGCAGAATCGGAGAGGAAAGGAATATGTGGAAAACATTGATGAAGGGATAGGATGACAGTACATATATTAAGACATGAGGCAATGACTTCTGTGGTACTAAAGGGAACTGTACTGGCCAAAAACTGTAGAGGAGGACAGAGATTGGAACACGTCCAGCAAATAATTGAGGACGTAGGTTTGAAAGTGCTACTCTGAGATGAAGAGGTTAGCACAGGAGAGGAATTCGTGGCGGGCCGCATCACGCCAGTCGGAAGACTGAAGACTCAGAAAAAAAAAAAAATAAAGTGGGAAAATAATATAATCAAGGATGCTCGAAAATAATAATGGGTGATTAAAATGTCATTGTGGGAGAAGGAAAGGAGGGAACCGTAGTTGACTGTCATGGTCTTGGAGGGAGGAATGACAGAGATGGAGTTCTGCAGAGGAAGAGAGCTGGTAGTGGCTAGTACGAGGTGCTGAAAAATAATGCCTCCGAATTTTTTATGTGAAAAAGTGAGGTACTCTACGGTATTCTTTAAGTTCTGGAAACAAATTAAAATCGGATGGAGCCAAGTCGAGGCTGTTTGGAGCATGATTGATGATTTAGGTTTTCCGTAATTTCTCTAAATCGCTACAGGCAAATGCCGGAATGGTTCCTTTGAAAGGGCACGACCGGCTTCCTTCCCCGTCCTTCCCTAACCCGATGAGACCGATGACCTCGCAGTTTGGTCTCTTCCCCAAACAACCCAACCCAACCCAACCATGATCGATGACAGTGAACACGAGGTGTCGGAATGTTGCAGGGGTCACAGCGTTCGTTTATGATCTTGCATTGTCATGCTGAAGTAAAGAGGGTGCTCCATGTGTTGACGAACTCATAGAATTCAAAACTCATTACAGCGGACTTTCTCTCACGCATTGACATAATTACGTTACACACCGCCATGTTACATGCTACAATTCGGAACCCTCTGGCAGCGGAAGGCTGCAGATATGTAAACATGAAGAAGATGGTGAGTGTTGTTTAACGTCCCGTCGACAACGAGGTCATTAGAGACGGAGCACAAGCTAGGGTTAGGGAAGGATGGGGAAGGAAATTGGCCGTGCCCTTTCAAAGGAACCATCCCAGCATTTGCCTGAAGCGATTTAGGGAAATCACGGAAAACCTAAATCAGGATGGCTGGAGACGGGAGTGAACCGTCGTCCTCCCGAATAACATGAAGAAGAAAGATGCAGGATGTTAATAACGGTTGTGTTAAGTCAAAGCTTTAAGTGTTTTCTCAGTAAAAATTGGGAGACATTACTTTTCAGCAAGCCTTCGTAAATGGTTCAAAAATCACAGGAGAAAGACTTTTAAATCACCAAGGGATAAATATAGTAAACAAACTGAATTTATAGCTGTAGAAGAAAGACACAGAGTTGGAAAAAGGGAATGTGCACTTTTTATCATGTGCACGTGGTAATAGAGATCACAATTTGCTTATTGCATAAATAGAAATAAAGATGGAGAAACTGAAGAAGGTTACTGTGATGAAGAAGAGGAACCTAGAGAGGATGAGGTGAGAGTAAAGAATAATTAGCGAAATTCCCTCACTTGAGATAACAAACATATTGTGAGACAAAGAAACACCAGAAACTATTGTCGCTTCTCCCCACCGCGCACTTTTTGATTTTATATGCAGTTTATGTTGCATACCATTTGAATAACTGTATATTGCTTATTGTTGCGACCACAAAATATAACATGCGATTCTCACTATTAATTTCTGTAGTTGAAAAACTTTAACTTTGTAAACCTCAACCTATTATGTGGGGATACGCACAACACTAAAAGATTTCCTGCTGTGAACGTGTGATCTTTAATATGCAAACTATTTTCATATAACCCTGATCTGGCCTGTTAGAAATGGAACACGGTATCATTACTGTAACTAATTATGAAATTAAACATGTCCTTCTGTACTTCCATCTCTAAAATGCACTGAAAATTACTCTTACTTACACGTAGCGAAGATACACTATGCTATGTTCGCTAAACATAAAAGCTGCAGTTGATTTTTTAACATATGAACACTATTGATTGTCACGACTAACACGAGAGCATGAAACAAAAAATGAAATTTGAATGTAATATTATTATTAGCCAGAAAATGTTTCAACACAGCAGTCTTTGATATCACACAAGTAAAGTTTTACCACTCTCATTTACGTAAATTATTTACGTCATTGAGATTGTAATAAATGGTTCAAATGGCTCTGAGCACTATGGGACTCAACATCTTAGGTCATAAGTTCCCTAGAACTTAGAACTACTTAAACCTAACTAACCTAAGAACATCACACACACCCATGCCCGAGGCAGGATTCGAACCTGCGACCGTAGCAGTCCCGCGGTTCCGGACTGCAGCGCCAGAACCGCTAGACCACCGCGGCTGGCGAGGTTGTAATAGGAGTTGCCCATGTCCACCTGAAAATGACATAATAAAATCCACAATTCTCCTCTGAGGTCTCTGGAAAGCTGAAAGGAATAATTTTAATGTACCATCACCTGCCCGCTTAAGTGCGAGAAAACTTGCTTTCATTCAGTTATAATTTGAATTTGCCGCGGTAGCGGCTCCCGCGATCACGGCGCTGTTCTGCTTCATGAAAAATTCTAAATATTCTGAAAACTTCTAAAAATGTGGAATGAAATACTGGGCAAGCTATCAATAAATTATTACAACCATTTCTTAACAATTTCTATATTCAAAAATCAATATAAATTCAAAGTACACACCTTTTTTTATATACCAGCCTCCAATGGCGTCTTTCTCGAATAAAGAACAAAAGAAATCTAACCAAACATTCAAGCGAGCGTCACAGGCTACAAGAACACAAAGAGAGTAACATTTAACCCTCCAGTATAACCAGTTCAGTACGCTAGTAATAAGTTTGTTAATTTTTTTCAGTTATCATTGTCTGCTTCGATTTCTACACTCGCCAACCACAGACGTTATTTGCAAAATATAGATACGTAAATATTGCACAAAGATAAAAATGAAAAATGATTATTTCCTTTTTTACAGACACTACACAATCGACAACCGTTCATACAGAAATGCAATAACAATAATAATACAGGTAAATGTTTCTTTTTTCACATATATTACACCGATTTTGCAAATGTCTTGCCAGGAGACGTCACAATATCAAAGTGTATTGGAATATGCCGGAAGAAGGAATAGTGAAAGGAAGGCAGAAAAGTATAGGATATATAAACAGGAAGAGGACAAAAAGCCATGGGTTTGGCAGGAAATTATTTTGAAGACGGATGAGAGAAGGAAAATCAGAAAGAAGAGCAATGAAGAAGAATGAAAGATGTACTGAAAATTGGATAACGAACTGCGTACAGGAACAGAGCAGGCCAGAAAAAAATGGTTAAAGAAGGTGTATGACGCAACTGAATAACTGGAGTTGAAGGGAAGATATGATTTACTGTACGGAAGAGTAAAGGCTACAATATGGGATCAAACAGAGCAAGAAGTGCTCCTAAGTAAATTCTCAGTTATGACCAAAATTCAGCCTAGAAAGATCACTAGGTCGTCCTCCTCAGAAGGAGAAACGAGCACCAATGGCAATGGAAGCACCAAAGAGGCCAATAAATACAATGAAAAATGGGAAACCTGCAGAAATAGATACGATACTAGGAGAAACGTGAGGCAATACTGACCTTACGACTTATCTTAGAAGAAAGATTAAGGAAAGGCAAACCTACGTTTCTAGCATTTGTAGACTTAGAGACAGCTTTTGACAATGTTGACTGGAATACTCTCTTTCAAATTCTAAAGGTGGCAGGGGTAAAATACAGGGAGCGAAAGGCTATTTACAATTTGTACAGAAACCAGATGGCAGTTACAAGAGTCGAGGGACATGAAAGGGAAGCAGCGGTGGGGAAGGGAGTAAGACAGGGTTGTAGCCTCTCCCCAATGTTATTCAATCTGTATATTGAGCAAGCAGTAAAGGAAACAAAAGAAAATTTCGGAGTAGGTATTAAAATCCATGGAGAAGAAATAAAAACTTTGAGGTTTGCCGATGACATTGTAATTCTGTCAGAGACAGCAAAGGACTTGGAAGAGCAGTTGAATGGAATGGATGGTATCTTGAAGTGAGGATATAAGACGAACATCAACAAGAGCAAAACGAGGATAATGGAATGTAGTGGAATTAAGTCTGGTGATGCTGAGGGAATTAGATTAGGAAATGAGACACTTAAAGTAGTAAAGGAGTTTTGCTATTTGGGGAGCAAAATAACTGATGATGGCCGAAGTAGAGAGGATATAAAATGTAGACTGGCAATGGCAAGGAAAGCGTTTCTGAAAAAGAGAAATTTGTTAACATCGAGTATAGATTTAAGTGTCAAGAAGTCATTTCTGAAAGTATTTGTATGGAGTGTAGCCATGTATGGAAGTGAAACATGGACGGTAAATAGTTTGGACAAGAAGAGAATAGAAGCTTTCGAATGTGGTGCTAGAGAAGAATGCTGAAGATTAGATGGGTAGATCACATAACTAATGAGGAAGTATTGAATAGGATTGGGGAGAAGAGAAGTTTGTGGCACAACTTGACCAGAAGAAGGGATCGGTTGGTAGGACATGTTCTGAGGCATCAAGGGATCACCAATTTAGTATTGGAGGGCAGCGTGGAGGGTAAAAATCGTAGGGGGAGACCAAGAGATGAATACACTAAGCAGATTCTGAAGGATGTAGGTTGCAGTAGGTACTGGGAGATGAAGAAGCTTGCACAGGATAGAGTAGCATGGAGAGCTGCATCAAACCAGTCTCAGGACTGAAGACCACAACAACAACAACTAGGAGAAATACCACAATCTCTGAACACAGAAGGAATAAGAGAAATAACAGGAGAGACGAGTATCAAAGTACACAGCACTGCCGAATGGCCAGAAGGGCTTCGGACAATAGTAATGATTCTAATACTAAAGAAACAAGGAACCAAGAAATGCAATGAAGACATGACAATAAGCCTCATTTCATGTGCAACCAAAATTATGTTAGGAATCATCAGTAAAATACTAGAAAATGTTTTTCTTAGTAATTGTCTTCAGATTGGTTTGATGCGGTGTTTCAGAATACCAGACCCACATCGTCAGTTATTTGGCGGGCGAATTCCCGTATCTGTCTTCCCCTACAGTTTTTTACCATCTACATCTACATAGATACTCTGCAAGCCACCGTTCAGTGCTTGGTGGAAGGTACCATGTATCATTACTAGTCCTTCCCTCCCTTGTTCCAATCCCAAATAGAGCGAGGGAAAAACGATTATCTATATGCCTCCGTATGAAGAATAATTTCTCGCATGTTATTTTCGTGGTTCTTACGCGAAATGTACACTACTGGCCGTTAAAATTGCTACACCAAGATGAAATGCAGATGATAAACGGGTATTCATTGGACAAATATATTATACTAGAACTGACATGTGATTACATTTTCACGCAATTTGAGTGCATACATCCTGAGAAATCAATACCCATAACAACCACCTCTGGCCGCAATAACGGACGGCCTTGATACGCTTGGGCATTGAGTCAAACAGAGCTTGGATGGCGTGTACAGGTACAGCTGCCCATGCAGCTTCAACACACTACCACAGTTCATCAAAAGTAGTGACTGGCGTATTGTGACAAGCAGCCAGTTGCTCGGTCACCATTGACCAGACGTTTTCAATTGGTGAGAGATCTGGAGAATGTTCTGGCCAGGGCAGCAGTCGAACATTTTCTGTATCCAGAAAGGCCCGTACAGGACTTGCAATATGTAGTCGTGCATTATCTTGCTGAAATGTAGCGTTTCGCAGGGATCGAATGAAGGGTAGAGCCACTGGTCATAACACATCTTAAATGAACCGTTTAAAGTGACGTCAATGCGAACAAAAGGTGACCGAGACGTGTAACCAATGGCACCCCGTACTATCACGCCGGGTGATACGCCAGTATGGTGATGACGAATACACGCTTCCAATGTACGTTCACCGCGATATCGCCAAACACGGATGAGACAATCATGATGCTGTAAACAGAACCTGGATTCATCCGAAAAAATTACGTTTTGCCATTCGTGCACCCAGGTTCGTCGTAGAGTACACCATCGCAGGCGCTCCTGTCTGTGATGCAAAGTCAAGGGTAACCGCAGCCACGGTCTCCGAGCTGATACTCCATGCTGCTGCAAACGTCGTCGAACTGTTCGTGCAGATGGTTGTTGTCTTGCTTACGTCCCCATCTGTTGACTCAGGGATCGAGATGTGGCTGCTCGATCCGTTACAGCCATGCGGATAAGATGAATGTCATCTCGACTGCTTGTGATACGAGGCCGTTGGGATCCAGCACGGTGTTCCGTATTACCCTCCTGAACCCACCGATTCCATATTCTGCTAACAGTCATCGGATCTCGACCAACGCGGGCAGCAATGTCGCGATACGGTAAACCGCAATCGTGATAGGTTACAATCCGACCTTTATCAAAGTCGGAAACGTGATGGTACGCATTTCTTCTCCTTACACGAGGCATCACAACAACGTTTCACCAGGCAACGCCGGTCAACTGCTGTTTGTGTATGAGAAATATGTTGGAAAATTCCCTCATGTCAGCACGTTGTAGGTGTCACCATCGGCGCCAATCTTGTGTGAATACTGTGAAGAGCTAGTAATTTGCATATCACAGCCTCTTCTTCCTGTCGGTTTAATTTTGCGTCTGTAGCACGTCATCTTCGTGGTGTAGCAATTTTAATGACAAGTAGTGTATGTTGGCGGCAGTGGAATCATTCGGAGGTCAGCTTCAAACGCCGGTTCTCTAAATTTTCTCAGTAGTGTTCGTCGAAAACAACGTCGCCTTCCCGCCAGGGATTCGCATCTGAGTACCCGATGCATCTCCGTAACACGTGTTGTTCGAACCTACCGGTAACAAGTCTAGCAGCCCGTCTCCCAATTGTTTCGACGTCTTCTTCCAATCCGACCTAGTACGGATCCCAAACACTCGAGCAGTACTCAAGAATAGGTCGCACCAGTGACCTATACGCGGTCTCCTAGACGTGTGAACCACACTTTCCTAAACGTCTCGCAATACAGCGAAGTCGACCATTAGTTTTCCCTACCACAGTTCTCACACGTTCCTTCCGTTTCATGTTGCTTTGCAACGTTACGCCCAGAAATTTAAACGTCTTCACAGTGTCAGGCAGGACACTACTAATACTGTATCCGAACTTTCGTTCTTCCTACCCATCGCATTAACTTACAATTTTCCACATTTAGAGCGAGCTGACATTCATGACACCAACTAGAAATTTTGTGTAGGTCATCTCGTATCAGCCTACAGTCACTCAACTTCGACACATTACTGTACACCACAGAATCGTCGGTGAATAATCGCAGATTGCTGCCCACCCTGCCCACCAGATCATTCATCTACACAGAAAATAGCAACGGTCCCGTCACACTTCCCTGGCGCACCCCTGATGTTACCCCTATCTCCGATGAACACTCGCCGTCGAGGACAACATACAGGGTTCTGTTATACACTCCTGGAAATTAAAATAAGAACACCGTGAATTCATTGTCCCAGGAAGGGGAAACTTTATTGACACATTCCTGGGGTCAGATACATCACATGATCACACTGACAGAACCACAGGCACATAGACACAGGCAACAGAGCATGCGCAATGTCGGCACTAGTACAGTGTATATCCACCTTTCGCAGCAATGCAGGCTGCTATTCTCCCATGGAGACGATCGTAGAGATGCTGGATGTAGTCCTGTGGAACGGCTTGCCATGCCATTTCCACCTGGCGCCTCAGTTGGACCAGCGTTCGTGCTGGACGTGCAGACCGCGTGAGACGACGCTTCATCCAGTCCCAAACATGCTCAATGGGGGACAGATCCGGAGATCTTGCTGGCCAGGGTAGTTGACTTACACCTTCTAGAGCACCTTGGGTGGCACGGGATACATGCGGACGTGCATTGTCCTGTTGGAACAGCAAGTTCCCTTGCCGGTCTAGGAATGGTAGAACGATGGGTTCGATGACGGTTTGGATGTACCGTGCACTATTCAGTGCCCCCTCGACGATCACCAGTGGTGTACGGCCAGTGTAGGAGATCGCTCCCCACACCATGATGCCGGGTGTTGGCCTTGTGTGCCTCGGTCGTATGCAGTCCTGATTGTGGCGCTCACCTGCACGGCGCCAAACACGCATACGACCATCATTGGCACCAAGGCAGAAGCGACTCTCATCGCTGAAGACGACACGTCTCCATTCGTCCCTCCATTCACGCCTGTCGCGACACCACTGGAGCCGGGCTGCACGATGTTGGGGCGTGAGCGGAAGACGGCCTAACGGTGTGCGGGACCGTAGCCCAGCTTCATGGAGACGGTTGCGAATGGTCCTCGCCGATACCCCAGGAGCAACAGTGTCCCTAATTTGCTGGGAAGTGGCGGTGCGGTCCCCTACGGCACTGCGTAGGATCCTACGGTCTTGGCGTGCATCCGTGCGTCGCTGCGGTCCGGTCCCAGGTCGACGGGCACGTGCACCTTCCGCCGACCACTGGCGACAACATCGATGTACTGTGGGGACCTCACGCCCCACGTGTTGAGCAATTCGGCGGTACGTCCACCCGGCCTCCCGCATGCCCACTATACGCCCTCGCTCAAAGTCCGTCAACTGCACATACGGTTCACGTCCACGCTGTCGCGGCATGCTACCAGTGTTAAAGACTGCGATGGAGCTCCGTATGCCACGGCAAACTGGCTGACACTGACGGCGGCGGTGCACAAATGCTGCGCAGCTAGCGCCATTCGACGGCCAACACCGCGGTTCCTGGTGTGTCCGCTGTGCCGTGCGTGTGATCATTGCTTGTACAGCCCTCTCGCAGTGTCCGGAGCAAGTATGGTGGGTCTGACACACCGGTGTCAATGTGTTCTTTTTTCCATTTCCAGGAGTGTAAGTCTCCGAGACACTCACATACTCACATACTTACTCCATATGCTCGTATCTTTGTTAACAGCCTCGAATGGAGCACCGTGTCAAACGCTTTCCGGAAATTTGGAAATGGGGAATCAGCCTGTTGCCCTTCACCCACAGTTCGCAGTATATCATGTGAAAAAGGGCAAGCGGAGTTTCACACGAGCGTTGCTTTCTAAAACCACGCTGATTCGTGGACGTCAGCTTCTCAGTCTCATGAATGATTATTATACTGGAACTGGTTATATATTCAACGGTTCTGTAGTAAACAGAAAACTGAAATTAAAGATAATGGATTATAATTTTGTGGATACGTTCTTTTACCCTTCTTACATACAGCAGTCACTGAAACGTGGGACTTAGGGAAAGCAGGAAAAGGTGAGAACGGGGCCTGGTCAGTTACTGTTGGTTGCATAGTAAACACATACACTTTATTTAAGGAAATAATTTAAAAAAAAAAAACATTTTAAAAAAACTGTCTGTAACACAAGCTACACTGACGACTGAAGGCCTTATTAAGAAAGAATTCAAAATTATTTGTCGGCTGAAGATCACGAGCAATACTTCAGAACAATTAGCGGCTGATGACCTGAATTACAAACGAGGAAGACAACTACAAACTGAAAATACCAAAATAATTTTTAAAACAATCATTTAAAAAAATGACTGTAACACAAGCTACACTGATGGCTGAAGGCCTTCTTAAGAAAGAATACAAATTATTTCTCGGCTGAAGATCACGAGCAATACTTCACAACAATTAAAGGCTGAAGGCCTGAATTACAAATGAGGAAGACAATTACACGTTAAAAATACCAAAATAATTTTTTAAACGATCATTAAAAATTGACTGTAACGCAAGTTACACTGACGGCTGAAGGCCTTATTAAGAAGAATTCAAATTTTTTGTCGGCTGAAGGCCACATACAATAGGAATAATTTCAATATTATTTTTAAACAATTGACACAATCAGACCAAATAAAGAAGGGGCTGATCCAGAGACAGTGCTCCAAGCATCGACCTGAGAAAAGCCCGTACAGCTGCGTAAGTGGTGAGACAGACAGCCAAAAGTTATGCTCAGTGCCGGCCGGAGTGGCCGAGCGGTTCCAGGCGCTTCAGTCTGGAACCGCGCGACCGCTACGGTCGCAGGTTCGAATCCTGCCTCGGGCATGGATGTGTGTGATGGCCGTAGGTTAGTTAAGTTTAAGTACTTCTAAGTTCTAGGGGACTGATGACCTCAGAAGTTAAGTCCCACAGTGCTCAGAGCCATTTGAACCAATTATGCCCACTTAACAGGATGGCAACTCGAACTAGGGACAACTTAAACGCCGACCAGCACACTCGCAAAATCCACCTATGATGCGATAACCAATACCACGATAGAATAACAGTTAACATCGTCAAATGATAAGCATTTAATTACACAAGTTGGCTCCACCAAATCCTAGTACGCAGACAGGGTTAAGGCCAAACTGCCTATTCAAAATCTGACTAGATGCACATGGAACCGCAAAAGACAATTCCACAAACAACTCAAACAAAGCTAAAACAGTCACTATACAGCAACAAGACGAATTGCGCGTAGACATGAACGCTAACAAGGGAACCTCCCCTTCGCACCTACTCAGATTTAGTTATAAGTTGGCACAGTGGACAGGCCTCGAAAAACTGAACACAGATCAATCGAGAAAACAGGAAGAAGTTGTGTGGAACTATGAAAAAATAAGCAAAATATACAAACTGAGTAGTCCATGTGCAAGATAGGCAACATCGAGGAGAATGTGAGCTCGTGAGCGCCGTGGTCCCGTGGTTAGTGTGAGCAGCTGCGGAACGAGAGGTCCTTGGTTCAAGTCTTCCCTCGAGTAAAGAGTTTACTTTCTTTATTTTCGCAAAGTTATGATCTGTCCGTTCGTTGATGTTCACTGTAATAAGTTGAGTGTCTGTGTTTTGCGACAGCACCGCAAAACCGTGCGATTAGTAGACGAAAGGACGTGCCTCTCCAATGGGAACCGAAAACATTTGATCGCAAGGTCATAGGTCAACCGATTCCTCCACAGGAAAACACGTCTGATATATTCTATACGACACTGGTGAAGGCATGTGCGTCACATGACAGGAATATGTTTTTGACCCACCTAGCTTGTACACTTGGCGAATGGGTAAAAAGAGTCTTCTACCTTGCCCGATTTAGGTTTTCTTGTGGATGTGATAATCAGTCCCAAAAAAGTCATGAAAACATAAGAGTTTGTCACATAAACTGTAACAAATGATTGCAACAGTTTCACAGTCGCACACTTTTTCCCTGTGCTCTGTCATAATATATGTTTTTAACGTTTTCAAATTTTTCCGTGTGTAGGCCGTCAAATCGTGCATATGTCCAAGCAAATCTGAACATGTCCTGCGATTTTGGAGAGCCAAGGATGCTCTGCTTGCTTATGCTAGTCTCCTTTGGCCTTCTTGCTTCGCTCGTCATGGGTAATTTTGCTTCCTGGGTAGCAAAATTCCTTAACCTCACCTACTTCGTGATCCCCAGTTTTGAAGTCAAGTTTCTCGCTGTTCCCATTTCTATTACATCTCATTACCTTTGTCTTTTTCCAGTTTACTCTCAGTCCACATTCCGTACTCAAGAGGCCGTCTGTTCCATCAAACAGATCTTCGCTTTTACTGAGGATAGCAATGTCATCAGTGAATCTTATCATGGTATTCTTTCACCATGAATTTTAATCACAGCCTTGAATCTTTCATTTTCCCATCATTGCTTTTTCCATGTGTAGATAGAACAGCAGAGGCGAAATACTGCATCACTCTGGTGCACCCTTTTTGATCCGAGCACTTCGTTTCTGATCTTCTACCTGGCAGTGTAGCCGAGAGCACTAATGCACTTTTCCTGGACTCGGGTAAGCGCGCCGGCCCCGGATCGAATCCGCCGGGCGGATTAACGAGATGGGCCGGTCCTCCTACCAGCCTGGATGTGGTTTTTTGGCGGTTTTCCACATCCCGCTAGGTGAATACCGGGCTGGTCCCACCATTCCGCCTCAGTAACACGACTCACAGACATTTGCAAACGTTTCCACTGTTTCATGGCTTAAACTAGACTCAGACGCCTGGTGTACACTGCTTACGTCCCGGGGGGTTTGGGGTGGTGTGAGGAAGAGCATCCAGCAACCCTATGCAACTAACACTGGCACGTCCGTCATAACAACCGACCCTGCGCTGACGTCGGACGAAGGCCTAAAGACAGAAAGAAAGAAAGAAAACTTCGTTTCTGGTCTTCTAATTAGGTAATGGAAGAAAGTCAGGCTAACGAACAACTTGGTTTTAGACAAAACAATGGCACAAGATATGAAATAGGATCGTTGTGAATTTTAAGAGAGAGTCTTGTTGAAAACGGGTAGAGACATACACTATTTGATCAAAAGTATCCGGACACCCCCAAAAGCATACGTTTTTAATATTAGGTGCAGTTTGCTGCCACCTACTGCCAGGTATTCCATATCAGGGACCTGAGGGACACGTACGTGAAGGGACAGGTGCAGCACAAAAGCGAACAGGCTGTTGACTGACAGAGACTGCCGACCGTTGAAGAGGGTCCTAACGTGTAATAGGGAGACATCTATCCAGACCATCACACAGGAATTCCAGACTACATCAGGATCCACTGCAAGTACTATGACAGTTAGGCGGGAGGTGAGAAAACTCGTATTTGATGGTCGAGCAGTTGCTCATAAGCCACACATCACGCCGGTAAATGCCAAACGACGCCCCGCTTGGTGTAAGGAGCGTAAATATTGGACGACTGATCAGTGGAAAAACGTTGTGTGGAGTGACGAATCACGGTACACAGTGTGGCGATAAGATGGCTGTGTGTGGGTATGGCGACTTCCTGGTGAATGTCATCTGCCAGCATGTGTAGTGCCAACAGTAAAATTCGGAGGCGATGGTGTTATGGTGTGGTCGTGTTTTTCATGGAGGGAGCTTGCAACCTTTGTTGTTTTGAGTGGCACTATCACAGCATAGGCCTAGATTGATGTTTTAAGCACTTTCTTGCTTCCCACTGTTGAAGACCAATTCGAGTATGGAGATTGTATCTGTTCATATTGCACGGCCTGTGGCGGAGTGCTTACACTACAATAATATCCTTGTAATGGACTGGCCTGCACAGAGTCCTGACCTGAATCCTATAGAACACCTTTGGGATGTTTTGGAACGCCGACTTCGTGCCAGGCCTCACCGACCTACATCGATACCTCTCCTCAGTGTAGCGCTCCGTGAAGAATGGGCCGCCATTCCCCAAGAAACCTTCCAGCGCCTGATTGAACGTATGCCTGCGAGAATGGAAGCTGTCATCAAGGCTAATGGTGGGCCAACTCCATATTGAATTCCTGCATTACCAATGGTGGGCGCCACAAACTTGTAAGTCATTTTCAGCCAGGTGTCTGGATACCTGTGATCGCATAGTGTATATACGTGTTTTGTAGTCCTGGTAAAGGCATTAGAGAATGTGGATTGTGATAAGCTTGTAGATACGAGAGCTATTTGGCAAGTAAGGTCAGTTCGGTCTCTAACTGAAAACAACTGTGAAAAAAAATGTTTTATTTGCTACAGCTTGTTACTCCTACGACCACTTCTCTGCATAGTCACCGCTCCAACTTAAACACTTGTCGTAGCGTTGTACCAACTTTCGAATACCCTGATCACAAAAGGCGGCCACCTGTGTTTTCCATCAATTCTCGTTGTCTGCGCTAAAATGTTGTCTTCATAGCCTGCGATTCATGAGAGCAGAGATGAAATCAGAAGGAGCCAAGGCCGGGCTATACGGTGCGTGATCAGTTTCCAACGGAAGCGTTGCAAGAGTGGGTTCATTGACCCTGCATAGTGCGGCCGAGAATTGTCATGAAGAAGAAAATGCAGGATAGCTACAGTAAGCGAACTGTATGAAGTCAGGCGAAATCTCCCGGCAGGCACCCATACATGGAGGGAGATCGGCGGGCATACTAGAGACATTGTCCAACACATCTGTGCAAGGCGTCATCAGGTTTTCACTATGGTTACCATTTCGATCTCGACCGGACCTTACTTTGCGAATAGGCCTCGTACAACGAGCGAAAATAGAGTGGACTGGAAACCAGACGGTATTTAAACTCATTATGTTCAATATTAACACAGAAAACTACGACTATTCACTTTTTTGAAATGTTGTTTATTCCACAAACCGCTTTTCGAACCTTTTCGGGTTCTTCTACAGATGGAGCACAGGAGGTTACACGAGTAATTCATAGCGTAATGCTGGATGCTGCTTTGCGGGTTTGTTACTAATATTCATCTGTCAGCTACCATTGTTATTGAAAGTTGGTAACACATCACTCACATTTCACAGAATATGTGTATAAATAATGATAGGAAACTTAGCCCAGCATTAAACATGTACTGTGCAGTCGGTGCTTATTCGTATGAAGGTCTTTGTAACAGGCACCGGCTGTACAGTACATGGTACATGCTAAGTTTCATAACCATCGGTATTTATATGCTTACCGCGTGAAAACTGAGTGATGTGTGGCTCTGAACACTATGGGACTTAACTTCTGAGGTCATCAGTCCCCTAGAACTTAGAACTACTTAAACCTAACTAACCTAAGGACATCACACACATCCATGTCCGAGGCAGGATTCGAACCTGCGACCGTAGCGGTCGCGCTGTTCCAGACTTTAGCACCTAGAACCGCTCGGCCACAGCGGCCGGCTGAGTGATGTGTCACCAGCTTTCAGTCACGACAGAATCCGATATATGGATAGTAATAACATAGCCGCAAGTCAGTATGCAGCATTACGCTACGACATAGTCATGTGACTTTCTGTGCAACATCTGAAGGTGAGCATCAAAACGTTCGAAAACCCTATTATAGAATGAACAACATTTCGAACAATTGACCTGTTGTAGTTTTCTGTGTTTATATTGAATAAACAGTCACGGGTTCTTAAACATCTGTAATGAATAAGCTTAATTCATTACATTTAAATCAAAAAGCGGCAGTGACAGGAGCAATAAGGCTTCTATCGGTCTCCTGGTCTTTTCAGTATGTAATTAGAACATATGGCTGACTACTGGCCACAAGATGATAAAGCGGTAAAAGCTGGAGGAGAAGAGTTTTTAGGTTTGCAGACGACTTGGCCCTTCTAGCTACAGATGAAAGAGAATTACGGAACATAGGGTATTCCACTGAAGCTACCGTTAAGATTTATGGGAAGAGAACCGATAGAAAGAAAACAAAAATAATGGCAGTGGAAATAAAAAGGTGAAGATAATACAGTGTGAAGAAAATTATACTCAGGTCAGTCATGTGAAATAGTTTCCTACGTGCCTATGGCCGCACGACGGAAATTATCAGACTATGAATGCGGATTGGGATTTCAAGTTCGATTCATGGGAAATTCCATTTCTGAAATCGTTAGAGACTTAGTGTTCAGAATGTGCCGAGAATATCAAATTTCAGGCATTACCTCCCACCACGGACAACACACTCGCCCACGGCCTTCACTTAACGACCGAGAGCAGCGGCGTTTCGGTAGAGCTGTCAGTGTTAACAGACAAGCAAATGTCCGCAAAAATAAATGTGGGACGTATGCCGAACGTAAACGTTAGGACAGTGTGACGCAGCAGCAGACGACCAACGAGAGTGTGTTTGCTAACAGCTCAACATCTTCCATAGCACCTCCGCTGGGTTCGTAACCACCGATGTTCCGACACTTCAGTGTGTTATGCAGAATTTCGCTATTAGTCTGCGCAACGTTGTTGCCAGTGATGGCAGGAATATTGAAGATGTCATAACCTAAATTCGAATATGTGTAGTAACATTTAAATATTGAATAAAGTGTGTGCACGCTGTAGTTCGTAATTAATTTACGTTTTTTTCATGTACTTCAATAATCATCACCCTGTAGATTCGACAAACGGATCGTGGAATTCGAGTCGACGTTGAGAAAAGAGCGCGTGGTGCCAGCCAGTGCCTCACATGTAGGCTACCCGCACAACGCGCACGCCCGAAGGGATATCGAACCCCGTGGCGGTCGTCTCATCAATATCACAGCAAGAAGCTGGACAGAGGGCGAAAAAGGCGGACCCGATTGGTTTCTTAGACACGGATAGAAGCAGCTCAAAATATTGATGTTGGAGGCACGTGAATACGTTTTCCTGTTCGCTGTTATAGATAGCTACTATGAGGACAAGGCACTCTCATAAAATATCTTTACGTAGGGAAAAACCCACAATGACGTAAAATGGTACTAGGTATCTGAAATTCGGCGAGAAGAAGGTACGCGCTGTAAGTATAGACGAGTAGCATGCAGTATGGACAACAATAAGAAGTTGATGGCTTCTCCTTGATTGGGGACCACAATTATTTTGTACCATTTAAATGGTATCATTGCTGCTATTTCAACGTAAGCTGTTATTTTTTATTTCACTATCACGATTTCGGCTGTAGAGCAAGATGGAAAAAGAAGTCAGTAAGTATCAGACTTGTCCGAATGATGTGTTGTCGTCGACATATTGCAAAATATAATGTTATTCAGGTCTGCTACTTACTGACTATTTTTCGGCTTCACTTGAAAATAACTTCACAGTCTGTATAAGACCGACTTTTGGTGGACCGGCCACAAGACCTACCACCAGACTCTAGTGCTTCAAGGTCCAACTCAAAGGCAAACGGAGAGTGCACGAAGTAAGTCAATATTCGCCATCTTGCGATATTGCAAAATTAATCAAATTATGATCCAGCAAATTCGTACATCCTCACGAGCCGATAGTCCCCCGGTTGGTTAAGCCGACGGTGATCTCAAATCGTTGGAGAAAATAACGAATAATTAAGGATTAGTTGTGAAGATTTTTGAAACAATTATACAATACCTTTGACATCATATTCGGGATATTCAGTAAATTACCTTTAGTTTGATATGCATCTCGAGTTGATTATACAGGGTGGTCCATTGATAGTGACCGTGCCAAATATCTCACGAAATAAGCATCAAACGAAAAAACTACAAAGAACGAAATTCGTCTAGCTTGAAGGGGGAAACCAGATGGCGCTATGGTTGGGCCGCTAGATGGCGCTGCCATAGGCCAAACGGATATCAACTGCGTTTTTTAAAATAGGAACCCCCAGTTTTTATTACATATTCGTGTAGTACGTAAAGAAATATGAATGGTTTAGTTGGACCACTTTTTCGCTTTGTGATAGATGGCACTGTAATAGTCACAAACATATGGCTCACAATTTTAGACGAGCAGTTGGTAACAGGTAGATTTTTTAAATTAAAATACAGATCGTAGGTACGTTTGAACATTTTGTTTCGGTTCTTCCAATGTGATACATGTACCTTCGCGAACTTATCATTTCTGAGAACGCATGCTGTTACAGCGTGATTACCTGTAAATACCACATTAATGCAATAAATGTTCAAAATGATGTCCGTCAACTCCAATGCATTTGGCAATACGTGTAACGACATTCCTCACAACAGCGAGTAGTTCGTCTTCCGTAATATTCGCACATGCATTGACAGTGCGCTGACGCATGTTGTCAGGCTTTGTCGGTGGATCACTATAGCAAATATCCTTCAACTTCCCCCACAGAAAGAAATCTGGGGACGTCAGATCCGGTGAACGTGCGGGCCATGGTATGATGCTTCGACGACCAATGGAATATAATTGTATCAAAAATCTTCACAACTAATCCTTAATTATTCGCTATTTTCTCCAACGATTTGAGATCACCGTCGGCTTAACCAACCGGGAGACTATCGGCTCGTGAGGATGTACGAATTTGCTGGATCATAATTTGATTAATTTTGCAATATCGCAAGATGGCGAATATTGACGACCACGTCTACTTGCCGCTGAAAGACACAAGAATGCCTGCAGTTTCGAGGAAGTTACCGCCTCTTCAGTAGTCACAACCTCTGAACCGCGGGTTCTGATCGCAGCATTGGGGAGCTGATGGTAACCGCAGCGCTATGTTCGCTATATGGCCCTCTTCTTGTCGGCGGAATCTTACTGTGTTGAGGGCTCCTCGCTCACTAAAGTAATGAGAGACGTCATGATAGCGTAGTTGTGACTAGCTGAACGAGTTGAACACAGGTGAGGAGACATTATCGTCTTGAGTTCGGGAGCTGCCACCCTAGCGTCCGTCAGTATTCTTAGTGCGTCATTTGCCACCATGGGCTGTTGAAACGTATGTGCAACAAATATTGTCTATATTCGTCAGTTAAAATGGACTCGATAAGCAACCTGAGCTATCAGTAAACGAAATCTAACCTGCATAAAACGGTGTGCGTGTTGTACGAGTGTCATTTTCACTGTCATTTGGTTCAAATGGCTCTAAGCACTAGGGGGACTTAACATCTGAGGTCACCAGTCGACTAGGCTTAGAACTACGTAAATCTAACTAACCTAAGGACATCACACACATCCATGCCCGATGGTGTTCATAGCCAAAGAAGCTACCCGCAAACTGACGTTGGAGATGGGCTTCCCGGCAACTGATCTCCGATCGGCGTTGCGCCGTCGGGTCTTTGGGATGTGGGGAGACGAATGGCGCACTCTGTCTGCACCCAACAAGCTGCGGCGAGTAAAGGAGGCCACGACTGTGTGGGGTTCCTCCATGCGGGCCTCTCGCAGGGATTCTGTTATTCTCTGTAGGCTCTGCATTGGTCACTCTTGGCTGACGCATGGTCATCTGCTGCGTCGAGAGGAACCCCCTCATTGTCGCTGTGGTGCAAACATGACGGTGGCCCATATGTTGTTGAAATGCCCTATTTTAACCGCCCTCAGGCGAACGTTTAATCTCCAGGGTGATTTATCATCTCTTTTAGGTGACAATGTCTCTATGGCAGATCGGGTTTTAAGTTTTATTCGCGCAAGCGGCTTTTATAGGTCCATCTAATTTTATTGCATCACCCTCTTTTGTGCTGTATCTTTTACTTAGTTTTGTGTTGTAATTCGACTCCACCCTAATCTTTTATGTTGGAGGTTTTAACGTGTTGCAGAGTGGCTGGCTCATCCTCTTATTTTCCTGATCAGCCGTCCACGATCCTCTGCTGTACAGTTTTGATTCTTTCTGCCTCTCTTCTATATGTTGGTTTTGTTGCTGTGCTCCGTTTTCCATGTTGCCTTACCATTGACCTTGGGGCTTTTCTTCCCCCGGAATTTTTCTTTTAGTGTTTGGATGACTGGTGGATGGATTCAATGTGCTCTGTGTGTTTATGAAGCAAGGTACCGATGACCTTTGCAGTTTGGTCCCTTTAATCTTTAAACCAACCAACCAACCATGCCTGAGGCAGGATTCGAATCTGCCACCGTAGTAGCCGTGTGGTTCCGGACTGAAGCTGAAACGTCCCCTTAGGAAAATTATACATGACTGTGCTTAAACTGACACACAATATTTTTAGCGCAACGCAATCTGACTTTCAAAAATCTCTACTAAAGAATGGCCCTGACTAACATTAACCTATACCTTTCACAAATCACTTACCTCACAAAAATCTTCGTTACTCGAACTACTGCAATACAGCAAGCGCCACTACTGCCAGCTAAATAAAAGATTCAAACTACGGAAGGCACTAACTACTAGTAGGTATAGTTAGCAAATGAAAGATTTTAATAGAGAACAAACAATGTATTTACCTTAACAGTCATAATGTATACAGCAGTTCATGACATCCATTTTTACAAATATCAAACCTCCGCCATTTCTCTCCCCACATCCACCACTGCGCAACGCTACGCGCTGTTCACGTCCAGCTGCCCAACACTACAATGGCAGACATCAATGCAAAACTAGCCTCAGACTGCACACAGCGCAGCCAGTGAGTTTCATACAGAGAGCGCTACGTGGTGGCGGCGTTATCAATATAATAACCTAAACAGCCTACTTACAAAGCACCTAGAACCACTCGACCACAGCGGCCGGACACTGTAATTAAGCTCTCAACAGATCGTTACATGAAAAACTTACAACTAACATTTGGATAAGCTATCTGACTGCGTTTTGGAATAAGAGTTTACAAGTGATACAGAATCTGACTTGTGCTACGGAATTTACTGGACTAGAGGACATGACATGTTGTGGTGTGTCTGTGAATCTATTGTGCACTCACCTCTTTAGATGACTGCCTTTTTCCATGTGGTTTACAGCAATGCGCAGCAGCAGCGGCTAAAGCTTACTGTTACTAAGAATTAATTTAATAAAAGGGGAGGTTGCTTGGGTCCTGTTGGCTACTAAACAACTTGTGAGAAGGGATTTCATAAATTCATCATGAACAAGTATTAATAATGGCGAAATGCTTCACAATGACCGTATAAATACCAATAATGGCTGAGTGCGAGATTAACAAATTATTTCAATTTCAAAGTTACATTAACATTTAATAATCACAGCATATTTATGAACAGGATGTGGAGAATAATTATTATTATTTGGAGAATAAGAGGGCTCCTTTCACTGACAAGCAAAACACGTGATTATTGCAAACTCGGACTAACAATATCGAACCTAACGCTGCAGTTGCTTTTGCGCTATGCTTGCGAATTTTACCTTGAATTCCATCTTCAAGCGTAGTTAAGCCATCCAAATCTCTCCTGGCCATATAAATGAAATCAGGCCTTGAGTGTGGTAAGATCTGCCGTCACCGACGGTCCGGCCAGGGTGGCCGAGCGGTTCTAGGCGCTACAGTCTGGAACCGCGCAACCGCTACGGTCGCAGGTTCGAATCCTACCTCAGGCATGGATGTGTGTGATGTCCTTAGGTTAGTTAGGTTTAAGTAGTTCTAAGGGACCGATGACCTTAGAAGTTAAATCCCATAGTGCTCAGAGCCATTTGAACCAATCGTCACCGACGTGAGGGCAGCGTGACACGCCTTCTGTCTCCGAGCTCTCGACCGACACTACTCCTTCCACTCTCGCAGACAGTCCTCGTCTCACAACAATGCTTAGAATGGCGCCCCCAGGTTTCTCCCTCAGATTGTTACTATCGATACACAATGCAAAGAATAGCGTTAAGTTACTATGTTGTTTTCAGTGTAATGGAGGATTCTAACACACATCTTACACTGTTCCGCCCGCGAGGTTACAGTCAGCTAAATTCATCTCCGAGTTGATGTTTCGTTCTGTACGCAACAGACCGGGCGCTATTTATTATGATACCGGACAAGCTATCTGAAGTGCCTTGTCCGGGCTTCCATTCTAGTGACCATAGTTCTCCATATTTTCTCTCCTCGCACTCTCTCGTAGTTCAAAGGCTGGACAGTTTTAATCAATGAAATTCATGTGACTGAATGTTTGTATTTTATAATCTTATCCTGCAGCAAGAAGCAATAGGATCTGGTTTTCATAAATTTACGTATATCGTAGTGTGTCAGGCTACGTCGCCAATTTGTGTTATTGAAGGAACAGTACAGCAGATTTTACCAGAACAGACACATTTTCCCTTGTCTGTAGCTTCCCTCCGTCGAACTATTGATTGTGTTAATTGACCATCAACTGAAGCCCTGTTCGAAGAGGATTAGTGATATGTGTGCCACGGTTGGGACAGGGCCCGACAGGCTGGTGAATAGCAAACCTCACCGCTCGCAGGGGATCAGAAAAGTCGTATACACAAGTAACTGTTTTGCTTCATCTCTGCAAATTAACTCTCATTAGTAGTCACGCCATGGTCTAAAGCAGCGAAAAACCGCTATAATTCGAAATCGCGATAGGGAAAGAAATAAATAATAATAATTTAGAGCTAAATGGCTGCAGTGATTTCTCTTAACAAGAGAGAAGTGGTCGGGGTGAAAGGGCATGAGAAAAGGATGCAGCTCTGTCGCCCATACTGTGCAGCAAAGAAACAATCTACATCTACATCTACATGGATAGCTCTGCAAATCACATTTGAGTGCCTGGCAGAGGGTTCATCGAACCACCTTCACAATTCTCTATTATTCCAATCTCGAATAGCGCACGCAAAGAATGAACGCCTATATCTTTCCATACGAGCTCTGATTTCCCTTATTTTATCGTGGTGATCGTTTGTCCCTGTGTAGATCGCTGTCAACAAAATATTTTCGCATTTGGAGGAGAAAGTTGGTGATTGGAATTTCGTGAGAAGATTCCGTCCAAACGAAAAACGCCATTCTTTTAATGATTTCCAGCCCAAATCCTGTATCATTTCTGTGACACTCTCTCCCATATTTCGCGATAATACAAAACGTGCTGCCTTTCTTTGAACTTTTTCGATATACTCCGTCAGTCCTATCTGGTAAGGATCCCACACCGCGAGGCAGTATTCTAAAAGAGGACGGAAAAGTGTAGTGTAGGCACTCTCCTTGGTAGGTCTGTTACATTTTCCAAGTGCCCTGCCAATAAAATGCTGTCTTTGCTTAGCCTTCCCCACAACATTTTCTGTATGTTCCTTCCAATTTAAGTTGTTCGTAATTGTAATACCTAGGTATTTAGTTGAATTTACGGCTTTTAGGATAAGGAAATAAGCTATAGATTCGGAAAGGAAATTAAAATTAGGAAAGTATATAGTTGAAATGATTCGCTGGTGACATTATTTAAAAAAATGGTTCAAATGGCTCTGAGCACTATGGGACTTAACTTCTGAGGTCATCAGTCCCGTAGAACTTAGAACTACTGAAACCTATCTAACCTAAGGACATCACACACATCTATGCCCGAGGCAGGATTCGAACCTGCGACAGTAGCGGTCGCGTGGTTCCAAACTGTAGCGCTTAGAACAGCTCGGCCACTCCGGCCGGCGTGACATTGTTCCCCTCAATGACAGTAAGAGTTGTAGAAGCCCGTTAAGTGGAATAAATTAGCCTTCTGAGCAAAGGATATGGATTCAGGATACACCAAAGTAATACGAAAGTAGTAAATGGCAACGGAAATAAGATCAGTGAAAAACTCAACACCAAAATTGGTGACCCTGTAGTAGTTAGAGGGGAGGGATTCTGATACGTTAGAAGAAAAGTAATGCTAGAAGCAAGAAGGACGTAAACAGCCGACCAGTTGCAATGGATAAAGTAATCTTTACCTAGGTTTCGACAGATTTAAACCTGTCTTCTTCAGAAGGCGGCAGTATTACATTAATATGGAATGATGTAACATTGTCGTTTTTACAAATATCTGCATAGATCCATAAGTCCAAAATAAAATATAGCCCTGAAAATAGGGTTTGTCATGTAAATAAAAATTAGTACATGGATGTTGCAGAGCTCATAAGCATAGTCGCTTATGAGCTCTGCAACATCCATGTACTAATTTTTATTTACATGACAAACCCTATTTTCAGGGCTATATTTTATTTTGGACTAATGGATCTATGCAGATATTTGTAAAAACGACAATGTTACATCATTCCATATTAATGTAATACTGCCGCCTTCTGAAGATCTGTCGAAACCTAGGTAAAGATTACTTTATCCATTGCAACTGGTCGGCTGTTTTTAGTCTTATTATATATATATATATATATATATATATATATATATATATATATATACTAGCCTCAAACATCGGCCTTATTTTGAAGAAGAAATTTCTGAGTATGTCCAACTTCGGGACATCGTGGGATATGGCAAAATCAGAGAAGCAGAGAACCATAGCGTCTGAGATGAGGAGTTATCGATGAGAAATCGCGGCTACCTAGCGCAAGTTAGCAAAGACCGAAAATAAATTGGCATTTTCGCAGAAGTCAGCGATAGAACGAAATTTAGAACCGCAATCCATAAACACAAATTCGCAGAGAAAGTTCCCGAAAAAATTCAGGATATGCAGAAGAACGTTGAATAGCGTCGTATACTCGTATTTGTAAAAAGGCATTACGTCATTACGTCACGTCGTGTACGCGTGAATGGTTACGAGCGCTACAGCTGGCTGGCGTGGCGGCACGTCCGCCTCTGTTTTTGTGGGCGAGCAGGTGCCCTGAGGCGCACGTAGTACGCACGCATTGACGTGGTTGCCGTGGCAACCAGACGATGACGTCAGAGCCCGCGACCGCGGCCGCCGCCGCTAGGGGCGCTGGTGTGAGGCGGCTCCCGTCACAACACGGGTCGGCAAGGATAAAGCACTCCCCACACGACGGCAGGAGGTGCTGTGTTCGCTAATACGTCACAACAAGAGAACGCTGGCAATGCCTTACACAAAATAATATGTAGGGGAGGTTGTTCTACCTTCGAACAGTTTTCGAACTTGTGCCTCTACCCAGTCGTGTAGTAAAGGTTTAACATGTTTTCTTATTGCATTTTATTAAACGCCTCCATGATTTCTACCTCACCATTTATGGCCGTCCTAACCACCTAACTCCTATCCTCAAATACCTTGGCCTCACCCTCGACCGCCACCTCACCTGGACCCCCCATCTCCTTACCATCCAAAACAAAGCTCACAACCGCCTCCGCCTCCTGAAACTCCTGTCCGGCCGGAAGTGGGGTCTGCATCCTTCCACCATCCTTCATACCTACAAATCCTTGATCCACCCCATCCTCTGTTATGCCAGCCTCGCTTGGATTTCCACCCCTCTCCGGTTCTATAAAGCCCTCCAAATCCTCAAACGCTATGCGCTCCACCTTGCCTTCCGCATCCACCTTCCATCCCCCACGCGCATCCTCTACGACCTCATCCCCTTGCCACACCATCTACTTTTCCTTGAACACATCCGCACACTATATATTGTCTGCCGCCTTGATCCCCCTCACCCCCTGGTGTCTCCCATTCTCTCTACCCCCAACCAGTTGCCACGCCTTTATCGTTGTGTCCCACCCTCTCTCCACCTCCATACCCCCCATCTCCTTTCCCAACGCAACTTCCACCATCTACCCCTCCCGGATGATGAGCTTCGCCCTGACATCTACCCTTCCTACCAACTCTAACCCCATCTTCCTGCCTCCTCCTCAGGGCTCCCTCTCCTCCCCCTCCCTCCTCAGGTCTCCCTCTCCTCCCCCTCCCTCCTCCTGAACGGCTTCTCCCTCCTACTCCCCTTCCATCTCTTGTGCCTCCTTTGAGTGTCTCTGCGCTCCCTCCTGCCCTGTCTTCCCTCTCCCGCTCCACGTGTCTCCTACCTCTTTGTGTACCCACTGATGCCCCTCCTCTCTTCATCCCGCCGCTTCCCCTGCTGCCCCTTGCTCTCCCCTCCTTTTCCATCCTCTCTGCCCTTTCCCTCGGCAGGTCCCGCCTGTCAGTTTTATTCTTCGTCATGTGTGCTCCAAAAGTGGGATTTAAGTGTGTTGTTCCCGAGTGTTTTTACTACTGTGGCCGACTTTTCACGTGTGCATGTCTTCTCTGAGTTTTGAAGAAAATCCAACCGTGTTTTTTTTTTTAACTTTCTGGTGACTTTTTTTAACTGTTCTCCATGAACGTCTCCGTGTTAGTCTATATTTTTTACCTCCATTTTCTCCCACTATTCTGTTTTAAGTTCCCCTTTATCGCCTTATGTATGTACTATTTTATTCTTATTTTAAGTTCATGTCACTCGGCTGAAGAGCGGCGGATTGTGCTGCTGACCGCCCTCCCCTGCCCATATGGGGCAGGGGAATGAAATCACAATAAAGAAAAAAATTTATTAAATGATAGCATTCACTTTAAGTTACGTCCATCCTTTTTCTGAAATTACAATTTTTCTGAAAAGTAAGGCTTCTTCAAATGTGAAAAACTATTCCAAGGTACGAACGTGGTTGTCCAGAAAGTAAGTTCCGATTGGTCGTAAAATGGACACCACTGGGAAAATCCGATAATGCTTTGCACAGATGTGTTGGGCAGTGTCTCTAGTATGCTCGTCGATCATGCAGCGTCGCTCTTTTCAGTTTTGAGTGAACAGTGCGTACGTAAAGATGCGTAGGAAATAGCGTCTCCCGCCAAGTATGAGGGCATGGTTAGAGATTTCGCCTGTGTCATGCAGCCCACATAACACAACTGTCGAGCACTTCTTTCTTCGTGCCAATTCTCGGCCGCACACTGCAGGGACAGTGAAGACGCTCCTGCAGCGTTTCCGGTGAGAAGTGTCTGATCACCCACAGTACAGTCCGTAATTGGCTCCCCCTGAGTCTCATCTCTGCCCACAAGAACCGCTGGCTATGAAGACAACATTTTTCCACAGGCAACGGGCTGCAGACCAGTGCAGATAACTGGCCGAAAGCACAGGCGGCTGCTTTCTATGACGAGGATATTGGAAAGTTGATACAACACTACGACAAAACTCGAAGTTGAAGCGACGACTATGTAGAGAAGAAGGTGGAAGGTGTACCTAGCTGTTTCAAATAAAATGTTTCTGGTTTTCACTGTGGTTTCCATTTCGCGGCCGATCGGAACTTACTTTCTGGACAACCCTCATACGATGGCTTTCTGAAAAGTAATACCTCCGAATTTTTTCTGTCAAAACTGTTAAGGATTTTCAAACAATACAGAAAAATGTATACACTCTTTGTCAGGCTCTATCGAGATATCGATATTATCGTTTGATTTGAGTTACGAGTCTGCTGTAGTATGCTCTTTGGCTCAACAGATGTTAGTATTTTCATCTCGGTATCGAGAAAACAAGATTGCTGGAGTACGCTTGACATTCGAGCAACGAAAATGTATTGTGAAGTGGTTTTTCAAGTTTGATAATGCCGTTGAAGTGCAACTTCGTGAAGGCAGGAGTTTGAAACAGAAGCACTAACCCGCCTAACAATTAAAAACATCATTTAAAAGTTTGAATTGCATGCAACGATTTGTGATATTCACAAAGGAAGATCAGGAAGACAGTATGCAGCTCCAATTCCTGCTTCATCGGCTCTCGTGTTGGCAACGTTTGTTAATCCTCCACACAAGTTTGCTACGCAACGTGCACATGAAGTGGGGGTTAGCAGTACAAGTGTATAAAGAATTCTGAAAGCTGCGAAGTGGAAAGCTTACACTCCACGAATACTGCACGCGGTTAATGATGACTGTCCTGATCGCCGAATGCAATTTTGTGAATGGTATTAGCAAATGGTAACTGATGACGAACAATTTCTGGCGAAGGTAGTGTGGAGTAACAAGGCACAATTTAATGGAACTGTGAATCGGCATAACAGTGTGTACTGGACACTGGAAAATTCGCATGTACACTCCTGGAAATTGAAATAAGAACACCGTGAATTCATTGTCCCAGGAAGGGGAAACTTTATTGACACATTCCTGGGGTCAGATACATCACATGATCACACTGACAGAACCACAGGCACATAGACACAGGCAACAGAGCATGCACAATGTAGGCACTAGTACAGTGTATATCCACCTTTCGCATCAATGCAGGCTGCTATTCTCCCATGGAGACGATCGTAGAGATGCTGGATGTAGTCCTGTGGAATGGCTTGCCATGCCATTTCCACCTGGCGCCTCAGTTGGACCAGCGTTCGTGCTGGACGTGCAGACCGCGTGAGACGACGCTTCATCCAGTCCCAAACATGCTCAATGGGGGACAGATCCGGAGATCTTGCTGGCCAGGGTAGTTGACTTACACCTTCTAGAGCACGTTGGGTGGCACGGGATACATGCGGACGTGCATTGTCCTGTTGGAACAGCAAGTTCCCTTGCCGGTATAGGAATGGTAGAACGATGGGTTCGATGACGGTTTGGATGTACCGTGCACTATTCAGTGTCCCCTCGACGATCACCAATGGTGTACGGCCAGTGTAGGAGATCGCTCCCCACACCATGATGCCGGGTGTTGGCCCTGTGTGCCTCGGTCGTATGCAGTCCTGATTGTGGCGCTCACCTGCACGGCGCCAAACACGCATACGACCATCATTGGCACCAAGGCAGAAGCGACTCTCATCGCTGAAGACGACACGTCTCCATTCGTCCCTCCATTCACGCCTGTCGCGACACCACAGCAGGCGGGCTGCACGATGTTGGGGCGTGAGCGGAAGACGGCCTAACGGTGTGCGGGACCGTAGCCCAGCTTCATGGAGACGGTTGCGAATGGTCCTCGCCGATACCCCAGGAGCAACAGTGTCCCTAATTTGCTGGGAAGTGGCGGTGCGGTCCCCTACGGCACTGCGTAGGATCCTACGGTCTTGGCGTGCATCCGTGCGTCGCTGCGGTCCGGTCCCAGGTCGACGGGCACGTGCACCTTCCGCCGACCACTGGCGACAACATCGATGTACTGTGGAGACCTCACGCCCCACGTGTTGAGCAATTCGGCGGTACGTCCACCCGGCCTCCCGCATGCCCACTATACGCCCTCGCTCAAAGTCCGTCAACTGCACATACGGTTCACGTCCACGCTGTCGCGGCATGCTACCAGTGTTAAAGACTGCGATGGAGCTCCGTATGCCACGGCAAACTGGCTGACACTGACGGCGGCGGTGCACAAATGCTGCGCAGCTAGCGCCATTCGACGGCCAACACCGCGGTTCCTGGTGTGTCCGCTGTGCCGTGCGTGTGATCATTGCTTGTACAGCCCTCTCGCAGTGTCCGGAGCAAGTATGGTGGGTCTGACACACCGGTGTCAATTTGTTCTTTTTTCCAGGAGTGTATATGTGGATAAAGCGGCCAGTCTACCAGGCGTTCGTGTGTGGTGTGGCTTTGTAAGAAACCCTTTTTCTTTTATGCTACTGTCACTGGAAAAGTGTACCTGGAAATGTTACGCACATCAATTTTGCCAGGTATACGTGCACTTCATGGAGCTGATGTAGAGGTCTTCTACCAACAGGATAGGGCGCCACCACACTACCACCTAGCCGTACGAGCTTTACTGGATGACAATTTTTCGGGGCACTGGACTGGACGAAGAGGGCCCACTGAGTTCCTACGCGCTCGCCAGATCTAACACATATGGACTTTTACTTGTGTGAAAGTGTGAAAGATAACGTCTATCGACGTAGGCCACACACGCTGGAGGAACTACAGCAGGAGATTACAGTGACATGTGCAGCGATCGACACTGCAACATTGTTGCGGCGACCGCTCTTTGTTCTGCTACGTGTACAGCGCCAACTGTGAACATTTAAAGTAACCATGTGCTAAACTGGAGGTTGTACAACATGTGTGACCAATTGTTAATTGTAAAATAAACACATAAGTGATATTTTTTCGTTCCTTAAAGTGTGTATACATATTTCTTGCGGGCTCTGTACATACATTATTAACATTCAAAATCTTTATTCTTCATATCTACGAATTCGCCAGATAGTCACCTTGGCGATGAATTCGTTTCTCCAAACGAGAGACCAGTTTGTTGCATGTGTTTTGGTCGCCGCTGCCATCTCGTGACTGACATTCACATGAACGAATATGTGCTAGAGACTACCATAAGCTGCTTCCGCCATTTTCAGAACTCATTTCTCCACCATGACTGTAGAACGTTTGACACTGTTGGCGATGCCACAACCTCAACTCTGCTTGCACCACTTCATTACTATCAAGATGTACCATTCAACAAATATTGTATTCAAATTTAAAAACGCTGCAATCGAGAAAATCTTTTGAATACTGTATTTAATAGTGTATGTTTACGTTATTACTCTAATACACTGCAATAATCATAAGCAAAATCAAATGAAATGGAAGTGTTATCAAAAACGAGTTAAAGTTAAATACGTTTTGAGACAGAAGGTATGGCGTAACAACACAAATTCCTATTTTCGAGATAGGAAACATTGTTAATATGTTATAGAAACTCAGTTTATTTCCAAATATCACAATGGTAAAAGAACTTCTGTTTCAGTATAAAAGATGGTGCATGGCCAATGAAGCATGACTTAACTCTGCACTTATTATAAGAGGGCTATTCATAAAGTGAGGAACGATCAGTCACGGAATGGAAACCACTGTGAAAATCCGACGAGGCCTTTCTCAGATGTTTTGGGCAGTGTCTCTAGTATGTCCATCGATCGCATCAAGACACTCTATTTAGTTGTGAGCGCACTGTGAGAGAGTAAAGGTGCCTAGAACAACAATGTCTCCGACCAAGTAGGAGGGCCCACTGAGAGGCTTCGCCTTAATGAATGCAGCCCACCTGACACAACTGCCACGCACTTCCTTCTTCGTGGCAATTCTCAGCCGCACTCTGCAGGGGCAGGGAAGACGCTCCTGCAGCCTTTTCGATGGGAAGTGTTCGATCACTCACAACACAGCCCTAATTGGCTCGCCCTGAGTATCATCTCCGTTCACATGAAACGCTGGATACGAAAACAACCCTTCGGCGCAGGCTATGAGCTACAGACCAGCGTAGAGAATTATCGGAAAGCACAGGTGGCTGCCTTCTATAACGATGGTGTTGGAAATTTGGTATAACGCTCCAACAAATGTCTAAGTTAGAGCGGCGACTATGTAGAGAAGTACCTGGAATGTATAGCTAAATGTGCAAAGAAAACAGTTTTGATTTTCACTGTGGTTTCCATTTCGCGACCGATTTTTCCTTTCTTTCCTAACAACCCATGTACATAAATAGATTTAAAAATATATCACATTTTTCGTGCTATAAAAATCTCTAAGTGAAGCATTAACAGTATTTCAAATAGCTTTGATATATTATGTGGCACTCAAATATATACAAGTCAAAATACTTAGAAATGATACCCATAACATCATCTCAGTCCTAAAAGCAACAAAAAAAGTAAAAAAATGGTGGAAACTGCTTTTGGTGGTCTCTACCGCGTTCATTCATGCGAGTCTCAATCAGTTACTAGACAGTGTTCCCGAATACAGAATTCTCCTGGTACAACATCCTCCCCTTTATACTAGGGAAAGGAATCACTATGAAAAGATTGACCTTGCAGATGGTCTGAATATATTAACAAACAACAAAGATGAAACCAAACAAGCACCAGATAAACCGCACGAAGTTAATTATAAAATCGGGCTGCAAATTCCCTTTGAAGAAAATCGGTGTGTGGACAACAAATCAGCAGAAAAACTCCCACTGAAAAAACAACGTGGAAAAATCTCAGAAATCACTCACTTCAAGTATTTAGGAGAAACCATCCAACACACAGGAATGAATAGAAACACAGAAAGAATATTCGTACTGCGAAAGGCATATAAACTAACTCAGAATCACAACAACAAAAAAGAAATTTATTATAATGCAAAATCACGAGACTAAAACACGGTTGTTTTACCAGAAGGCTTGTATGACACAGAACTCGCAGTAATTAGAGATGACGATAATTCGTGACATCGAGAAAGAAGGACGGACAATTCTCAGAAAAATTCACGGTGGTGGTGTCCGAGACGGACATGGGGCAGACGCCCCTTTGAAGGAAAACACAGACAACCACACGGACAAATTTGAAAAAAAAAGATGGGTACGTATTTACAAAAAAGAGCTGCACCCGGAAGGACCCGATCGACCCACTGCTAACTGGGTTGGTATGTTGCACATTATCAGCTATGGCAGTGGTCATGTCTGCACGGTCGGCTGCGCGCACAGGGAGCGTGGGTGTGGCCGTGAGGCTGCGCGGATCAGTTGATGTAAGAGTGAGGCAAAAGGCAGTGCTGGCCAGTGCGACAGGGGGTAGTCTTCTGCACGTGCACCATGCCCAGCTGACAGGTTGGATAACGGGGTATTTACTCTTTCTCCTGTTTCTATACTATTTAATATTATTATCTGGAAAATAATAACGACATTTAATTGAAATAAACAGTACTATTATCTTTTCCGCATGAGATTAATTCTTTAAATGAAAATAATGTCCTCCCCTTATAGAGACATTCTTTATGTGGTGCATAACATATGTAAGTTCAAGAGAAGTATAAAGTTTGTCAAATAATCTCTAAAAAGGGCCACCACAGAAGTTTGAATGAAAAACATAGCTACAAAGAAGGTAACAGCGAAGAAACCATGGGTAACAGAAGAGGAGGAAGTACAAAAATGTTCCAGGAAACTAAGGAATACAAAAATACAAGTCTCTGAGGAATTAAATAAATAGGAAGTGCAGGGAAGCAAAGACGAAATGGCCGCGTGAAAAATGTGAAGAAATCGGAAAAGAAATGATTGTCGGAAGGACAGACCCAGCATACAGGAAAGTCTAAACAACCTTCGGTACATTAAAAGCAAGGGTGGTAACATTAAGAGTGCAACGGGGGTGAAATGCAAAGGAGAGAGCGGATAGTTGGAAATAGTACGATGAAGGCCTCTATGAGGGGGGAGATTTGTATGGCGTGATAGAAGAGGAAACAGGAGTCGAATTAGAAGAGATGGGGGTCCCAGACTAAGAATCAGAATATAGAGGAGCTTTTGTGGGACTTAAGATCAAATAAGTTAGAAGGGATAGTTAACATTCCCTCAGAATTTCTAAAATCATGGGTTGGTTCAAATGGCTCTGAGCACTATGGGACTTAACATCTGAGGTCATCAGTTCCCTAGAACATAGAACTACTTAAACCTAACTAACCTAAGGGCATCGCACACATCCATGCCCGAGGCAGGATTCGAACCTGCTACCGTAGCGGTCGCGCGGATCCAGACTGAAGCGCCCAGAACCGCTCGGCCACATGGGTCGGCAAATCATATAGGGAAGTGGCAACGAATCGACTACTCATGTTGGTGTGTAGGATGAATGAGTTGGCGACATACCATCTGACTTTTGGAAAAATATCACCCACACAAATCTGAAGACTGCAAGAGCTGACAAGTGCGAGAATTATCGCACAATCAGCTTAACAGGTCATGTATTATCTGACAAGAATAATATACAGAAGAATGGAAAAGAAAATTGAGGATGTGCTAGATGACGATCTTTTTGGCTTTAGAAAAGGTAAAGGCACGAGAAAGGTATTTCCGATGAGGCGGCTGATAATGGAAGCAAGACTAAAGAAAAACCAAGACACGTTCATAGGATTTGGTGACCTGGAAAAAGCGTTCGACAGCGTATAATGGAGCAAGTTGTTCGAAATTCTGAGGAAAAATAGTGGTAAGGTATAAGGAGAGACGGGTAACACAGAATATGTTCAAGAACGAAGAGAGAATAATAAGAACGAACGACCAAGAACAAACTGCTTGGATTATTGTTATTATTGCTGTTATTGTGGTAAACTATGGTAGCAAACTGCTGAGGTCATCGATCCCTAGACTTACACACTACTTAATCTAGCTTAAACTAACTTACCCTGTCGACAACACACACGCCCATGCCCGAGGGAGGACTAGAACCTCCGACGGGGAGAGCCTCGCGTATCGTGAAAGACGCCCCAGACTGCGCGGCAACCCCGCCCGCCGTTTTGAGTAGAAGGTGTGTAAGACAGAGATGTAGTCTTTCACCCCTACTGTTCAAGCCATACGTCCAAGAAGAAATAAATAAAAGAAACGTTCGAGAGATGGATTAAAACTCAAGATGAAAAGATATCAATGATAAGATTTGCTGATGTCATTGCTATCCTCAGTGAAAGTGAAGAAAAATTACAAGATCTGGTAAATGGAATTAATAGTCGAATGAGCGCAGAATACGAATGAGATTAAATAGAAGAAAGACGAAAGTAATAAGAAGTAGCGGAAATGATAACAGCGAGAAACTTAACGTCAGAACTGGGGATCAATCGGTACACGAACTTAAGGAATTCTGCTATCAAGGCAGCAAAATAATCGCTGATGGAATGAGCAAGGAGGACATCAAAAGCGAACTAGCACTCGTAAAAAGGGCATTTCTGGCCAAGACAATTCTACCAGTATCAAACGTAGGCCTAAATTCGACGAGGAAATTTCTGAGAATGTATATCTGGACCACAGCACTGTAAGGCAGTGGAACATGGACAGTTGTAAAACGATAACAGAATAGAATCGAAGCATTTCAGATATATTGATACAGATGAACGTTTAAAGGTAGCTGGACTGGTAAGGTGAGGAACGAGGAGGATCTCCGCACAATCGACGAGGAAAGAACATGTGGAAAACACTGACAAGATGAAGGAACAGGGCGACGCGATACCTGTTAAGACATGAGGGAATAATGTCCATGGTACCACAGGGAGCTGTAGAGGGTAAAAACTGTAGAGGAAGACAGAGGTTGGAATACACTCAGTAAATACTTGCGGGTGCATGTTTCAAATATTACACTAAAAAAAGAAACAGGTAAAAGACAGCTGTGTGTCTCCAGTACCTTGCAGAACAGAAACCATCAACATTTTCTGTGCATAGACGTTCCTCACCCTGTCTTGATTCGAACCGTCGTAACGCAGTTGTTTTTTTAGTACTGTGCGTCCTCCATGAAGAAGACGTTAACGGTTACCGCCATATTGAACCAATAATTTGGAGCTGTCAAAATGACAGTATCTGCAATCAATCCTTCAATACTGTTCCTCAGTATTTTAATAAGTGCCTACTGCGAATTTAAAGTTTAGGGAATCTCGAAGAAAAATTGATAACCCGATAACAACTTCACCAATGAATTATTCAATTAGAGTGGCTCCGACTCTGCAATAGATTATTAATTATTCAGTGTCTCTTTTTTCTTTGTTAGCGGCCTTGCTTTCCACCACGTGGCGAATCTGGCTAGAGTCGCTGTGTTAACACTAGCATTTGCATAACATTTAAGGATGTAAAAAAAAAAAAAAAAAAAAAAAGATTCGACTTACTGAGTAACATTATTCAACCCCTTAAAGGAGTTCGGATTTGTCAACAAATCAGTTGCAATCATAAAATGGAATTTCCCGTGCTACCGTCGTACGCCAACGTTTTGGTTTCTATTGGCGTTAAACCATACTAAACATCGGCAGCTTGAACAAGATATTGTTTTAATTAATTCTCGTTGTCATCAGAAAAACTTTTCTGTTTGAAAAAACAATCAAAAGCGGTGAAAACCAAATTGTCTTCTGAATGTGAATTTCGTATTTGTAAATTTTCCCACAATATCTTGCTACAGTCCGATAACTTATTGGATAATCAGCTGCATATTGACGTATTAATAATCCCTCCTTTTTACCTTCCCAATAGCTGCAAACATGACGTCTGGAGCAGTTTCTCCACGGTTAGCCTTCTTGTATATTTTCTTGTCATATTTTCTTGACACAAGCGAATAAACTACTAGGATACCTACCGGGGTAGGTTGTGACATGTGACAACCATCATCGAAGTTTTCGTGATAACTAATCTCGAACACACATTTCAGAGAAAAGCTGAGCTGGGAAACAGACGTTGAAGCTAACCTTAATGATGGTATCTAAAAAAATTTTGCAACTGTTATAAAATAGTAGAAAATAGTTCGGACATAGATTTCACGGAACAAAAATGAGTAATTAGAATTAATTACTTCAATAAATGAACACTTAGGCTGCAAAAACAAAAAAAAGGCCATCCAAATGTAGAAAACTGTAGCAAGGTACTATAAGCTACTCAGAATCTTGTGATCGCACTGTAGTGTGAATTTAGAACGCTAGGAAGCAGCAGCGACTGAGAACAGGCCTGTGACAAACAACCTCGTTCTACCCTTCTGGTAAACACAAATATCCAACATGCGTTCCTCGTCTAGCTATCATTGAGTTCGAATGATAGTTTGTAATACTGTCGAATTTTATTTAAATCACTTTGACTTTCAGTGAATGTTAGTTTTAACTTTTTTTATTCTAAGTGCTATAGAAATAAATTTATAAATAAATGTATAAAGTAACTCGTAAATTTGGATTTAAGGGGGCACAGTCGCGAACTGAATAAGGAATCAAAGTTAAAATGAGCATCTTCAGGTTCACTTTTTGAAGAAACTGATAGAGATGAAGACCCAAACCGTTTGCAGAGTACGACTGAAACAACACCCTCAAGTTGCATACAAATTGGTTTCTGTATTTTATATACGTCATGAGTAATGCTTTTTTGTCATAAAAGAAAGAATTGTAACTCTTTTAAACACCATGAAGCTTGAAAATTTGTCCTTGATGTCGCTATAGGTCATTTTTTTATATTATTAATCATTGTTTTATTAACAAGAATATGGAAAGTTTAATGCCTTTATCAGTGTTAGTTTTTCAGAAAAATGTACCAGAGTATCAAATAATGTAATTTTGAGAAAAACTGTATTAAAATTTTGCATACCAGAAATTGATGTACATTACCAAATACACACACTCTTAAAATAATCCAGTACTGTAATGTGGCTCAGCTTCATCCCTCTTATCTTCTTTTCTTTGATCTTCGGGCTGTCCTTGCCTCCTTTGTAGGTTTTCGTGTACGAATTTCAGCACAGCAGATACATTCCATGTCGACGCTTTACAGTCCCCTTTCACTATTCGTACCATCCTTTGGTCCCAACAGTCTTAACACAAAAGTTTTCTATGACACATCAGAATTGAAGCACATCATTTCATCGTGAACACCAAACTTTAGTGTTTCTTTTCTAGTTTTTGGTAGCACTGTCGAAGTAACAGAAGTCAGACTTTCATTCGGATTCTGAGTTTTACCATGGAGACACATTTTCAAGAGCTCTTGTTGGCTAACTTCTCCGAAAACGGATTTGTACCAAGTAGGAAAGTTTCTGAAATCGAATTTTTATGCCTATAATTGGAAGCTACAGATGGACTGATGAATGCTCCAGTTGTCAGGACGCCATAGGGAAAGGTGGTGTGGTTTCTCATTCGTTGAAATTTTATGAATAAATGTAGCCCATTGCTTCTACATTGTTATTCGTAATTGCTGTACCACAATAATTCTGGATCCTATCTATTTAAACCTTTGACAGGACATCTTTACCCACCTAACTTTCTTCCTTTGCATATCTATAGAATTCTTGATTCCTTTGTTTTCTTTACTTGCCTATACACTCCAGTTTATTAATTTTGACTGGAGGCCCATATGGTTTCTCTTCTGCCACATTCTGATAATCCTTCTATTCCCCACCCGAGATACTCTGTACGTGGGACACATCTTGATTGCTTAGATCTTTTCAAAACGTTAACCAGCCACTTCCATGCTTCCACAACAAATACTTATAGTCATTTTCGCACATATATCGCATTGTGAGATTTTTGATACAGATGTTGTAGAACTTAACAATTACTTCAATATCCAGAATCTTTCGAGCATCAAAAGAACTGGGTGACACAACTTCATTTGGGGATGTATGTCCTCATTTGTGCCAATTGCTGTCAAAATCTTGAGTTAGATTTTGTATTATTCAACTGAACGTCTTCTCTTGCCGTTGTGATACACAAATAATTGCTGTATTCTAATCAACGTTCAGCAAGACAGAGCAAAAATGAGCGTGCCAATTACTTACTATCCACGACGAAAAAATTAATATCCCTAGGCCTAGTCGTTAAATCTGAATAAAACACATCGTGCTTTTTAGCCAAATAATAAGGGCATTAAAGAAGACAAAAAAATTGGATATTTTAAATCTGTTCGCCACTTGGTCCCCTTAAAACTAAAGGCCAGACCAAATCCTAGAAATTCTGACAAAAACAATCTCGAAAGTAAAATCTGTGGGCGACATAGCTGGACATTTCAATATATATATAGGTGTCAGGGTAGGCAATGGTTTATTTCCGCATCTTTTCGACAGTGTAACCGAGAAAATAGCCACAATTCGAAATGAAAATCTGAAAGACTCGAAAACATCGCCATTCATACTAGGGAGAAAGAACAATGGCGTTGCAGTAAATTGCCTAGCGTTTGCAGACGGTTTTCCCATACTTTGTGAAAGCACTGTGCAAGTCAGTCATCCGAAAGCAACAGCCAACATGATAGGTTTAAGAACCACTGCACAGAAAATTACGATAAATATAAAAAGTGAACCAAAATATTTAATAACAGATATTGGGCAAACAGAAAGTTCAAATATTTAGGAGAGACTATTCAAGAAAACGGTTAAAAAATCTGCTTTAGAGGAAAGAACACACAAGGTGGAAAGAGCCTATTCTGTAAAAATATCTACAACAAAAAGTGCTAAAGAGAAATCGTTTACCTCTGTCCCCAATAAACACAATGAAAATAAAAATTAAAAACTGCCAAAATTCAGTCCCCATGTCGCTTTTCTTTATTTCAACACGACCGGCTTCGGAACAGCTGCCGATCATCAGATCACCGTCATGTGACAGGTTACTCTGAAACTGTAACAAATGATCCGAAGATGGGTACCTGACCCGGAACCGCTGATGGGGAAATGAAAAAAAAGCGATCTGGAGACTGAAGTTGTGAGTTTTGTATACGCAACGGTCGCGGACAATCCCTGATGAGGAATAGATTTAGTTTTGATAGACAAAGGATTTAAAAGATCCGCAGAAGTTCAATCTAACAAGGGAATGGTCAGACTTGTCATGTCGAAACCTGTGTTGCTTTTTTTACCACTGTGAGTTAACATTGCAAGAAGTCTGTATGCAGAATTTTAGCTGCTGACATGACCTGGAAGTCTGTAAACAATTTTATGGAGTAAGACATTATTGTCGCATGGTTTCCACGCTTATAACTGCCTCTTGTACAACCCTGACCTCTCTCGCTACGTTATACCAACGCCATCTAGGGAGAAGGTGGCGTTAGCTACGCGCCGCTCTCTTGCCACAGCGGTGAGAGAGCTGATTCCCCCAGTGAATGCGATCGTATGATAATTAAACATTCGTTGACAAATATGGCTGATATGTTATCTACGACATTCTTTCCAAATAGCTATGAAATAGACACAAATAAATATACGGTTTAGAACACGTCCAAATTTTATTTCTTGTAATTACCGCAAAACTGCGAAACATTCATACAATGTTCAAAACATATGTTTTTTGTGCGCCAAGAACATACAAGCAAAGAAGCAAAGACGACATATGACAGCTCTGCGAATCACAGACGTTGTTAGATGTCCGTAGACAAAACTGGGCTGGTGTTAGGAATGAATCAGGCCTAATATCAGCATATTTCGAGGAGTGCCACGCATATTTAATCAAATTCTGAAACCGTGGGGAGGAAAATTGATAATGTACTACTGATTGCAGCTTGAGAATATTGTCACGGTGATAGACAGGAAATTGCAGTGATCAGCACACAATAATTTTCTCTGTTAGTTTTCTGTAAAATGCCTTCCACTGGCGGAAAAATTCTCTGTCTACAGGTTGAATTACGTTGGTCGTGCCGGGTGGAATCTGAAGCATCTCTACTTCTTTGTCAGGGTGGGCTCGAAATACAGCTTTTAAAATCAGACCTTTTATGACCTGACACGAATCTAGAAGGAGAAGTGATTTGTTCCCGCAGAACGGAAGAAAAGCATGACGTATGAAAAGTGTAACATTTTCGTTTGCCATTTTTCCAGATTTCGATGCGTCTACTACAAGACTGTTTGCGTAGAACATTGTTCTTTTGACACGTGGTCCAAAGCGTCCAGTTGGTTCTTGAAGACACATAAATTTTAGGCAGCAATGAACCATCCAGACTAATTAAGGGCATTACAGTGTATGAATGGGTGAGTGCAGTCGTGGACTGTGCAATCGCCTTAATATGTTTTTCCCGTTTGAATGACAGTGTTCTTTTCGCACGCATTTCTTTTTGAAAACCTGACTGATCTGCATTGTACACGTATGATTCGCTAAAACTAGCGATCATATTTTTTGCATTCGTAAGAAAAGCTTCTATCATTTCGATTTGTGTCACTTCATTTTCCGATCTGTTTCTCGATACAAATTTTGTTATTTTTCTTGCCACAATTTTATGTGATCTTTTGAAGCGACTAATCCAACTTTGAGAAGCTGTAAATTCTTTAGCGCCTATCGCGCTGGCAATCTCTAACGCCCAGTCACTCAAAGTTGTATTGCTCACAACAAATAACTGTTGTCTGGCATCGGTAAATAACTCAAAAAGTCGCGCATTTATCTCCGTCGCAATTTCCAGTTGACTATTACGTCGTCGAGCGACTTGCTTTTTCCATCTATACAATTCACGTTCAGAACGGACAAAGCGATACGTATTTTGAACAGTACTGACACGTAGGCGTTTCTTACCACTTTCGTTCAACCAATACGTCACCGCTTTTTCTTTGTCTGATAAGGTAATTGTTGTTGCTGGTGTTACTTTCGGAGATAATTGATGATGGTACGCGGCACTATCACTCGAAGAATATTCACGAGTGCAACTTTCGTCGGTGTCTTCCCCGTCTGTAGAGTCACAGTCTGCAATATCGAGTGTTCCAGTTGTTTCTAGCCACATGTCTGCGCCATTTACATGCTCGTCTAGAAGTTTAACAACCATGTCGCACAACACATAGTCTTCACGCATGTTTTCTGTTGATTGCTTCATTTGGCGTCTGTGGTATATCTCTATGGCAAGCAGCAAAACATTTACAGGGTTCGCCATCACCTGCGAGGGGAGATTGAATGTTCACCGTAAAGTGGCTTGCGGAGTATAGATGAACAGGTACAGAACATCTTTCATATCTCTAACCAGTTTCAGGACGGTATGTTTCGAAATACGTACCAGAAATTAAAAGGACGTGCATGCCACAGAAACGAATATTCGTTCCCCCTTTCCACCAAAACCTTGCAGCGATATTCCTCTTTAGTGAACGCCGCGGTAAGACGGCCGCTCTTCCCGACCATGCGCACAACGCTCGCGACTCGCCATTTCCAGGGGTGGCCAGCCGACACTGCAAGCGCCAAGCAGGAAACACAGCCATGTTCGTGATTTTTTTTTAGGGACTTCCAGTTCATGTCAGCAGCTACAATTCTGCAAACGGACCTTTTGCACAGTTAAATAACAGTACTAAAAAAAAATCAATACATGTTTCGGCATGACAAGTCTGACCATTCCCTTGTAAGTATTTATTTTTATGGGACACGAAAATTAATACAAGCTACAAACGTAGAAATCAATCGTGAAAGATACATTTGAAGCAGAACTTAATGTCCAATCCCACTGTTGTTATTGTGGTCTTCAGTCCAGAGACTGGTTTGATGCAGATCTCCACGCTACTCTATCCTGTGCAAGCTTCTTCATTTCCCAGTACCTACTGCAACCTACATCCTTCTGAATCTGCTTAGTGTATTCATCTCTTGGTCTCCCTCTACGATTTTTACCCTCCACGCTGCCCTCCAATGCTAAATTTGTGATCCCCTGATGACTCAGAACATGTCCTACCAACCGGTCCCTTCTTCTTGTCAAGTTGTGCGACAACCTCCTCTTCTCCCCAATTCTATTCAATACCTCCTCATTAGTTATGTGATCTACCCATCTAATCTTCAGCATTCTTCTGTAGCACAACATTCCGAAAGCTTCTATTCTCTTCTTGGCCAAACTATTTATCGTCCATGTTTCACTTCCATACATTACTACACTCCATACAAATACTTTCAGAAACGACTTCCTGACACTTAAATCTATACCCGATGTTAACAATATTCTCTTCTTCAGAAAAGCTTTCCTTGCCATTGTCAATTTACATTTTATATCCGCTCTACTTCGACAATCATCAGTTATTTTGCTCCCCAAATAGCAAAATTCCTTTACTACTTTAAGTGTCTCATTTCTTAATCTAATTCCCTCAGCATCACCCGACTTAATTCGACTACATTCCATTATCCTCGTTTTGCTTTTGTTGATGTTCATCTTATATCCCCCTTTCAAGACACTGTCCATTCCATTCAACTGCTCTTCCAAGTCCTTTGCGATCTCTGACAGAATTACAATGTCATCGGTGAATCTCAAAGTTTTTTTTTTTTTCTTCTCCATGGATTTTAATACCTACTGCGAATTTTTCTTTTGTTTCCTTTACTGCTTGCTCAGTATACAGATTGAATAATATCGAGGAGAGGCTACAACCCTGACTCACTCCCTTCCCAACCACTGCTTCCCTTTCATGCCCCTCGACTCTTATAACTGCCACCTGGTTTCTGTGCAAATTGTAAACAGCCTTTCACTCCCTATATTTTACCCCTGCAACCTTTAGAATTTGAAAGAGAGTATTCCAGTCAACATTGTCATAAGCTTTCTCTAAGTCTACAAATGCTAGAAACGTGGTTTGCCTTTCCTTAATCTTTCTTCTAAGATAAGTCGTAAGGTCAGTATTGCCTCTCATGTTCCAATATTTCTATGGAATCCAAACTGATCTTCCCTGAGGTCGGCTTCTACCAGTTTTTCCATTCGTCTGTAAAGAATTCGTGTTAGTGTTTTGCAGTTGTGATTTATTAAACTGATAGTTCGGTAATTTTCACATCTGTCAACACCTGCTTTCTTTGGGATTGGAATTATTATATTCTTCTTGAAGTCTGAGGGTATTTCGCCTGTCTCATACATCTTGCTCGCCAGATGGTAGAGTTTTGTCAGTACTGGCTCTCCCGAGGCTGTCAGTAGTTCTAATGGAATGCTGTCTACTCCTGGGGCCTTGTTTCGACTCAGGTCTTTCAGTGCTCTGTCAAACTCTTCACCCAGTTTCGTATCTCTCATTTCATCTTCATCTACATTCTCTTTCATTTACATAATATTGTCCTCAAGTACATCGCCCTTGTATAGACCCTCTATATACTCCTTCCATCTTTCTGCTTTCCCTTCTTTGCTTAGAACTGGGTTTCCATCTGAGCTCTTGATATTCATGCAAGTGGTTCTCTTTTCTCCAAAGGTCTCTCTAATCATTCCCATATCCTGGGTAAATAACAAAAACAAGTCCGAACTGGCCGTGAAGACCCAACGGTACCGACCGGCAGCCGTGTCATCCTCAGACCTTACCTTAGACGTTACCAGATGTGGAGACGGAGGGGCATGTGGTCAGCACACCGCTCTCCCGACCATGGTCAGTTTTCGTGACCGGTGTCGCTGCTTCTCAATCAAGTAGGTCCTCAAATGGCCTCACAAGGGCTGACTGCTAACAGCACTCGGCAGACCTGGGCGGTGACCCATCCTAGTGCCCACCAAGCCCGACAGCGCTTAACGTTGGTGATCTGGCGGGAACCGGAATCATGACATAATTGTCATCCACCCAATTCTATGGGGTTCCTCGTTACGGACTTGCTACCAGCCTCCTAGTCGCTAGTATGTCGATATCACACTCCTGGAAATGGAAAAAAGAACACATTGACACCGGTGTGTCAGACCCACCATACTTGCTCCGGACACTGCGAGAGGGCTGTACAAGCAATGATCACACGCACGGCACAGCGGACACACCAGGAACCGCGGTGTTGGCCGTCGAATGGCGCTAGCTGCGCAGCATTTGTGCACCGCCGCCGTCAGTGTCAGCCAGTTTGCCGTGGCATACGGAGCTCCATCGCAGTCTTTAACACTGGTAGCATGCCGCGACAGCGTGGACGTGAACCGTATGTGCAGTTGACGGACTTTGAGCGAGGGCGTATAGTGGGCATGCGGGAGGCCGGGTGGACGTACCGCCGAATTGCTCAACACGTGGGGCGTGAGGTCTCCACAGTACATCGATGTTGTCGCCAGTGGTCGGCGGAAGGTGCACGTGCCCGTCGACCTGGTACCGGACCGCAGCGAGGCACGGATGCACGCCAAGACCGTAGGATCCTACGCAGTGCCGTAGGGGACCGCACCGCCACTTCCCAGCAAATTAGGGACACTGTTGCTCCTGGGGTATCGGCGAGGACCATTCGCAACCGTCTCCATGAAGCTGGGCTACGGTCCCGCACACCGTTAGGCCGTCTTCCGCTCACGCCCCAACATCGTGCAGCCCGCCTCCAGCGGTGTCGCGACAGGCGAGAATGGAGGGACGAATGGAGACGTGTCGTCTTCAGCGATGAGAGTCGCTTCTGCCTTGGTGCCAATGATGGTCGTATGCGTGTTTGGCGCCGTGCAGGTGAGCGCCACAATCAGGACTGCATACGACCGAGGCACACAGGGCCAACACCCGGCATCATGGTGTGGGGAGCGATCTCCTACATTGGCCGTACACCACTGGTGATCGTCGAGGGAACACTGAATAGTGCACGGTACATCCAAACCGTCATCGAACCCATCGTTCTACCATTCCTAGACCGGCAAGGGAACTTGCTGTTCCAACAGGACAATGCACGTCCGCATGTATGCCGTGCCACCCAACGTGCTCTAGAAGGTGTAAGTCAACTACCCTGGCCAGCAAGATCTCCGGATCTGTCCCCCATTGAGCATGTTTGGGACTGGATGAAGCGTCGTCTCACGCGGTCTGCACGTCCAGCACGAACGCTGGTCCAACTGAGGCGCCAGGTGGAAATGGCATGGCAAGCCGTTCCACAGGTCTACATCCAGCATCTCTACGATCGTCTCCATGGGAGAATAGCAGCCTGCATTGCTGCGAAAGGTGGATATACACTGTACTAGTGCCGACATTGTGCATGCTCTGTTGCCTGTGTCTATGTACCTGTGGTTCTGTCAGTGTGATCATGTGATGAATCTGACCCCAGGAATGTGTCAATAAAGTGTCCCCTTCCTGGGACAATGAATTCACGGTGTTCTTATTTCAATTTCCAGGAGTGTATTTGTGCGCAATGTCGGTATGTCCCATACATCGATGTACCATCTTTATCCATTGTAGGACTCAGCCACGTTGCTTCTACGTCCACCACGTACTTGCTGATCGGTAGCATCAGACTGCTAAATGCCCGATTCATCAGCGTCTACTGCCTGACTCGGGAGTCCTATTTCGACAGGACGGCCCTGCAGCCACTTAGCTGCTAGTATTCGCCTCGTTAGAACTCTTTTCCCGGAACAGATGGCCGATGGACCTTGAGTACAAGGCGAGTCTGATGAACTCCAGACTCGCACTGTTTTGATTCCGCGCAGATATGTTTGCCAGCGGTACCGTGCGTCAAAACTCCTACTGTGATAAACAATATTCAGTATTGCCTGTAAGGGGATTCTCTTGCAAGTAACTTCTTTTCATATATCTTGCATATCCATCGTAGTGGATTGTTGAAAACGCAGCCGTCTATCATAGTAACAGTAACTAATGTAGCCTCAGTCCGGAAAAATGACTTTATCAAGAATTTTTAGCACATTGCAGCCCCGTCAGCAACTGTGATAGACTAATATTTTGAGGAATCAGTCTCAGTTGCACAAATTTTCTTGTCTTAACCACGTTTCGGCTAAATTAATCTAGCCTTCTTCAGAAGCATAAAATTACTGTAACATGCCAGAGTAAGGCACAGTCAACATTAAAATTAAAACCTATAGTATCGTGGTACCATGTCGAAATAAAGTTTTATTCGACATGGTACCACGATACTAAAGGTTTTAATTTTAGTGTTGAATGTACCTTACTCTGGCATGTTATAGTAATTTTATGCTTCTGAAGAAGGTTAGATTAATTTAGCCGAAACCTGGTTAAGACCAGAAAATTTGTGCAACTGAGGCTGATTCCTCAAAATATTATATGACTTTATCACTTTTTTTATTGCATGATCCCATCCTTAGCTGAACCAATATGTGCAAATACTAATTTTTTTCCAAAATTACATACATCGTACACACACAATACAACGTAATAACTTTTCTCGTAAAGTGTACGTCATAGGTATGTAGTCTACCTGTCGTAACGTAAGGTTAGAGTCCTTGTGCTTACATCATAATGGAGAAGACTTGTAATTGTTCATAGCAAATACCAATTATCAAGTCAAAAATATGCTTTATCTTTAAAGGGTAATGTCATTACGTATTGTTGGTAATAGATTTCCAGTTTTGTTCCGGCCGTGTAGTTTATACCCTTTGTGCCTTCTATCGCTAAGAGAGTTTGAATGTTCATTTTAAATGCATTACCAGAGGAATGGTTCAAATGGCTCTGAGTACTATGGGACTTAACTTCTGAGGTCATCAGTCACCTAGAACTTAGAACTAATTAAACCTAACTAACCTAAGGACAGCACACACATCCATGCCCGAGGCAGGATTCGAACCTGCGACCGTAGCGGTCGCTCGGTTCCAGACTGCAGCGCCTAAAACCGCACGGCCACTCCGGCCGGCTTGCCAGAGGACATCAGACGCTACATTACTATTGTAGTTTCTTGGTGTTTTCTGTCACAGCCGAAGAAACTGCTGTTAACACCTTCCTCATTGTCGCACTGACATAAAGAAGATGCAATCATATTGAGACGGCAGAGATGTGACCGGGACCTCCCGCGGTTAAATCGAAGTCGTGTCGTTGTTGCTGTAAAGTTTTTGCTGTGTCTGTAATTTTGGTGCTAACGACGTAATAGGATATTATGTACCCCTGCAGCGAAGCGTCTCCTTTTAATCTTGCAAGATTGATGGAGCTTTTCGTTCGATCACGTCCATGTTCTAATCCTTTTGGTGTTTCTCTGTACAAGTGTCCCTTTACTTAGCTGAGGTACTTCGCCCAAAAAACCCTGAATTGCTTCTATAACGCTGTTTACTAAATAGTTTTTGGGTTTGTTGACATCGTAGAATTTTAACAGCATCAACGCTTAGCGCGAATACGATAAAATAATGATAGTTTGTTCTTGAACTCCTTTTCGTATTTACTCCCTGTAAAATCACTCTAAGTTCTATAGCTGTTAACAAGATTTTTTTTCATTTAGTGTACCATGGGTGAACGGATGGAACAAGTTTGTTTCCAATCAAGGCACATCGCGTATACCATCAGCAATTACATTGCTGCGCAAGTATTTTCAGTGCAATAAAGATGGAAAGATGACGGGGATCAGAAATCATACGAAATGCAATTACTCTGAACAAGCCACCGGAGACTCTGGTCCCTCACACCAAACTACTCACAAAATATCTCTATAAATTGTAGTTGCATTCGAAGGAAATGCCTTTTTTACGTGCTGCACATCGACATTTTTATTTTTATTTATGCACCCAGACGAGTTTCGCCTTTTTTACAAGGCATCTTCAGTGGTTGTCCTGAAATGTTACATGATTTGTCCATTTTTACACATAGGTTATGGTTACACATCTAGGTTATAGATTAAAAAACAGTTCCTTAACGTTTTTTTATGAAATGGAAAGGTACTTGCAAGTAACTTCTAACTCATTGCATCTAAGCAAACTACTTTTTCTCATCTTTTACGTTACACATCACTGTAACTGCCATCTATTTAATACAGAGTTTCATTTGTTTTTCTAAGTGTTACCAACATTCTCAGTTTTCTGCATTCAACTGTTTTGCGAATGTGTGTGTGTGGGGGGGGGAGAGAGATTTTTTAATAAAATAAAAATTATTTATTTAATTATATTACTATTTTTTCATTTATTTATTCTTAAAATAATTATAATTATTATTATGTTTATATTTTCCTGTATATACTTATGAGAGGAATCGGATGTGTAATCATTTGTTGGGATTTCTGTCTATTATGTGATCAATCAGTGTAAACAGTGAGTTGTTAGTCGTATTTACTTGGTCATTTAGTAGTTGTTTCTTTTCAGCCTTTGTTTTGTATATATGATGATTTTCCTGTAATGTTAGGAGATGTCTTTCATTATTTATTCTAATTATTTTCATGTCATTTTCTCTTGCTGTATGTTTGTAGTTATTTTCTCTCAAATGTTCTGCAAAAGTTGAGTGGCTCGTTCCATATTTCCATGCTCTGATATGTTCTTTGTACTGGGTATCAAATGTTATGCTACATCACATGGTTGCACTGTAGTTGGTATATTCCTGCTTGTTGGTAGATATCTCGTTATTTTTCTGTCACTCTTTGTGTCTGTTTGTGTAGTGTTTTGTTGTACTGTTGTTTGTGGGTGTTTACGTACTGTGTTCTCTGGCTGTATTTGTTTTTTAATATTTTTGTTTAATTTGGTGACTAGATCCCTACTGTACCTATTGTTTGTTGCTGTTTGTGTGACGATGTCTAGTTCTTTATGGTAATATCTCTGCCTGTGAAGTTCGGACTAACCCTGCAGAAAATAAGAATTACGAAAGTCTCATAAATCGGGGAAATGCACTGTTATCGTGGCAGTATAATGTCGATGTCTGAATATCGATATTATTTGAGAATGCAGGTTTCCTCCACGAATCTTCCCGGGTTATCAGGCGACTTGTGGCGTTGGATGGTCGCAACGTTTCGACGAGTGTCCTGCTCTTCATCTTCAAGCGAAGACTTAGCCTGAAGAAGACAACTCGTCGAATGGTGGCGATAAGGCGACGCCAGAACTCGGATGATAAGCCAAGAAGATTTGATTAGCTCGAATTATTTATGCAAAAGGTAGATACTTCCAACATGTTGATATTTCATCGCCATCTCTGGACCCAACCGCACCTTGTTCCTACGCAACTACACGGCTACGATGCCTTCTACTCAAGCTGTCCTCACAAGGAACGAATTGGCAAACGTTGACGCGGTGCTGTACGAGTTTTGTGACGTCACTTCCTGCTGTTTCCCGTCGAGGAGCCATTTCGTCATGTGAAACACGAAATATTTTCTGCGACATTTCGGCGACGTGCTACGCAGAGTGGAACGAATTAGAAGCAAGAACGTTTTCTGTGCCACAAGCACAGCTTGCGAGACACCATATTGTATTTTCCGTTTTCATTTTAAGCCCTTGTTTGGTGGGTTTTATTTTATAACATATACCGTATACCTATAACTTACACCTATTTATAAACACCGACATACTGACGACTTCCCGAAAGTGGGTTGTTATTGGTAATCTTTGTTGTGATAAAATTACGGGAAACGTCATATTGGAGGTCAAAGAATTTTCGTACTTAGTTATTTTCGTGTTATAATCCGCACGTAATGAAAGTACGCCGTTTTAAGGCATCGTTCTTCATAGGATTTGTCATAATTAAATGTCAATTAATAACACATCGGCGAGTAAAGACTTCAAGAGATTGTAAGATAAAACACAATCACGTTTGTTGCAGAAATTTAGTGTACCGTAGTTGCTAGAGGTGCCGATTACGAAAGTACGTGTAGCGGGTTTGCACCTTGCTGCATTAGGATTTTTTTTCACGTTCGCGTTTTCTAAAAATGGTTCAATTGGCTCTGAGCACTATGGGACTTAACATCTGAGGTCATCAGTCCCCTAGACTTAGAACTACATAAACCTTACTAACCTAAGGACATCACACACATCCATGCCCGAGGCAGGATTCGAACATGCGACCGTAGCAATCACGCGGTTCCGGACTGAAGCACCTAGAACCGCTCGGCCACAACGGCCGGCTTTTCTAAAAGATTATGGAACTTCCTTATTAAATTAACAGAAAAAATTTCTGTAATATTTGAGATTATGTAAATATAAGTATGTTCTCTCTCAGGACTGAGTTTGACTCATTTCGGGACGTTTTATGTCATCCTTAGATATTGAAGTTTTGTTTATGTATTTTACAGACAGAACAACGTGACTAACATAAGGACAAGCAAGGAAACGTGCGTTTTAATAGAGCTAACGCAGAAATTAAGTGTGCTTCTTTTTTCGTAAGCAAACTGTTTGGTTTGCGAGCCAGATACAGCTGATAGCTGCCGCTGGACATCGCTACAATCGCAAATCACGTCGACCAGCATATCCTATCTGTCTCGTGAGGTTGGTTTTCCCATCCACTTCCACGTCAACGTTAGCTGCGTAGTCCGGCGTGAGGAAGGCTTCATTGACGCTTCCTTAGCACTAGGCTGGTAACTGACCGATTGCTCATAGTCTGCAGCCAGTCACGGGAGGCCTATTTCGACAGGGTGGCCCTGGGGCTGGTTAGCCGCGAGTAATCGCCTCGTTAGAGCGCCTCACTTCGGACAAGTGGCCGCTACCCCTCGATTGCAAGGCAACTGTGATGAACTCCAACCCGGCACTGTTTGGATTCTACGCAGGTGCTCGCCGGTGGCACCGCATCTAAAAACTGCCTGCCTGTCTGAAGTTCTGAGTGGGAGTGGGCTTGGAAAGGCACATCGCATCCCGGCAAGAAACGTGGCACAAGTCAAGAAACTGAACGTGATGAGGCGTTAATATCTCGTTTGAATGTTGTTCATGCTGATTGGCGTCGGACACGTCGGACGTGGAGGCCGAGGAGGAAGTTGTATGCATTTCGTCGGACGAGGATGATGACCCGGGCTCGCCGTGCACGCCCGAGGCGTTGGATACGCCGACGGAACATTCTGACTAGGCCATATTCTGGGAGGATGTGTAAATGGCGTACTGAGTATACGCAGTCCGACGGTCTTCGATTTGAATATGGGAAAATGGGTGCTACAGAGAAATATGATGAGAATGCTCAGAACTTTAGTACACCTAAGCATTATGACATTACTGACGAGTTTAACTTCTTTGCAAATAAATATGCTTCTGTAATTATTAATAAGATCGTAACATATGTTTATAGGATTAATGTAAGAGTAGAAAGACTAACACTTGATGACAGAGCGAATAAAAAAATATTTGAGGATCAAGGTGCATTGGAGAAAGTAAGACTCGCCTGTAGTAATAAGTTAGGTCCGTTTAGTTTAAGGCCTGAACGTTCGTCAGGGGTTCCTTGGCGGAAGTACAGTAGAAGGAATCGTTTTAAATTTGTTACATATTCAAAGCCAGAGACTAGTGCTGATATAACTAAAGTAAAGTCATGGACGGATTTGGAGAATCAATGCAAATGTAAGAACAAATTGTTTCAAGGTGTCAATCCATTTTATATTGGTTTGGAGATAGCTGGAGATGAGCCGGCTAAAAACGGTGTTGTGCAAAGTGAAGTAAAATATGTAACTTTTGTAGTTAGGAACAGAGTGTATATGACTTTTTGTAAACGAAAAGGTACGGCCACATTCTAAATAAAGATTATTGTTTACAGCTAATGTCTGCGTTGGAATTTTTTTATGGAAACTGGGACCATATCAGAAACTATCCCGACGACCTGCGCCTGGCCTTCCTCGTTCCTACTACACAGCAACGAATCGACGATTTAGCTATAACATTCTATGGAAATAACATTAATTATTCAGCTGCTGTAATTGTATTAGAAGACTTGTGGTACTACAAGCCTAATTTGCAACAACTAATCGCACAATTTAGGGAGGCATACAGAGAGTTTGTTTTTATGCCAAATGGTATAAGGTGTGCGCATCGTTATTACGACTTTAGGCAGGGACGCTATAGGCCTCTATGGTACACTTATTAGAGCCACATTAGTTGAATCTCAAAGTCCTTCTCAGACACACAGCCGTAGGCCATCCTAGAAAATGGCCTCACGTCCAGTGACGTCTCCTAGCCAGGGTAGACAAAAATATACGCTTGTACACGTGTGAAGTGCCGCAACGTGGACGAAAAGTCACCTCTCTATCTCCCACTCCGTCCACCTTAGGACAGGCACGTCAGTTTTGTTTTAGGCTGCTTCATGATTTACTACAGCAAGAACAGCGTGTCTTCAGCGTTGCCACTGGAATGTTTTCGTGGCTCATTCAAGAAGAATGGCAGATTCTGACTAGTGACTCTTTTCATGTACGAGGCTTGGAACTTAAATAGTGGCAACTACTTATTCTCAACCGACACAAAAGAGTTGAAACGTCCCCTTAGAACAATTTATACAAGACTGTGCTTAAACTGACACACAATATTTTTAGCGCAACGCAATCTGACTTTCAGAAATCCCTACAAAGGAATGGCCCTGACTAACATTAACCTGTACCTTTCACAAATCACTTACCTCACCAAAAATCTTCGTTACTCGAACTACTGCAATACAGCGAGCGCCACTACTGCCAGCTAAATAAAAGATTCAAACTACGGAAGGCACTAACTACTGATAGCGATAGTTAGCAAATGAAAGATTTTAATAGAGAACAAACAATGTATTTACCTTAATAGTCATAATATATATAGCAGTTCATAATATCCAGTATTTCAAAACTCCGCCATCTCTCTCCCCACATCCACCACTGCTGGCGGCTCACCTCCAACTGCGCAACGCTACGCGCTGTTCACATCCAGCTGCCCAACACTACAATGGCAGACAACAATGCAAACTAGCTACAGACTGCACACAGCACAGCCAGTGATTTTCATACCGAGCGCTACGTAACGTTGCCGATAAGAAAACATAAACAGCCTACTTATGTAGCCCCTATGCTCCCCACAAAAAATTTTACAAATTGTTTTGGGCAGTAACTTAGAACTACTTAAACCTAACTAACCTAAGGACATCACACACATCCATGCCCGAGGCAGGATTCGAACCTGCGATCGTGGCGGTCGTGCGGTTCCAGACTGTAGCGCCTTTAACCGCTCGGCCACTTCGGCCGGCCCACTATTTAAGTTCCAATCTTCGTATATGGTGAGTTGAACGTAATTTTTAATATCATTGATTATTACACTGTCTGTGTTTATACAGTGTCTGTATCTTCAATGTGCTTCAGACATGCAAGCACAGACACTGTTTTGACGATTACAGCTGTTATATATGTTACGCAATTCGGTGCGCTGCACCGTAGAGGAAAAATTGGTAGTTTCTGTTATAACGAAAGTTCCTACTGAACCGTAGATTGAACGGTAGATTGGTAGGGAGATTACCGAACAACCCGAACCGCAGGTTGCTCTAACCGCCCGTACTCCACAAGGGAAAAACGGACCACGCAACTCATAAACAACCACCTTCCCGCGGATGGGTAAACGGAGAAGAATGGTGGGACGACCCCAAGCAAAACGGCTGATGACCTCACCAAGAAAACAAGTAGAATTTAACAAGAGTAAATCAAACAAGATATCACCAATCACTTAACTTCTAATAAACTGCGATTTCTCGAGAAAACCTGGCGCAGCACTCCCAAATCGCTCTCCCGAACCGTCCGCTGCCAACCGCTTCAACGGACGCAGGAAGGCGCGCCGATCTCCCGTCTCACGGCGTCGCAGCTCGCACCGGCCAGACCGATGTCGTGGGTTGACTCCAGTTGCTCTCGTGTCGACCGCGAAGCCACTATCCCTCGCTATACGCCGCGGCCCACTAGACTCACGTGGCGACCTTACATGCGCCGACGCTTAAGACGGACAAGTCATCTTGTGTCTCAGTGCGCGTCCGACCAACCGATCGATCCAACCGCCAATGACCATTGCCTGAACAAACTCGAGCCGACTGTCGGCGTAACGCGCAGACTCAGATGCAGAAACTAAGCCCCGACCGGGAGACTAGTCGCTGAGTTCTCTTACTGGCGGAGTGGAAAGACTCTCATTTTGCCGGCTTTAAAGGTTGATCCGAACGACAGACATACTAGCACTCCGAACGACTAACTGCCTAACAAACGCGGACGAGAGACAGACTAGCAAGCTGGGGACGAGAGACTGACCGAGACTCACCGACTGGCGAGCTCATAGCGCCCCTTAAATCCACGTGAACAGGCAACCTTTCCCCTTTCCCACCAGAGGGAGACACCAAAGCTGCGATTGCCACAGCGGCGAAACCGCCAGAAATGGAGGGCGACTGCTTCACACTACGCACTCTGGCGCGCTCTTCAAAACAACAATTTTTACCACGGCTCAAGAAGTATATGCACACATCAGAAGTGTGCAGTATGCAGTAGTGAATAAAATACCGTCACAGCCTTTCAAAATTACCAAAGGATCGAAACAGCTTGCCCCTTGCAACGTTTTAAATATACATTCAGAAAGCCATAGACTTGTGGAGTAGGAATTGCGCAGGAATGGACTTTAAGATAGCAAAGGATCAACGTATGTACACCTAGTTTTTTCTAGATGATCAGGTATGGAGGCTAGTGAAGACGATGATACCCGTTTCAAGCTAAGAAAATTATTAGAAGCATATCATAAGTCAAGTTGGAAAGTAAAGTTTAAAAAGGCTAAATTCCTATTCAGAGGAGAAAGTGCAATAACAGTATATGGACAGTACATCAGCATATATGAAAAATTTAAATATTTGGTAGCATCCTATTGGAAGACGGAACAAGTGACTGTGAAGTACAGAAACGAGTAGCCCATGGGAAAACAGCAACCCAAGAGTTTAACCAGATGCTCTATATAAGTACTGTGGAGCCTATACCGACCTCTGGATGTGAGTGCTGGGAGCTTACTGGAAAAAATGGAACTTGTAGAAAAGGGCTATCTCAGGGGATTGTGTAGAACTTCTCAGCGAGACTACGGAAAAAATCCTAGGTCTCTACACGGAAATTCCCGCATTTCCAATATACTCCCAACACAAAATTAAATGAAACAAATGTATCTCCTTCTCAAAACTATGTTGTACATCGAGTTTAATTTTCAAGAAATCATTAGATCAGAACACTTCCATGTGAGCCCCTGTGGTGACACGAAGCATGTCTAGTCTGTATTCAGTTTCCACGCAGGTCCGATGCAAAATGTCCAAAGGGTGGTAGTGATAACTTCCACAATCCGAGTACAGAGGTCTTGAAGGTCCTGCACTGCAGCAGCGAAAACTCTGTCGTTCACGTAGTCCCAGAGAAAAAATTCTGTTGTTTGATATCAGGAGAACATGAAGGCCAATTCTCCTCCAATTCAGCGTTGGAAAAGTTGGATTCAGTTATCTGAACATCCAACAACCAGTAAGGTGTAGCACCACCTTGGTGAAAGGAAAGGTTTGTGCCGTGTGCTTGGCTGTTACCGAGGCTACGCCACCGTCTAAGCACCGAGACCGCTTCGCCATCTGAATGAAACAAGAATGTCTATACGGCTAGCGCCTGAAGAGCCGGCACACCCGCCACACAACACTGCCTTGCGGGTTGCCGTCCAGCCAGCCACCTGCAGTTGAAAGAGGGAGCCACGGTCGCCGGACACCGCCGGCACTTTCGCATCCACGAAACTATGTGACGCCAGCCACTTCCGTGTATCCATACGTCAGGTAGCCTTTGTACGATCGCCGCCTGCAGTTCTCAATCAGTCGCACGCCGAGTCTGCTGCCAAGTGTGATTGCCAGTAAACGACGAGCCACAATGCTGCACTGCTGCACCACGACAATGCCCGTGCAATACCAATTCCGAACTTGGAGAGTAACTTATGATGGCAGACTGCGTGATTTCCCTCGCACCTTTGTACAACTTTACTCAATGAGTGGCAATCATTCTTATTAAATAAGGACAATCTCTTGTATTCTTTCATAGAGAACCAGTATTCTGTTATTCATGCTTTTTGTTGCTTTCTTATAGAAGTAAATTTCTACTGTTCAGTGCTACCTGGGAACCTTTTCTGCGTGCACTATCCCTCAATGGGAAACTTCAAACTGCACAAAAACCAAAATTTCCTACATGTCTAGGTGTGTCGTTCCTGTGACACTCTCCTCAGCAAAGAAGAATGGTTCTCTTTACACACATGAGGCCACACCAAAAGTTCACTTTCAAGCTATCCGATACCTTTACCCTTATAGTGTGTGTATTCTGTGATCCCCCAGATGCCAACGTTAGGCTTATTCACAGATTCAGAGACATAGAATAGGACCTCATCACAAGACATTACACTTGACTAGGAACCAGGATTCCAGTCGATTCAGCATTTCACAAGCAAATCCATAGAGCCGTTGTTTGTCATTTGTCTTTATGTCCTGCATAAGCTTTATCTTGTAGAAGGACAGAAGCAACCACTTCCTGCATATGGCACATGGCATTTGAAGTTCCATGAAGCTTGACGAATTTATTTCCGTGGGCTTCATTGGAAAGCTTAGCGTACATTCTCCCCTTGTTCTTCGGAGACACGCCAATCCCCTGCATGTCGCTTGAGGATGGTGCCAGAGTCCAGAAACTGTCTATTCAATGGTTTTATTTTCTTGGCATCTGGTGTTACTTACATGTAAACAGATGAAACTGTCTTTGCACCACTACAATGAATTTAAACTCTGCATACCAAACCACAGTTTGTGCCTTCTCCTAACCTGACGCATTTTTACTTGGACGGACAGCAAACATTGACAAAAATTACGCAGCAGCTTTAGATCCTTCTGCACTCAACGGACAAGCCACACCTGAAACAAAGAAAGATTTACAATTTGTAATCCACCTCAAAAAATAGTCCAATTCGGTGCAGATACATTGTACAACGATAGGGGCAATAACCCAGAATCAAGAATGCATCACGGGTGGAACATGAGAACGGCAGCTCGCCTGGTGTGGACATAAAATGCGAATGACAGATCACATATGGCCAAAGAAGAACTGAATGTACTATCCTCAGGGGAGAATGAGAAAGGGAAGAGCGAAGGTTGCCTGGTTGGAGAGGGTAAAGGAGGCCATGAGAAAAATAGAAATAGAACAAGACAAGGAAGTATGGGATACACAAACCGATAACGACAGATTTTTGGGATGCGGCGGCAGAGGCAAGAACCCCATAGGATGAGAGAAACCGCCTGTAAACGGATTCTGTTTCATGTAATTTACTTTTTCCAATTACCAGCGAGGCCTAACGGCGAAAATATTTGTCACCCCGTTAAAACAGCTGACTGATAACTTTGAAGCGCTTTAGACAGGAGAATGTGAGATGTAACTTTCAGTGTAATTTAAATCAACTTCACCTCTATTACTAACCCCTGTATCGTTAGATGCTTCTCGAACTTCTGTTCCAACTATTATTGCACTAAAAGTTAGAATTGCTACACGAAATTTCTACCAAAACAACTTGTGAAATTCCTGTTGAATTAAAACCTCCATATTGTGTTCACAAGACTTGCCGTAATCTTATTACATAAAATCTCTTGGTTAAGCAAGCCGAATCTGAATGAACCAGTAAATGCCAGATTGTTTAAGGCTTCAAATTTTCATGTGTAAAACTGCTTCAGATGTCTGATTATTCTACAAATGTATTAAGAATGATTTCTAAGTGCGTAAGAGAGAAAATCATTAGGGAAGGTTTGAAATAATGTTTAAAATATTCTGAAAGTCATTAAGGTAACTTGACAGTGATTGCCCAGAAAATACTAACAATTTCCCCACAGTTTACACGGGTCTGACAAAAAGCCCTGAATCTTATTAGGATAAAAACTGTAGGAGAATAGGAATGTTTCTTGCTCAACATTTCGATATACAGTCAATCACGTTGATTTTATTACATTTTTTGTGAACATCAGTAAATTAAATTTTATATGCTGGTTCATACTTGGAATCTATGCACCGACTATCTATCTTTTTTAGATGCTTGAAACTTTAAGTACGCGTTAACAATATGCCTATCTAAAAGTAGACCACAATCATGTCATTTCAGCCGCAAGTTTTTATTCTAGAATTATATACATCTGATAATCAAAATGAAGGTTACTTTTTTGTAATAAATCAGTACGCTTCTTCCTTCCTGTCGATAGTATTTTATTGTTTGTAGTCTCCTTACCTCCAAAAAGTAGCCTGAAAATTTCAGACATCTAGCTCAAATAGATTTTTGTGCTTAGAATAAACACGTTAGAAAATATAACTCTCGAGAAATTCAATTCAAATTTATATTTTATATGTGATTCACCTCTGTTATTCCTGATACACCTAACGCATTCCAGTAGCGTAATCGTCTTGGTTTACGTGTATCTTATCTTCTCTCTTCTCGTTCCTTCTTGTTATTCTGGCGCCTTAAGTTGTCTCAAGGAACAACTTTTCAGCTTCAGTCACAGTCACGAAATCATTCGTCAATAGTGTTTCTCTCAAATTAAGCTCAGAATAGATTCCTAGCAACTCTAGAACTTCATATCTGTTAACTTCCTCACATTAAAACAAATTACAGGCGCAATAATTTTCCAGAACGACAAAAAACAGTAACTCAAACTACAGAACAGTTTATAAGAAAGTAATGCTATAATACCAAAGATATACAGGGGAAACTTAAGAGAATCGCAAAGCGCATCTCCTAACAGGGCTTCCAACTTCAAAAACAGTTGTATAGCATATGATTCTCGGAGATGAGTCTAACAACACCGACGTATGAAAGTACTGGAAATATGTGTTTGGACTGAGAGATTTTTAACTTGATTTTTAAACTTCTTCCTGATGTCAAATTCAGATCTTGTAAGTACTATTATTTTAAAAAACTCTAAACATCGAGTTAAAAAAAAATTAAAATCAATTATCTGAACCGGTTTCGAAGGCAAGTTTCCTTAAGTGGTTTCATTGTGTAACACAATAAGAATACAGGTGAGTAGACAACCTAGTAAGTGGGGCAACCACAGATATGAATAGTCATCTTGCGTATTACTAAAACGCTTCAGCTGTATTTAGTCCTTTATTATTGGATTACTACCAGTTTCGTGGCACTAAAAGCCACATCTTCAGGTGAACACTGCTTCTCCGATCTTTACGGAACCTCGTACAGGGGACGCATCCGCGTTCTGAAGATGGGCTTTTAGTGCTACGAAACCGGTAGTGATCCAATAATAAAGGAGATGAGTAATTAGGGCTCCATTTTCAGTAAAAGCTAGTTTTTGACGCATCAGAGTGTTTATGACGTAATATCTACTGAACTACGTTTCCTACAATGATATCATTTCGCATGTACATACAATGCTATAACCAGATACTGCCTGCAAACTGTGTTGGAAAAAGTGCCAGTAGTATAGTAGTAATTGTTTAAAACGTCACACCTGACAGGGAATTTTGGCTGCATGAACAGCGAAAATATAGTAAGCGATAAACTTTTCGCTTTCTTCTTTTTTTTCGGGGACGGTTAAAAAAATTCGTAATGGTTTGAAATTACATGTGAAGTTTGTTGGAAGTCGCTTAAAGCTCTCTTACTCAAATGCTGGATGAATAAAGTGCAGGACACCCCAAAGGTGAGAGGAACGGGACTCGCAGATATCAAACACCTCAATGGTGTCAGGCAAGCGCCCACTGAAATCTAGCATCCCAATGGTGAGAGGCAAGGGCACTCAGCGAAATCAAGCAGCCCAGTGGTGAGAGGCAAGGGGACTCGCAGAAATCAGGCACCCCAACCGTGAGAGGCGAGAATAGTAACCGAAAGCAAACACCCAGTGGTGAAAGGCAAGGGGACTCGCTGAAATCAAGCACGCCGATGATAAGAGGCAAAGGCACCCAGCGAAATCAAGTACCCCAATGGTGAGAGGTAAGAGACTCACCAATGTCAAGCATCCCTGTAGCAACAGAAAACTATTACACCCACATCGTTGTTTCTGGATCACATAGTTTCTAAGCAGACCCTGAAATGACCAGCCATATTGTACTGTATAGTTAAATCTGCAACACTAAAGTAAATTTCTAACATAAATATTAACCCTTAGAAAACAAAGGTTTACATTTACATCGTAAATGAAGTGTAGAATCAGATGCGTCGTTTCTTAATTGCAAAAACAGGCACCTTGATATCTGTTCAATACAGCACCATCTACCATGAATGGAAAGCTATTGTTTGATGAAATAGTATGTACTTTTGGTGTAGACTCCAAATATGCAATAAATTGGGGGGTTCCCACGCAGGAGGGTGGTAAGGAAGTGGCCAGTTACACGACAAACAGATCTCCCATTTACTAATATTAACTTTTCACCTAGAACAATTCGTCTTAGTGATACGTAATTGTTTCAGCTTAAAGCAAACAGCTTGTACATACTGCCACTTACATCATCTGCCACAGGTTTGGTATCCTATCTTAAGGTGCATGAAATATTTTCCGGGACAGTTTTGTTTCGTCCACCCTGAACATAACACATGGCCAAACGTGCAGCCTCAAGCTATACGCCGCAAAAAGCGGACTGTGCAGTCAGTTTCACTCTGTGGGTACAGGAAACGTTAGCACGCAGGTGTCAGTTAATTCGAGTTTAATTGCACATCAGAATGCTAATCAAGGCAGGTATGCAAACAGACTCGTTGCCATGAAACCCGAAACACATCGCAGGTAAACATTTACGCGACAAGCGATCACGTAGACACTGTAATCGACCTGGTCAATGGTACACCCTCATTGTCTACTAAAGAACACGATACAAACATTTAATTCACTTAGCGGTTCACTAACGTTTCTCGAACAAAGTAATTTTCTTTATTTTTATTCTACATCCACACAGATATTAACGTATTATTTGCTTGTGTGCTGATATGAAAAGTGTATTAAAACGTTACATTCATTCAAATACTGCAATACTAAAATTGTCAGATATACTTTGTACATCCATGTAAATAATAACTTTGATTTTTATTATTACTAGTAGCTGACAAACCCGGTATTGCCTCGGTATTCATTTTCCCAGTTTCCTCTTAAACCGAAAACAAAATACAAAAAAACTGTGTTTGTAGAGTACTATCGACAAAATTTCATTCGTGAAAACACAAAAAACATTCGTACAAAGAAATATGCCTAATATACAAATGTATAAGTACAATAAGCAAATTAAGAAGCATAGTATGCAAAATACAAATTCTCTGTAATGCTTATGTAGCTGAGAGCGTGACTATAAACAATACTTATAATTACATGTCCAGACAGCTGGGCGCAGCTGCTCCGCGTGTGTACAACGCGATTTTGTAAACGTCTCTATGGCAACGCCTCTTCATAGCCCTATACACGGCTATTGTTTTCTCCTACAGCCGCTTCCACTTCGCAGTTGAAAGCTGTCAAAAGCGCAGCCAGGTGTCAGGGAGTTCCTTCGCTCACTCAAGGAATAAATGTATTAAAACGTCATGCATGACACGGCATTTTTTCACAGATCTGTGTATATGACGTGGTTCTTACCCTCACATCGACCGTTGCCTGACGGTAAGGGATATTTGTACCAAGTTCGGTTACAATCGGTCCAGTGATTTAGAGGGAGATGTGGAACATACATACACAGACACCTACATCCGTTACATCCATTGGTGATTATTGTCGGTATCAATGCTGCGTATTGAAATAATAACATCAAAAATGAATTACAAACGCAACAAATCAGAACAATACTCACGATAGCATTGTGTGTGGAATTTGAGGGCACATTCTCGTGATATTAATAAGAAAGGACTTCATCGACACTAAAATAATACTTAATAATTATTAACAGTGACATAATTTAATTTTCTGTGAAAATCATATCTCATTCAATATTTATGGAAAAAGATAATGGAAATCTTCATCTTTTGTTATCTGTGATTCTTCTAGAATAATCCTCCTTCTTGTTCGAACTGTTTTAATGATCGGACGTGGTTGATTCTCGTAACACAGAGGCTTGTAAAAAACTGTATTATGTTGCTAATTTAATATTTGAAAAATACAGTTTCTGTGTGGTTGAATGAATCTTCTTTGTTTAAAGTTTTATTTTATTCTAATTCTCGTCCTACATAAATGTTGTTTTCTGATCGGCTACAAAGGAGCGCAGCCATTAGCGCTATTGGTCAACAACGCGGTTTATTGGTAAATGCTGAATAATAAGCGATTAACATTGAGCAATATTTTGAAATGTTAATGCATATAGTGAAGGTACAAAAAGATTTAATACTACATATTTTTGGTTAGTAGTAAAACAGGGCCAGAAGCAGAACCGATAAGTGATTGCCTTATGTTAGTCGCCATCTTAGTGAAATATTGCAGCAGCAGTTTTAAACAGATTTTCTATACGGACATAAATGTTGTTGGTCATGATTGCGATAATAATTGTGTATTGGTGGCCCAGAACCCACTTTGAGGAAATAAATTCGACTTAGATCGTGAATAAAGTTTAAATATAGTGCAAATAGCATCTTACGCGATAGAAATTCTTATCTGCTGATGTATGAAGCCTGGTTATTTCCTAACAACTTTTATGAAGTATTGTCACAGGAAAAATACATTAGTGTTATGTGCGTGTAAATTTGTGTGACAAAACTGTTAATTTTGCTTAAAGAAAAGTGCTGCCACCTCGAATAACAGTAGCGTTAAGTTCGATAAACGATCTGCAACTTAGTGCCATTTACACTGCTTGACAGACAACATTGCTACACGTTCGCAAGTGGAGGTTTCTTTAACAAAGTAACGATCATTAGCCGAGAAAAGCAGTGTTTAAATAAAACCTCATGTTAAATTGATAATAAGTAACAAGTTTTATTGTAATCTTGCTGAAACTGTACAACACGCAATCAAACCACAATACTCGCACGCCACACTTACAATGAATGGTTATGTCATATATCATTTTCGACTGATTTCGGCTGAATGATGGGAAGTTGTTAGTTGTTGTAATACAGGAGCTGTAGTCAGATATGAATTGCAGCCAGACATAATTTTCGATGAAGTTTCATCGATGGAATGTATTTTGAAAAGATTAATATTCAAAGTGTTCATAAAAATGTAAAACATGGAAAAATTTATATTTACATTTTACATTTCACTTAAGGACTTACATAAAAGGAAACTGTACCCAAAAATCACTTCTACAAGCAGTAATATTGCATCTTGAGAAAAACTGTGCCAACTACCACAACACCGAGTGAGGGACAGAGATCAAAGGTTAAGCAGAAAGCAAAATCACAACTATTCAGAGTAAAGTTGAGGAACGTTCGAACCTTCATCTCCTACTGTTTTCCAAGGTGTTGAGGAATATTCAGTTCAGAGTAAAGTTGAGGAATATTCACGCAAACGGGATCCTGCGACAGTGACGATTATTAAACATTAACATCATGTAAATTGCTTCAGTATAATGCGGATAAAAGAACACTTAGCGACCAAATTTTAAACACAGTTTTTTTTTTACATCTGCTGTGTATCTCTCTCTCTCTCTGTCCTCATTATAATAAAAAATTCATCCACACATTAGTTTTATTGATTTTTGAGTTCAAAGTGCAGTATGAACCTAAGAAATTTAGCTGCACTGAGGGTGGTGATGGTGCGCTTCTGTACAGGCAGCCAAAGCAAACTTCAACCAGGCCTGACAATCGGCTATATCAGTACACGATAGCGGAAATTATAACAATCGGCATTTCCAAATCTGTGACGTTGGTTCCTTGATCAACAATCAACCTTGGAGTCCTCTTTACACAAGAGCGAATGGAAGCGAATACAAATAAATGTGCATTTGCAGACGACTTGGCAATGTGAACTACCATTCGCTCGTATGATATTTGTGAAGAAACCTATACACATAAGAGAACGGAACACAGTGTGACATAAAAAACACAATCTATGAACGCTGCGTTATTGTTTTCTCGTGCTAATCATTGGCACACAAGGTTCAATACGACATTTTTACACGCGAGAACAGAGCGTGGAAATCAGCGAGAGTCATTGCTTCTGCCACGAACCTTTTGCTGCCATCGCCAATGCTAAGTGCAGCCAATCAGGAGGAAGTGATTACGAAGGTTTTCCCGGCGTAATAATTGATAATACACCACTGGCCATTAAAACTGCTTCACCACGAAGATGACGTGCTACAGACGCGAAATTTAACAGACAGGAAGAAGATGCTGTGATATGCAAATGATTAGCTTTTCAGAGCATTCACACAAGGTTGGCGCCGGTGGCGACACTTACAACGCGCTGACATGAGGAAAGATTCCAATCGATTTCTCGTACACAAACAGCAGTTGACCGGCGTTGCCTGGTGAAACGTTGTTGTGATGCCTCGTGGAAGGAGGAGAAATGCAAACCATCACGTTTCCGACTTTGATAAAGGTCGGACTGTAGCCTATCGCGATTGCGGTTTATCGTGTCGCGACGTTTCTGCTCGCGTTGGTCGAGATCCAATGACTGTTAGCAGAATATGGAATCGGTTGGTTCAGGAGGGCAATACGAAACGCCGGGCTGGATCCCAACGGCCTCGTATCACTAGCTCGAGATGACAGGCATCTTATCCTCATGGCTGTAACGGATCGTGCAGCCACGTCTCGATCCCTGAGTCAACAGATGGGGACGTTTGCAAGACAACAACCATCTGCACGAACAGTTCGACGACGTTCGCAGCAGCATGGACTATCAGCTCGGAGACCATGGCTGCGGTTACCCTTGACGCTGCATCACAGACAGGAGCGCCTGCGATGGCGTACTTAACGACGAACCTGGGTGCACGAATGGCAAAACGTCATTTTTTCGTATGAATCCAGGTTCTGTTTACAGCATTAGGATGGTCGCATCCGTGTTTGGCGACATCGAGGTGAACGCACATTGGAAGCGAATATTCGTCATCGCCGTACTGGCATACCGGGCGTGATGGTATGGGGTGCCATTGGTTACATGTCTCGGTCACCTCTCGTTTGCAATTATGGCACTCTGAACAGTGGACGTTACATTTCAGATGTGTTACGACCCGGGGCTCTACCCTTCATTCGATTCCTGCGAAACCCTACATTTCAGCAGCATAATGCACGACGGCATGTAGCAGGGTCTGTACGGGCCTTCCTGGATACAGAAAATGTTAGACTGCTGCCCTGGCCAGCACATTCTCCAGATCTCTCACCAACTGAAAACGTCTGGTCAATGGTGACCGAGCATCTGGCTCGTCGCCTTGCGCTAGTCACTACTCTTGATGAACTGTCGTATCGCGTTGAAGCTGCATGGGCAGCTGTAACTGTACACGATATCCAAGCTCTGTTTGACTCAATGCCCAGGCGTATGAAGGCCGTTATTACGGCCTGAGGTGGTTGTTCTGGGTACTGATTTCTCCTATGCTCCCAAATTGCGTGAAAATGCAATCACATGTCAGTTCTAGTATAATATATTTGTCCAATGAATACCCGTTTATCATCTGCATTTCTTCTTGGTGTAGCAATTTTAATGGCCAGTAGTGTATTATTCTCGGGTGTGCAGCCGGATCATAACGTCATCTTGACACAATATTTCCGCGGTCCAACTGGCCGCCATCTTCAGGTGAGAGTGCAGGTACACGATCTCACCCTAACTGCCTTCTCAGCGCAAGCGGCGGCCCCTATATAGGCCGCAGAAGGCCCACAACGCGTGCGCGAGAAGGTGCCGTAACTGCCCTCTAGCGCAAGTAAACATACCGCGCCGCCAGTGGTGGAAACAGGCGAAATCGAGATATCGCTATCATAAATTAAAAATTTTATTCCGACGATCGAAACACAGACCGTTGTTTTTTAATGTCTGATAACACCGGGTTCCAAGTCTTACTTAAAAGATAACCCTAGTCTCTATTAATCAGATTATCAGTTAAACGAAGCTCTATGAATCCTTTTCAAACACAGTCCCAATAGCCAGATGCAGGGGCAACCATTTGTGTCTCGTCATACAGCATTCTACGTACCTCGGTGAGACAGTGCTCCGCCACTGCAGATTTTACCCCTGATACCTGGATAATTCAAAACTGTGCACTCCAGTCGACATTGTCGAATGGTTTCTATAAATCTACAAAAGCTATAAACAAAGGTTAAGAAAAGGAAAACTTATCTTCCAAGATAACTCGTGCTGTCAGTATTGCTTCGTACGTTCCCACATTTCTGCGGAACTCACTGATCTTCTCCGATGTCGGCTTCTACCAGCTTCCCGTTCTTCTGTAAACAATTCGTGTTAGTATTTTGCAACCATCACTTGTTAAACTGGTAGTTCGATAATATTCACACCTGTCAGCTGCTGCTTTCTTTGGAACTGGAATATGAGAAAGTGTTGTTGTGGTCTTCAGTCCTGATACTAGTTTGATCCAGCTCTCCATGCTACACTAACCTGTGCAAGCTTCTTCATCTCCCAGTACCTACTGCAACCTACATCCTTCTGAATCTGCTTAGTGTATTCATCTCTTGGTTTCCCTCTACGGTTTTTACCCTCCACGCTGCCCTCCAATACTAAATTGGTGATCCCTTGATGACTCAGAACATGGCGTACCAACCGACACCTTCTTCTAGTAAAGTTGCGCCACAAACTTCTCTTCTCCCCAATCCTATTCAATACTTACTCATTAGTTATGTGATCTACCCATCTAATCTTCAGCATTCTTCTGTAGCACCACATTTCGAAAGCTTCTATTCTCTTCCTGTCCAAACTATTTATCATCCATGTTTCACTTCCATACTTGGCTACACTCCATACAAATACTTACAGAAACGACTTCCTGCCACTTAAATCTATACTCAGCTCAGAAGAAAGCAGAAACTCACCAAAAATAGGCGAAAAATTTTATACTCTTATCGCGTTTGGCGAGTGCAATTTTGTGGCGTTGGCAGCATCAGCTTTGCCTCGCGCGTCACCAAGTTACAGCTGACACAATACATTCCTTAGTCTGCGCATGCACTCTTTACTCCTGTTGTGCTCTGTAGAAGTAAATAGTATTTTTATTAGTTTTATACGTTGAGTGAAAATATGTGCTAAAAAGAGATTGCATAATGAAGATTAGTTTGGGTTCCGTAGAAATATTGGAACACGTGAGGCAATACTAATCCTACGACTTACCTTAGAAGAAAGATTAAGGAAGGGCAAATCTACATTTCTAGCATTTGTAGACTTAGAGAAAGTGTTCGACAATGTTAACTGGAATATTCTCTTTCAAATTCTGAAGGTGGCAGGGGTAAAATACAGGGAGCGAAGGCTATTTTCAATTTGTACAGAGAACAGATAGCAGATATATGAGTCGAGGGGCATTAAAGGGAAGCAATGATTGGGAAGGGAGTGAGACTGGGTTGTACCTATCCCCGATGATATTCAATCTGCATATTGCGCAAGCAGTAAAGGAAACAAAAGAAAAATTCGGAGTAGGAATTAAAATCCATGGAGAAGAAATAAAAACTTTGAGGTTCGGCGATGACATTGTAATTCTGTCAGAGACAGCAAAGGACTTGGAAGAGAAAATGGTTCCAATGGCTCTGAGCACATTGGGACTTAACTTCTAAGGTCATCAGTCCCCAAGAACTTAGAACTACTTAAACCTAACTAACCTAAGGACATCACACGCTTACATGCCCGAGGCAGGATTCGAACCTGCGACCGTAGCGGTCGCGCGGTTCCAGACTGTAGCGCCTAGAACCGCTCGGCCACCACGGCCTCCTGGACTTGGAAGAGCAGTTGAACGGAATGGACAGTGTCTTGAAAGGAGGATGTAAGATGAACATCAACAAAAGCAAAATGAGGATAATGGAATGTAGTCGAATTAAGTCGGGTGATGCTGAGGGAATTAGATTAGGATATGAGACACTTAAAGTCGTAAAGGAATTTTGGGGAGCAAAACAACTGCTGATGGTCGAAGTGGAGAAGATATAAAATGTAGACTGGCAATGGCAAGGAAAGCGTTTCTGAAGAAGAGAAATTTGTTAACATCGAGTACAGATTTAAGTGTCAGGAAGTCGTTTCTGAAAGTATTTGTATTGAGTGTAGCCGTGAATGGAAGTGAAACATGGACGATAAATAGTTTGGACAGGAAAAGAATAGAAGCTTTCGAAATGTGGTGCTACAGAAGAATGCTGAAGATTAGATGGGTAGATCACATAACTAATGAGGAGGTATTGAATAGAATTGAGGAGGAGTTTGTGGCACAACTTGACAAGAAGAAGGGACCGGTTGGTAGGACATGTTCTGAGGCATCAAGGGATCACAAATTTAGTATTGTAGGGCAGCGTGGAGGGGAAAAGTCGTAGAGGGAGACCAAGAGATGATACACTAAAGAGATTCAGAAGGATGCATGTTGCAGTAAGTACTGGGAGATGAAGAAGCTCGCACAGGATAGGGTAGCATGGAGAGCTGCATCAAATCAGTCTCAGGACTGAAGACCACAACAACAGCAACAACAACATCAACAACCCACGTTTATGGTAAAAGGTAATATCCAAATGCTATAGTGTGTTACTACGAAGTGTTTCGCGGCGGAGTCCTTCCATAAAAAGTTCTCGGTTTACTTGTCGTGTCAAATTTGGATAAAATCTGAAGCTGTCAGTTTTAGCCCTGACGAAGATGACGGAGGTAGTCATCGAAAGCTTGGGATTTTATCCAAATTTGAAGCGGCAAGTAAACCGAGAACTTTTTATGCTATAGTGTATTGTGTCTCATAATGCCCACAGTAACGACTTACTGTGGCCTTTGCGTCTTAAACACCATCAAAGAAAACCTCACCCGTCGTTGAGAAATTAACCAAAATAGTGTTTTACGGGAGAAACGACATGAAACTGGACCGCAAATTACTAAGATCACTCTTCACAATAAAAGTGGAGGCAATTCCTGATGAAGCACAAGAGAATGCAATTGAATTGAAATGTGATTCGAATGCTAAAGATCAGTTTCAAAAAATGGCATTGGAAGAATTTCGGGCCAGTTATCTTCGTGTTTACCCAGTAGCGGCAAAGAAAGCCTTAAAAGTCTCCGTACATTTCTAATATACACTACTGGCCATTAAAATTGCTACACCAAGAAGAAATGAAGATAATAAATGGGTATTCATTTGAGAAATATATTATACTAGAACTGACATGTGTTTACATTTTCACGCAATTTGAGTGCATAGATCCTGAGAAATCACTACCCAGAACAACCACCTCTGGCCGTAATAACGGTTTTGATACGCCTGGGCATTGAGTCAAACAGAGCTTGGATGGCGTGTACAGGTACAGCTGCCCATGCACCTTCAACACGATACCACAGTTCATCACGAGTAGTGACTGGCGTATTGTGACGAGGCAGTTGCTCATCCACTATTGACCAGACGTTTTCAGTTGGTGAGAGATCTGGAGAATGTGATGTCCAGGGCAGCAGTCGAACATTTTCTGTATCCAGAAAGGCCCGTACAGGACCTGCAACATGCGGTCGTGCATTATCCTGCTGAAATGTAGGGTTTCGCAGGAATGAAGGGTAGAGTCATGGGTCGTAACACATCTGAAATGTAACGTCCACTGTTCAAAGTGCCATCAATGCGAACGAGAGGTGACCGAGATGTGTAACCAATGGCACCCCATACCATCACGCCGGTTAATACGCCAGTATGGCGATGACGAATACACGCTTCCAATGTGCGTTCACCGCGATGTCGTCAAACACGGACGCGACTATCATGATGCTATAAACAGAACCTGGTTTCATCCGAAAAAAAGACGTTTTCCCATTCGTGCACCCAGGTTCGTCGTTGAGTACACCATCGCAGGCACTCCTGTCTGTGTTGCAGCTTCAAGAGTAGCCGCAGCCATGGTCTCCGAGCTGATAGTCAATGCTGCTGCAAACGTCGTCGAACTGTTCGTGCAGATGGCTGTTGCCTTGCAAACGTCCGCATCTGTTGAGTCAGGGATCGAGACGTGGCTGCACGATCCGTTACAGCCATGTGGATAAGATGCCACTCATCTCGACTGCTAGTGATACGAGGCCGTTGGGATCCAGCACCGCGTTTCGTATTACCCTCCTGAACCCACCGATTCCATATTCTGCTAACAGTCATTGGATCTCGACTAACATGAGCAGCAATGTCGCGATACGATAAACCGCAATAGTGGTGGGCTACAATCAGACCTTTATCAAAGTCGGAAACGTGGTGGTACGCAATTCTCCTCCTTACACGAGGCATCACAACAACGTTTTACCAGGCAACGCCGGTCAGCTGGTGTTTGTGTATGAGAAATCGGTTGGAAACTTTCCTCATGTAGCACGTTGTAGGCGTCGCCACCGGTGCCAACCTTGCGTGAATGCTCTGAAAAGCTAATCATTCGCATATTACAGCATCTTCTTCCTGTCGGTTAAATTTCGCATCTGTAGCACGTCATTTTCGGGTTGTAGCAATTTTAATGGCCAGTAGTGTATATACCCATGTGTTATCCGATTCTCCACACTAACCGTCTTGAAAACAAAACACAGCTGTCGCCCGAACGTGGAGAGCGACCTTAGATGTGCTTTAACTAGCTCGAAACCAAACATTCAATAGATGCTTAAAGAAAAACAATTTCAACCATCTCATTGGTATTCTGAATTTTTCTTGTGAGTTTCGTCACAAAAATATAGATGAAAACTATTTCGTTACACATGTAACTAAGATGGTTCTTTGTCGGCTACTATGTCTTTTGGAATAGTATCACTCCGTCTTCAAGCCACAAGTGGCCCATCGGGACCATCCGACCGCCGTGTCATCCTCAGATGACGATGTGGATAGGAGGGGCGTGTGGTCAGCACACCACTCTCCCAGTCGTTATGATGGTTTTCTTTGACTGGAGTCGCTACTATTCGGTAGAGTAGCTCCTCAGTTGGCATCACAAGGCTGAGTGCACCCCGAAAAATGGCAACAGCGCATGGCAACCTAAATGGTCACCCACCCAAGTGCCGGGCACGCCCAACAGCGCTTAACTTCGGTGATCTGACGGTTATTTATTTTTTAATATAAGTAAAAGTAGGGGCATGAGATACGCTATGTGATCAAAAGTATCCGAACACCTCCAGAAACATACATTTTTTTCATATTAGGTGCATTGTGCTGCCATCTGCTGCCAGGTACTACATGTCAGCGACCTCAGTAGTCATTAACCATCGTGAGGAAGCAGAATGGGGCGCTAGGCGGAACTCACGGACTTCGAACGTGGTCAGGTAATTGGGTGTCACTTGTGTCAAACGTCTGTACGCGAGATTACGACACTCCTAAACAGCCCCAGGCATACTGTTTCCGATGTGATAGTGGAAACGTGAAGAGACACGTACAGCACAAAAGCGTTCAGGCCGACTTCGTCTGTTGGCTGACAGAGACCGCTGACATTTCAAGAGGGTCGTGATGTGTAATAGGCAGACATCTATCCAGACCATCACACAGGAATTCCAAACTGCATCAGGATCCACTGCAAGTACTATGACAGTTAGGTGGGAGGTGAGAAAACTAGGATTTCATGATCGAGCGTCTGCTCATAAGCGACACATCACGTCGGTAAATGCCAAACGACGCCTCACTTGGTGTAAGGAGCGTAAACACTGGACGATTGAAGAGTGGAAAAACGTTGCGTGGAGTGACGAATGACGGTACACAATGTGGCGATCCGATGGCAGGGTGTGGGTATCGCGAATACCCGGTGAAAGTCATTTGCCAGCGTGTGGTAGTGCCAACAGTAAAATTCGGAGGCGGTGGTGTTATGGTGTTGTGTTCTCCATGGAGGGGGCGTGGATAACTTGTTGTTTTGCGTGGAACTATCACATCAAAGGCCTACACTGATGTTTTCAAAATGGCTCTGAGCACTATGGGACTTAACATCTGAGGTCATCAGTCCCCTAGAACTTAGAACTACTTAAACCTAACTAACCTAAGGACATCACACACATCCATGCCCGAGGCAGGATTCGAACCTGCGACCGTAGTAGTCGCGCGGTTCCGGACTGAGCGCCTGAACCGCTAGACCACCGCCGCCGGCATTGATGTTTTAAGTACCTTCTTGCTTCCCACTGTCGAATAGCAATTCGGCGATGGCGACAGCATCTTTCGACACTATCGAGCACCTTTTCATAATGCATGGCCTGTGGTGGAGTGGTTGTACGACAGTAACATCCCTGTAATGGATCGGCCTGCCCTGAGTCCTGACCTGAATCCTACAGAACACCTTTGGGATGTTTTGGAAAGCCGTGCCAGGCCCCAACGACCGACATCGATACGTTTCCTCAGTGCAGCACTCCGTGAAGAATGGGCTGCCATTCCCCAAGAAGCCTTCCAGCATCCGATTGAACGTATGCCTGCGAGAGTGGAAGCTGTCATCAAGGCTAAGGGTGGGCCTACACCATACTGAATTCCAACGTTACCGATGGAGGGTGCCATGAACTTGTCATTTTTAGCCAGGTGTCCGTATACTTTTGATCACATAGTGCATTCTGGGTTTGCAAAGGGGGCACCAGGTAGAGGAGGTTGGCTGCCACTGATGCATATGATAGCAGTTGAGTAAGTCGGCAGTTTTTCCATAATGATTTAAGGGGCTCCGGAACGCCCTATACTTGCAATGTTAAAATAACGCTTATAAATTACATCTTTCCTCACAAAGTATTTGAGGTAGGAAGTTGAACTTTTTACAGATTATTTATTGGAATATGGGATACAACTTAACACAGGGATTTTACAAAATTTTAGTTCAGTTATTAAAGATGCCGTTGGTGGGGAGGCTTGCGTGCCTCAGCGATACAGATAGCCATACCGTAGGTACAACCACAACGGAGGGGTATCTGTTGAGAGGCCAGACAAACGTGTGGTTCCTGAAGAGGGGCAGCAGCCTTTTCAGTAGTTGCAAGGGCAACAGTCTGGATGATTGACTGATCTGGCCTTGTAACAATAACCAAAACGGCCTTGCTGTGCTGGTACTGCGAACGGCTGAAAGCAAGGGGAAACTACGGCCGTAATTTTTCCCGAGGGCATGCAGCTCTACTGTATGATTAAATGATGATGGCGTCCTCTTGGGTAAAGTATTCCGGAGGTAAAATAGTCCCCCATTCGGATCTCCGGGCGGGGACTACTCAAGAGGATGTCGTTATCAGGAGAAAGAAAACTGGCATTCTACGGATCGGAGCGTGGAATGTCAGATCCCTTAATCGGGCAGGTAAGTTAGAAAACTTAAAAAGGGAAATGGATAGGTTAAAGTTAGATATAGTGGGAATTAGTGAAGTTCGGTGGCAGGAGGAACAAGACTTCTGGTCAGGTGACTACAGGGTTATAAACACAAAGTCAAATAGGGGTAATGCAGGAGTAGGTTTAATAATGAATAGGAAAATAGGAATGCGGGTAAGCTACTACAAACAGCATAGTGAACGCATTATTGTGGCCAAGATAGATACGAAGCCCACACCTACTACAGTAGTACAAGTTTATATGCCAACTAGCTCTGCAGATGACGAAGAAATTGAAGAAATGTATGATGAAATAAAAGAAATTATTCAGATAGTGAAGGGAGACGAAAATTTAATAGTCATGGGTGACTGGAATTCGAGTGTAGGAAAAGGGAGAGAAGGAAACGTAGTAGGTGAATATGGATTGGGGCTAAGAAATGAAAGAGGAAGCCGCCGGGTAGAATTTTGCACAGAGCACAACTTAATCATAGCTAACACTTGGTTTAAGAATCATGATAGAAGGTTGTATACATGGAAGAACCCTGGAGATACTAAAAGGTATCAGATAGATTATATAATGGTAAGACAGAGATTTAGGAACCAGGTTTTAAATTGTAAGACATTTCCAGGGGCAGATGTGGACTCTGACCACAATCTATTGGTTATGACCTGTAGATTAAAACTGAAGAAACTTGAAAAAGGTGGGAATTTAAGGAGATGGGACCTGGATAAACTGAAAGAACCAGAGGTTGTACAGAGTTTCAGGGAGAGCATAAGGGAACAATTGACAGGAATGGGGGAAAGAAATACAGCAGAAGAAGAAGAATGGGTAGCTTTGAGGGATGAAGTAGTGAAGGCAGCAGAGGATCAAGTAGGTATAAAAGACGAGGGCTAGTAGAAATCCTTGGGTAACAGAAGAAATATTGAATTTAATTGATGAAAGGAGAAAATATAAAAATGCAGTAAATGAAGCAGGCAAAAAAGAATACAAACGTCTCAAAAATGAGATCGACAGGAAGTGCAAAATGGCTAAGCAGGGATGGCTAGAGGACAAATGTAAGGATGTAGAGGCTTATCTCACTAGGGGTAAGGTAGATACTGCCTACAGGAAAATTAGAGAGACCTTTGGAGATAAGAGAACCACTTGTATGAACATCCAGAGCTCAGATGGAAACCCAGTTCTAAGCAAAGAAGGGAAAGCAGAAAGGTGGAAGGAGTATATAGAGGGTCTATACAAGGGCGATGCACTTGAGGACAATATTATGGAAATGGTAGAGAATGTAGATGAAGATAAAATGGGAGATACGATACTGCGTGAAGAGTTTGACAGAGCACTGAAAGATCAGAGTCGAAACAAGGCCCCCGGAGTAGACAACATTCCATTGGAACTACTGACGGTCTTGGGAGAGCCAGTCCTGACAAAACTCTACCATCTGGTGAGCAAGATGTATGAAACAGGCGAAATACCCTCAGACTTCAAGAAGAATATAATAATTCCAATCCCAAAGAAAGCAGGTGTTGACAGATGTGAAAATTACCGGACAATCAGCTTAATAAGCCACAGCTGCAAAGTACTAACACGAATTCTTTACAGACGAATGGAAAAACTAGTAGAAGCCGACCTCGGGGAAGATCAGTTTGGATTCCGTAGAAATACTGGAACACGTGAGGCAATACTGACCTTACGACTTATCTTAGAAGAAAGATTAAGAAAAGGCAAACCTACGTTTCAAGCATTTGTAGACTTAGAGAAAGCTTTTGACAATGTTGACTGGAATACTCTATTTCAAATTCTAAAGGTGGCAGGGGTAAAATACAGGGAGCGAAAGGCTATATACAATTTGTACAGAAACCAGATGGCAGTTATAAGAGTCGAGGGGCATGAAAGGGAAGCAGCGGTTGGGAAGGGAGTGAAACAGGGTTGTAGCCTATCCCCGATGTTATTCAATCTGTATATTGAGCAAGCAGTAAAGGAAACAAAAGAAAAATTTGGGGTAGGTATTAAAATCCATGGAGAAGAAATAAAAAGTTTGAGGTTCGCCGATGACATTGTAATTCTGTCAGAGACAGCAAAGGACTTGGAAGAGCAGTTGAACGGAATGGATGGTGTCTTGAAGGGAGGATATAAGATGAACATCAACAAAAGCAAAACGAGGATAATGGAATGTAGTCGAATTAAGTCGGGGGATGCTGAGGGAATTAGATTAGAAAATGAGACACTTAAAGTAGTAAAGGAGTTTTGCTATTTGGGGAGAAAAATAACTGATGATGGTCGAAGTAGAGAGGATATAAAATGTAGACTGGCAATGGCAAGGAAAGCGTTTCTGAAGAAGAGAAATTTGTTAACATCGAGTATAGATTTAAGTGTCAGGAAGTCATTTCTGAAAGTGTTTGTATGGAGTGTAGCCATGTATGGAAGTGAAACATGGACGGTAAATAGTTTGGACAAGAAGAGAATAGAAGCTTTCGAAATGTGGTGCTACAGAAGAATGCTGAAGATTAGATGGGTAGATCACATAACTAATGAGGAAGTATTGAATAGGATTGGGGAGAAGAGAAGTTTGTGGCACAACTTGACCAGAAGAAGGGATCGGTTGGTAGGATATGTTCTGAGGCATCAAGGGATCACCAATTTAGTATTGGAGGGCAGCGTGGAGGGTAAAAATCGTAGGGGGAGACCAAGAGATGAATACACTAAGCAGATTCAGAAGGATGTAGGTTGCAGTAGGTACTGGGAGATGAAGAATCTTGCACAGGATAGAGTAGCATGGAGAGCTGCATCAAACCAGTCTCAGGACTGAAGACCACAACAACAACATATTAAAGATGATTTTTTTTCAATTGTAATGAAAATTCACAACATTTTTTTGCAATTTTTTATTTATATATTAAAAAATATACAGTTTTTTGTAAAAAGGCTGTGTTAAATTATGCAGAAGGTACTGTGTTACATTTACTGAAAGTTTGAAACAAATATGTTTGGAAGATCCTTAGAAAACATGTAATTAGTATGAGAAAATAAAAGTTTTGGGAATCGAGCGACAAAGATTGGATTAACTTTTTAGTGCATTCCAGGTCCATAGGATGGATTATCTTCATCCTCTGCAAACTCCTCCTCCAGCTTCCTCTTGTTCCTCCTCCTGTTTACTCTTGCTTGTATTTCTAGACTCTTTACAGCCCTGTCTGCAGCCCGAAGGCGTTCCTTGTCTAAAGCAAGCATCGCTCGTACCATGTTAGAACCTATCTTCATTCCCATATTTCTAAATACCTTGCACCTTACAATGTTGCCATCATTGAAAGTCGCAACAGCATCATACACACCAAAGTGAAGTGTTTCTATTCCAACAAATACAGTCTTGGGGATTCTCGACCATATAACACTATTTACACTTTCATTTGGGTTTTGAGTTTCTCCGTGAATACACTTTTTCAACAGTTCAGTTATTATTATTATTATTATTAATTATTATTATTATTAATAATAATTAATAATTGGTTAATAATAACACCATTTGACAGCAGTTTAACAGCGCCACAGTGGGTCACGCCCATGTAGAACACATTTCAAAAAAAAATTAAAAATAGGTGTAGTCTTCGGAATTGAATAAATTATATATCTATTAAAAGGTAATAGTCTGCAGATTCAGAAAACGCAAAAAAGTAAAAATTGAACTTTTCATGATTTTGAACCTTTCCGGGGCCCCTTAACCTTCGGTGAAAGTAAAGTTCCTGACAAAAGAAGCGAGGCATGCAGAAGACGTGGTCGGATGTCGCTGTAACTTCGAACATGTATAAGTCATCAGAGGGTATTTAAATGATTAGAGTTTGATACGACAGCCACATGATGGCATTACTGTTGTTAGTGTTTAGTGCTGTAGGCCTGGTAGGGTACATGAAGGGCCTCAATAGCGACGACCACTCTGAAGTACAGGAAAGTGCCAGTTACTCGTGCCAGACAGAGTTATCACCAACAGACAGACTTCGAAAGTGGTCTCATTGTGGGTCTTCTCTTTTCCGGCTGTTCGAATCGTCTAATAACCAATCGTCGATATTTTACTGCACGATAACGTTGAGGCAGTCAACTACGTTTGACCACGACACCGGATGATTGCCGTACTGCACACAAAGCACATGGTAGTCGCTTCACATCTGCCACTACCAAGCGACAGCAAGTAACGCTCTCCCTGCTGCAACGTTCTGTGTAATCTTACGTATATCACTTGTCGGAGACCAGATGCCGCCGGACCAGGGAATTACTGTCCCATGTGCAGCCTGCCATAAAAACCACAACATAAACGGCTGCGTTTGGAGTGTTGCCGAGACTGGTAAGCACGTACTGATGACGAATAGCGGCGCATTGTGTTCAACGGTAAATTGCCATTCTGCCCCAAACCTTCTCGATCGTCAACGGCCAGTATGACAGCGACTTGCACCTCGTATATATGGGGCTCGCAAAACCGGATTTCGTAAACGGATTTCCCAATACCGCTTCTGGGTGGTCACGTAAACACTTCAAAATCAATTCTGGAAGTCCGCTTCTAGAATGATACGCCAAAGAAACTGGTATAGGCATGCATATTCAAACACAGAGATACATAAACGGGCTGAATATGGCACTGCGATCAGCGACACCTATATAAGACAACAAGCAATTGTTACATCAGTTACTGCTGCTACAATGGAATGTTATGAAGATTTAAGTGAGTTTGAACGTGGTGTTACAGCCAGCGCACGAGCGATGGAACACAGCATCTCCGAGGTAGCGATGAAGTGAAGATATTCCCGTACGACCATTTCACGAGTGTACTGTGAATATCAGGAATGCGGTAAAACATCAAATGTCCGACATAGCTGCAGCCGGAAAAACATCCTGCAAAAACTGGACCAAATGGTTCAAATGGCTCTGAGCACTATGGGACTTAACATCTTAGGTCATCAGTCCCCTAAGGACCTAAGGACATCACACACATCCATGCCCGAGGCAGGATTCGAACCTGCGACCGTAGCAGCCCCGCGGTTCCGGACTGTAGCGCCTATAACCGCACGGCCACCGCGGCCGGCAAAAACTGGACCAATGACGACTGAAGAGAATCGTTCAGCGTGACAGAAGTGAAACCCTCCCGCAAATTGCTGCAGATTTCAATGCTGGGCATCAACAAGTGTCAGAGTGCGAACCATTCAACGAGCCGGCCGGGGTGGCCGAGCGGTTCTAGGCGCTACAGTCTGGAACCGCGTGACCGCTACGGTCGCAGGTTCGAATCCTGCCTCGGGCGTGGATGTGTGTGATGTTCTTAGTTAGGTTTAAGTAGTTCTAAGTTCTAGGGGACTGATGACCTCAGAAGTTAAGTCCCATAGTGCTCAGAGCCATTTGAACCATTTTGAACCATTCAACGAAACATCATCGATATGGGCTTTCGGAGCCGAAAGCTCACTCGTATACCCTTGATGACTGCACGACACAAAGCTTTACGCATCGCCTGGGCCTTCAACACCGACATTGGACTGCTGATAACTGGAACCATGTTGCCTGATCAGGCGAGTCTCGTTTCAAATTGTATCGAGCGGATGGATGTATACGGGTATGGAGACAACCTCATGAATCCATAGACCCTGCATGTCAGCAGAAGACTATTCAAGCTGATGGAGGCTCTTTAATGATGTGGGGCGTGTGCAGTTGGAGTGATATGGGAACCCTTATACGTCTAGATACGACTCTGACTGGTGACACGTATGTAACCATCCTGTCTGATCACCTGCATTCGTTCATGTCCATTGTGCATTCTGACGGACTTGGGCAATTCCAGCAGGACAATGCGACACCCCACACGTCCAGAATTACTACAGAGTAACTACAGGAACACTCTTCTGCGTCGAAACTTTTCCGCTAGCCACCAAACTCTCCAGACATGAACATTATTGAGCATATCTGGGGTGACTTGCAACGTGCTGTTCAGAAGAGATCTCCACACTCTCATACTGTTACGGATTTACGTACAGCCCTGCAGGATTCATGGTGTCAGTCCCCTCTAGCACTGCTTGAGACATTAGCCGAGTCCATGCCGCGTCGTGTTGCGGCCCTTCTGTGTGCTCGCGGTCGCCCCTACACGATATTTGGCAGGTGTCCCAGTTTCTTTGGCTCTTCAGTGGAGTTGCCGGTCTTTCAATCCCACAGTCAATTTTCACTTCCATGTAAATGTAACCGGTTTTGAAACGTGCTTGGGCTGTCAGGTCTTGCCTTTGTTTCTAAGAATTTTCTGCTATTATGGACGGAGTGGCTTGTTGTACAGTGAAGGATAAATAGAAACGTTAGACTGAAGCTTGTTACGCCTCGTGTAATTGAAGAGAAATAACGATTATGCTGACTAAATGAGAAACTGTAACAGCTGTTTTCCAGACTTCAACATGTAAACACGACAGCGGATAACGGTTTTCGGAATTCAGTTTTCTTCTTTCGAAAGATGTGTCCCACGTAAGCGTAGTGATGATGAGATGTGCCATTCTTCCAATGTTCTGGAGAAGCACAACGGTGTTACTCCTGGCGTCTTCATATGAAGAGCCATCGGTTATGAATTCGGGTCACGGCTGACAGTGATTGCACAACGGTACATCATGAACTCTTCCATCTTCCTGTGTTAACTCTCGTGCGACAGTATCATGGTTGCATTTTCCAACAAGGCAATGCTCGTCCACACAAGGTACATATCTCTTTGAAGTATCTACGTGATGTATGTCGGCAGTAATTGTTAAAATTTATGGTGAAACCTTCGGCTGTTCTTTATTTTGCACAATTCACGACGTCAGTCCCCTCCAGCACTACTTCAGACATTAGCCGATTCCATGCCACGTCGTGTTGCGGCACTTATGCATGGCGTAGGGTCCCCGCGCATTTCCAACCTATTTTTTCGCGTCATAAAAATGCATTACAGAATCACGAAGCAGCCATAAAAGAACTGCAAAGTATTGTTCATGAAAATCACGACACCTTGCAAGCTAAAATTGACACAGTTACATCTACCGATTCGGTTACGCTACTTGCAAAAACTCAGGAAAACTTAAAGGACACAGTAGATACGATTTCAACACAAATGGACGCTCTGAAACTTGGTTCAGAAAAACACACAGAGGAAATAATTTCAATATCGTATAAAGTAGCCGAACTTTCAGATCAGTTCACTAACTTATCTACAAAGGTAGATAACGATCTGAATGACACAAGACCTGTAGCCTTCACGGACACTGAAGAGTATGAACAAATTAGAAAATTCAAACAAGATCAAAATCAGATCAATACACAGTACAAAAGAGAAATCCGGGAAGTACAAGATCTGTTGGCACAAGTAATACAAGAATTACGTATTTCAGAGGACACTCGCGCTCCAGTACGGGAAGAGGGACATAGAAATACGGAACAACCATAAAATAATAACACAGGACATTTCGGAAATTATGAAAGAAATTGGCAAGGTGCTCCGAATTTTGAAATGGAACCGCCGAAACGACGTAACAATGACCGACATGCGACTCACCGACATGATGAATTTGACTATAAGCTGTTTATTACTACACGTAAATTCAAAACAATTAAGAATTCCGGCAACGACATTCATCCACAAGCATGGCTTCATCAATTCTCTCATTGTTTTCCTCCCAACTGGTCATTGCAGCACAGATTAGAATTTATGTGTGGCTACTTAGAGAATGAACCAGCGGTATTAGGCAGGTGTACCAGTTTCTTTGGCTCTTCAGTGTAGCTGCAGCGAAGAGGTTTGCTCAAAGAAGTTTGACAAAAACCTTTAACAGCGCAATACGGGGCTCGGGCTTCAAGCCTTCGTGTCGGCAGGCATTAACACTACATTGCCGACGTCACACAGGCGCGCGCTGGGGCCTGCATTTATCGCCTCGGTGCCAGCCGTGTGCTTGGATAACGGTGACGCGAGCCCGCCGTTCTGCTGGTGCTGGTCAAAGCGTGACCGCCTCGTGACCACAGCCAGCAGGGCAGGTGTCCGTGTGATGGAAGGGGAGAGCCGGCTCGCGTGACCACAGCTGCTAATGAAGCAGCCGCGAGTGGGCGTCAGAGGGCTCCCGCAACGGGAACAACAGAGCAGCTAAACGCTGCGGTTCGTCACACGTGTTGTGGAACGGTAGTACCTGTCCAAGTACTGCGCACGTCTGCGTTATGCCTGAGTAGGGGAACACAAAAAAAGAAAAAAAAACCAGTGGGCAGGTACGGGTAGGTCTCGGGCAGTAAGTGTTTCGTACGAACTTAAATACACTCCTGGAAATGGAAAAAAGAACACATTGACACCGGTGTGTCAGACCCATCATACTTGCTCCGGACACTGCGAGAGGGCTGTACAAGCAATGATCACACGCACGGCACAGCGGACACACCAGGAACCGCGGTGTTGGCCGTCGAATGGCGCTAGCTGCGCAGCATTTGTGCACCGCCGCCGTCAGTGTCAGCCAGTTTGCCGTGGCATACGGAGCTCCATCGCAGTCTTTAACACTGGTAGCATGCCGCGACAGCGTGGACGTGAACCGTATGTGCGGTTGACGGACTTTGAGCGAGGGCGTATAGTGGGCATGCGGGAGGCCGGGTGGACGTACCGCCGAATTGCTCAACACGTGGGGCGTGAGGTCTCCACAGTACATCGATGTTGTCGCCAGTGGTCGGCGGAAGGTGCACGTGCCCGTCAACCTGGGACCGGACCGCAGCGACGCACGGATGCACGCCAAGACCGTAGGATCCTACGCAGTGCCGTAGGGGACCGCACCGCCACTTCCCAGCAAATTAGGGACACTGTTCCTCCTGGGGTATCGGCGAGGACCATTCACAACCGTCTCCATGAAGCTGGGCTACGGTCCCGCACACCGTTAGGCCGTCTTCCGCTCACGCCCCAACATCGTGCAGCCCGCCTCCAGTGGTGTCGCGACAGGCGTGAATGGAGGGACGAATGGAGACGTGTCGTCTTCAGCGATGAGAGTCGCTTCTGCCTTGGTGCCAATGATGGTCGTATGCGTGTTTGGCGCCGTGCAGGTGAGCGCCACAATCAGGACTGCATACGACCGAGGCACACAGGGCCAACACCCGGCATCATGGTGTGGGGAGCGATCTCCTACACTGGCCGTACACCACTGGTGATCGTCGAGGGGACACTGAATAGTGCACGGTACATCCAAACCGTCATCGAACCCATCGTTCTACCATTCCTAGACCGGCAAGGGAACTTGCTGTTCCAACAGGACAATGCACGTCCGCATGTATCCCGTGCCGCCCAACGTGCTCTAGAAGGTGTAAGTCAACTACCCTGGCCAGCAAGATCTCCGGATCTGTCCCCCATTGAGCATGTTTGGGACTGGATGAAACGTCGTCTCACGCGGTCTGCACGTCCAGCACGAACGCTGGTCCAACTGAGGCGCCAGGTGGAAATGGCATGGCAAGCCGTTCCACAGGACTACATCCAGCATCTCTACGATCGTATCCATGGGAGAATAGCAGCCTGCATTGCTGCGAAAGGTGGATATACACTGTACTAGTGCCGACATTGTGCATGCTCTGTTGACTGTGTCTATGTGCCTGTGGTTCTGTCAGTGTGATCATGTGATGTATCTGACCCCAGGAATGTGTCAATAAAGTTTCCCCTTCCTGGGACAATGAATTCACGGTGTTCTTATTTCAATTTCCAGGAGTGTATGTATACATACAGTTTATCCTTTCCTGAACTCGTGAATCTCGACCATTTTTGACCGTCAACGACGTTGATACTGAAAAGATATCGGTCTCACAAGGGGAAGGCCTCAGACACGACCAACCGATTCGGCTCAAATTTGGCAGGTCGCTTGTGTACAGCCTAAAATGAAGGAGATATTTTGCATCAACTCCGCCGCAATTTTGAGAAAATCGTCCCTAAAGGTTATGACGAGCAATCGACTCATAATTGCAAGGATCAATAGATAATTGTAAATAGAGCATTTTCCATCATCAGGTATGGGGCCCGCAACGCAAACTTTTCCAGAAATCGAGGAAAGAAACTTTTACAACTGCCACTTCTGTATCCACATGGTAGACATTCTTCGCCGGCAGTGCCGATAGCACAGCGGCCAAGGTAACTGTCTGGGATTCGGAGAACCCGGGTTTGAATCTCGAAGAAACCTAGCGGATGTTCTTCTTTTCGTTTGTATTTTTCCATATCTCAATTGACAGGGATAGGCGGCTTAATAAGGTAAGTAAGGGAGACGGGCTGCGCCACGTCAGCATCCAACAGCCGCACACCAGACACGAAAGCGGGTTAACATTGCATTGTCATCGAGTTCGGAACTAGATTTAAAGTTGCAAGATTCTACCTCATCGCGAAGTTCGTTTAAAATCAATTGCAAAACTTCTACCAAACAAACAGACAAGAAAGCGACCTGACATAAACGTTTTAAAGAGGTGTTCATAATCTAACTGCGGAAGCAGGCTGAATGGACCAGTTTGATTGCCTATCCACATGCTGGTACTATCTCAGTTTATTAGCCTAGGAATTTGATATACAGAGCTTCGCCCTCTGTACGCCCATTGTTCTTTACTTGTGGTACCTGTCAATCATTTTTATCGTGAGAGTGTTTTTTGCCAGTCCTACAATTCGCTAGTCAAGGTTATTTGCAGAAACAGACAAAATGGTAGATATCGAAATAGACGACAGAGGGATAGAGAAACAATTAAAATCGCTCAAAAGAAGAAAGGCCGCTGGACCTGATGGGATACCAGTTCGATTTTACACAGAGTACGCGAAGGAACTTCCCCCCCTTCTTGCAGCGGTGTACCGTAGGTCTCTAGAAGAGCGTAGCGTTCCAAAGGATTGGAAAACGGCACAGGTCAAACCCGTTTTCAAGATGGGACGTCGAATAGATGTGCGGAACTGTAGACCTATATCTCTAACGTCGATCAGTTGTAGAAATTTGGAACACGTATTATGTTCGAGTATAATGACTTTTCAGGAGACTAGAAATCTACTCTGTAGGAATCAGCTTGGGTTTCGAAAAAGACGATCGTGTGAAACCCAGCTCGCGCTATTCGTCCACGAGACTCAGAGGGCCATAGACACGGGTTCCCAGGTAGATGCCGTGTTTCTTGACATCCGTAAGGCGTTCGATACAGTTCCCCACTGTCGTTTAATGAACAAAGTAAGAGCATATGGACTATCAGACTAATTGTGTGATTGGATTGAAGAGTACCTAGATAACAGAACGCAGCATGTCATTCTCAATGGAGAGAAGTCTTCCGAAGTAAGAGTGATTTCAGGTGTGAAGCAGGGGAGTGTCATAGGACCGTTGCTATTCACAATATACATAAATGACGTTGCGGATGACATCGGAAGTTCACTGAGGCTTTTTGCGGATGATGCTGTGGTATATCGATAGGTTGTAACAATGGAAAATTTTACTGAAATGCAGGAGGATCTGCAGCGAATTGACGCATGGTGCAGGAAATGGAAATTGAATCTCAATGTAGACAAGTGTAATGTGCTGCGAATACATAGAAAGATAGATCCCTATAATTTAGCTGCAATATAGCGGTCAGCAACTGGAAGCAGTTAATTCCATAAATTATCTGGGAGTACGCATTGGGAGTGATTTAAAATGGAATGATCACATAAAGTTGATCGTCGGTAAAGCAGATGCCAGACAGATTCATTGGAAGAGTCCTAAGGAAATGCAATCTGAAAACAAAGGAAGTAGGTTACAGTACGCTTGTTCGCCCACTGCTTGAATACTGCTCACCAGTGTGGGATCCGTACCAGATAGGGTTGATAGAAGAGATGGAGAAGATCGAACGGAGAGCAGCGCGCTTCGTTACAGGATCATTTAGTAATCGCGAAAGCGTTACGGAGATGATAGATAAACTCCAGTGGAAGACTCTGCAGGAGAGACGTTCAGTAGCTCGGTACGGGCTGTTGTTGAAGTTCCGAGAACGTACCTTCACCGAAGAGTCAAGCAGTATATTGCTCCCTCCTACGTATATCTCGCGAAGAAACCATGAGGATAAAATCAGAGAGATTAGAGCCCACACAGAAGCCTACTGACAACCCTTCTTTCCACGAGCAATACGAGACTGGATAACCGATAGAGGTACTCAAGGTACCCTCCGCCACACACCGTCAGGTGACTTGCGGAGTATGGATGTAGATGTAGATGTAGAGAATACGAGTGTAGTACGTGCAGTGTTTCTTACTGCGCTACAGTTACGTCTTCCCACGACTTCCCTGAGAATAGCGGCCGATTCACTGCGCACCTGGCTCATTGACGACAGACGTCGCTGCCGCACCAGTTCGCTAATCGCCAAACAAAGGAAGCACACAGCGCTAACAGGCACGACCTTCACAATTCTCTATTAGTCCAATCTCGTATAGCGCGCGGAAAGACGGAACACCTATATCTTTCCGTACGAACTCTGATTTCCCTTATTTTGTAGTGGTGATCGTTCCTCCCTCCGTAGGTCGGTGTCAACCAAATATCTTCGCATTCGGAGGAGAAAGTTGGTGATTGGAATTTCGTGAGAAGATTCCGTCGCAACGAAAAACGCCTTTCTTTTAATGATTTCCAGCTCAAATCCTGTATCATTTCTGTGACACTCTCTCCCATATTTCGCGGTAATACAAAACGTGAAGCCTTTCTTTAAACTTTTTCGATGCACTCCGTCAGTCCTATCTGGTAAGGATCCCACACTGCGCAGCAGTATTCTAAAAGAGAACGGACAAGCGTAGTGTAGGCAGTCTCCTTAGTAGGTCTGTTATGTTTTCTAAGTGTTCTGCCAATAAAACGCAGCCTTTGGTTAGCTTCCCCCATAACATTTTCTAAGTGTTCTTTCCAATTTAAGTTATACGTAATCGTGATACCTGGGTATTTAGTTGAATTTACGGCTTTTACATTAGACTGATTTATCATGTAACCGAAGTCGAACGAGTTCCTTGTAGCATTCATGTGGATGACCTCACACTTTCCGTTATTTAAGCTCAACTGTCACTTTTCGCACCATTCAGATATTTTTTCTAAATTGTTTAGCAGTTTGTTTTGATCTTCTGATGACTTTATTTGTCGATAACCGACAGTGTCATCTGCAAACAACCGAAGACGGCTGCTCAGATTGTCTCCCAAATCGCTAATGTAGGTAAAGTACAGCGAAGGGCCTATAACACTACCTTGGGGAATACCAGAAATCACTTCTGTTTTACTCGATGACTTCCCGTCAATTACTACGAACTGTGACCCCTCTGACAGGCAATCGCAAATCCAGTCACATAACTGAGACGATATTCCATAAGCACGCAATTTCACTACTAGCCGCTTGTGGGGTACAGTGTCAAAGCCTGCTGGAAATGCAGGAATACGGAATCGATCTGAAATGCCTTGCCAATAGCACTCAGCACTTCATTTGAATAAAGAGATAGTTGTGATTCACAGGAACGATGTTTTCTAAACCCATGTTGACTGTGTGTCAATATACAGTTTTCTTCGAGGTAATTCGTAATGTTCGAACACAATATATGTTCTAGAATCCTGCTGCATATCGACGTCAGCGATATGGGCCTGTAATTTATTGGATTACTCCTACTACCTTTCTTGAATATTGGTATGACCGGTGCAACTTTCCAGTCTTTGGGTACGAATATTTCGTCGAGTGAACGGTTGTATATGATTGTTAAGTATGGAGCTAATGCATCAGCATACTCCGAAAGGAAACTAATTGGTAAACAGTCTGGACAAGAAGACTTGCTTTTATTAACTGATTTGAGTTGCTTCACTACTCCGAGGATATTTACTTCTACGCTACTCTTGTTGGCAGCTGTTCTCGATTCGAATTCTGGAATATTTACTTCGTCTTCTTTTGTGGTGGCATTTCGGAAGGCTGTGTTTAGTAACTCTGGTTTGGCAGCACTGTCTTCGATAGTAATTCCATTGCTATCGGGCAGAGAAGGCGTTGATTGTTTGTTGTCGCTAACATACTTCACATACGACCAGAATCTCTGCCAGGTTTCGAGACAAAGTCTTCAATTATTTGCTGGATGTATTCCAATCTCTGTCTTCCTCTACAGTTTTTGCCCTCTACAGTTCCGTCTAGTACCATGTCTTAATACATGTCCCTTCTCCTTATCAGTGTTTTCCACATAAGCCTTTCCTTTCCGATTCTGTGCAGAACCTCCTCATTCCTACCTTATCAGTCCACCTAATTTTCAACATTGGTTTGCAGCACCACGTCTCAAATGCTTCAATTCTCTTCTTTTCCGGTTTTCCCACAATCCATGTTTCAGTACTATATAACGCTGTACCCCAGTCGTATTTCCATTTCCAAACGGATATTCTCAGAAATTTCCTCCTCAATTTAAGGCCTATGTTTGGTACTAGTAGACTTCTCTTGGCCAGTAAAGCCCTTTTTGGCATTACTAGTGTGCTTTCGATGTCCTCCTTGCTCCATCCGTCATTGGTTATTTTACTGCCTTGGTAGCTGAATTCCTTAACTTCATCTACTTCGTGGCCATAAATCCTGGTGTTAAGTTTCTCGTTGTTCTCATTTCTGCTAGTTCTCATTACTTTCGTCTTTCTTCGATTTACTCTCAGTCCACATTATGTTCTCATTAGATTGATCATTCCGTTCAGCAGATCGTGTAATTCTTCTTCACTTTCCCCCAGGGTAGCATTGTCACCAGCGAATCGTACCATTGATGGCCTTTCACCTTGAATTTTAACTCCACTCCTCAACCTTTGTTTTATTTCCATCACTGCTTCTTCGTTGCACAGATTGAACGGTAGGGGGGATAGACTACGTCCCTGTCTTAAACACTTTTTACTCCGAGCACTTCGTTCTTGGTCGTCCACTCTTATTATTCCCTCTTGGCTCTTGTACACATAGTATATTACACGTCTCCCCCTACAGCATACCCCCTATTTTTCTCAGAATTTCGTACATCTTGCACCATTTTACATTATTGAAGGCATTTAACAAATCCTATGAACGTGTATTGATTTTTCTTTGTCTTCAGTCTCACTTCCATTATCAAGCGCAACGTCAGAATTGCCTCACTCGTGCCATTGCCTTTTCTATAGCCAAACCGATCGTTATCTAGCACATTCTGAATTTCCTCATCCATTCTTCTGTATATTATTCTTGTCAGCAACTTGGATGCATGAGCTGTTAAGCTGATTATGCGATGATTCTCGCACTTGACAGCTCTGACTTAACGGACAATGAAGCAACATGAAAACTCAGAGCCTCGAAAGCGGCCGGGAATTATGGAAAACAGCAAGCTTCGTTTAACATAGGATGTTTTTTAATTATTTCTTCGGGTGTCTCTGCCCACGTAAATGCGTTATCAGGGGCTGTAACGCTTGTGCGGAGGGATACTTGTAGGGAGAGCCGTTTCTGCTGGGTCTGGGGCTCTAGCTGGCATGAGTGGCTTTTTGCAAGTAACATACAGGCACAGTAACGAGTTGTTTCCTGTCTAGCAAAGTCACACAGGGTTGTGTAATCTAAGAATTAATTAACAGCGAAAATATGATCTTGTCGGGGCACAAAAAGGCAATTATGTTCCTCTTTAAAAGAATCTGGGGCAACGGCCTTGCCACAGTGGATACACCAGTTCCCATGAAATCACCGAAGTTAAGCAGTGTTCGGCGTGGTTGGCACTAGGATGGGTGACCGTCCAGCCGATATGCGCTGTTGTTATTTTTCGGGGTGCATTCAGTCTCGTGATGCCAATTGAGGAGCTACTCGACCGAACAGTAGCGGCTCCGGTCAAAGAAAACCATCATAACCACCGGGAGAGCGGTGTGCTAACCACACGCCCCTCCTATCCGCATCCTCAACTGAGGATGACACGGCGGTCGGATGGTCCCGATGGGCCACTTGTGGCCTGAAGACGGAGTGCATTTAAAAGACTCTGACAGAAAGGTGGGGGACCATCCGCCTCATTCAGCATGACGCCTTCCTATCCAAAAACTTTGGCGAGTGAACATTTTGGAGCTCTTTTAGCATAGAACATTCTAAATACTTGCACCCACTCTCTCTTCGTAGTTAAGCCTTCATACTTAGCATCCCCCCCTCCTTGTCTGTGTATACAGGATGGTTCATTGACAGTGACCGGGCCAAATATCTCACGAAAGAAGAATCAAACGAAAAAACTACAAAGAACGAAATTCGTCTAGCTTGAAAGGGGAAACCAGATGGCGCTATGGTTGCCCTGCTAGATGGCGCTGCCATAGGTCAAACGAATATCAACTGCGTTTTTTTTAAACTAGGAACCCCCATTTTTATCACATATTCGTGTAGTACGTAAAGAAATATGAATGTTTTAGTTGGACCACTTTTTTTCGCTTTGTGATAGATGGCGCTGTAATAGTCACAAACGTATAAGTACGTGGTATCACGTAACATTCCGCCAGCGCGGACGGTATTTGCTTCGTGATACATTACCCATCTTAAATTGGACCGTTTACCAATTACGGAAAAGGTCGATATCGTGTTGATGTATGGCTATTGTATTCAAAATGCCCAATGGGCGTGTGCTATGTACGCTGCTCGGTATCCTGGACGACATCATCCACGTGTCCGGACCGTTCGCAGGATAGTTACGTTATTTAAGGAAACAGGAAGTGTTGAGCCACATGTGAAACGTCAACCACGACCTGCAACAAATGATGGTGCCCAAGTAGGTGTTTTAGCTGCTGTCGCGGCGAATCGCACATCATTAGCAGACAAATTGCGCGATAATCTGGAATCTCAAAAACGTCGGTGTTGAGAATGCTACACAACATCGATTGAAACCATACCATAGTTCTATGCACAAGGAATTGCATGGCGACGACTTTGAACGTCGTGTACAGTTCTGCCACTGGGCGCAAGATAAATTACGGGACGATGACATATTTTTTGCACGCGTTCTATTTAGCGACGAAGCGTCATTCACCAACAGCGGTAACGTAAACCGCCATAATATGCACTATTGCGCAACGGAATGGCGATGTTCTTCCAACATGATGTATGTCCGGCACATAGCTCGCGTGCAGTTGAAACGGTATTGCATAGAATATTTCATGACAGGCGGATTGGTCGTCGAAGCACCGTACCAAGGCCCGCATGTTCACCGGATCTGACGTCCCTGGATTTCTTTCTGTGGGGAAAGTTGAAGGATATTTCCTATCATGATTCATCGACAACGCCTGACAACATGCGTCAGTGCACTGTCAGTGCATGTGCGAACATTACTATGTACTGACTTGGCAGAAAATCCTAAGAAATTTTGGTCTTATGTTAAAGCGGTAGGTGGATCAAAACAAAATGTCCAGACACTCTGTGACCAAAATGGTCTGAGAGGCCGTGGTCGATGTACACTACTGGCCATTAACATTGCTACACCTCGAAGATGACGTGCTACAGACGCGAAATTTAACCGACAGGAAGAAGATACTGTGATACGCAAATGATTATCTTTTCAGAGCATTCACACAAGGCTGGCGCCGGTGGCGACACCTACAACGTTCTGACATGAGGGAAGTTTCCAACCGATATCTCATACACAAACAGCAGTTGACCGGCACTGCCTGGTGAAACGTTGTTGTGATGCCTCGTGTAGGGAGGAGAAATACGTACCATCACGTTTCCGACTTCGATAAAGGTCGGATTATAGCCTATCGCGATTGCCGTTTATCGTATCGCGACATTGCTGCTCGCGTTGGTCGAGATCCAATGACTGTTAGCAGAATATGGAATCGGTGGGTTCAGGAGCGTAATACGGAACGCCGTGCTGGATCCCAACAGCCTGGTATCACTAACAGTCGAGATGACAGGCATCTTATCCGCATGGCTGTAACGGATCGTGCAGCCACATCTCGATCCCTGAGCCAACAGATGGGGACGTTTGCAAGACAATAACCATCTGCACGAACAGTTCGACTACGTTTGCAGCAGCATGGACTATCAGCTCGGAGACCATGGCTGCGGTTACCCTTGAGGTTGCATCACAGACAGGAGCGCCTGCTATTGTGTACTCAACGACGAACCTGGGTGCACGAATGGCAAAACGTCATTTTTTCGGATGAATCCAGGCTCTGTTTTCAGCATCATGATGGGCGCATCCGTGTTTGGCGACATCGCGGCGAACGCACATTGGAAGCGTGTATTTGTCATCGCCATATTGGCATATCACCGGGCGTAATGGTATGGGGTACCATTGATTACACGTCTCGGTCACCTCTTGTTCGCATTGACGGCACTTTGAACAGTTGACGTTACATTTCAGATGTGTTACGACCCGTGGCTCTACCCTTCATTCGATCCCTGCGAAACCCTACATTTTAGTAGGATAATGTACGACCGCATGTTGCAGGTACTGCATGGGCCTTTCTGGATACAAAAAAAGTTCGACTGTTGCCCTGTCCAGCACATTCTCCAGATCTCTCACCAACTGAAAACGTCTGGTCAATGGTGGCCGAGCAACTGGCTCGTTACAATACGCCAGTCACTACTCTTGATGAACTGTGGTATTGTGTTGAAGCTGCATGGGCAGCTGAACCTGTACACGCTGTCCAAGCTCTGTTTGACTCAATGCCCAGGCGTATCAAGGCCGTTATTACGGCCCGAGGTGGTTGTTCTGGGTACTGATTTCTCAGGATCTATGCACCCGAAACTGCTTGAAAATGTAATCACATGTCAGTTCTAGTATAATATATTTGTCCAACGAATACCCGTTTATCATCTGCATGGTAGCCAGTAGTGTATATAATTTCCATCTAACGCTTCGTCTCCATCTGCCCGGAAGTTTTAACTGAAGACAACACCGGCCATGAAAGTCTACATTGTATGATTAAGATTACCAGTGTTCTCATATCAACCTGTCCATACACGTTAGAGCAGCACTTACAGGACTGGGAGGTACACCGGCCTTATATCGAATTCCCCTGGCGAATTAATGACGAGGGTCGGTGCGTCGGTCAGTCAGAATATGGTGTTTAGGCGGTTTCCCACATCCCACTAGGTGAATACCGCCCTGGTACCCAAGTCTGGCCTCAGTTAAACAATACGCAAACGTTTCAAACACTTCGATAATTTTCATATGAATAACACAACGCACAGAGAGTACACATATGGTATTCCCCCCCCCCCCCCCCAGAGGGACAATAGGGTGGCTATTGGAAGGGAATCCGGTCAGACAATAAAACAACCGTGCCAAATACCTTTGATGTGTCAGCACAGCATGGAATTCGACTTTTACACAACGACACAAGCTCAGCACAATAGGCTGTGGGGGTGGTAGGACTGGCCCAAGTGACACATGAGGCAATCACCATCGACAGTTGCACTGAACATTTATTTGGCACATTTAAACAAGACAAATAAAAAATAAAACCATCAACACATTTTGAAAAATTACCATTTAGGTGAGAGCAAGTTACTTCAAAATTTGAACGTTCATAAACTACAGTACTTATGGTCTATTAAACATTTAGTAAAATGAGTTAAAAATTATTCACTCAAAAACTATGATCAACCTGAAGAACAATAAATCAGAATTAATTACCATATGCACATGCTGTCATTGAAGGAATTCTTGTACTTTCATTAATAGAATCAGTTTCAAACTATTTAAACACACAGTAACAACTGGCCTCTCAGTAACTTGTAGGAATTTATAAAACTGCTCATTTAGAAGTAGACACGTTGTAAGACCTCATGGCCTCCTGACCTTCATTGCTTACATATTCTGCCCTCACAATCATATTCCGCACATCAAGACGCTTCAATCTAACCGAAACTCGATAAGATAAAGTCAATGTTGTATGAATTCACGTAAACGATATGCAAATAACAAGCAAGCGCACCGGGGTTGAAATACTCGAGGCTGGCGTACACACATACATTCCAGACACGACGGTCACAGGAGCTTTTAGTTCAGGAGAGAAACCGCGCAACGAGACGCCGGTTCCTTCAGAGGACGACCCAGCCTATCTATGTCGGGCAGTGGCCGCCTGTGGAGCAGACAGCGTGTGCCCGAGGGGAAAGGAGGAACGACCCCGTGTTCGGCTCAAAAGCAAATTCCGCTACATTGTGTGGGAGCGGCTAGCCTACTTATTCTTTACAACATAGCACGCAGTTTTAGAGATTTCACAGGTAGACAGCAAACACCAAACGCCAATGCTATGGATTTCTGGATTGGTCGCCTTAAACGAAACGTCATTCTCCCATTTTAGAAGAGCAATGCTGATTGGCAGACGATGTTTCTGACGCCTTGAGCTGAAGGAGTAATGGAAGAGACTGAAAGATATACCCCTTCACGTCCGGCGTGGAGAGGGGCAGTTCCGTTGTCACTCTTGGAGCGAGAACACGTAACGAGAGCGTGCGCGCTCATACGTGTACTCAAAGAGCGAGAAACAAGTCTCTCCTCAGTACTTCACTGGGAGAGCGCCTCTGTCGAGAGCGAATCGAACTGCGACTCTATATTGAGTCCTTGCGATTAAGTGTTGTTCACTGTGTTGGCCGACACACTTAGTGTGCGGTGTGAACGAACAGAGTTATAGCTAAACACCTGCGAGCGAATTTTTGAGTGGCATCACGGTGGGCTGTTATCTGACCGGTGTACCACGCCAGTAGTTAGACTAGGGGCGAATAGGAGTCCTTGACTTCATCAAGACGTGGGAGAGTTTGATTGGCGAAGGTCAATCCAGATAGAACGAGAGTTATCTTATTTGCCAGCAGCAAGCGGCGCAGACAGCAGTCATCGCAGCTTACGGTATTGTGCGCTACAGCTCTTGCGAGCCCCACATTTCCTCTACAACAGTACACTTCACTGCATTTCACATGCGACAGCCTCGACCATACCTAGCAACATTCTAATGGATAATTATTCATGTTGAGTAGGCGCAGCTCTCAGCCATTCTGTCAAGTCAATAACAATCTTAAACTTTGTACAGAAATTTCATTAGCGAATCCTATTCTTAAGAGGTAATTTCAAATTCCGAAAAAAAACAGGAAATAACGTGTTAAGTTCATAACTAAAAGTGCCATTGTGATTTCTCAGAATTTTAGCAAAATAAATAATAATTTTCATTAGTTTCATGTTTTTCTTACACTAACTAGCACTACTCTAGTACCCAAGTATCCCACTAGTTACATAAGAAATTTTGTGAATTTTTGTGTCATTTCCTTACAGCAGATGACTACAAAAGACTGCTGAAAGTTTTTCAGGCATTTCTCTTTTGAACATTAGCAGCGTCTGTATGACTTCTCTATTAGCGTGGGGGCGGAAATTGCATCTTGCAGGAGCCACAGAGTAAAGGGTACAGCTCAGATTAATCCGTTGCGCAGAATAATATCTCAGATCAATCCCACGCTCACAAAGTGTCTCTCAGACACATTATCACTTCAGATAGAAACGTAACAGTAACATTATTGCAATTCGCAGCAAAATATATCCAGGGAAAATTTTATCCATTTACATCTCTAGCAATTGGCTAGCTTAACTCTGTCGTGTGATATAAATAGAATAACCAGGCGGCACTTAGACAAGGAGCAGCCAAACTGTTTTCAATGGCGGTTAACAGTAGTAATCTACCAACAGAATGTATCAGCACTCCACGTCCTAGTAAATGTTAATCATCACATCACACACAGCTCGCACTAGAACACTGCGTATGTGTACTAAGCAAGTTGAAATAAACACATTCGAGTACAGGCTCAGTAGGAGTAGCAACGGCTGGCCAAGAAAATGAAGTCAACAGCACTCAACCCAGTAGTCGATTCCGGCCACAATTTACAGCACAAGCAAGGCCCTCACCCTCTCGCTCGTTTGATGAAGCCAGCCGCCGCAGATCCCGGTGCCAGGAGACTGCACGAAGCGAAATACACGAATGGCTTCCCAGTAACGCGACTGCTTCCATGCCGGCAATATTTCCTACGGCGCCGTCACCCGGGTAAACAGCCCCGTTTACACGTGCTCTTCCTGCTGCCTCGCATGGTGCCTGTACTGTCCGCCAGACTTCCCAAACGACGTCGCTGCTAGGCGTCCCAAAGCAAAATTCCATGCTCCTCGCTAGAGCTTACCCCTCGCTCGCCAATGAGCCCGGTAGGTGGCGCCACCGCGCGCTTTGTGCACACCACTGGAAAGATGACCCACACCGGCAGAGGGAATATCGCTGATCGAGCCACACGGCTCGCCCTTATTAACCTTGCCAATCCTACACCGATGCGAGACAAAGGCACACGAAAAGAAGTACAAGAAATGTGTCCACAGTTACGAATATGGTCGCTTTCAGCTGTATAATGGAATGACGACATTTCAAAATTCTTGCCGGAGCGAGAATCGAACCCGGATTTCCACCTAGTCGCGAGTGGTCACCTTAACCACGCAGGCTGTCCGAACATGCTTCACAGCCAGACTCTTAACTTCCCTATGTCGTCGTCCGCACCCTTGTGTCTAAAACCTGGACTAGTACATTCACTTTGTATATTCCTGTGGAGGGGAGCCGTTTCAACTGAATGTCGTTTGTTCGGTATCGGCGGATAAATACGATATTGCAGTGCACGCATTTCGGAAGCAACGGGCACTGCAGCGACTCCAGCTGTTATGAAATGTGATATCTACATCTACATCTACATCCATACACGCAAGCCATCTGACGGTGTGGGGCGGAGGGTACTTTGAGTACCTCTATCGGTTCTCCCTTCTATTCCAGTCGCGTATTGTTCGTGGAAAGAAGGACTGTCGTTATGCTTCTGTATGGGCTCTAATCTCTCTGATTTTATCCTCATGGTCTCTTCGTGAGATATACGTTGGAGGGAGCAATACACTGCTTGACTCCTCGGTGAAGGTATGTTCTCAGAACTTCAACAAAAGCCTGTACCGAGCTACTGAGCATCTCTCCTGCATTCTTCCACTGGAGTTTATCATCTCCGTAATGCTTTCGCGATTACTAAATGATCCTGAAACAAAGCGCGCTGCTCTCCATTGGATCTTCTTTATCTCTTCTATCAACCCTATCTGGTACGGATCCCACACTGCTGAGCAGTATTCAAGCAGTGGGTGAACAAGCGTACTATAACCTACTTCCTTTGTTTCCGGATTGCATTTCCTTAGGATTCTTCCAATGAATCTCAATGTGGCATCTGCTTTGCCGACGATCAACTTTATATGATCATTCCATTTCAAATCACTCCTAATGCATACTCCCAGTTAACTGCTTCCAGTTGCTCACTTGCTATATTGTAGCTAAATGATAAGGGTGCTTTCTTTCTATGTATTCGGAGCACATTACACTTGTCTACATTGAGATTCAATTTCCATTCCCTGCACCATGCGTCAATTCACTGCAGATCCTCCTGCATTTCAGAAAAATTTTCCATTGTTACAACCTCTCGATATACCACAGCATCATCCGCAAAAAGCCTCAGTGAACTTCCCATGTCATCCACAAGTTCATTTATGTATATTGTGAATAGCAATGGTCCTACGACACTCCCCTGCGGCACACCTGAAATCACTCTTACTTCGGAAGACTTCTCTCCATTGATCATGACATGCTGCTTTCTGTTATCTAGGAACTCTTCAATCCAATCACACAATTGGTCTGATAGTACATATGCTCTTACTTTGTTCGTTAAATGACTGTGGGGAACTGTATCGAACGCCTTGCGGAAGTCAAGAAACACGGCATCTACCTTTGAACCCGTGTCTATGGCCATCTGAGTCTTGTGGAAGAATAGCGCGAGCTGGAAATGTCTCCGCATTTGTTAATATGAACAAACGGTCGATACCGAGCAAGCGACATTCATTTAAATTGTCTCTCCTGTACGGGAATATACACTGAAGAGCCAAAAAAACTGGTATACATGCCTAATATACTGTAGTGCCCCTGCGAGCACGTAGAAGTGCGCAACATGAAGTGGCATGGACTCGACTAATGTCTTAAGTACTGATGAAGGGAACTGAGACCATGAATCCTGCAGGGATGTCTATAAATCCGTAAGAGTACGAGTGGATGGAGACGTTTTCTGAACGGGACGTTGGAAGGCATCCCAATACGTTCATGTCTGGGGAGTTTGGTGGCCAGCGGAAGTGTTAAAACTCAGAAGAGCTTTCTTGGAGCCACTCTGTAGCAATTCTGGACGTGTGAGGTGTCACATTGTCCTGCTGGAATTGCCCATGTCCGTCGAAGTTTACAATGGACATGAATGGATGCAGGTGATCAGACAGGATGCTTATGTACGTGTCACCTGTCACAGTCGTATCTAGACATATCAGGGGTCTCATATCATTCCAGCTCCACACGCTCCACACCATTACAGAACCTCCAGCAGCTTGAACAGTCCCCAGCTGACGTGCAGGGTCCATGGATTCGTGAGATTGTCTCCATACCCGTACACGTTCATCCGCTCGATACAATTTGAAACGACACTCGTCTGACGAGTCAACATGTTTCCAGTCATCGACAGTCCATATCGATGTTGACGGGTCCAGGCAATACGTAAGGCTTTGCGTCGTGCAGTCATCAAGGGTACACGAGTGGGCCTTTCGTTGAATGGTTCGCAAGCTGACACTTGTTGGTGGCCAAGCTTTGAAATCTGCGGAAATTTGCGGAAGGGTTGCACTTTTGTCACGTTGAACGGTCTCTTCAATCGTCATTGGTCCCCTTCTTGCAGGATGTTTTCCCAGCTGCAGTGATGTCGGAGATTTGATGTTTTACCGGATTCCTGATATTCATGGTACACTCATGAAATGGCCATATGGTAAAATTCCCGCTTCATCACTACCTCGGAGATGCTGAGTCCCATCGCTCGTGTGCCGACTGTAACACCACGTTCAAACTCACTTAAATCTTGATAACGTGCCATTGTGGCAGCAGTAACCGATCCAACAACTGCGCCAGACACTTGTCTTATTTAGGCGTTGCCGACTGCAGCGCCGTATTCTGGCTGTTCACATATATATCTGTATTTGAATACGCATGCCAGTACCAGTTTCTTTGGCTCTTCAGTGTACGTAATCAGTGTTTCAGTACAAGCTGTAGACACATGGAGAACGACACATGGGTCTAGCCGCAAAGCGTGACTATGTAGCCGAAGTGGTTAAGGCTACCAGTTGTGACAACCTAGAAATCAGGGTTCCATTCTCAGTCCTGCACAAATATTCACCATCGTCATTCCATTATATTGTTGAAGGTTGTCCATATTCGCAATTGCGATTACATTTCATGTATTTCATAACAGCTGGTAGTCACCGCAATTCCTGTTCTTTTGGACATACACTTGACAGCAAAAAAAGTGGGTCACTGCCGAATACAACCAACATAACGTAGCTGTGTTGCAGGTCCTCTAAACACCAAAACCCCATGGGGTACAGTCGTTTGACTATACACAATGGGTACCGCAAGAGACTACTACTAAGAGACCAAAGGTCTTTATGGCAGTCAGTCTAAGCGTCAACTAATATTGTCACACAAAACATATTAGAAAACACGTTCTTAGCGATGAGACACCCCATAACACTCATAAACTAACCTTAATTACAACAAGTGACATTCCAAACGTTCTGAGAAAACGGATTATTTTCCATATATCGTACAGTAATCCTTAGTCAAAATTAAATACTTAAGACAATATATGGAGTTACAAAGCTGTACGGCAATTGAAAAAACGTTTTTCGCTCTTTAAAAGGTTTTCCATCCACGTGCTGAAGGTCGTTCAACGGCGAGTGGCTCTGGAAACTGGATATTGGACGAACCAGTAGAAAAACGCGATTAACGGCAACAAGCACTCTAAGAAAATGTCAACATTAACAGTGAATCACCAGTAATATCATTGTTCTCGTAACACATCAACAGCTACGTGTACACAAATTTGAACTTTAAATGACATGACCAACGTCGTCGTTCTGGACCTAGATTCAAACCCAGCACCTATAGCCATTGCTAACTACGCTAAGCTTTGTTTGTGCCTTATTGAGACTGGATCACTAGGCATAAAGAGACGTGAAGTATACACATTTGCACCAGTATCAGTTATAAATTCAGATCCTGAAAATAAATGACGAAAATGTTTGTACTGAACTGGGAATCCTGTCATAACAGTTACCGTCCTGGGAACTACCCCCAACGACGTTTAATATGGTGTCATTCACAAGGAAAAAGGTATGCTCATGTCAAAAAATTGAAATGCCATTATATAAAGCTTGTGACAGGGATGCGAACCCAGCACCTAATCGGATTGTTAACGAAGTACAGTCATGCTCAAAAGTATCCGAACGACATGGATTGCATTTCGCTTGATTCCCATGCAACCCACATAACGCAGCTGTCTAGCAGGTCCTCTAATCGCTCCTTGATACAATCGTTTGACTATTGAAAATGGTTCCAACAAGTCACCACTAGAAAACACTGCTCTGCATCGCAATAACTGAGGATTTAAAGTAATACCACGATACTACAAATATCAGGGAACACCTCATCACAGACAAGACTGTCCTTAAGGCTTGTAAGCTCACATTTATTGCAATAACTGACATACCTGAAATGTTAACACTCTCATTATTACGTCAGATAGGTAACGCACGTAGTAAGTTCGTCGTATTCATGATTTCCTCTTCAAAGTAACATACCATACTTGTTATTTAACACAAAATGTCATTAAAATTTACGTTATTCACGAACAGCTAGTTGAGAATATGTATGAACTTCTAATGACACGACGAACCGCCTCGTTCTGCATATGGACTCAAACCTAGGTCATGCAAACTAAGATTTCGTGACTGACGTAAATTAACAGTCATTCCTGACTAGGCATAAAGAGAGTGATATAAATCGATTATAGACAGTATCAGTTAACAAATATCAACTTTAAATTACATAACGTAAACATTTTTAACGGTCGCGAATTCTAACCCAGCATTTATTGTCCCTGTTAACGAACTACGAGAGATGTTAAATACTGCTTCTTCACAAGTAACTTACTTGAAATGCAGTGAGGTAAAGCTTTGTGATGGACAGGGATTCGAACACAGAACCTAATCGGATTGTTATCGAAGGACAATCAACTTTGAGATATCGGATTTTCTTGGCAGTAGCTAGATGTATTAACTGAAATGACGAGACGAAACATTAATTTTTTCTTTCCCAGGACTCCAACCCGGCACATATCGCTGTTATATTCTAGAGAAAAAGAAGGTTAAGTACGAGTTTGAAACTTCCTGGCAGATTAAAACTGTGTGCCCGACCGAGACTCGAACTCGGGACCTTTGCCTTTCGTGGGCAAGTGCTGTACCATTTGAGCTACCGAAGCACGACTCACGCCCGGTACTCACAGCTTTACTTCTGCCAGTACCTCGTCTCCTACCTTCATATCAGCGCACACTCCGCTGCAGAGTGAAAATCTCATTCTGAAAACATCCCCCAGGCTGTGGCTAAGCCATGTCTCCGCAATATCCTTTCTTTCAGGAGTGCTAGTTCTGCAAGGTTCGCAGGAGAGCTTCTGTAAAGTTTAGAAGGTAGGAGACGAGGTACTGGCAGAAGTAAAGCTGTGAGTACCGGGCGTGAGTCGTGCTTCGGTAGCTCAGATGGTAGAGCACTTGCCCGCGAGAGACAAAGGTCCCGAGTTCGAGTCTCGGTCGGGCACACAGTTTTAATCTGCCAGGAAGTTTCATATTAGCGCACACTCCACTGCAGAGTGAAAATCTCATTCTGGTAAGCATGGGTTTGTTACACCAGCAGCGACATGTGAGCTTGTTTGAACTAGAAATATTATGACAAAGAGTTCAGTGCTGACTAGGAATCGAACCCCACACATATCGTTGTTGACTACAACAAAGAGACGACACTTACCGAATTTTTCTCCACCAGCAGCTCGGAATAACATCCTTGAACTTACAGTGATCTCGCAAATAGTTCTGTGTGTAACTGCAAGTCAAAAACGTCAAATATCGTTAGTGTTGACAACGAATGAAAATGCATTAAAAATAAAAATTATTATCCACCAGCAGATAGGTGTTCTCATGCTAGAGCTTGATAATACATAGTGAAAAGTTTAGTGCTGGTCCAGGATTCCAACCCATTCATGCGCAATATGTGGAGATGTTGAGGAATCTGCAGTTTTGAACAAACAACAAGTTGTAGTCGAGCTGTATAGTCACGAAGAGATCAAATTCCGCGTTAAGGGCGGTCTGAGTTGCATTCCCAGTTCAGAACCAATTTTATCGACATGACAAAAAGCTCAAATAAAAGACGGAATAAGTGTCCTGTGACCATACACAGGGTTTGTTTCGTCACTAGAAATAAATAACTAGTATAAGAAAGGTTACTGGTGATAGAGTTTCTACATGTCGCCACTCCTTACTTTATTGTGGTTCCACCTAACGTCTACTTGGTAGAGAAGGAATATCATGTTCAATGTGGTTTCCAGACCACAACGCCATTACACCTTCTTCACTTGGCGTAGCCATAAGAGAATAGAATCTGCCTCTCTCTATCAAAAAACATCGGCAGAAGCTGGAATCGAACCGATACCACGAGCATATGAAACTATCGCCAATCCAACAGACCACTAAACCCTCTTCTCTACGACTCATTTCCCTATCAGAACACCGTTGCGGCACACAAGATGAGAATTCTGACACAGGCCCCCTGTAGTGGTTTGCAGGATGTTCAGTACATTCATTTACTTGGTTGACAGAGTCGCCATGAACTAGCTGCCTTGGCTACCCGGTGCATACATTCGACTCTATTTTCAAACCACCGAAATAAAATAACGTAACTGCCACCTACACAGAACTGCCAACAGTGTAGGATGCAGAAATGTAAATAGGAAGTGTTCCTTTCCATTTGAGCTACTCTATTGCGCTATCTGTTTGTTGAAACCATCGTGCAGTGCAAAAGAAATGCTGTAACTGTCTGTCTCTCAGAAGTCTATATCCGGCTATATGCATTATCTCATAGCACTGTGGAATGCCGAATTTCTGGAGGAACTGTTGTTCACTTCCAGAGGTGCTACGAGGGCAGTTCAATAAGTAATGCAACACATTTTTTTCTGAAACAGGGGTTGTTTTATTCAGCATTGAAATACACCAGGTTATTCCCCAATCTTTTAGCTACACAACACTATTTTTCAACGTAATCTCCATTCAATGCTACGGCCTTACGCCACCTTGAAATGAGGGCCTGTATGCCTGCACGGTACCATTCCACTGGTCGATGTCGGAGCCAACGTCGTACTGCATCAATAACTTCTTCATCATCCGCGTAGTGCCTCCCACGGATTGCGTCCTTCATTGGGCCAAACATATGGATATCCGACGGTGCGAGATCGGGGCTGTAGGGTGCATGAGGAAGAACAGTCCACTGAAGTTTTGTGAGCTCCTCTCGGGTGCGAAGACTTGTGTGAGGTCTTGCGTTGTCATGAAGAAGGAGAAGTTCGTTCAGATTTTTGTGCCTACGAACACGCTGAAGTCGTTTCTTCAATTTCTGAAGAGTAGCACAATACACTTCAGAGTTGATCGTTTGACCATGGGGAAGGACATCGAACAGAATAACCCCTTCAGCGTCCCAGAAGACTGTAACCATGACTTTACCGGCTGAGGGTATGGCTTTAAACTTTTTCTTGGTAGGGGAGTGGGTGTGGCGCCACTCCATTGATTGCCGTTTTGTTTCAGGTTCGAAGTGATGAACCCATGTTTCATCGCCTGTAACAATCTTTGACAAGAAATTGTCACCCTCAGCCACATGACGAGCAAGCAATTCCGCACAGATGGTTCTCCTTTGCTCTTTATGGTGTTCGGTTAGACAACGAGGGACCCAGCGGGAACAAACCTTTGAATATCCCAACTGGTGAACAATTGTGACAGCACTACCAACAGAGATGTCAAGTTGAGCACTGAGTTGTTTGATGGTGATCTGTCGATCATCTCGAACGAGTGTGTTCGCACGCTCCGCCATTGCAGGAGTCACAGCTGTGCACGGCCGGCCCGCACGCGGGAGATCAGACAGTCTCGCTTGACCTTGCGGCGATGATGACACACGCTTTGCCCAACGACTCACCGTGCTTTTGTCCACTGCCAGATCACCGTAGACATTCTGCAAGCGCCTATGAATATCTGTGATGCCCTGGTTTTCCGCCAAAAGAAACTCGATCACTGCCCGTTCTTTGCAACGCACATCGGTTACAGACGCCATTTTAACAGCTCCGTACAGCGCTGCCACCTGTCGGAAGTCAATGAAACTATACGAGACGAAGCGGGAATGTTTGAAAATATTCCACAAGAAATTTCCGGTTTTTTCAACCAAAATTGGCCGAGAAAAAAAATGTGTTGCATTACTTATTGAACTGCTCTCGTATAATACACCACAGCTAGTAGCGTAACGGTAAGCGTCGCGCACTGTTGATAAGACGTCTCGTGTTCGCATTCGCTACTAGATTTTTTTAAAACACAATTCTGCTGTCTGCTGAAGTTAATAATTTAACGGAACTTTGAACATAATTGTCTTCAATTCTCAACCCAAAATAGTCGCATGTGGAAAAAAGGCTAACTTCTGCGTCATTTTGTTCTTTTCAGGTTTAATAGACGGCCAGGCAGCAGATGCGCTCGAAGTTTTTCTATTATGTATGGGGAGAGCGCATAGTGCCAAAATAGTCAGAAAAATATTTTCTACATTAGCTGTCGTCTGGTAGTGGCATTTTATTCTTCAAATCTTGTTTGACAGCTTTAACTTAGAACAAGTTTTCTACATGCATGTAATCAATAAACTGCATGTGCATTGTCAGACTGTTGTGGATAACGTCAGAGAATTCGCATATATCGTTGATGATTAATTTCTCTCTCATGTTTAGTATTGTTTTAACAACACTAAAAGAAACCTTGCGAAAACTGTGCACTGTATTGTAAGAAATGAAATAAAACTACCTACGATAACCTGACGACTAAAGTAAGTCTGTTTTAACAATATTGAGTATCTGTTCACCAGCGTGCCTCTATCTGCACGAATTAGTAAAATACTACTCACTTAGATTTCGATTGGGTCTGTGTTTAAATGGTATGCTGTGTCATACTCAACAGGTATGCAAACGTGGCATTTCATAAATAAACTTACGTATCCCTAGAAACCCAAAATTTGCTTGTCAGCAGCGGAAAGAGGCTTTACCTGTTGTGCAGCATTGTAAGTTTTCCACCATTGTACTAAGAGCTGAAAGTATTTTCTTACGATTTGCTTATCGATGTTTGATCTGACTGCTTGCGGCTCTTACACAGAAGGGATAAAAAATTTTACATTCAACAAGGCTGGAACCGCGAACCATAACAGTCGCGTTTTCACAGGTCAGCACGTCAACACAGAGCTCGCGGATAGATATGGTTTGCGTCTTTCTCTTACGAGGACAATAGGGGCTAGAACTCGTAAACCGCTATTTATAGGACGAGATTAGTTGCGATTGCCACGTTCAATGATTTTGCTGGTCTGAAAACCGTAAATTTACAATCTTCTGTTACACCTCAAGCGATAACAACTCAGGTTATTCAATGGAAATGACACGAGAAATCAACTTTGAGGCCTAATTCCGTGCACACCAGGAAGTAACTCGTCGATCACAGAGTTGCCAAACATACCTTGCGTTGTTGCCAAATCTCAGTTACATTACCAGCAGGAAGAAGACGAACCGATGTGATCCTACAGCGGGCTGGGAAGTGACCATAGCTGGCGCCTCAAAGACGCGGCTGCTACGGCCTGGAATACGTAATGCGTCTGATTAGCATTTCTGTAACTAGTTTTAGGGACTGGAGCTTAATTACTAATAATACTCAGAACTGACTGCTACTAAGCATCGTAAATCAGTAACTCTCATAGTTGTTTTTATATTGCTTTCGTAATTGTCCTCAAAACTAAGAAACTCATTCACGGACGTTTTCGTGCCTCGCCGATAGTCGAGCACAACAAACAAATAAAAATAAAAAGAGAATGTGTGTATGTGTGTGTGTGTGTGTGTGTGTGTGTGTGTGTGTGTGTGTGTGTGTGTGTGAGAGAGAGAGAGAGAGGGGAGAGAGAGAGAGAGAGAGAGAGAGAGAGAGAGAGAGAGAGGGTAAAAAATTGTTGTAAAGAAATTGAATACTGGTATGTAAAGAAATCTTTCATTAAAATGACTCGTTTCACATTATTACGAAATGTCGTATTCATGATCTATGGAACAAGTATTAATCTAATCTAATCATATCATATTGCTGACTATCCATGAAAAGTCATGAAGTACCAAAATTTTCGCCTATATCAGTAACAAAATCAAAACTTGAAAATAAAGGACGACAGTTTTTGTAATAAACCGGGACTGCTATCAAGACCCTTTCATCCCTGTTAACTAACCATGAAAGATGTCTGATATACCTCAATTCAGAAGTAACTAAGTGTATATGAATTTAAAGATGAAGCGCATGATGTGAAGTTCTGCGACGGAGATACGAACCCAAGACGTAATCGGATCGTTAACTAAGTAAAATCAAATGTTACGTATCGGTTTTTCTTGCCAGCTGCTAGGTGTTTAATCTAAAATAAGGACACAAATTTTTGTGCCTGAGCGACAATCGAACCGCACTCCTATCGTTCTTCTTTATTGTCCACGAATATTGCTTAAGTATCAATTGCTTACTCACCAACAGTAAGATGTGTGCGTGTTTGTCCAGAAATTGTTGGCAACATGAACAGACATTTAAAATGAACGTTAATTTTCACTAGCAGGCCGGTGTGCACGTGATAGGGTTGGAAATGACATTATGAATATTTTTGTACTGGATCAGGATTCTGACCCACATATTTACCTTTGGAGGAGACCTAGAGAAGACTGCAGTCTTGGGAAAAGGAATGAAATGATTGAACTATACTGTTCCGAGAGATTCAGATCCTCGAAAGAGGAGATACGAATTTGAATCAACGTGCAGCACCAAATATTTCAACGTCTCTAGTTCAATCAAGTACAAGTAAAATAAGAGCCCTGTTCCTTTAGGCGGCTATCAGTTCATCAAATAAAATAAAATTTTCTAATGTAAGTAAGTTTACTGGTGACAGTATTTCTGTTTACCCTGACCTCCACCTATGTCATTTTCCAACGTAAACCGGCTCTGCCCAGTTTGGAATGAAGGAACGTGATGTTTAATGCCGATTCTGGATTATAACAGCTTTCTCTTGAGGTTACCAGAGGTAAAGTAAATCTGTTTGTGCCTCTTAAAAGTAAATGTCTGAACCCACGCATTGCACTTGTGATAGTTCGTTCCACCAGACCATTGTGGCCACATTTCCCAGCCCCAGGAGTGTGCTGTAATGGATGATGTGCTTAGCTTACTAAACTAGTCACGGTGAAAAAAAACGCGAGTCTATTAAATGGTTAAGTAGAAGCAAGGTTCTGACGTGTAGATTATGCTGATCTCATGTCAGCAGGATGTAAATACTCTTCTAGGCGTCATAGCCTCGATTTGAAGCCATTTTGAAATTTTCACTAATTCAGGAAATTTCTTAGTTCGAGAAAATCCACTGTGAAGCATGAAGTTACAGGATAATTCGATTATCACCGTCATTATTACTATCATTATCTTCATACCGCTGCTAGAACACATGTGCTTGAAGATCATTTAAGTCCTTTTGGTCATTATAGAAGTAGTTGCCCAAGAACAAGTTCGTTCCCTGTCTACGGAATCCTTTTCATGTTAATATCACACATCAGCAATTACTCGTAGATCACATTAAAACTAAAGTAACTGATGAACACGTTACTTGATAACAAAAACGCACTGCCTCTCTTCATTTACTAGCGCCTAGAAATGGCTGTCGAATACTGCCAAACCAAAAGCCAAGGGATCTTACTGCCTTCCGATATACGTCGCTGTAAGTTCTTCGATATGATTTGGTCGGCGTGGCCTGTTTCATGTTGTGTATGACAGAGAATGTTTAAGAAAATCAATTGTTTTCCTTTGCAATAAACAGGAAGATTTTCATTCTAAGCTATCCAAATCCAAAATGTTCGCAATATTAGTTGAAATTTAATATTCGCTTCTATAATGTAGGAAAGTATTTCACAGTTGCAAAACCCGCATCCGACTCATTGTCCTTACACTTAGTCGTTGACCATAAATTCTAGCTCAGAGTGACAACAGATTAAGTAACCTAAAGTAGCGAAGACTGTTTGCCAGTGTTCTTTCTCACCGGAAAATACGCAATTCACTCATTGGTCTCCATAAGTACACTGCAACAGTAATTTCTGTGTGTATGCAATGCATACGAATTGTAGAATTTAGTGGTGCTCTCTCTTCCACTTCTGTGTACAATATGCCTGACCTAAACGGGCCCTTTATCATTACAGGCCCTGGGCGGTGCAACACCGTATTGACAACAGTAATTTGCTTATACTTACAACCTCATTGTTCGTTTTACCCGATTTTGTAATCATTTAAGTAAAACAACATGACCTTCGAGCGGGAGACATTTCGTCCCCTTTTTCCTTCTGTGAAATTTGTCAGTAAGCTTTTTGCCTTCGAACCAGAGAAATGCGGCAGAGTACGGCTGGTAAACGATTTACAAACCACTATTCAGGGCCGTTAACACGATTTCTTTAAACATTGGCGTAGCTGAAGGAATTTATATTCTTCTTAAATCGTCTTATGCAGCAACGTTTACAGATATCTCAAATAGGAAAAGCTCTTTATCCAGGTACGAAGGTTGTAAAACAAACTTCCCACAGCTTGTGTCAGGTAGATCTTTTCGTCTGATAGCACTGCGTAAGTATTTTGTGTAAAAGGTATTAAAGTAGTGTTCCTGTAGCTGTGGGAATCGTTGGTAGAAAACGAGTTTCACACCAATGGGTACAGTACTGATAAACATTCAAAATGATTATCAGCCTAAGTCTGCGTTCATCCACAAACAGAGGCGTATTTGTAATATTGAAGCTAGACTAGGTATCCTTGTCTTCCTTGAGTGGGCATTGGAAGGCGTTTACATACACGTATACGAGGGTAATCCCAAAGGTAAGGTCTCCTAAGGGACACGCAAGTGCCAACGCAGGTACAAACGAGAGATCCTTAATTTTAATGGTAAGCAGAAACCACAGTGTTGGCTGCATGGTGCCAAGGTGATAAAGAGCAAGAGTATGGATACGAAGGTCTCAGGTTCGATCCCTCACCAGTCCCACGATATTTATGTGCCGTTTTACACATATTTCCCCTGGGGCAGTGTTAGCTGATGTGAAAAATGCCGAGTTGCAGTGTGGTCAAAAAAATGGCTCTGAGCACTATGGGACTCAACATCTTAGGTCATCAATCCCCTAGAACTTAGAACTACTTAAACCTAACTAACCTAAGGACATCACACACACCCATGCCCGAGGCAGGATGCGAACCTGCGACCGTAGCACAGTGTGGTCAGAAAGCCACGTAAAACTGTAGGTTCACCTATTAACTGGCTAGTTAAGTCAACTCAAAGGTCGGATGAAAGCAACAGCATACCACCTCCAACAAGACCGTACCTATTAAAGCACTGTGATGTTCAAACCACTCTTGCGACTGATAACTGCTTTACTTTCTATGGGTTCCAAAAATAATGACCTTCGGGTTATTAACATTTTTGTGTTTTCATGCTGTAACTTTGATACCAGTAAATGTAAGTAACCGGCCGAGCACTGTCACCGTTCGAGTTGTCAAGGTGGTAGACTACGATGCTGTCGACCCCAGTTACAATTTTGGTCATGGCTATGTTTCAGTCGAATACCTCTATGGGCCTTTCTGCGTATTTCAAGATATACTTTTATAAACTTGGTACGCTTCCAAATTGGTATCTGATAGAGCTGTATTTAGCAACAGAATCAGATATGTTTTCCGTGCAAGCATTACAAAGACGTCAGTGCAGCGAGATTTCGTTTATGTGTTGCTCATGGTGCAAGAAACATTTGTGTTTTGCTTGCTTCTGTGATAGGTTTCACCCCACTGAATGCAAGCAAGCTCACGAATAGACTGTCAATAACTGGAATTACGCAATAACACACTTAAATGTTGTATTTTTGCATTATGTATCCCGATGAAAATAACTGTAAACAGGTTATATGCCTATTTGTTTATTATCGCGCTTCTCGATGCTTTCCTCAAAAAATTAAAATAAAAATAAAAAGAGAGAGAGAGAGACAGAGAGAGAAAACAGAAATGTATTTCAAATATCAGCTCAGTGTCGCCATGTCCGTCTCGTGATGTTAAGCAAGGATAGTTGATAGGTAATATCTCGTTGTACTAGCGATATGTATGGCTACGGGGTTCTTTGTTTTCTCTCTGCAAACAGCTGGAACAGAATTCAGTAACAAAGTGGTAAGAACACCTACTCAGTGCGCCAATTAAACACTCAGCCATTCTTGGTTATTTTGTTAATCGTCTGTAATGCAGTAAACATCCTTGATTACTGATTTGTAATTACTACCATTGTTATTGTTATTCGTCACCCCACAACAGCTTTCCTATCACTCATTGCCGCCGATGCACGTAACGAATGGATCAGGATGAATGGAATGTGGGATGTTTCGTCACGGAGAATATACACATTTATCTCGGCGTCTTGTGTCAGGGTAATATGAAAATCTCAATAAGAAAAGACGACAATAACACCCAACTATTTCTGTCCACTTAACACCATGACGACAGACAAATTGGCGTCTCACTGTATTTTGATCATAATTCGTTAACCTTTATGCAACCTCATTTTAATACCTCGTGGGAGCAGGCATAATATTTTGCTTTTTGAACACCGAAGAATAACACACAAAGATAGCAGATGGAAGGATACAAAGAAAAAATCAGACTCATGGGTGTGGATCCAGTTCATCACAAGAAGACTAAACAAGAGGGAAACATTACGAAAGCAATGAATACGCTGGTTAGTATACATTATTTGTGTAGATCTGAAGATGAAAAAGCGCAGATCTGCACAGTGCCCGCATCTGCACTTTAATTTCTGTCTTAATGGGCATAATTTTTAGTTTCTTCTCTACTGAATTATCAAATGAACTGATTATTACGTGGTACAGAATAATTAGGTAACTGTGTTTCTTACAGCTTCCATTCGCAACAATATTTTTCTACATTCTAGTGCAATTCATGAAATTCTACTTGTATGATCACAAGACTGCACATAGATGCAATCTATTTCGAGGTGCAAAGTGTTTGTTATCTTACTTTTCGTGACAGGTTGGCAAAGTTGATTTCCAAAGACTTTTTATTGTACTGAAATAATCTTTTGTAACAAAGTAACAAGGTAAGTGTTTTATTCGCATATATTTTGTGGGAAACAGTAATCGTGATGGAAGATTACACACCTGAATGTTTGACACAGCTGGTAGGAGGAAACGCTGCATATTAACCAAACCCCGCGCCTCCTCACCGTATCCTCCTATGACACGAGCACAGGATTCTCCTCCTATAACGCTACAGAGCTGTTCCTAGCACTGCTGAGAATTGGCAACATCGACACAAACATTTGGCAACACTGTGACAGTGCAATCACTTCCGCGTATGGTACTGCACTGACTCGCTAAATTCACTTGATATTCCCTTTCCATTTGAATGACTCGTGGTATATAATCCTCACGTAAACTAAGACACTGAGACAGAAATGTCAAATTTTTTGGCTAAAGAAATGCTATTCTTCACACAAGTGACAACTTTTAATAACTTTCACGATGCGTTATGAGGCTAAGTGACCAATACCATGACGAGAGTGGCGTACTGGCAGCAGTGTGCCCGTAGACCTGTGGTACCGCCCGTGTCTCGTGTTCCAACAGTTTAGAAACTCGTCAGTTCTAACCGTGGTAGGGGCAGCACGTGCGAGATTTTTTTTGTGTATCATTTCATGGAGCTCCGAATTCCCAGAAAAATTCTGTAACAAAATCAGAAGAAAACCTTTACACATCAAATCCTCTTGGCAACTCGACTCAGTAAGTTGTGTTAATGGTCGTAGATCTCGGCTTTCTGACTGCCAAGCTGCTATACAATACAAGCGTCTCTGAAGAAATTCCAATCGACCGTCAACGATACGAAATTCAATAATGTTCTTCACTTAAGACTCCCATGCCAGGGTGATAACTATGAAGGAAATAAATTGATTAGCAAATCGCAAGAAAATACTTTCAGCTCATAGTGCAATGGTGAAACACTTACAAAGCTGCACAACAGGTAACGCCTCTTTCCGCTGCTGACAAGCAAATTTTGGGTTTCTAGGGATACGTAACTTTATTTATGAAATGCCACATTTCCATACCCGTTGAGTATGACACAGCATACCATTTAAACACAGACCCAATCGAAATCTAAGTGAGTAGTATTTTACTAATTCGTGCAGATAGAGGCACGCTTGTGAACAGATACTCAATTTTGTTAAAACAGACTTACTTTCGTCGTCAGGTTATCGTGGGTAGTTTTATTTCATTTCTTACAATACAGTGCACAGTTTTCGTAAGGTTTCTTTTAGTGTTGTTAAAACAATACTAAACACGAGAGAGAAATTAATCATCAACGATATATGCGAATTCTCTGATGTTATCTACAACAGTCTGACAATGTACATGCAGTTTATTGATTACATGCATGTAGAAAATTTGTTCTAAGTTAAATCTGTCAAACAAGGTTTGAAGAAGAATAAAATGCCACTACCAGACGACAGCTAATGTAGAAAATACTTTTCTGACTATTTTGGCACGATGCGCTCTCCCCATACATAATAGAAAAGCTTCGAGCGCATCTGCTGCCTGGCCGTCTATTAAACCTGAAAAGAACAAAATGACGCAGAAGTTAGCCTTTTTTCCACATGCGACTATTTTGGGTTGAGAAGTGAAGACAATTATGTTCAAAGTTCCATTAAATTATTAACTTCAGCAGACAGCAGAATTGCGTTTTAAAAAAATGTAGTAGCGAATGTGAACACGAGACGTCTTATCAACAGTGCGCGACGCTTACCGTTACGCTACTAGCTGTGGTGTATTATAGCACCTCTGGAAGTGAACAACAGTTCCTCCAGAAATCCGGCATTCCACAGTGCTGTGAGATAATGCATATGGCCGGATATAGACTTCTGAGAGACAGACAGTTACAGCATTTCTTTTTCACTGCACGATGGTTTCAACAAACAAATAGCGCAATAGAGTAGCTCAAATGGAAAAGAACACTTCCTATTTAAATTTCTGCATCCTACACTGTTGGCAGTTCTGTGTAGGTGGCAGTAACGCTATTTTATTTCGGTGATAACAAAATAGAGTCGAATGTATGCACTGGGTAGCTAAGGCAGCTAGTTCATGGCGATTCGGTCAACCAAGTAAATAAATATACTGAACATCCTGGAAACCACTACAGGGAGCCTGTGTCAGAATTCTCATCTTGTGTGCCGCAACGGTGTTCTCATAGAGAAATGAGTCGTAGAAAGGAGGGTTTGGTGGTCTGTTGGATTGGCGATAGTTTCATATGATCATGGTATCGGTTCGATTCCAGCTTCTGCCGATGTTTTTTGATAGAGAGAGGCAGATTCTATTCTCTTATGGCTACGCCAAGTGAAGAAGTTGTAATGGCATTGTGGTCTGGAAGCCACATTAAACATGATATTCCTTCTCTACCAAGTAGACGTTAGGTGGAACCACAATAAAGTAAGGAGTGGCGACATGTAGAAACTCTATCACCAGTAATCTTTCTTATACTAGTTATTTATTTCTAGTGACGAAACAAACCCTGTGTATGGTCACAGGAGACTTATTCCGTCTTTTATTTGAGCTTCTGTATGTCGATAAAATTGGTTCTGAACTGGGAATGCAACTCAGACCGCCCTTAACGCAGAATTTGTTCCCTTCGTGACAATACAGCTCGACTACAACTTGTTGTTTGTTCAAAACTGCAGATTCCTCAACATCTCCACATATTGCGCATGAATGGGTTGGAATCCTGGCCCAGCACTAAACTTTTCACTATGTATTATCAAGCTCTAGCATGAGAACACCTATCTGCTGGTGGATAATAATTTTTATTTTTAATGCATTTTCATTCGTTGTCAACACTAACGATATCTGACGTTTTTGACTACCAGTGAGACACAGAACTACTTGCGAGATCACTGTAAGTTCAAGGATGTTATTCCGAGCTGCTGGTGGAGAAAAATTCGGTAAGTGTCGTCTCTTTGTGAGTAACGATATGTTTGGTGTTCGATTCTCAGTCAGCACTGAACACTTCGTCATATTATTTCTAGTTCAAACATGCTCACATGTCGCTGCTGGTGTAACAAACCCATACTTAACGTTCCTTTTCTCTAGAATATAACAGCGATATGTGCCGGGTTGGAGTCCTGGGAAAGAAAAAATTAATGTTTCGTCTCGTCATTTCAGTTAATACATCTAGCTAGTGCCGAGAAAATCCGATATGTCAAAGTTGATTGTGCCTCGATAACAATCCGATTAGGTTCTGGGTTCGAATCCCTGTCCATCACAAAGCTTTACCTCACTGCATTTCAGGTAAGTTACTTGTGAAGAAGCAATATTTAACATCTCTCGTAGTTCGTTAACAGGGACAATAGATGCTGGGTAGGAATTCGTGACCGTTAAAAATGTTTACGTTATGTAATTTAAAGTTGATATTTGTTAATTGATACTGTGTAAAATCGATTTATATCACTCTCTTTATGCCTAGTCAGCAATGACTGTTAATTTCCGTCAGTCACGAAATCTTAGTTTGCATGACCTAGGTTTGAATCCATATGCAGAACGAGGCGGTTCGTCGTGTTATTAGACGTTCATACATATTCTCAACTAGCTGTTCGTGAATAACGTAAATTTTAATGACATTTTGTGTTAAATAACAAGTATGGTATGTTACTTTGAAGAGGAACTCATGAATACGACAAACTTACTACGTGCATTACCTATCTGACGTAATAATGAGAGTGCTAACATTTCAGGTATGTCAGTTATTGCAATAAATGCGAGCTTACAAGCCTTAAGGACAGTCTTGTCTGTGATGAGGTGTTCCCTGATATTTGTAGTATCGTGGTATTACTTTACATCTTGAGTTATTGCGATACAGAGCAGTGTTTTCTAGTGGTGATTTGTTGGAACCATTTTCAATAGTCAAACGACTGTACCAAGGAGCGATTAGAGAACCTGCTAGACAGCTGCGTTATGTAGGTCGTCTGGTAATCAGGTGAAATGCAATTCAGGTCGTTCGGATACTTTTGAACACGACTGTACATAAAATCAGAAGTTTAATATCAAATGTTTTCACCAGTAGCGAAATGCTGGAATCTTAATTGACGATAGAAATGTTTTTGCCTGAGCCAGCATCTAGCACCGTCGATTTCTAGCCAGGAACAGACGATAAATAGCTATTGTTGGTTCACCAGTAGCGAGATGGGCGCATGTTTAGCTAGACATCAAGCGACGAAAAATTCTGTGCTGAATGGAATTCAAACCCCGCACACGTGGTCATGAAGAAACTTTAACTATCAAATTCTTTTCCAATAATAGCTAGGAATGGCATGCTTGTACTTTCAATGATGTGATGGAAAATACTCTGCTGGCTAGAAGTTGAATCCACAACATGTCGTCGTTGGTGATCACAACGAACACAACGTCAAACCCAAACCGAGCGAGGTGGCGCAGTGGTAGCACACTGGACTCGCATTCGGGAGGGCGACGGTACAATCCCGCGTCCAGCCATCCTGATTTAGGTTTTCCGTGATTTCCGTAAACCGCTCCAGGCAAATGCTGGGATGGTTCCTTTCAAAGGGCACGGCCGACTTCCTTCCCTAGTCCGATGAGACCGATGACCTCGTTGTTTGGTCTCTTCCCCCAAAACAACAACCAACAACAACCAAACCCAAATCCGTTTTCACCAGTAGGATGGAGAGGAATGTTTGAACTTGAAAAGATGTAAGGAAACGTTTGATCTTGTAATGTTTTGATAAAAATCTCATCATGTGGCTGTGAGTTGAAACTAATACGTTACAGCTGACAACTCACGAAGAGACGTTGAAAAAGCAACTACTTTTCACCAGTAGTTCGGAGTGCACATGCTAGGGCTTGAAATGAAATAATGAATATTTTGTGCTGATCAGGATTCGAAACAAGATAGGCGCCTTTCGAGGACGCCTAGAAGAGTTTGCAATCTTCGGGAACACAGTGAAATCGAATTCCAATCCCAGTCCAGCACCACAATTTTCAACGTCTCAGTTTCAAATAAAGTAAGAGCCTTGTGAACTTACATGGCCATTGGTTCATTAAATGAAATACGTTTTCTAGTTTACGACGGCTTGCTGGTGACAGAGTCTCTGCCTTACGGGGTTTCTCCTTCTGCCACAGCTCAAACGAATGCCCAGTCAGCAGGGATGTTATCTTTACTGCTGATATTGAACTACGGAGCTTACTGGCGTTCTGCACTTGGCGTTACTAGGGGTGAAGGAGAACTAATTGTGTGTGTTAAAAATCTACGCCTGACGTGAGATGTGAACCTACACATTTTACACATCAATACAAGATTAATCCACCAGACCACAGAACCCCCTGCCAAGCACATAATTATGAATTGCAGAGTATTCATTTAGATGTAGATGCAGATGTCAAGGGACGCGTAACAGGAAGGAGGGTGGGATCTGGGAATGGATAGAAGTGCAGAAGTGCAAAATATAAGCGTGAAATGCTTGCAAAGTATTACTTACTTAGATGTGTGCCACAGTTCGTTTTATCTTAGGATCGAGAGAACGAAGAATGGGTTATAGGGAAGGGGAGATCAAAGAATACGGTTTCATAGGTGGTGAGAGGAATGATAGAGAGTAAAGACAGCAGCAATTAAAAGAGAAAATGTAGCGTCACTGGAAACCGCTAGATTTACAAATTTTTTGGGGAGTGTAACAGAAGGGCACTTGCGGCGATAGTGTCAGAGAGAGAGAGAGTGAGAGAGAGAATAGAAGAGATATTAACAACGAGTAAAGATAAATGTTCAAATGCGTGAGAAATCTTATGGGACTTAACTGCTAAGGTCATCAGTCCCTAATCTTACACACTACTTAACCTAAATTATCCTAAGGACGAACATACACACCCATGCCCGAGGGAGGTCTCGAAACTCCGCCGGGACCAGCCGCACATTCCATGACTGAAGCGCCTTAGACCGCACGGCTAATCCCTCGCGGCGAGTAAACATAATATGAAATCGTTGGCATATTGTGTGGAGGACGGAGGGTGGATTCATGGATGGAGGGGAAGAGAGAGGCGTATTTGAAATAACAAAAACTACTGTGACAGAGTCCATCTACGCTGATTAGTTTGTAAATATGTAGACAGATTATAAATGAAATCAAAATAGAATACTTAACAAACTGTATATTCAAAAGAAACCCACTTGAATTAAAAGGGCAACTCAAAGGAAAGCTAACCCATATTGTATCTTTTCTATTGCCACACGATCTTCCACTAGCTTCCAATGAGGAAAAATGACGAAAAAGAAGACATAACAAAACATTTTAAGAACTCTAATATTTTATCCAGAATCCTTCATTATTTTGTACTTCTATCACGTGTCTTGGCATAGAATGTACAGGGCTATTACAAATGAGTGAAGCGATTTCATAAATTCACTGTAGCTCCATTCATTGACATATGGTCACGACACACTACAGATACGTAGAAAAACTCATAAAGTTTTGTTCGGCTGAAGCCGCACTTCAGGTTTCTGCCGTCAGAGCGCTCGAGAGCGCAGTGAGACAAAATAGCGACAGGAGCCGAGAAAGCGTATGTCGTGCTTGAAATGCACTCACATCAGTCAGTCATAACAGTGCAACGACACTTCAGGACGAAGTTCAACGAAGATCCACCAACTGCTAACTCCATTCGGCGATGGTATGCGCAGTTTAAAGCTTCTGTATGCCTCTGTAAGGGGAAATCAACGGGTCGGCCTGCAGTGAGCGAAGAAACGGTTGAACGCGTGCGGGCAAGTTTCACGCGTAGCCCGCGGAAAATTGGCTCATGCCACAACTGGAGACCGACAGCGCCGACTTCATCTTTCAACAGGATGGTGCTCCACCGTACTTCCATCATGATGTTCGGCATTTCTTAAACAGGAGATTGGAAAACCGATGGATCTGTCGTGGTGGAGATCATGATCAGCAATTCATGTCATGGCCTCCACGCTCTCCCGACTTAACCCCATGCGATTTCTTTCTGTGGGGTTACGTGAAAGATTCAGTGTTTAAACCTCCTCTACCAAGAAACGGCCAGAACTGCGAGCTCGCATCAACGATGCTTTCGAACTCATTGATGGGGACATGCTGCGCCGAGTGTGGGAGGAACTTGAATATCGGCTTGATGTCTGCCGAATCACTAAAGGGGCATATATCGGACATTTGTGAATGCCTAAAAAAACTTTTTGAGTTATTGTACGTGTGTGCAAAGCATTTTGAAAATATCTCAAATAATAAAGTTATTGTAGAGCTGTGAAATCGCTTCAATCATTTGTAATAACCCCGTATAAGCCGTCGGACGTAACAGCCTGAAGAAGCAACTTCCTTCCTGGCTTCCAGGACGCAGTCCCAAAGAGCGTCCAGTAGTTGGTTGGTTTCGTGGCCAGTTCTCGGTTAATGTTCTGGCGACCTCAGCCCACATGTTTTCCATGGAGTTCATATCAGCCGCCCGTGGCGGCCAGTCCATGACGTTGGCGCCAATCCAGGAGAGCCGCTGCTGAACAAATGCAGACTTGTGAATGGGAGAATGGTCCTCTTCCAATGTGACGTCCCCTTCTGCGTACAGCATTCGCACTGACGGAAGCATCACATTTTCCAATATGTGGGCATACTGCGCGCTGTCCAGATTTCCTTCTATCCTGTGAAGAATTCCCGCCCCTCTCGCAGAATTCCATCCCCAGCAGGTAACAGATAGCCGGCCACTTCTTCTCGTCGTGGTTACATATTCACGTCGATGGCGAGTCCCTTGCGGCCTGTAAACGATTCGTGGACCGTCGTTATTGGTGGAATACGCCTTCTCATCAGTGAAAATGACGTTGTCCCACGACGCCCTCAGATGGAGCTCCGCAAATGCTAGCCGGTATAAAACGTTGTCTTCGCTGAGCTCTTGTTTCACGGCGGATCGTCGTGCATGCAGTCCAGCGTCCCTCAACCTTCGGCGAATCGTCACTGGAGCCGGGGAAGTTGGTCTCCCGCCGCAACTGCTTCGCGTTCAGAAAGGGATTTTCTCTGCTCCTAGACACTGGGTCCCTGTCTCCCTGCTGTGAGCTCACTCTCTTCCTGCCTGAGCCAGGAGCCCTGTTGGTGGTGCCTCTTTCAAGGCATATCCTCCACCATCTCGTAGCAGTGGTATGTGGTACGCCATACCGTCTGCCAGCTTCTCTGATGGAACATCCTCCTTCCGGAGTGGCCAAGCGGTTCTAGGCGCTTCAGTCTGGAACCGCGCGACCGCTACGGTCGCAGGTTCGAATCCTGCCTCGGGCATGGATGTGTGTGATGTCCTTAGGTTAGTTAGGTTTAAGTAGTTCTAAGTTCTAGGGGACTGATGACCTCAGATGTTAAGTCCCATAGTGCTCAGAGCCATTTGAACCATTTTTTGACTCTACCTCGAATAGACCTCTCCCAGTGAGCCATTACGGCAGACAGCCTGATGTGTGTTTCTGCTTGTCGCTCTTATACTGATTCCAGGAGAGGAGGTAAACATATTTACGTCAAACGGAGCGTCAGAGGCAGAGGCATGCGGCGCAGCCGTGCTGGCTCGTCCCGGGCTGTTGGCCCACCAACGCCACCGCCAGCTCGCTCACTTGCGTCTCGCCTCGGCCAGCCTGGCTGGCCCGTAGCTCGCGAGCCGCGGCTAGTACAGACCAGGGCCGCATGGCCACGATCACCCCTTGAAGGATCAAAAGTTACACCTAACCTACCCAAGTCTGTAGTACAAACTAAAGCAGCTACAGCTGTTATGCTATAACACGTGCAGGCACACCTACAGTTGACGATTTATTCAAATATTTGACGAACAATACTTTCAAAAATACATTCATTTTACACATAGCTACCACAAAATATTTCACCTAGCTAGCAATAGCATGACGCAGGAAACTACACTTTCGTGTAAGCGTTGTGCATTAGATGTAGCCTTAAGAAAACCTGTATTCAACCACGACAACTAAGCGGAATGTAAAAGTAAACAGGTTTAGCGGCAGCTTCTCCAAATAATAGTATATACTTTGTATATAATACACGTTTTGTGCACTTATAACATGTACTCAGTGTCTCTGAAACAATACATGCTCCACGACGGAAATTACTTTCTGCTGAGGCACTTCGTTTACATCTCAATGATACACGACTACTAGAGAACATTGCTCTTTACGGCAGTCAATCCACTTGTAAATTAACATCATGATATCGCAGATATTAGGCAACACGTTACTAGGGGTGAGTAAGGCCTTAAGGTTTGCAACTAAACATGCTACTCCTAGCTACTACTGAATATGAAGTTGATTATTAACGTGTCTTCATAACCATGTGTGCGGCGTTCGTCTCTCAGTCAGCATAGACGTTTTCGTCACCTTATTTCTAGTTAAACGTGTGCACATCTCGCTGATGGTGGACCAACATTGGACATTTCTCGTCTGTTCCTAGTTAGAAAACGACGGCGGTAGGCGCCAGGTTCGAATCCCGGTCAGGCAATACAACTTCAGTCGTCATTTAAGGTTCCAACCCCACTACTGGTGACAAACTGTGATATCTACATTGTGATTTTACGTACTTATTCAACAATCCGATTAGGTGCTGGGTTCGCATCCTTGTCCCCAGCATTACATGATGGCATTTCAATTTTAAACATGTGCATCCTTTATTCCTTGACAATGCAACACTATACAACGTCTTTCGTGGTTAATTACCAAGAAGGTAAATGTCATGTTAGGGTTCCTGCTTTCGTACAAACATTATCGTCATTTACGTTTGAGAATTGATAACTGATACTGGTGCAAACGTCAATATTTGACGTCTCTTTCTGTCTAGTGATCGAGTCTCGATAAGGCACAAAGCTTTGCCTGGTTAACAATGGCTTTATGTGCTGGGTAAGTCGGGTGATGCTGAGGGAATTAGATTAGGAAATGAGACTCTTAAAGTAGTAAAGGAGTTTTGCTATTTGGGGAGTAAAATAACTGATGATGGTCGAAGCAGAGAGGATATAAAATGTAGACTGGCAATGGCAAGGAAAGCGTTTCTGAAGAAGAGAAATTTGTGAACATCGAGTATAGATTTAAGTGTCAGGAAGTCATTTCTGAAAGTATTTGTATGGAGTGTAGCCATGTATGGAAGTGAAACATGGACGGTAAATAGTTTAGACAAGAAGAGAATAGAAGCTTTCGAAATGCGGAGCTACAGAAGAATGCTGAAGATTAGATGGGTAGATCACATAACTAATGAGGAAGTATTGAATAGGATTGGGGAGAAGAGAAGTTTGTGGCACAACTTGACCAGAAGAAGGGATCGGTTGGTAGGACATGTTCTGAGGCATCAAGGGATCACCAATTTAATATTGGAGGGCAGCGTGGAGGGTAAAAATCGTAGGGGGAGGCCAAGAGATGAATACACTAAGCAGATTCAGAAGGATGTAGGTTGCAGTAGGTACTGGGAGATGAAGAAGCTTGCACAGGATAGAATAGCATGGAGAGCTGCATCAAACCAGTCTCAGGACTGAAGACCACAACAACAAACATATGTGCTGGGTTTGCATCCGGATCCAGAACGAAGACGGTGGTCATGTCATTTAAAGTACAACTTCGTGTACAAGTAACTGTTGATGAGTAATGTGAACAATGATATTACTTGTGATTCGCTGTTAATGTTAGGATTGCCGTAGAGTGGTTGCCGCTGTTAATCACGTTTTCTTTTAACTGCTTAGTATTACATAAAGTTGATGCGAAACCACTCCCCGTTGAACGTTGAACGACGTTCAGCATGTGTTGGGTAAACCTTTTAGACAGCAAAGAACTTGTTTCTAATTGCCATACAACTTTATAAATCCATATACTGTCTCAAATATTTAATTGTGCCTAAGGATTACTGAACGATTTATGTGACAAAACTAGTTGTCCCATAACATTTGAAATGTCACTTATTGTAATTAAGTTTAGTTTACAAACGTTAAGGTCTGTCTGATCTCTTCTGTACTATTGTGGTGTAACTTTACATCTAGACGGACTGTCATAAAGACCGGTGTTCTCTAGTAGTCTCTAGTGGTAGCCATTGTGTATCTTACAACGACTGTAGTGTACAGGGTTGCGACTATGTGCAACACAGATATGCTATGTTGGTTGCATACATTCAGGTGCAGCCTACACGTTGGAATTCAGGGGTGACCCACTTTTTTTGCTGTGGAGTGTACATGCATTGGAATATCGTAAGAAAAGAAGTGTTGTCATATCAGTCTCACAGGATGAGCTGACGCAAGCCGTGTCCCACAAAACCAGTCAGATGACTTCCAATGCACATTAGCAAACCTTGTGATAATTTCTGAAACACAAACTAAATACATAACACGAACCACACAAAGGTAGTTGAAAAGGTAAATTAAAGTAAAATGATCGATATGGAAAGAGACGCGTAATTTCAAGCAGTTCTGCGTAGCGTTCGAAAGTGTCTGTTGTGTTACATTAGAGCTAGCTACTATTACTCAGAATTTATGTTATGACGAAAGAAGCAATTTTCATTTGAAAAATCAATTCGGAATGCACCGACTGTATACGAGGTGCGACAATAAAGTAATGAGACTGATGTGGAAAAAAAAATGTTGCTTACCGGTTTAGTCAAGTTTAGTGTTGTCTCCTTCAAAGTAGTTCCCTTCTGATTGCACACACTTTTTCCAGCGCGTCTGCCATTGATGGAAACATTTGTGGAACTGATGATCTGTAATATCCTCTAAGACCCTCGTCACAGCTTTCTGAACATCTTGTGTTATTTGAAAATAGTGTCCCTTGACCGCCGTTTTGACTCTTGGAAATAGAGGAAAGTCGCACAGAGCGATATCTGGCGAATAACGTGGCTGTGGTAATACTGAAATTTGTTTTGAGGTTAAAAATTGCTGTACTGACAGAGTAGTACGGGATGGCGCATGATGGTGATACACAATCCAATTATCCAATTATCAGCAATATTGGCACGTACACGAAGAACTCTTTTACGATGTCTTTCTAAAATTTCTTTGTAGTAATATTCGCACCATTGATAACACGGCTCAACAATTCTGGATTGATTTCCGTTTGCTCTAACAGATTGGCTGACACATTTTTCCATGTTTCTCGCTGTTGTGATGTGATATTTTTGGGGACTATTTCGCACAAATCTTTCTCATACCAAGATCTTCAGTTATTATTAGACGAACCGTTTCTCAATTGATGTTCAGTTCATCTGCAATCACTTTCACGGATAATCTTCAATCATATCGTACGAGTTCACACACTCTGGCCTAGCTGACATCCGTCCGTGACGTTGATGGTCGTCCACTGCGGTCTTCACCTTCAACATTCGTACCTCCTTCACTAAACGTTTTATGCCAACGAAAAACTTGAGCTCGTGACATAACCTATTCTCCAAAAGCCTTCTGAAGCTTACCGTAAGTCGTCGTCGCGTTTTCACCCAATTTAACGCAAAAAGAAGTGGCATACCGTTGCGCAATATTATGCGGTTCCACTTCCGTTACGAGAGACACAAACACGTGTTAACTTATTACAGCACAACTCACAACTGAGCAGTTGCATTGATGTGCCGCTTGGACTAGGAGCAGCTTATAGACCAAGTGAAGTGTTGACATAAGTGCCAACACCGTTTCTTAAGGAGGCCGAAATGCACGCTGTGAAAGCTCACGCAAGCTGTCGTGAGGTCTGGAACAGGTCAGAGAAATAAGACTAGCAAACAGGAGGTAACTGGTATAATACTTTATTCCATAATTGGAGAACATAGGTCTGACGGTACAGGCTTTATAAGATAACCAGCAAAGGATAAATGGCGCCTTGCTAGTCGTAGCAATTGACGTAGCTGAAGGCTATGCTAACTATCGTCTCGGCAAATGAGAGCGTAATTCTCAGTGAACCATCTCAGGCTAAGTCGGCTGTACAACTGGGGCGAGTGCTAGTACGTCTCTCTAGACCTGCCGTGTGGCGGCGCTCGGTCTGCCATCACTGACAGTGGCGACACGCGGGTCCGTCGTATACTAGCGGACCGCGGCCGATTTAAAAGCTACCACCTAGCAAGTGTGGTGTCTGGCGGTGACACCACATCAAGGTCAAAGATATTGTGCCTACGCTAGCCTGCAGGGTTGCCACATCTTGCAGAGAAAATCAGTCTGTGATATAAGAACGTAGGCTTCTGCGGCCAGTCTCATAGTGATTAAAATTCTTCTGGGTATTATGCCGCGACATTGCTAAAAAAATAACAACAATAATAAACTAGAACCGACGTTTCGGCCGAATTGCAACGGCCTTCCTCAGGGCACGACTGGTTTTGCATGGGGATAGGTGCTTCTATTTATTACAGACTATCGATGTCTGAAGTCACTTTGTACAACTTTAAATTGGCCCTCTAATATGATTGGCTAGTCATGACGGAAGATGGGAGGAAAGAGGCTATTCGTGGATGTCCATGTCGTCAACGATTGGTAGCTGTCCACCAGTCAGCTTTCGGCTTCTGGTCGGCAAGTTTTCCACCTGGTGTCCGCAGAAGTGGACAGACAGTTGCTCTACAGCTGCCTGTGCAGATACGCCCGTGCCCCGTGTAGCTTCTGCCCCGCGACCGCTCGCGGCCCGTTGGACTGGGATGGCCGGCAGCGAGGACGCCGGGAGTTTGTAGCCATCTTCTCTGTTGATGTTGTCAGGCTGCCTAATAATTTCGATCGCCTCCCGTATTTTGCGTTCTCGCGTTGTAATGGAACTGACAAGTAGACGTCATTTTATTTCATTATTCATTTCATTACTTATTTCATTATATACTAAAGTCGTGGTTAAAAAAAAAAGGTTTCACTTAAGATAATACTAAATTAGGTGTTGCGATCGATATTGGAATTGTATTGTATTGTATGTTCTTTGTACTTTATGACTGTGATCTTTGGTCGACAACGGTTTTTCGGTCACTTGTGTGTTAGCCGCGGTTGAGTGTGGTTGTGCATATAGTTCTTGCAATAAATGTGTTTGATACAAAGAAACCGTGGAATACTGCATCATTTTTCGATAGTCCAGTAATAATTAAAAAACCCGCACCTTTTTCTTGGACCCAAGGCAGCCAAGGAATCATCGCCTAGACAACAAGAAGCCACAAGGACAACGCAGACACAGCAGCATCAACAAAGGAGACATCATGGCCAGCTCTACTAAATTACTTTACAGCCATTAGCCACACCGTAACGGTGTCCCTATGGAGTTAACTTTTCCTGCAAAGTAGAGTCGGTTCGTGACAACTGGGGGCTCGTTGCCGGGATCAAGACATTGATATGTACTGGATTGACGAAATCTGTTTTGCAGAAGTCTAATGACCACGTGGTACGAAGAAGTGCTATACATGGAAGTAAAGGGAGACGAAACGAAACAGTAAAGTGAACTAACCACACGAGTGAGGACCCAGACTGAAAAGATAAGTACATTTGTTTAGTGCTGTTTATTCCTTTTATTATTTTGTGTGTGAAATTTCACGAAAATGACCATTGTGAAAGAGGAAAGTGGTGCTGAATCCGAACAGGATTGTGAAAATTGTTAGTGTTTGGGGTCGTAGACATGCCGGTAAAAACGGAAGATGAGCCAGTCAAAGAAGCGGATCAGAGTCTTAATTCATCAAAACGTGAGACGTCGGACATTAAATCACTATTACAAATGATGGAACAATCGTTAGCTTTAAATCAGACTGTTGCAGCCCGCTTACAAGCTAATGAAGAACAATTGCAAAGCATGAATCAGACGGTCGCGGACAGTTTTCGGGTTATAAATCAGAAAGTGTCGCGTCTAGAGGGAGCTATGAACAAAAAATTTGATAATGTCTTACTTTGGGGTAATAAACTTCGCAACGATATTTTAAAGATAGACAAGAAACTTAGCAAGGCAGAAACAAAGATTTTGGCGGTAGAATCTAAAGTGGGAGAAGTAAAATCTAGTCAGTAACAAAATTCAGTCTGTAAAAAATGAACTGGTCACAGACAGAGAGAAAAATGCAAAATGTTTTGTTAATGTTAATAATCAAATAGATACAGTTTGTGTAAATGTAAAAGCTATGGCAGTAGATCTTGAAAGTAGAGTAGATTCTAAACTAAATGTTGTGAATGATAAAGTGGAAACAGTCAGTAACACAGTAAAACTCCATGAGATTGAAACTAAGACAGACGTTAGTGAATTAAAAAGTACAGTATCAGAGTTAAACCAAAAGTTTGAAATATTTAGCAATGATGTAGCTAACAAAAATTTTTCTATGAACACATGTACCTTAGTATCCAATATTCCAGTTAAAAACTTTTCTAATGAGTGTAGTTTGCATCCTGTTGACTTTCTGCAGAGTTGTAGAGACAATTTTTTGCCCAATATGAGTGAAAGTTTCAAAATTAAGTTTGTTAAAAAATTTTTGGAGGGAGAATCTTTGTCATGGGCCAATCAAAATTTTTCTATGGACATGTCTTATGCAGAATTTGAAATTGAGTTCTTAAAACGGTTCTGGTCTGAAACTGAACAAGCCAGGATAGAGAGTGAGTTTCTGAATGGGCCAAATTATAGAGAAACACAGGGGACTATGAAACAGTTTTGTAAGAATCAACTGAAGAAACTTGTACATTTGAGCAAACCCTTCGATGAGCTCACACAGATAGATGCTTTAAAGAGAAGGTTGCCAGCAGATGTGCAATGGGACCTAGTGTATGGACCAGATGACAACATCGAACAATTTCTAAACTATGTGGATAAACTTGACAGGATTATAGACAAAGTGGGGAAACCAAAAAACTATTTCAATCATGCACAAAGAGGTGGGGATCATAGTTGGGGAAACACTAGTTTTAACAGGAGGGAAAACAGTAGGCCCAACAACCATAGTTTTCATCATAGGGAACAAAATAGTCAGAATATTAATAATAATTTTCATTCAAGGGAAAACTATAATTTCCATTCAAGAGGACAATCTGGGAACAATTGGAACAGAAGTAATTACAGGGATTCTGAAAACAGTAATTGGCGTGAACATAGTGACACCAGGAGTCAAAATGCTATGGGAAGTCATGAAGTAAAAAACTAGCATGCGCTCCATTGTCGGTCCACAAGGTAGGGGCGAAAAGCATAGATAATAGATGGACCAATAACAGTGACTACGTTGCACCAAGAGATACGTCTCAAGTAATGAGTAGTTATCTTATGAACATGTACTACCCTCTAAACACAGTACCTGTTAAGGATGAACACATTGGTTGTAATAAAGAGCCAGAGAAAATAATTGACTTAGTTGAATTTTATGAATGGGCAGAGGCTTGTAGTTTATCAGAGGACCAGCAGATTAATGATTTAAATGATTTAGGAATTGATGCACTGATGAGGAAACCAAGTGAGCAAATTGTTGACACTGATTTAACGAGCAAAGAATCAAAAACACTTGGGTGTGAAAGCAACGTTTTAAGTTTTTGGGAGAGAGAGGTTGATGATTGTAGTATTTGGGAAAATGAAGATTTAATGATACATGATGATGGTGAAAAATATTTTGTTTGCTTGAAAGAGGAAATGGAGGCATTGGGTGTTGTGGGAGATACTGGTATGCATGTTGTAGATGTACCCAATGATGTTATTAACAGTTTAAGTGGTGTTAATGCCAGTGTCACAACCAATAGGCTCTGTAATCCAACATCTTATGAAGGAACCTGGGCAGTTGATAAAGATTCTCTGAACAGTAAAACTGACTGTGCAAGTAGGCTACCATTTGCAATGAACAAAGGTGAATTATTTCTTTATAATATGTGGCTAAATAGTGATGCAATTAAAAATGATAGCAATTTTAGAAAAATGATTCTTAATATGTCTCAAATTTTATATCCTGATTGGTGGCAAAACACTAAACATATTATTGTTGAACAACTGAAGGATAAATACCTTAGTGGTGAACAATGTTATATGGGTGAAAATATTTGGATTAATGAAATTATCAATGCAAGTGACAGTGCTAATGATGTGTGTGTTAATGTAATGACCGTAGATAATAAAGGTGACAGCAATATAGATATTTGTAAGTCAGAAAGTCATTGTTTCAGTGAAATCCAAAATGATTTATTGTATGAATACGTTCAGCCTGAAAAAGGTGATGACATAGGTAGTCCGTTCATTAGAGCAAAAGTTGGTACCTGGGAAGGCAAGTGCCTTATAGATACAGGGAGTCAGGTCTCAGGAATATCTGAAATTCTAAGCAAAAAGCTGAAGTGCGAGAAAGATTACATTGAAATGCCAGTCATTGGGGTGAAAATAAGAGGGGCTACAGGAAAACATAGTAAAACTGTGAAAAGACAAACTTTGTTATCTTTTACAATTGAGGGAGTCACATTTACACATGGATGCCTAATTATACCAGGCCTCAGTGAGGACTGTATTCTTGGGATGTCATGGATTCGTATTGTAGATGCAAGATTTGACTGGGGAGGACAAAAACTTACCATAACAACACCAAATGGGGGGTGTATCTCCACCAAGTTTGTCAGATCAAATACAGTTTTGTGTAATGATAAATTTAACACTATAAATCTTGTAAAGGAGAAAAGATATGTTGACAAACACATAACGGAGCTAGATTTAAGTGAAGTAGATTTCAACACTTTGGTAAACACTAAGATTTCAGAGGCTAGCGGCCTAAATGATGAGCAAAAACAGGAACTAGAGTCTTTGTTATGGGAATACAGTGATGTCTTTAGCAATATTCCAGGGAAAGTTAGGGGTTACGAATGTACTTTGCTAGTAAGACCACATGACCCATTTTTCATAAAACCGTATGGTGTGCCCATAGCAAAACGTACAGCAGTTGAGAAAGAATTACGTAAGATGGAAGTGTGTGGCATTATTGAAAGGAGTATCAGTGCTTATAATAACCCACTGGTAGTTGTGTCAAAAAGGGATGGTGGAGTGAGAATAGTTCTTGACTCAAGGCCATTAAACAAGATCTTATACAGAGAAACAGACCACCCTGAAAACATTGATGAGCTGTTGCACAAGTTCAAGGACATAAAATTAATGTCAAGTCTAGATTTAACCTCAGGCTTTCACCAAGTACCCCTGGCACCCAAACTAGGAAATACACTGCTTTTCTTTACAATGGCCGTTGCTATCAGTATTGTGTAGTCCCATTTGGCTTGAACTCATCGGTAGCAGAATTCATTAGAGCTTTAGACCATGTGCTTGGGCAGGAACTTGTGTCCAAATTAGTGATTTATGTAGATGACATTTTAGTAACGGGACAAGATTGGAATGAGCATGTTGGGCTTTTAAGACAGGCTTGTGAGAAACTTAGAAGAGGGGGAATGACACTAAAACTAGAAAAGTGCAAATTTGCAGTACCTGAATTAAAATTTTTGGGACATGTCATAACAGAAAAAGGAATTTTGGCTGATCCAGACAAAATTAAAGCTATTGCAGAGTTTCCTATACCCCGTAACAGAAAACAACTGAAATCATTTTATGGGCTATGTGGTTTCTACAGAAAATTTGTAAGTAAGCAAAGCTTAAACACACCCTGTCTAAGTAACTTGTTAAAGAAGGACACTGTTTGGATATGGAGTAAAGATTGTCAAGAGGCTTTCGACATAATAAAAAAGGAACTGAATAACCAGAACCTGTTACATAGACCAGATTTCAATATACCTTTCTGTTTACATACTGACAGCAGTGATTATGGTCTAGGTGCTGAATTATTTCAAGTAAAAGAAATCAATGGGGAGACAGTTCATGCTACAATTGCATTTGCAAGCAGAATGTTACTGAAGCATGAAAAGAACTATACAGTAACAGAAAAAGAGCTATTAGCCATACAGTGGTCATTTTCAAAATTCAGGAACTATTTACTTGGACATAAGGTAATAGTGTACTCTGATCATAAAGCCTTAAGCTATATACAGGAATGCAAGCTCTATCATGATAGGCTCACAAGATGGGCATTGTATTTACAACAATTCAACTTTGAAATTAAGTATATTAAAGGCACTGACAACATAGTTGCGGATGCTCTATCAAGGCTACCAGTAGGAGGGGAAACAGAAATTTTTGATCAGAATGAAGAAAAACAGTTTAAAATGAGGTATATTAAAGGGGTCACAGATGAAAAAGTTGTTAGATCATTGTGTGATAGAATCAGGAGGAACCAGAACCGTGATGCAAATTGGAAATTAGTAAAGAGCTGTTTAGGGAAAAAGAACTATGAAAAATTAGATAAGTACTATAAGGTGTTTAAAGGTACTCTGTTTAGGAGAACTGATGAAGACTCGGACAATTGGAAACTATGCTGGCCTGAGGAGGAAGCTGAGAGGTTAATTAGATATACTCATGAGAGCTATGGTCATTGTGGCATACAGAAGTGTATGCAGAAATTACAAGAAAACGTATACTTCTACAATATGGCCAAGAAAGTTAGAAAAGAATTGTCAACTTGTGATAAGTGCCAACGAGTCAAAGTAAGTAACAGAAAATGTCAAGGTGAAATGCAAAACATTATTCCTGGACAACCTCTAGACTTGGTCGCTGTTGATTTCTGTGGGCCACTTCCAAGGAGTAGGAGTGGGCACTGCTAGATTTTTGTCATGGTGGATGTATTTTCTAAACTAATCAAGTTGTATCCCGTCAGAAAAGCCACAGGTAAAGAGATAGTTACAAAAGTTGAAAAAGACTATTTCTTAAATGTTGGGAAACCAAAAGCAATCTTGTCAGATAACGGTTCTCAGTTTTTGTCAAAAGTTTGGAAAGCCTTTGTTGATAAATCAGGAATCAAACATGTTCAAATATCTGTATATAATCCATCGTCAAACCCAGCTGAGAGGTATATGCGCGAGATTGGTCGTTTATGTCGTACATATTGCAGTCATAAACATCCTACATGGTATGACCATGTACGAGACTTTGAAGATGTTATGAACAGCTTGCAGCACACTTCCACAGGATTTTCACCTTATGAAATTATGTTTCATCTAAAACCAGACAACATTATCACTGAAATCGTAGAATTTCCACCATGCACAATGATGACTATGCATGAACGTGAAGCCATAGTCAAAGAAACAATGATAAAACGGGGGGAAATTAGAAAGAGACGACATGATGGCAAGATCAAAGCAACCAAGTTTAAAGTAGGAGATTATGTTTTAGTAAAATCACATGAGAAATCAAAAATTCTAACTTCTGAAATAAAGAAATTCTTTGATATATACATGGGTCCATTTGAGATTGTAGAGAATCCACACCCAAATGCGTACCGGTTGGTGTATCCTAAATCCAGGAAAGTTCTTGGACTAAGGAATATTGTTTCATTGAAATTGTATAAACAAAAGGGGTAAGACTATTCTGAGAAAGTTAAAAGGTGACTCAACAAAAGTTTTTAACTTGAAATTTTATCTATAAAAAATTGTCTGATTTTGATACAGTTTCGTGCCCTTGAAAATGTTTATTATTTGTTTAATATGTATTCACTGTATGAAGTGGTTGCAATGAATTTTCTGTGTAATATGCTAGCCATGTTAGTTTTTGATATTTCTGTATGTTTATGCAATTTGATTGATGTTTGATAATTTGTGTAATTTTACTTTGTGTAACTCTCACACCACACTTGTTGAGACGTCATTTAAAATGCAAAGTTTTTTAAATTTTTTACTCTTAAAGGCAGAATCCTAATTACTACACACTTAAGTGCTTGAAATGTCCAACTCTACAAGGACACAATCATTTTCAGTAAACTACATGAATTACTGTATATTTCTCTCTCAACCACTGCAAATGCATAATATTTTTTAATTTTGATAGATGCATACCATTCCAAAACTTTCATTCATGATTCTACCTTTGCATTTTTACTGTGAAAATGAACCCCTGTAACAAGCTGCCTGTAACTTTACTTTTCAAAACAATTTAATTTTTTATCCTTGGAGTAATGTCTTTGCGATAAGATATTTTACACCCAATATGTTAATGCATTTGTATTACATGTTTATTGAATTTATTATGATTTGAAGAATCCTTTTTTTGGACCAGTTCATATCTGTGAGGTATCACTCAGACAGATACTGTAAACTTCTCCCACTAGATAAACATTACCGGAAGGTTAACTATGTATCCTAACCATGTACTTACATATAAACATTATGTAACCAAAAGGTGATCTCTGTATGTGATTTTTAGATAACATGGCATTATAGTCAATGAAGCGATACAGACAGCTAAGCTTTGGAAACAGACGCACTGCAGGACAAGCAGAAATCAGACCTTTTAACGGAAGTCACCTATGTGCAGATGGACAATGTGAGTCAGACTGTGAGTAGTGTGAAAAGTGGGCAACAAAAGAAATTAAACAAGCCTGCAGTTAAAAGTTAGTCTTTCAATGGTTTCATGTGAAGTACTAAAGCATTATGGACTCTTCTAAGTGAAAATTGTGAATCTTCTTTCGTATTTCATTTACTCTAAGGTTAAAAAAAAAATTGTATGTTTTCCTTTACTAAGTATAACAATTTCAGTGTTAGCATAACTCAAAGGAAACAGTCCTATTAAAAATTTTAATGTATTTAAAAACATATTCTTGGCAGTTCCATTATTCTGTTGTCAGAATTTTGTTCGCATTGTCATACTTACAAAATTCTTGGGGGGATATTGTAATGGAACTGACAAATAGACGTCATTTTATTTCATTATTCATTTCATTACTTATTTCATTATATACTAAAGTCGTGGTTAAAAAAAAAAGGTTTCACTTAAGATAATACTAAATTAGGTGTTGCGATCGATATTGGAATTGTATTGTATTGTATGTTCTTTGTACTTTATGACTGTGATCTTTGGTCGACAACAGTTTTTCGGTCACTTGTGTGTTAGCCGCGGTTGAGTGTGGTTGTGCATATAGTTCTTGCAATAAATGTGTTTGATACAAAGAAACCGTGGAATACTGCATCATTTTTCGATAGTCCAGTAATAATTAAAAAACCCGCACCTTTTTCTTGGACCCAAGGCAGCCAAGGAATCATCGCCTAGACAACAAGAAGCCACAAGGACAACGCAGACACAGCAGCATCAACAAAGGAGACATCATGGCCAGCTCTACTAAATTACTTTACAGCCATTAGCCACACCGTAACGGTGTCCTTATGGAGTTAACTTTTCCTGCAAAGTAGAGTCGGTTCGTGACAGCGTCCACGATTCTTTCGCCAGTACTCGGGCTTCCTGGAACCTGATAGGTTGTCCACAGCCACGGTGGTGTTCCGCTATCGCCGATTTATTATGTTGTTGTAATCGTACATCCGGCCGGAGTTGCCGAGCGGTTCTAGGCCCTGCAGTCTGGAAACGCGCGATCGCTACGGTTGCAGGTTCGAATCCTGCCTCGGGCATGGATGTGTGTGATGTCCTTAGGTTAGTTAGGTTTAAGTAGTTCTAAGTTCTAGGGGACATGACCTCATCAGTTAAGTCCCATAGTACTCAGAGCCATTTGAACCATTTGTAATCGTAAATAGCGTTCGTGTTCTGCTACTCGTAAGCTGACAGGTCTCCCTGTTTCTCCTAGGCAACTCCGCACTCATACCGTAGTTCATAAACACCTGCAGTGTTAAGATTGTTGAGTACATTCTTGGTGGAACCTATCATTTCATTGATCCTGTGACTGCTTCGAAAAATCGGTTTGAAACCTCGTCGGCGGAGGACGTTGCCTAGCCGTTCACTGACGCCTTTTATACAGGGTGATTCAAAAAGAATACCACAACTCTAGGAATTTAAAACTCTGCAACGACAAAAGGCAGAGCTAAGCACTATCTGTCGGCGAATTAAGGGAGTTTCATTTAGTTGTACATTCGTTCGCTTGAGGCGCTGTTGACTAGGCGTCAGCGTCAGTTGATGCTAAGATGGCGACCGCTCAACAGAAAGGTTTTTGTGTTATTGAGTACGGCGGAAGTGAATCGACGACAGTTGTTCAGTGTGCATTTCGAACGAAGTATGGTGTTAAACCTCCTGATAGGTGGTGTACTAAACGTTGGTATAAACAGTTTACAGAGAATGGGTGTTTGTGCAAAGGGAAAAGTTCTGGACGGCCGAGAACGAGTGATGAAAATGTAGCAAGCATCCAGCAAGCATTTGTTCGCAGCCCAGGAAAATCGACTCGCAGAGCTAGCAGAGAGCTGCAAATTCCACAGTCAACTGTATGGAGAGTCCTACGAAAAAGGTTAGTTATGAAACCTTATCGTCTGACATTGGTTCAAGCACTGCCAGGCAGCCCGTGACAGAGCACTTCATCACTGGCCTCCAAGAAGCTCTGATCTTACCCCCTGCGATTTTTTCTTATGGGGGTATGTTAAGGATATGGTGTTTCGGCCACCTCTCCCAGCCACCATTGATGATTTGAAACGAGAAATAACAGCAGCTATCCAAACTGTTACGCCTGATATGCTACAGAGAGTGTGGAACGAGTTGGAGTATCGGGTTGATATTGCTCGAGTGTCTGGAGGGGGCCATATTGAACATCTCTCAACTTGTTTTTGAGTGAAAAAAAAACCTTTTTCAATACTCTTTGTAATGATGTATAACAGAAGGTTATATTATGTTTCTTTCATTAAATACACATTTTTAAAGTTGTGGTATTCTTTTTGAATCACCCTGTATATTGTAAGTGTACCAGTGGAAGCTTCTCTTCTTTGCCTTCTTCTGGTGTTCTGCTCCCTTTGGTTTTAGCTACCTTTCTTATGATGTTGTCTTCATAGCCGTTGGCACGAAACGTGTGTTGTAGTTTCTTTAATTCTTCTTTGATGTTATTTTCATCGCTTATCTGGTAGGCTCGGTCAGTTAATGTATGCAGAACGGAATGCTTTTGAGCTGAGTGGTGGTGGCTCTCCGCGTGCAGGTGCCGATTAGTGTGCGTTGGTTTCCTGTACACTTTGTGTCCCAGTTTACCTTTGGCAGCTCTGTATATTTCCACATCCAGAAATGGCAAGGTACCATTGTTTCATTCTCAAGTGTGAACTTTATATTTTTGTGCAGGCTATTTAAGTGCTGGAGGAAGTTTCCCAATTCCGCTTCACCGTGAGGCCAGATGACGAATGTGTCGTCCACATATCGTAGCCAACAACTGGGACGTAACGAAGCGGAAGCTAGGGCCGTTTGCTCAAAGGCTTCCACGAAGATGTCCGCAGCTACAGGGGAGAGCGGGGAACCCATTGCCACTCCATCTAACTGTTCGTAATATTTTCCCCGCCAGGTGAAGTACATAGATGACAGGCATAACCGCACCAGATCGCAGATATCTGGTGGGATCCGATCCTGTAGAATGCGCATAGTCTCCTCAATAGGTACGTTAGTGAAGAGAGACTTGATGTCAAAACTGACCATAATGTCTTATGGCTTTATTCGCTTTTCCCTAATCAGTTGTATGAAGTGGGAAGAGTATCTCATGTAGGATTCTCGTTACTTTATGGTAGCACCTCGTATATGCAGAGTGAAGCGACAAATGAAAATTTATACCGAGGACAGTATTCGAACCCATGTCTCCCGTCCACTAGTCAGGGAAACTAATCACTACATCACCCTGGCACAGTCCCTAGCACGCCTTCCTCCTCATTGCAAATGGTTCAAATACACTCCTGGAAATGGAAAAAAGAACACATTGACACCGGTGTGTCAGACCCACCATACTTGCTCCGGACACTGCGAGAGGGCTGTACAAGCAATGATCACACGCACGGCACAGCGGACACACCAGGAACCGCGGTGTTGCCCGTCGAATGGCGCTCCATCGCAGTCTTTAACACTGGTAGCATGCCGCGACAGCGTGGACGTGAACCGTATGTGCAGTTGACGGACTTTGAGCGAGGGCGTATAGTGGGCATGCGGGAGGCCGGGTGGACGTACCGCCGAATTGCTCAACACGTGGGGCGTGAGGTCTCCACAGTACATCGATGTTGTCGCCAGTGGTCGGCGGAAGGTGCACGTGCCCGTCAACCTGGGACCGGACCGCAGCGACGCACGGATGCACGCCAAGACCGTAGGATCCTACGCAGTGCCGTAGGGGACCGCACCGCCACTTCCCAGCAAATTAGGGACACTGTTGCTCCATTCGCAACCGTCTCCATGAAGCTGGGCTACGGTCCCGCACACCGTTAGGCCGTCTTCCGCTCACGCCCCAACATCGTGCAGCCCGCCTCCAGTGGTGTCGCGACAGGCGTGAATGGAGGGACGAATGGAGACGTGTCGTCTTCAGCGATGAGAGTCGCTTCTGCCTTGGTGCTAATGATGGTCGTATGCGTGTTTGGCGCCGTGCAGGTGACCGCCACAATCAGGACTGCATACGACCGAGGCACACAGGGCCAACACCCGGAATCATGGTGTGGGGAGCGATCTCCTACACTGGCCGTACACCACTGGTGATCGTCGAGGGGACACTGAATAGTGCACGGTACATCCAAACCGTCATCGAACCCATCGTTCTACCATTCCTAGACCGGCAAGGGAACTTGCTGTTCCAACAGGACAATGTAAGTCCGCATGTATCCCGTGCCACCCAACGTGCTCTAGAAGGTGTAAGTCAACTACCCTGGCCAGCAAGATCTCCGGATCTGTCCCCCATTGAGCATGTTTGGGACTGGATGAAGCGTCGTCTCACGCGGTCTGCACGTCCAGCACGAACGCTGGTCCAACTGAGGCGCCAGGTGGAAATGGCATGGCAAGCCGTTCCACAGTACTACATCCAGCATCTCTACGATCGTCTCCATGGGAGAATAGCAGCCTGCATTGCTGCGAAAGGTGGATATACACTGTACTAGTGCCGACATTGTGCATGCTCTGTTGCCTGTGTCTATGTGCCTGTGGTTCTGTCAGTGTGATCATGTGATGTATCTGACCCCAGGAATGTGTCAATAAAGTTCCCCCTTCCTGGGACACTGAATTCACGGTGTTCTTATTTCAATTTCCAGGAGTGTAGCTCTGAGCACTATGGGACTTAACATCTGAGGTCATCAGTCCCCTAGACTTAGAACTACTTAAACCTAACTAACCTAAGGGCATCACACACATCCATGCCCGAGGCCTCCTCAGCCAAATTCCTATTAGAGACACCACTTGGTATTCCCCCAAAACTCGAATAGAATTGTGAAGGTGCCCCAACTGTATTGGAATAGCACTTCAGCGTCGAACGAAGCGAGAGGCCCTGCCTAATCCTGAGGTATAGGTGCTTTAATCAAATGAAATCAAATACACCACTGGCCATTAAAATTGCTATACCAAGAAGAAATGCAGATGATAGACTGGTATTGATTGGACAAATATATAATACTAGAACTGACATGTGATGACATTTTCACGCAATTTGGGGGCATAGATCCTGAGAAATCAGTACCCAGAACAACCACCTCTGGCCGTAATAACGTCCTTAATACGCCCGGGCGTTGACTCAAACAGAGCTTGGATGGCGTGTACAGGTACATCTGCCCACGCAGCTTCAACACAATACCATAGTTCATCAAGAGTAGCGACTGGCGTATTGTGACGAGCCGGTTGCTCGCCCACCACTGACCATACGTTTTCAATTGGTGAGAGATCTGGAGAATGTGCTGGCCAGGGCAGCAGTCGAACATTTTCTGTATCCCGTTCAGGACCTGTAATATGCGGTCGTGCATTATCCTGCTGAAATGCAGGGTTTCGCAGGGATCGAATGAAGGGTAGAGCCACGGGTCGTAACACATCAGAAATGTAACGTCCACTGTTCAAAATGCCTTCAATGCGAACAAGAGGTGACCGAGACGTGTAACCAATGGAACCCCATACCATCACGCCGGGTGATACGCCAGTATGGTGACGACGAATACACGCTTCCAATGTGCGTTCACCGCGATGTCGCCAAACACAAATGCGACCATCGTGATACTGTAAACAGAATCTGGATTCATCCGAAAAAAATTACGTTTTGCCATTCGTGCACCCAGGTTCGTCGTTGAGTATACCATCGGTTACCCTCCTGTTTGTGATGCAGCGTCAAGGGTAACCGCAGCCACGGTCTCCGAGCTGATAGTCCATGCTGCTGCAAACGTCGTCGAACTGTTCGTGCAGATGGTTGTTGTCTTGCAAACGTCCCCATCTGTTGACTCAGGGATCGAGACGTGGCTGTACGATCCGTTACAGCCATGTGGATAAGATACCTGTCATCTCGACTGCTAGTGATACAAGGCCGTTGGGATCCAGCACGGCGTTCCGTATTACCCTCCTGAACTCACTGATTCCATATTTTGCTAAAAGTCATTCGATCTCGACCAACGTGAGCAGTAATATCGCAATACGATAAACCGCAATCGCGATAGGCTACAATCCGACTTTTATCAAAGTCGGAAACGTGATGGTACGCATTTCTCCTCCTTACAGGAGGCATCACAACAACGTATCACCAGGCAACGTCAGTCAACTGCTGTTTGTGTACGAGAAATCGGTTGGAAACTTTCCTCGTGTCAGCACGTAGTAGGTGTCGCCACCGGCGCCAACGTTGTGTGAATGCTCTGAAAAGCAAATCATTTGCATATCACAGCATCTTATTCCTGTCGGTTAAATTCCGCGTCTGTAGCACGTCACCATCGTGGTGTAGCAATTTTAATGGCCAGTAGTGTAGTTCCACAGATCTTTTCAAACCTCAAACGTCTGTGACCCAGTGAGCAGCAGACCAGGATTTTTCTCGGAGTGTTTTGATGTGTGCGACTGCTGTGAGATTCGCGTGTTCGTTCTGCAGAGCCGTTGCTGGCGTCACAGCGGGGCGTGTCTGCGCCGTTCAGGCAATAGCCGCCACTTAGCTGGTGCATGGCCCGCCACGCGCGGCTGACGTCAGCAGAGGTGTCGCTCAGCGGCCGCCCCACGTCTGTTGACTCCCGCGGACTTTGAGCCGGTCGCGCGACGTAACACTCCGCGTGACGAATGCCCCATCTGACGTCAGCAGAGTCAAGAAAGCCAGTGCCGCTTCTCGACTTGGTAGGCGAAAACACTTTTGCTCATGCTACTTCTCGAAACTTCACACTGCCCAAGACGATCAAGTGGTTCATTCGATCACATATTTATGTGAAAATTACCGAACAATCAGTTTAATAAGCCACAGCTGCAAAATACTAACACGAATTCTTTACAGACGAATGGAAAAACTAGCAGAAGCCGACCTCGGGGAAGATCAGTTTGGATTCCGTAGAAATATTGGAACACATGAGGGAATACTGACCTTACGACTTATCTTAGAAGAAAGATTAAGGAAAGGCAAACCTACGTTTCTAGCATTTGTAGACTTAGAGAAAGCTTTTGACAATGTTGACTGGAATACTCTCTTTCAAATTCTAAAGGTGGCAGGGGTAAAATACAGGGAGCGAAAGGCTATTTACAATTTGTACAGAAACCAGATGGCAATTATAAGAGTCGAGGGGCATAAAAGGGAAGCAGTGGTTGGGAAGGGAGTGAGGCAGGGTTGTAGCCTCTCCCCGATGTTATTCAATCTGTATATTAAGCAAGCAGTAAAGGAAACAAAAGAAAAATTTGGAGTAGGTATTAAAATCCATGGAGAAGAAATAAAAACTTTGAGGTTCGCCGATGACATTGTAATTCTGTCAGAGACAGCAAAGGACTTGGAAGAGCAGTTGAATGGAATGGACAGTGTCTTGAAAGGAGGATATAAGATGAACATCAACAAAAGCAAAACGAGGATAATGGAATGTAGTCGAATTAAGTCGGGTGATGTTGAGGGTATTAGATTAGGAAACGAGACACTTAAAGTAGTAAAGGAGTTTTGCTATTTGGGGAGCAAAATAACTGATGATGGTCGAAGTAGAGAGGATATAAAATGTAGACTGGCAATGGCAAGGAAAGCGTTTCTGAAGAAGAGAAATTTGTTAACATCGAGTATAGATTTAAGTGTCAGGAAGTCATTTCTGAAAGTATTTGTATGGAGTGTAGCCATGTATGGAAGTGAAACATGGACGGTAAATAGTTTGGACAAGAAGAGAATAGAAGCTTTCGAAATGTGGTGCTACAGAAGAATGCTAAAGATTAGATGGGTAGATCACATAACTAATGAGGAAGTATTGAATAGGATTGGGGAGAAGAGAAGTTTGTGGCACAACTTGACCAGAAGAAGGGATCGGTTGGTAGGACATGTTCTGAGGCATCATGGGATCACCAATTTAGTATTGGAGGGCAGCGTGGAGGGTAAAAATCGTAGGGGGAGACCAAGAGATGAATACACTAAGCAGATTCAGAAGGATGTAGGTTGCAGTAGGTACTGGGAGATGAAGAAGCTTGCACAGGATAGAGTAGCATGGAGAGCTGCATCAAACCAGTCTCAGGACTGAAGACCACAACAACAACATTTATAAGGAGTGTCCGGGCTCGCTGCTGTGTGATATTAATTTTTATTTCTTACCGTTTCAGCCAAATTGCCACTATGGACTCATTTGCGGTACAATGTGGGTGACATTATTTTAGTTATACCGGGTGATCAAAAAGTCAGTATAAATTTGAAAACTGAATAAATCACGGAATAATGTAGATAGAGAGGTACAAATTGACACACATGCTTGGAATGACAAGGGGTTTTATTAGAACCAAAAAAATACAAACGTTCAAAAAATGTCCATCAGATGGCGCTTCATCTGCTCAGAATAGCAATAATTAGCATAACAAAGTAAGACAAAGCAAAGATGATGTTATTTACAGGAAATGCTCAATATGTCCACCATCACTCCTCGAGGAATAACGTTGTGAACAGCACTGCAAAGCATGTCCGGAGCTATGGTGAGGCACTGGCGTCGGATGTTGTCTTTCAGCATCTCTAGAGATGTCGGTCGATCACGATACACTTGCGACTTCAGGTAACCCCAAAGACAATAACCGCACGGACTGAGGTCTGGGGACCTGGGAGGCCAAGCACGACGAAAGTGGCGGCTGAGCACACGATCATCACCAAACTACGCGCGCAAGAGATCTTTCACGCGTCTAGCAATATGGGGTGGAGCGCCATCCTGCATAAACATCGTACGTACCAGCACTTGTTTATTAACCAGGCTGGGGATGATGCCATTTTGTAATATATCGGCGTACCCCTCACCCGTCACGATAGCAGTTTTGCTGTCCAGCGCCATCTGTCCGGCATTTTGTGAACTTTGTTTTTTTTTTTTTTTTTGTTCTACTAAAACGCCATGTCATTCCAAGCATGTGTGTCAATTTTTACCTCTCTATCTACATTATTCCGTGGTTTATTAAGTTTTCAAATTTAAACTGACTTTTTGATCACCCAGTACATTTTTATATTATACTAGGACATTGAGCATGGATTACCACTTACATGTAGATTGGACGGTCGGGGTGGCCGAGCGGTTCTAGGTGCTACAGTCTGTAACCGCGCGACCGCTACGGTCGCAGGTTCGAATACTGCCTCGGGCATGGGTGTGTGCGATGTCCTTAGGTTAGTTGGGTTTAAGTAGTTCTAAGTTCTAGGGGACTGACGACCTCAGAAGTTAAGTCCCATGGTGCTCAGAGCCATTTGAACCACGTAGATTGTCTAATTTGAATGACATACGTATAACATTATTGGTTATTGTATTTTGACTGTCGTTCTATATTTGCTGAATTAAGATGGTAATTAACATGTTATGACAGTAATTAGAGTTTTACAGCTATGACGTCGTATGTTTACAAAGTATAAGCAATGTTACAATGTTACACAGATACATACATTACAGGTGCTATAAAGTTATATGTGTTTATTGGGTAGGCATCTTTTATTTGACCTCTATGCGTTTGTTAACTTTTATTGTCAATAATGTTTCGTGAATTATGACACTCTCGTACGTATTGTATTAACTCTCTCATACATTGTACGTTGCCAGAATGTGTATATAAGCAACAGTGTTCATGTTTTGTATTGGTATGCGTCTTGTTTGGCAGTGCACAATGCTATGAATTTATCCGTTTTCTTTTGCGAGTATTTTAGATGTTCAGATGTGTGTGAAGTCTTATGGGACTTAACTGCTAAGGTCATCAGTCCCTAAGCTTACACACTACTAAACCTAAATTATGCAAAGAACAAACACACACACCCATGCCCGAGGGAGGACTCGAACCTCGGCCGGGACCAGACCGCTCGGCTAATCCCGCGCGGCCGGAGTATTTGAAAATGTGTTTAAATCTTGTTGTGTAAAATCCACCGATATCATTTAACTGCAAAGCCATCGGTGTTTTGAACTATATCATGTATCTTACTCGATTAATTCTCAAAGTAGACCACTGATTAGTTTTTTGTTCACATGTATACGAGTACATGAGAGGCCATATGCATGTTTTCCCTGTTTCTGGGTTACTTTGACCAACGGTCGCTGTTACCCCGCAATTACAGATCAAAATTTAATTGAACAGAGTTGATGCCACTGGCTGTGTCAAACTAAGGAATACAAATATTAATAATAAGCATACATATCCAAAAACATTAAACTCAGACACTACCAGACTGTCATTAGAGCGCAGATACTATATGCATCAGAAACACTGGCAAATTTTACATACGCAGAACAGATAGAAAATCGTGAAAGAAGAATTGTGAGGACAATTCTTGGACACAGGAAAATAACAGATGATCAAGGCAAGCCTGTATACAGACTAAAAAGCAACAAAGAAGTGTATACGAAGTGCAGCAAAATTACAGACGAAATTAGGAAAAGAAGATGCTCCTTTTATGCTCACATCATGAGGATGAACCCGAATAGGCTTACAAAACAAATATTTTCGTACATCGCAAATCTAAAAAATAAAAATTTATGGTTTATCAATACAGAAAGAGATCTAAAAGAAATGGACATAGATCAGGAAACAATATTTAACAGAAACCTTTTTAGAAAAAAACTGAATTCATTCACGGGTTTCGGTGTGAAAATTAAGAAGACTTGTGGAACTAAATGGTCTGAAGAGAGAAAAGCCGCCTTCAGCGCAAGAATGAAAGAAGTATGGACTGAGAGAAAGAAGACTTCCCAGAAGCGCAAGAAATAACTGTTTTCACGGTCTTTAACGGCCAAATTTGTATAATAATAATAATAATAAGCATACAGACGAAGCCGGCCGAAGTGGCCGCGCGGTTCTAGGCGCGGCAGTCTGGAACCGCGAGACCGCTACGGTCGCAGGTTCGAATCCTGCCTCGGGCATGGATGTGTGTGGTGTCCTTAAGTTAGTTAGGTTTAACTAGTTCTAGGTTCTAGGGGACTAATGACCTTAGAAGTTGAGTCCCATAGTACTCAGAGCCATTTGAACCATACAGACGAAGACTCATTTGTAATTGTTAATGTGCTCACAACTAAGAAAAACAAATATGTTCATATACTGCTCAGATTGCAGGCTGTTGTTGTTCAGGCAGTGACTCAGGTATAGTACTTTCAACATTGCAGCACAGTCAGCAATGGTGATAATCTAATATATAAGAAACTGCCAGCCTCGATTGCGGTAATGAAACCAGCCTTTACCTAGGTTTCAGCCCAAGTAATTGAGCCTTCTTCAGAAGATATATCTGAATCTATAATTTGTCTGAAAGGACACGGTCTAGAAATAAAACTAAAACAGATCATGCGCAATGTTCCCCGCCATGTTGATTTGCAGCACGTTATCTAGTCCTACTTAGTTTCACGTGAGCTCCCGAGGCCTATCGCACGGTGTCCAGGGAGACGAGGCGCACGCCAGAGCTTAAGTTGGTGTTGACTTAGTACTTATGTCGCACGTTTTTAAAATGTGACATCTGCTTTCGGTTCACTGTCATCTATCATCCTCCATACAGTCCTGACTTGGCCGCATCCGATATTCATCTGGTTCTAAAACTTAAAGAACTCCTTCGAGGACTTCACTTCGATGGTGATGAAGCGATGTAAACAGTAAGGTTGTGGCTCTGTCAACATAAGTCGAACACGCTACGGTGACGGTATCAACAAACTGGACTCTCATTGCCATATTCGTCACCAGGCTGACTACGTTGAAAAATAAATACACTACTGACCATTAAAATTGCTACACTACGATGATGACGTGCCACAGACGCGAAGTTTAACCGACAGGAATAAGATGCTGTGATATGCAAATGATTAGCTTTTCAGAGCATTCACACAAGGTTGGCGCCGGTGGCGACACCTACAACGTGCTGCATGAGGAAATTTTCCAACCGATTTCTCATACACAAACAGCACTTGACCGGCGTTGCCTGGTGAAACGTTGTTGTGATGTCTCGTGTAAGGAGGAGAAATGCGTACCATCACGTTTCCGACTTTGATAAAGGTCGGATTGTAGCCTATCGCTGTTGCGGCTTATCGTATCGCGACATTGCTGCTCGCGTTGATCGAGATCCAATGACTGTTACCAGAATATGGAATCGGTGGGTTAAGGAGGGTAATACGGAACGCCCTGCTGGATTCCAACGGCCTCGTATCACTAGCACTCGAGATGACAGGCATCTTATCCGCATGGCTGTAACGGATAGTGCAGCCAAGTCTCGATCCCTGAGTCAACAGATGGGGACGTTTGCAGGACAACAACCATCTGCACGAACAGTTCGACGACGTTTCCAGCAGCATGGACTATCAGCTCGGAGACCGTGGCTGCGGTTACCGTTGACGCTGCATTACAGACAGGAGCGCCTGCGATGGTGTACTCATCGACGAACCTGGGTGCACGAAGGACAAAACGTCATTTTTTCGGATGAATTCAGGTTCTATTTACAGTATCATGATGGTCGCATTGCTCAGTCCGGAACCGCGCGACTGCTACGGTCGCAGGTTCGAATCCTCCCTGGGGCATGGATGTGTGTGATGTCCTTAGGTTAGTTAGGTTTAAGTAGTTCTAAGTTCTAGGGGACTGATGACCACAGAAGTTAAGTCCTATAGTGCTCAGAGCCATCTGAACCATTTTGATGGTCGCATTCGTGTTTGGCGACATCGCAGTGAACGCACGTTGAAAACGTGTATTCGTCATCGCCATACTGGCGTATCACCTGGCGTGATGGTATGGGGTGCCATTGGTTACACGTCTCGGTCACCTCTTGTTCGCATTGACGGTACTTTGAACAGTGGACGTTACATTTCATATGTGTTACGACCCGTGGCTTTACCATTCATTCGATTCCTGCGAAACCCCACATTTCAGCAGGATAATGCACGACCGCATGTTGCAGGTCCTGTACGGGCCTTTCTGGATACAGAAAATGTTCGCCTGTTGCCCTGGCCAGCACATTCTCCAGATCTCTCACCAATTGAAAACGTCTGGTCAATGGTGGCCGAGCAACTGGCTCGTCACAATACGCCGGTCACTACTCTTGATGAGCTGTCGTATCGTGTTGAAGCTGCATGGGCAGCTGTACCTGTACACGCCATCCAAGCTCTGTTTGACACAATGCCCAGGCGTATCAAGGCCGTTGTTACGGTCAGAGGTGGTTGTTCTGGGTACTGATTTCTTAGGATCTATGAACCCGAAACTGCGTGAAAATGTAATCACATGTCAGTTCTAGGCTGTACTTTTCTGGTCGACCCCGGAAGAAGTACAGAAGGACAAGTTGTCAGTACTCTGTACCTGACAACTATAAACAACATTCTCGTAAGAGTCATAAATGAGGTATTATTAGGCAAAATGTTAATCATGTGTTTAAACAATGTTTAGGACTGGGAATATGAAACTGGACCAAAACATATTTACAATAGCTGTGGCGCGTGACACGCTTGTTAATGAGCAGTTACGGTTTTATTCGCTACAGAGCGAGTTTGGGAGCTCTTTGCCACTAAATTTTGCATTGCAAATTTTGCTGGAGGTTTTGTATAAACACTTCGAGTATTAAACACTTGCACAAACAGTCCGCACACCTTTCCCACGAACTGTGCTCCGCACCACCCTGGACAATGAACGCATGCTGTTTTGTTGTGAGCACCATTTTTCGTCACATTCAGCTGGTCATTAAACCCGTCTGGTCCTCTCACTCACTTAAACGTAACGGCATAGAAAAGTACTCGGTACAGAGCACGTACAGAACAGCTTCAGAAGCCTGATTACTGTAGAAATGAGTTAATGTCTCAATATTTGACGTTAAGCATGTAAAAGCTGTATGACTGAAGACGCAAAACCCTAATTACGTTTGTTTTATTAGTTTCAGATTATTTCCCATAACCTTTTTAAAAACTGGTAGACAAAAAAGTGATAACCCGCTTATATGTTCATCCAAGACCTTTTTGGCAAATAGTCCACAGCGTCAAACCGTTTTTAAGAAAAGTTAGTTCCTCACGCATATCAATGTTTATGAGGTCATAGCTCCTGAATTATGTGTCGTGCAATGATATATCTGAATTGGGCGGAAAGATGCAAAAATCTTGGCTGGACATATAGTGCGTAGGATTTGTCCGCAAACAATAATTGTTGAGCGAAAAGCGAACGGAATAGAAGAAGAGATAGAAAGAGAATTGGAATGATGGACGACATTAGAAGATGTCAAACATACAGAGGAGGAAAGATGCTTTGAGGAGAACAGAACGGAGAGCCTCCACTTAACACTAGTCACAATACATTTATGCTAAAGAAGACAATGATTCGATTTTTCAGGAGTTGTACGTGGATATTGTCTGCAAATGTGCTAAGAAGTTAGTAATAAGGAAGTAATAAGTTTAAATGACGTGCCTGATGTTGAAGTTTTAGTGCATGAACATTGAAAATGTAGAAAGATATAAACGTCTTTCATTTCATTATTTTGTGAGGGGTCTCAGCAAGAAAAAGGGACAAATAGGTTTTAAACAATGTTTAGTTTGTTGGAGGTCGCAAAGTGCTCTCATTCTAAAATTCTGAGTGTATATAGTCTCAGTAATTTGCGCGCGTCAATTGCGTTGCCTCAAGACATGCATACAGCGACCAAATTCAATACTTTAATTATTACGTTAAACGTTTAACATAAGATTATAACTCCTAATGAGAAGATTGTGAAGCATTTTAGATCTTCAAGTTCAGTCAATAATTGAATGAAATTCTAAAAATCAAATTTTCGTTGCACCTGGATGACGTTGTATAGGCAATCTGGAACTCTGACGGATGACTGTTTTAGCCGTTCAGTAAATATGTATTTTATTGGGTTTCAGACATTCGAGCTGGTGTGTGTACCCTGTCTACGCTAGAGACCGCCGGGACATCAGACCTGCGCAACGGTATTGTGGGCTGCCTAGCTTGCAGGTATCCACCTATTTGCTACCCTACCAAAAATGTAATTCCTGCGACAGAGACGGGGATTAGCGCTTATTGCTAAAATCATAGATTTTGAAACTTCCTGGCAGATTAAAACTGTGTGCCCGACCGAGACTCGAACTCGAGACCTTTGCCTTTTGCGGGCAAGTGCTCTACCAACTGACCCGAATTACACTACTGGCCATTAAAATTGCTACACCACGATGATGACGTGCTACAGACGCGAAATTTAACCCACAGGAACAAGAAGCTGTGATATGAAAATGATTAGCTTTTCAGAGCATTCACACAACGTTGGCGCCGGTGGCGACACCAACGTACTGACATGAGGAAAGATTCCAACCGATTTCTCATACACAAACAGCAGTTGACGGACGTTGCCTGGTGGAACGTTATTGTCATGGCTCGTGAAAGGAGGAGAAATGCGTACCATCACGTTTCCGACTTTGATAAAGGTCGGATTGTAGCCTATCTCGATTGCGGTTTATCGTATCGCGACATTGCTGCTCGCGTTGGTCGAGATCCAATGACTGTTAGCAGAATATGGAAGCGGTGGCTTCAGGAGGGTAATACGGAACGCCGTGCTGGATCCCAATGGCCTCGTATCACTATCAGTCGAGATGACAGGCATCTTATCCGCATGGCTGTAACGGATCGTGCAGCCACGTCTCGATCCCTGAGTCAACAGGTGGGGAAGTTTGCAAGACAACAACCATCTGCATGAACAGTTCGACGACGTTTGCAGCAGCATGGACTATCAGCTCTGTGACCACGGCTGCGATTACCCTTGACGCTGCACCACAGACAGGAGCTCCTGCGATGGTGTAATCAACAACGAACCGGGGTGCACGAATGGCAAAACGTCATTTTCGGATGAATCCAGGTTCTATTTACAGCATCATGATGGTCGCATCCGTGTTTGGCGTCATCGTGGTGAACGCACATTGGAAGCGTGTATTCGTCGTCACCATACTGGCGTATCACTCGGCGTGATGGTATGGGGTGCCATTGGTTACACGTCTCGGTCACCTCTTGTTCGCATTGACGGCACTTTGAACAGTGGACGTTACATTTCAGATGTGTTACGACCCGTGGCTCTACCCTTCATTCGATCCCTGCGAAACCCTACATTTCAGCAGGATAATGGACGACCGCATGTTGCAGGTCCTGTACGGGCCTTTCTGGATACAGAAAATGTTCGACTGCTGCTCTGTCCAGCACATTCTCCAGATTTCTCACCAACTGAAAACGTCTGGTCAATGGTGGCCGAGCAATTGGCTCATCACAATACGCCATACTCTTAATGAACGTTGGTGTCGTGTTGAAGCTGCATGGGCAACTGTACCTGTACACGCCATCCAAGCTCTGTTTGACTCAACGCCCAGGTGTATCAAGGCCGTTATTACGGCCAGAGGTGGTTGTTCTGGGTACTGATTCCTCAGGATATAAACACCCAAATTGCGTGAAAATGTAATCACATGTCAGTTCTAGTATAATATATTTGTCCAATGAATACCCGTTTATCATCTGCATTTCTTCTTGGTGTAGCAATTTTAATGGCCAGTAGTGTACATTTTTGATAGGGTAGCAAATAGGTGCGTACCTGCGAGTTAAGCAGCCCACAATACCGTTACGTATGGCGTGTGGTCTGATGTCCCGGCGGTCTCTAGTGGTTCGGCACACAGTTTTAATGTGCCAGCAAGTTTCATATCAGCGCACACTCAGCTACAGAGTGAAAAAAATCTCATTCATGATACGTTTTTGTTTTTTTTATCCTTGCATGGCAGTCCCTGGAAAATCTTGTTAACTTGCTTCTAGTCTAAGGTTACGAATTCTAAGCACGTTCAAGCAGCGAATCCCTCTTTAACGTATGAACAGATCTAGTCTTCAAAGTGCTGTTTTCTGCAGTGACGCGTTTGTGACCATCTGCCGGTATGCTACCTTTCGTTATCACATCGCAAGTGCTTCCCCGTTTACCGTATATCGATGAGTCGGTACCTTTTTGGGCGCAGAGTTGTCCGAGAAATCGTTGTAGATAAACGACGTATCATAACTGACAGCAAAAACTAACACGGGCGAGAATGCAGGATTAAAGAAGCAAAAACGGTCCAGTAAACAGACAAGATGGTTGCGAATTCTTGGCTACGAGCCGCCACTTACAGAAGTATGAAGTGTTTCTCTGAAAACTCTGTGGTAAGTTCCTATGGGACCAAACTGCTGAGGTCATCGGTCCCTAGGCTTACAAACTACTTAATCTAACGTAAACTAACTTAGGCTAAGGACAACACACACACCCACGCCCGAGGGAGGACTCGAACCTCCGACGGGGGAAGCAGCGCGAACTGTGGCAAGGCGCCTAAGACAGCACGGGTATCCCGCGCGGCGAAGTGTTGCTCTAGTTTGCACAAATATATGGGGACCTGCTGAAAAATATTGCCTCCTATTTTTTTATCTGAACACTCTTAAGGCTTTAAATAAAACAAACGTTATTAACATTCTAGGTCTTTATTTCTCGTGTCTATCTATGAGGGTTGTCCACAAAGTAAGTTCCGTTTTGTTATTTAAAACAAACGTATACTGATACAGAAAAATATTGATTGTACAAAAATCTACAACTGTCAAACTACTTTTCTACATAGCTTCCGAAATTTTGTAGGCATTTGTTATAGCGTGGCACAAGTTTTGTATGCCTGTGTATTCAACCATATGGTAACACGTTCCTTCAGCTCGTCATCATCGTTAAAGTGTTGACCACCAAGGACAGGTTTTAGGTGTAAAAAGAGATGAAAGTCGCTAGGAGCGAGGTCCGGGCTGTACGGAGAATGATCAAACGCGTCCCAGAAATTCCCGCAAGAGTTGTTTGGTCACATTCGCTGTTTGAGGTCAGGCATTATCGTGGAAAAAAACAACAGCTTTTGACAGTAATCCTCGGTGCTTGTTCTGTTTTGCGCGGTGCAATTTCTTAATGGTCTCACAGTAATCATGTGCATTGATTGGTTGGTCTCGTGGTATGAAATCAATCAGCAAAATGCCTTTTCTGTCCCAAAAAACGGTGCACATGGCTTTTCGAGGTGTCAAGATTTGCTTAGGCTTAACCTTCGTTGGGGATGAAGTGTGCCTCCATTCCATTGATTGCCGTTTTGTTTCAGTGGTGTCGTACGTTACTCAAGTTTAATCCCCCGTGACTATCCGAGAAAGAAAACCATCGCCTTCTTCATTGTAGCGTGTCAAAAACTGAAGTGCACTGCCCATCCGTTGGTTTTTTTTATCTTTATTTTGTTCAGTAAGAATTTTTACTATCCAACGTAAGCAAAGTTTTCGGAATTTCTGTTTTTCAGTTACAATTTCATGAATTAGTGATCGTGAGATTTGCGGAACTTCAGTAGCAAAAAATGGTTCAAATGACTCTGAGCACTATGGGACTTAACATCTGAGGTCATCAGTCCCCTGCAACTTAGAACTACTTAAACCTAACTAACCTAAGGAGGCAGGATTCGAACCTGCAACCGTAGCGGTCGCGCGGTTCCAGACTGAAGCGCCTAGAACCGCTCGGCCACACCGGCCGGCGAATTTCCATAGCAAGGGCACTAAGTGTAAACTTACGGTTGTGCTTAATCTTCTCTTCAATTGTGTTGACCAGTTCAGTAACCACAGACGGGCGTCCACTTCGTTCTTCATCGTGCACTTGATCACTTCCTTCATTGAAGAGTCTGACCCATCTTCTAACCACTGAATCACAGATCTGATTTCACACGCGTCGGAATTTTCAATTACGGCTGACATTATGAAGAAGCACTACAAAGCACACGTCGGCAGCAGCGATCTGAAAATGGCGTACATGTCTTCTCCTTGAGTCAGAGTAACTGCCGCGCATGCTCGGAACTGCGACCGTAACGCTGCCGTAGATAGAAATAGAAACGGAACTTATTTTGCGGACGACCCACGTATTTATTTCTCAACGTATTCACCCTGGTGACGAGTACGTTTCTTCTAACTAGAGTCCAGTTTGTTGATACCGTCACGGTAGAATGTTCGACTCTGTTGACGGAGCCACAACCTCACGTCTACTTGCAACGTTTCAGTACTATCAATGTGAAGTTCTAGAAGCTGTTCTTTAAATGTTTGAAACAGACGAAAATCGGATGAGGTCAAGTCTGGACTATATGAAGGATCATCGATACGCTAAAGGAGAGGGTCCTCCATATGTAGACAAACTCTTCGAATTCGAAATTCGGTTACAGCACGCTGTCTCTCATGCACCGACATAGTTAAGCTACACACCGCCATGTTCCACGCTATAGCGACAGAGGGCTGCAAATATGTAGACTCGGAAATGAAGGCGTAGAATGTTAATTACGTTTGTTGTATTTGTGTAAATAGTTGATATTTTAAAACTGACATGCCTGCTTCTAGTATGGCTCACGACACCAACATGGACATACATCCTATTGAACCACTTATTGTACTGTAGGAGAAGATCTTGTAATGATGTAAACACAGAAATATTGCTATTCTATGTATTGCAGATTTTGAATATACGAGGGGTGTTTCAAAAGTCTGTGCAAAGTCCGAGAGATGGTACCACCGGCGCGTATCGAGGTCATGTTTAGTTAGTAGCATCTTTGGAAAGAACGCACACCAGGTTTTAGCTATATTGCTCTATTTCTTTGTGTTTGGCATTCGTGTGAATCAAGGAAGTCGAGTGATTATCAAAAAATTGACGAAAAAGAATTTCGTGCGGTGATTAAACATTACTTCATGAAAGGCAAAACGCCTCAGGAGACTAAAGAGAAACTTGATAAACATTACGGTGATCCTGCACCTTCGATTAGAACAGTATAAGTGTTTTCAAAATTTTTGGAGTGGCCATATGGGCACAAGTGATGCTGAACGTTCTGGACGCCCGATGGAGGTTACAACTCCAGAAATCATTGATAAAATCCATGATATGGAGATGGATGACAGAAGAGTTACGGTGCGTGAGATTGCTAGTGCTGTGGGCGTCTCTAATGAACGGGTACACAATATTTTGCATAAACATTTTGACATGAGAAACTTATCCGCAAGATGGGTTCCGCGATTGCTCACGCTTAACCAAAAACGGAATCGTGTGAAGTGTTGCAAGGATGGTTTGCAGCTGTTCAGGAAGAATCCGCAGGACTTCAAGCGTCGTTTCGTCACTGTCGATGAAACATGGATACATTACTATACTTCTGAGACCAAACAGGAATCTAAACAATGGTTTACCAAGAGAGAATCTGCACCAAAAAAGGCGAAGACAATTCCTTCGGCCGGAAAGGTTATGGCGACTGTGTTTTGGGATTCGCAAGGGATAATCTTCATTATTACAGGTGCATATTATTCATCGTTACTGGACCGTTTGAAAACCGAGCTGCGAGAAAAACGCCTGCGATTGGACCGCAAAAAAGTCCTTTTCCATCACGACAATGCACCAACACCCACCTCAGCAGTTGTGGTGGCAAAATTATTGGAAACAGGATTCAAACTCGTTTCACATCCCCTCTATTCTCCAGACTTGGCTCCCTCGGACTACTATTTGTTCCCCAATTCGAAGAAATGGCTGGCGGGCAAAGATTTTATTCAAACGAGGAGGTGATTGCAAAACTAATAGCTATTTTGTAGACTTGGACAGTTCCTATTATTCGGAAGGGATCAACAAATTAGAACAGCGTTGGACTAAGTGATCTTTCACGCGTCTAGCAATATGGGGTGGAGGGCCATCCTGCATAAGCATCGTACGTTCCAGCAGGAGTTTATCAGCCAGGCTGGGGATGATGCGATTCTGTAACATATCGGCGTACCTCTCAACCGTCACGGTAGCAGTTACAAAACCAGAATCACGCATTTCCTCGAAGAAAAAAGGCCCAATAACAGTAGATGTGGTAAATCCAACCCATACCGTGACTTTCTCGTCGTGCAATGGAGTTTCCACGACAGTTCTAGGATTTTAGGTAGCACAAATTCTGCAGTTGTGGGCGTTGACAGACCCTCGGAGCCTGAAAAGAGCTTCGTCGGTCCACAACACATTACTCAACCAATCGTCATCTTCCGCCATCTTTTGAAACGCCCACACCGCAAATGCCCTCCGCTTCACTAAATCGCCAGGTAACAGTTCATGATGCCGGTGGATTTTGTACGGATAGCATCGGAGGGTACGCCTCAGTGCCAACCAAACAGTAGTGTATGGAATGCCGGTGCGATGTGCGAGTGCACGAGCGCTGACTTCCCCGTGCATAGACGAACCCGCTACAATCTCCATTTCGTCCTGAACTGTGTCAGCAGCATTACACCTTGTGCTCGGTAGGCCACTACGGGGTCTATCGTCTAAACAACCCGTGGCTTCGAACTTCGAAATCATTCTCCCCACAGCTGCTTTTGTCAACGGATCTTTATCCATTCGAATCCCCTTCCTATGCCGTGGGATCGTAATGCTGAACTAGCACATTCCCCATTCTGATTATACAGCTTCACTAAAAGCGCCTTTTCAGGTAACGTCAACATTCTGCGACTGCTGGCGCATCTGAATCTGTCTCTCATTACAACTCCTCTTATACACGATTGTCATGCACAGTCACTGAACTTTCGCTGTCCAGCGCCATCTGTCGGACATTTTGTGGACTTTGTTTTTTTTTTTTTTTGTTCTAATAAAACCCCATGTCATTCCGAGCATGTGTGTCAATTTTTACTTCTCTCTCTACATTATTCCGTGGTTTATTAAGTTTTCAAATTTATACTGACTTTTTGATCACCCGGTACTACAAACATCGATTTTACCTCCCATTCGAGAGGGTTTGGAAATGACAGATTCTACCTACAACAAGATGGCGCTCCACCTCGCTACCAGAGAGATATCAGAGCATACTTGGATGAAATTTACCTGGACGATAGATAGGTCGAAGAGGAACTGTTCATTACCCACCACCGTCTCCAAACCTTACACCTCTGGACTTCTACCTATGGAGGACCTTGAAAAATGAAGTTTATCAACAGCTACACTGAACAAGCTACGAGAAACCATCGAGGCGTGCTGTGCGGCTGTCACCACGGCAACACGGACGGTTCGGTCAACAGTTCAGCGGCAACGACGTTGTTTGGCTCCTAAAGAGGGTCTCTATGGAGACACAGAATAACCTTCCCCGTGCAATAACTGTAATGGTGTGTTTGGCAGTTGAAAAATTTATTCAGTGTTCACATTTAAGAAGCTTAAAGAGTTTTCACATTTAAAAATTCAGAGGCCTTACTTTTCTGCACGGCCTCGAACATGCTCCAGTCCATAGTTCAATGTTTCAAGATCCTCATTTTGACAGTACTGCTTGCTTAACCTAGTTTGCTCAAATGGTTCAAATGGCTCTGAGCACTATGGGACTTAACATCTGAGGTCATCAGTCCCCTAGACTTGTTGTTGTTGTGGTCTTCAGTCATGAGACTGGTTTGATGCAGCTCTCCATGCAAGCTTCCTGTGCAAGCTTCTTCATCTCCCAGTACCTACTGCAACCTACATCCTTCTGAATCTGCTTAGTGTATTCATCTCTCGGTCTCCCCCTACGATTTTTACCCTCCACGCTGCCCTCCAATACTAAATTGGTGATCCCTTGATGCCTCAGAACGTGTCCTACCAACCGCTCCCTTCTTCTGGTCAAGTTGTGCCACAAACTTCTCTTCTCCCCAATCCTATTCAATACTTCCTCATTAGTTATGTGATCTACCCATCTAATCTTCAGCATTCTTCTGTAGCACCACATTTCGAAACCTTCTATTCTCTTCTTGTCCAAACTATTTACCGTCCATGTTTCACTTCCATACATGGCTACACTCCATACAAATACTTTCAGAAATGACTTCCTGACACTTAAATCTATACTCGATGTTAACAAATTTCTCTTTTTCAGAAACGCTTTCCTTGCCATTGCCAGTCTACATTTTATATCCTCTCTACTTCGACCATCATCAGTTATTTTGCTCCCCAAATAGCAAAACTCCTTTACTACTTTAAGTGTCTCATTTCCTAATCTAATACCCTCAACATCACCCGACTTAATTCGACTACATTCCATTATTCTCGTTTTGTTTTTGTTGATGTTCATCTTATATCCTCCCTTCAAGACACCATCCATTCCGTTCAACTGCTCTTCCAAGTCCTTTGCTGTCTCTGACAGAATTACAATGTCATCGGCGAACCTCAAAGTTTTTATTTCTTCTCCATGGATTTTAATACCTACCCCAAATTTTTCTTTTGTTTCCTTTACTGCTTGCTCAATATACAGATTGAATAACATCGGGGAGAGGCTACAACCCTGTCTTACTCCCTTCCCAACCACTGCTTCCCTTTCATGTCCCTCGACTCTTATAACTGCCATCTGGTTTCTGTACAAATTGTAAATAGCCTTTCGCTCCCTGTATTTTACCCCTGCCACCTTTAGAATTTGAAAGAGAGTATTCCAGTCAACATTGTCAAAAGCTTTCTCTAAGTCTACAAATGCTAGAAACGTAGGTTTGCCTTTCCTTAATCTTTCTTCTAAGGTAAGGTGTAAGGTCAGTATTGCCTCACGTGTTCCAGTATTTCTACGGAATCCAAACTGATCTTCCCCGAGGTCGGCTTCTACTAGTTTTTCCATTCGCCTGTAAAGAATTCGTGTTAGTATTTTTCAGCTGTGGCTTATTAAACTGATTGTTCGGTAATTTTCACATCTGTCAACACCTGCTTTCTTTGGGATTGGAATTATTATATTCTTCTTGAAGTCTGAGGGTATTTCGCCTGTTTCATACATCTTGCTCACCAGATGGTAGAGTTTTGTCAGGACTGGCTCTCCCAAGGCCGTCAGTAGTTCCAATGGAATGTTGTCTACTCCGGGGGCCTTGTTTCGACTCAGGGCTTTCAGTGCTCTGTCAAACTCTTCACGCAGTATCGTATCTCCCATTTCATCTTCATCTACATCCTCTTCCATTTCCATAATATTGTCCTCAAGTGCATCGCCCTTGTATAGACCCTCTATATACTCCTTCCACCTTTCTGCTTTCCCTTCTTTGCTTAGAACTGGGTTTCCATCTGAGCTCTTGATGTTCATACAAGTGGTTCTCTTATCTCCAAAAGTCTCTTTAATTTTCCTGTAGGCAGTATCTATCTTACCCCTAGTGAGATACGCCTCTACATCCTTACATTTGTCCTCTATCCATCCCTGCTTAGCCATTTTGCACTTCCTGTCAATCTCATTTTTGAGATGTTTGTATTCCTTTTAGCCTGCTTCATTTACTGCATTTTTGTATTTTCTCCTTTCATCAATTAAATTCAATATTTTTTCTGTTACCCAAGGATTTCTACTAGCCCTCGTCTTTTTACCTACTTGATCCTCTGCTGCCTTCACTACTTCATCCCTCAAAGCTACCCATTCTTCTTCTACTGTATTTCTTTCCCCCATTCTTGTCAATTGTTCCCTTATTCTCTCCCTGAAACTCTGTACAACCTCTGGTTCTTTCAGTTTATCCAGGTCCCATCTCCTTAAATTCCCACCTTTTTGCAGTTTCTTCAGTTTTAATCTACAGGTCATAACCAATAGATTGTGGTCAGAGACCACATCTGCCCCTGGAAATGTCTTACAATTTAAAACCTGGTTCCTAAATCTCTGTCTTACCATTATATAATCTATCTGATACCTTTTAGTGTCTCCAGGGTTCTTCCATGTATACAACCTTCTATCATGATTCTTAAACCAAGTGTTAGCTATGATTAAGTTGTGCTCTGTGCAAAATTCTACCAGGCGGCTTCCTCTTTCATTTCTTAGCCCCAATCCATATTCACCTACTACGTTTCCTTCTCTCCCTTTTCCTACACTCGAATTCCAGTCACCAATGACTATTAAATTTTCGTCTCCCTTCACTGTCTGAATAATTTCTTTTATTTCATCATACATTTCTTCAATTTCTTCGTCATCTGCAGAGCTAGTTGGCATATAAACTTGTACTACTGTAGTAGGCGTGGGCTTCGTATCTATCTTGGCCACAATAATGCGTTCACTATGCTGTTTGTAGTAGCTTACCCGCATTCCTATTTTCCTATTCATTATTAAACCTACTCCTGCATTACCCCTATTTGACTTTGTGTTTATAATCCTGTAGTCACCTTACCAGAAGTCTTGTTCCTCCTGCCACCGAACTTCACTAATTCCCACTATATCTAACTTTAACCTATCCATTTCCCTTTTTAAATTTTCTAACCTACCTGCCCGATTAAGGGATCTGACATTCCACGCTCCGATCCGTAGAACGCCAGTTTTCTTTCTCCTGATAACGACATCCTCTTGAATAGTCCCCGCCCGGAGATCCGAATGGGGGACTATTTTACCTCCGGAATATTTTACCCAAGAGGACGCCATCATCATTTAATCATACCGTAAAGCTGCATGCCCTCGGGAAAAATTACGGCCGTAGTTTCCCCTTGCTTTCAGCCGTTCGCAGTACCAGCACAGCAAGGCCGTTTTGGTTATTGTTACAAGGCCAGATCAGTCAATCATCCAGACTGTTGCCCTTGCAACTACTGAAAAGGCTGCTGCCCCTCTTCAGGAACCACACGTTTGTCTGGCCTCTCAACAGATACCCCTCCGTTGTGGTTGCACCTACGGTACGGCTATCTGTATCGCTGAGGCACGCAAGCCTCCCCACCAACGGCAAGGTCCATGGTTCATGGGGGGGGGGGGGGGGGGGCCCTAGACTTAGAACTACTTAAACCTAACATCACGCGACATCACGCACGTCCATGCCCGAGGCAGGATTCGAACCTGTGACCGTAGCAGCAGCGCGGTTCCGGACTGAAGCGCCTGGAATCGCTTGGTCACAGCGGCCGGCAACCTTGTTTGCTTAAAATATAAATTTTTCTGCTTGTTTTAGATGCTTTTTTCACTTTGCTAATCATTGTTGGTGCTTCATGGTCACTGAAACGTGACTCAGTATGGACATCCTCAAAGAGGACAGGTCTGTTTGTTGCCATTACATTCAGTATATTTCCAGCATCAGTAAGGTTCCGATGCATCTATTCTAGGCAATTTTCAGACAAGACGTTTTGCAATGTTTCGTAGGGCTTCTAGCCACGCCTACTATCAACTAAACAGTAATTATCCCAACTGAATGTTGGACGGTGAAAGTCTCCTCCGATGATGAAAGTGTATTTGGGGAACTTATGTTCTACCGAGTTGAAGATTTCACATCTAAAGAGTGAGTCTGGCGGTCGATAAAAGGTTTAGATTCCAAGTTTATGAGGACCCGCGACACTGAATCTTACCTCAACAATCTCGCATACGACTTGAATTTCTAACCTCGGTGGATTACGGTTTATTGTCTACTGTGACAAATACACCACCTCCATTTCCAATTAGCTATCCTTTCTATGCAAGCTTAAATTTGCCCCAAAAAATTTGACCGACGTAAATATCTGGTTCAGCCCACTTTTTGTGCATAGTACTGTGTGAGGTCCACTGCTTTTAAGGAGTGCCTCAAACTGCGGAGCTATGTCGCGAACGCTTCAGCTGTTAACCACTACGATTTTATACTACTGGCCATTAAAATTGTTACACCACGAAGATGACGTGCTACAGACGCGACAGGAAGAAGATGCTGTGATATGCAAATGATTAGCTTTTCAGAGCATTCACACAAGATTGGCGCCGGTGGCGACACCTACAACGTGCTGACACGAGGAAAGTTTCCAACCGATTTCTCATACACAAACAGCAGTTGACCGGCGTTGCCTGGTGAAACGTTGTTGTGATGCCTCGTATAAGGAGGAGAAATGCTTACCATAACGTTTCCGACTTTGATAAAGGTCGGATTGTAGCCTATCGCGATCCCGGTTTATCGTATCGCGACATTGCTGCTCGCCTTGGTCGAGATCCAATGACTGTTACCAGAATATGGAATCGGTGGGTTAAGGAGGGTAATACGGAACGTCGTGCTGGATCCCAACGGCTTCGTATCACTAGCAGTCGAGATGACAGGCATCTTATCTGCATGGCTGGAACGGATCGTGCAGCCACGTCTCGATCCCTGAGTCAACAGATGGGGACGTTTACAAGACAACAACCTTCTGCACGAACAGTTCGACGACGTTTGCAGCAGCATGGACTATCAGCTCGGAGACCGTGGCTGTGGTTACCCTTGACGCTGCACCACAGACAGGAGCGCCTGCGATGGTGTACTCAACGACGAGCCTGGGTGCACGAATGGCAAAACCTCCTTTCTTCGGATGAATCCAGGTTCTGTTCACAGTATCATGATGGTCGCATCCGTGTTTGGCGACATCGCTGTGAACGCACATTGGAAGGTGTATTTGTCATCGCCATACTGGCGTATCACCCAGCGTGATGGTATGGGGTTCCATTGGTTACACGTCTCGCTCACCTCTTGTTCGCATTGACGGCACTTTGAACAGTGGACGTTACATTTCAGATGTGTTACGACCCGTGGCTCTACCCTTCATTCGATCCCTGCAAAACCCTACATATCAGCAGGATAACACACGACCACATGTTGCAGGTCCTGTATGGGCCTTTCTGGATACAGAAAATGTTCGACTGCTGCCCTGGCCAGCACATTCTCCAGATCTCTTACCAAATGAAAACGTCTGGTCAATGGTGGCCGAGCAACTGGCTCGTCACACTACGCCAGTCACTACTCTTTAAGAACTGTGGTATCGTATCGGAGCTGCATTGGCAGCTGTACCTGTACACGCCATCAAAAATGGTTCAAATGGCTCTGAGCACTATGGGACTTAACTACTGAGGTCATCAGTCCCCTAGAACTTAGAACTACTTAAACCTAACTAACCTAAGGACATCACACACATCCATGCCCGAGGCAGGATTCGAACCTGCGACCGTAGCGGTCACGCGGTTCCAAACTGACGACACGCCATCCAAGTTCTGTTTGACTCTACGCCCAGGCGTATCAAGGCCGTTATTACGGCCAGAGGTGGTTGTTCTGGGTACTGATTTCTCAGGATCTATGCACCCAAATTGCGTGAAAATGTAATCACATGTCAGTTCTAGTATAATATATTTGTCCAATGAATACTCGTTCATCCACTGCATTTGTTCTTGGTGTAGCAACTTTGATGGCCAGTAGTGTAGTTTAAGTAGTGTGTAAGTCTAGGGACCGTTGGCCTCAGCCGTTTGGTCCCTTAGGAATTGACACACATTTAAACTTTTTTGAAATAAATTAACCTTGCGAGAACCACACACACAATCAGCAGCCTCTGTAAGCTTCCACACGTTTCAGCATTCAGTTCAATTAATAGTGAAGGTGGCTGTAGTTTGTTTGTCGTGCGTTGGCGTGAACCTTTGCCTGACGCGAGAGGTATCCAGAGACGAGGCCCTGGGAGGCTGCTTAGAGACGAGGAACAGCCGTTGCGTCAGGACGTACGCAGACAGATTGAGCTGTGATTGGCGCAATCTGCCGCGGGGCACGTTCCGCCCCTGGCGTCAACTGTTCGCCTACGCTGCTCGGCCCAGGAGTTGCTGTACACAGCCTCTGGATACGAAGCATCTACATCTACATCTACATCCATACTCCGCAAGCCACCTGACGGTGTGTGGCGGAGGGTACCTTGAGTACCTCTATCGGTTCTCCCTTCTATTCCAGTCTCGTATTGTTCGTGGAAAGAAGGATTGTCGGTATGCCTCTGTGTGGGCTCTAATCTCTCTGATTTTATCCTCACGGTCTCTTCGCGAGATATACGTAGGAGGGAGCAATATACTGCTTGCCTCCTCGGTGAAGGTATGTTCTCGAAACTTCAACAAAAGCCCGTACCGAGCTACTAAGCGTCTCTCCTGCAGAGTCTTCCACTGGAGTTTATCTATCATCTCCGTAACGCTTTCGCGATTACTAAATGATCATGTAACGAAGCGCGCTGCTCTCCGTTGGATCTTCTCTATGTCTTGTATCAACCCTATCTGGTACGGATCCCACACTGCTGAGCAGTATTCAAGCAGTGGGCGAACAAGCGTACTGTAACCTACTTCCTTTGTTTTCGGATTGCATTTCCTTAGGATTCTTCCAATGAATCTCAGTCTGGCATCTGCTTTACCGACGATCAACATTATATGATCATTCCATTTTAAATCACTCCTAATGCGTACTCCCAGATAATTTATGGTATTAACTGCTTCCAGTTGCTGACCTGCTATTTTGTAGCTAAATGATAAAGGATCTATCTTTCTGTGTATTCGCAGCACATTACACTTGTCTACATTGAGATTCAGTTGCCATTCCCTGCACCATGCGTCAATTCGCTGCAGATCCTCCTGCATTTCAGTACAATTTTCCATTGTTACAACCTCTCGATACACCACAGCATCATCTGCAAAAAGCCTCAGTGAATTTCCGATGTCATCCACCAGGTCATTTATGTATATTGTGAATAGCAACGGTCCTATGACACTCCCCTGCGGCACACCTGAAATTACTCTTACTTCGGAAGACTTCTCTCCATTGAGAATAACATGCTGCGTCCTGTTATCTAGGAACTCCTCAAGCCAATCACACAATTGGTCTGATAGTCCATATGCTCTTACTTTGTTCAATAAACGACTGTGGGGAACTGTATCGAACGCCTTGCAGAAGTCAAGAAACACGGCATCTACCTGTGAACCCGTGTCTATGGCCCTCTGAGTCTCGTGGACGAATAGCGCGAGCTGGGTTTCACATGACCGTCTTTTTCGAAACCCATGCTGATTCCTACAGAGTAGATTTCTAGTCTCCAGAAAAGTCATTATACTCGAACACAATACGTGTTCCAAAATTCTACAACTGATCGACGTTAGAGATATAGGTCTATAGTTCTGCACATCTGTTCGACGTCCCTTCTTGAAAACGGGGATGACCTGTGCCCTTTTCCAATCCTTTGGAACGCTACGCTCTTCTAGAGACCTACGGTACACCGCTGCAAGAAGGGGGGCAAGTTCCTTCGCGTACTCTGTGTAAAATTGAACTGGTATCCCATCAGGTCCAGAGGCCTTTCCTCTTTTGAGCGATTTTAATTGTTTCTCTATCCCTCTGTCGTCTATTTCGATATCTACCATTTTGTCATCTGTGCGACAATCTAGAGAAGGAACTACAGTGCAATCTTCCTCTGTGAAACAACTTTGGAAAAAGACATTTAGTATTTCGGCCTTTAGTCTGTCATCCTCTGTTTCAGTACCATTTTGGTCACAGAGTGTCTGGACATTTTGTTTTGATCCACCTACCGCTTTGACATAAGACCAAAATTTCTTAGGATTTTCTGCCAAGTCAGTACATAGAACTTTACTTTCGAATTCATTGAACGCCTCTCGCATAGCTCTCTTCACACTACATTTCGCTTCGCGTAATTTTTGTTTGTCTGCAAGGCTTTGGCTATGTTTATGTTTGCTGTGGAGTTCCCTTTGCTTCCGCAGCAGTTTTCTAACTCGGTGGTCAACCACGGTGGCTCTTTTCCATCTCTTACGATCTTGCTTGGCACATACTCATCTAACGCATATTGTACGATGGTTTTGAACTTTGTCCACTGATCCTCAACACTATCAGTACTTGAGACAAAACTTTTGTGTTGAGCCAACAGGTACTCTGAAATCTGCTTTTTGTCACTTTTTCTAAACAGAAAAATCTTCCTACCCTTTTTAATATTCCTATTTACGGCTGAAATCATCGATGCCGTAACCGCTTTATCATCGCTGATTCCCTGTTCTGCGTTAACTTTTTCAAATAGTTCGGGTCTGTTTGTCACCAGAAGGTCTAATATGTTATCGCCACGAGTCGGTTCTCTGTTTAACTGCTCAAGGTAGTTTTCAGATAAAGCACTTAAAAAAATTTCACTGGATTCTTTGTCCCTGCCACCCGTTATGAACGTCTGAGTCTCCCAGTCTATATCCGGCAAATTAAAATCTCCACCCAGAACTATAACATGGTGGGGAAATCTACTCGAAATATTTTCCAAATTATCCTTCAGGTGCTCAGCCACAACAGCTGCTGAGCCAGGGGGCCTATAGAGACATCCAATTACCATGTCTGAGCCTGCTTTAACCGCGACCTTCACCCAAATCATTTCACATTTAGGATCTCCGTCAATTTCCTTCGATACTATTGCACTTCTTACAGCTATAAACACGCCTCCCCCTTCACTGTTCAGCCTGTCACTGCGGTATACATTCCAATCTGAGTTTAGGATTTCGTTACTGTATACGTCTGGTTTCAGCCAACTTTCTGTCCCTAGTACTATATGGGCGTTGTGATCGTTTATTAATGAGAGCAGTTCTGGGACCTTTCTATAGACGCTCCTGCAGTTTACTATTAGCACATTAATATTGTTATTCCCTGTTGCATTTTGCCTACTCCTATCTTGCCGCGTCTCAGGAGGCGTCTTGTCGGGCCTAGGGAGGGGATTCTCTAACCTAAAAAAAACCCCATGTGCACTCCACACGTACTCCGCTACCCTTGTAGCCGCTTCCGGCGTGTAGTGCACGCCTGACCTATTCAGGGGGACTCTACATTTCTCCACCCGATAGCGGAGGTCGAGAAATTTGCACCCCAGATCTCCGCAGAATCGTCTGAGCCTCTGGTTTAAGCCTTCCACTCGGCTCCAAACCAGAGGACCGCGATCGGTTCTGGGAACGATACTACAAATAGTTAGCTCTGATTCCACCCCGCGAGCGAGGCTTTCCGCCTTCACCAATTCCGCCAACCGCCTGTACGAACTGAGGATGACCTCTGAACCCAGACGGCAGGAGTCATTGGTGCCGACATGAGCAACAATTTGCAGTCGGGTGCACCCAGTGCTCTCTATCGCCGCCGGTAGGGCCTCCTCCACATCTCGGATGAGACCCCCCGGCAAGCAGACAGAGTGAACACTGGCCTTCTTCCCCGACCTTCTCGCTATTTCCCTAAGGGGCTCCATCACCCGCCTAACGTTGGAGCTCCCAATAACTAATAAACCCCTCCCCCCGTGTGCCTGCTCGGACCTTGCTGAAGGAGCAGCCACATATCCCCTCACAGGCAGAGCGGGCGATGCCACACGGCCAGCCTCCACATTGACCTTCCGCCTCGTGCGCCGCGAACGCCGCTGAACCCGCCACTCCCCTTGGGGAGAGGGTGGCCCAACCGCGCCCGGTACCCGCGAAGATGTCTCGACAGCAGGGACAGTGGGTGAAGCATGTAACACCTGGGGTGTACCTTGCGACGCACCAGACTCCCCACTGCCGCTACACTCCGAGGCAGCAGCCTGAAGACGGCTGACAGCGGCCATCAACACGCTCAGCTGTTCGCGAACAGTGGCCAGCTCCTCCTGCGTCCGTACACAGCAGTCACACATCCTATCCATCCTAAGGAAACAATTTACTGAAGAGAGTTAATCAACCTTTAACTAGACTGCTAATTCACTAAAGGCGGCTGCTTATTCACTAAACTGTGGTTGCTAGACACTTCTTGTAGAAAACAATGAAAATAGCACTACCTGTCTCTGGACTGTATTGAAAACAAACTCTAGCACTACTGGCACTATGGTTGACTACAGGGACTCTCTCTGACTGTATTCAAAACAAACACGAAATCTATGGAACACTATTAAGAGCACTCGAAAAATAAAGCTTCCTAAAAGCAAATACACACGGAAGAAGAAGTGACAAGTAAGAAAAATGCAGTTAATACTTAAATTAAGGTAGCTCGCTGCACAGCAGACGTGAAGCAGACGGCAGTTACGACTAACCACAGACTACTGAAAAAAAAATGGTTCAAATGGCTCTGAGCACTATGGGACTCAACTGCTGTGGTCATCAGTCCCCTAGAACTTAGAACTACCTTAACCTAACTAACCTAAGGACATCACACACATCCATGCCCGAGGCAAGATTCGAACCTGCGACCGTAGCGGTCGTGCGGTTCCAGACTGTAGCGCCTTTAACCGCTCGGCCACTCCGGCCGGCCCACAGACTACTGAAGCTGCCTCTGCATGCGACACAGCTTTTGGCAGGAGGAAATTGAAGTATGCAATTAACAGACATCAACTCGTGGGCTGTCCGTGACTGTACTTCCACGTCAGGAATATATCAGTAAACCCCAGACTCTTTAAGGGGGGTAGGACGTCAAACGGGCACCAACAGCACATTTTAATTTCCACTGTCTATAATTTTACAAGTAAATTCATAAAACTTTGTCAGCATGACCAGGAAGGATTCAGGATTCACACTCGTAGCAGCGGAAGTTCAAAAACATAACAAAATAATTTTTTTACATGTGAAATTTCATCATTTTTTTCACTTCCTTTTGGCTGCATTTGTTGCTATAGGTACACTTTTCTTCATACGTAAGAGAGACTGTTCAATGAATTTTGCACAGCATACAAACCATACTTACAGGTGTCTGAAACTCTAGAATCTATTTAATTTATGAAAAAATGAATGAGCTGTTACGTTTTAAACTTTATTTTTAGAAAAAATCAAATTTTGTAGTTCATTATCTCAATTTTTACCACAGTTTTTAATAGATTTGGAAAATTCTAGAGTTTCATACACCTGTAAGTATGGTTTGTATGCTGTGCAAAATTCGTCAAAGAATCTCTCTTACTTGTGAAGAAAAATGTACCTATAGCAACTAATGCAGCCAACAGTAAGTAAAAATTGATGAAATTCCGTATCCAAACAAATTATTTTTTTATGTCTTCGCACTTCCACTGATATGAGTGTGAATCCTGAATCCTTGCTGGTCATGCTGACAAAGTTTTATGAATTTATTTGTAAAATGTCCTGTGATGCCTCTCCTGCTCCAAGTCGGCCCGTTTGACGTCCTACCCCCCTTAAAGAGTCGAGTTACCACGCATAAAAGAGCTTCAAACTTTTGATTACTTTTATAATGAGTTAATGTGTTAAATATTTGACGTTAAGCATGTAAACAAGAAGACGTTTAAAGAAGGTTTGAAATTATCTGTAAAATTTGCTGCAAGTAGCTAAGTGCTCTCATTGTCAAGCATTGGGTGAGTTGTTAATGACGTCTTATGTCCTTAACTTTGTACAAATAATTCAAAAGCCAAGCTCGCTCAAATACTGTTTACTGGATAACCGGTTTCAACACACTAAAGGTGCCATCGTCAGATCCGAATGTAGATTAAGATTTATAAACCACTTGGATATAACGATACATGAGGCAGACCAGCTGATATAAAATCATTAAAAAACAACTGCTCTCCTGGTCATTCTTTTCCATAATATACCGGCCGCGGTGGTCTCGCGGTTCTAGGCGCTCAGTCCGGAGCCGCGCGACTGCTACGGTCGCAGGTTTGAATCCTGCCTCGGGCATGGATGTGTGTGATGTCCTTAGGTTAGTTAGGTTTAAGTAGTTCTAAGTTCTGGGGGACTGATGACCTCAGATGTTAAGTCCCATAGTGCTCAGAGTCATTTTTCCATAATACATGTAAAACCGAAGCCACAAGATAAAACTATTCGGTACATGACCGCTGCTCGAGCAGTGTTCGTGTACAAAATAGTTTTATCTTGTGGCTTCGGTTTTACATGTATTATGGAACTGCTCCGCCTTTATATCGTTATATCCAGATGGTTTATAAATGTTAATCTACATTCAGATCCGATGACGGCACTTTTAGTGTGTCGAAACCGGATATCCCGTAAACAGTATTTGAGAGATCTTGGATTTTGAATTATTTCTACAACAGAGTGATCGCCCCACTACACTCTGTGTTCACTTTGTGTCATATAATTATATAATTTTGCAGGTACGTTCAATGGTTGAAAGTTTTCGTGTCTGTAAGTATCTGGTTGGTATCTGATAAATGTATAAAACTTATTATGATATTGAAATACGTAAACTCATTGCAAGGGAAGGGAAGTATGTTAAAATTAAATTTGGAACGTAAGTAAGTGAAATGCAGACTTTCCGGTGCCTCAAACAATTCGCGTGCGACAAAGTAATCCGTTTTCAATGAAATTTACGCGTGCTGTTTGACTGCAAAACAAAATACACAGATTAAAATGCTGGCCCTGACTACAGCTACTCTTTATCTTTAGACTTACAAACAATCACTATATTGGAACTGTTATTCTAATTACTCAACAAATGAACATAAAATGTAACGCTTCTGACTTTCTGATAAACTGCTTGTAAACTTGCACAAGGTAGCACTTTTCTTAACTCCTTTACTGGTAAGAAATCTCTGAACTGATGTCATGTTTTCATAAATACATTCCGACAATCACTGTATCTTACAGTGGACATGAATTTTGATAATTAAATTTATTGGCCTACCTGTGAACACGGAACGCTCGTGTGTACTGCAAGTACTTACAATTAAGATAACGATGAAACTGTCAGAAAACATAATTTCATTTACCATACATCCGATGTGCATGTAATACGGTATCTTATAATTTTTCATAAAAACGTTTGTGCAGGACCCAACTCGCGATGTGGAATGCAAGTACAAAGACACATTCAGAAAGGTAAATGGTGAAAAGTGGGGAACTAAACTTAACGGCTTCTAGATGAAAACAAAGTCTCCAAATTAAACTACGCTCCATTAGGCCATAGCAACAATACACCCTTTCATAAAGTTCTCGCAACTAGACGAGTTAGCAAAATATTTCTTAATAATTTTCCTGTGCACAATTACTTGCCTTGACACTTGTTTCAATTATGAGACAAAACAATGTATTGCATTATAAAATTTCTACACCAAACTTCAATCATACTCATTGTTCTAACAATAAGGAGGTACACAATTATAAATATAAAAAACTGGATTTCCTTAAATTAGGCTTACTTTAACTCCTCAATTAATACAATCCCACTTACTCAGAATTTTTCATCAAAACATGTTACTACAAAATTATTTCTAAATAATGCTGCCTCTACTGCACGGCAGGCTATAGTCTGTCTGTAAACTCAAGAGCGAGCAGTGCTTTTGGTGGGGGAAGCGGCCTTTCCCAGAAGAACCCTGCCACTGGCCTACAGGGGCACCCAAAATCAGTTGCCCGTTACCTGCCTAGCGGTGTAGATCAGCGAGCAGTGATACACGTCGTTCTGTTCGTGGGATCTTAATTGCCAGTGTCAGACAGTTAATTTTGTATGCTTACTGATATACTTCGGTATCCGGAAGTGATGGATAATCGCCCTGCATTGCAAGAAAATGTGCAGAATATGGAGAAGAGGGGGTATTTATGGAGTAACGAGCGTTCGATTGTCTGTGATGTTACAACATCATGTGTTAAAGAGGCGGCACAAAAGAACTGTGGGATAATATTACCAGTCCCAATCAGAGGGCTGCAATTTATGCAAACGTCAGCCTCGCCACAATAGGATGCATAAGGAAGAAACGCGAAAATAAACCTCGTGGTTTACTGGAACTGCCACGAAGGAAAACTGATAAATTTTGGGAGGAAACTCTTCGTTATAGGCAGTTTCACAAAATCGGTCATTCGACAAACGATGGAGGACTTTCACATAAACCAAAAAATAATGACGACATTATGGACATTGCTTACTGCCGTCAAAAAAAAAATCTGTTTTCTTTGGCAGAAAGATGTTTTACGTAAGACACAGCGTAAAATGGGATTTACCTGGAAATTTCTAGCTTTTAATAGAAACATAAAGTAAGAACAAGGCTTAAATTCTACAGATTGATTGCACCATACGGGGTTCGTTTTGCGAATAGCAGTAGAGGGTACATACATTCACATGAACAGGCATTCGGTTCCGTATTTCTAGCAGAATCCTGACTTCCGTTCCTACGTTAATATTACTTACTCTATAATGTTGTGTTTCGGAAGAAGCTATCGTCTTTTGGATTCATTACGGTCTTAACGCATTTGTCTAAAAATAAACGCTGCCAGGACGTATCTGTATACGGCGGGCCGGTACTACGTTGTGAAACAGCCTGTAGAAGCGCCTCGTGACGTAGCTGGGTAGGCAGAGTGGGGACTCGCTCGCTCGCTCTTCAGTTTACCGACAGACTATAGCTTCAATCCTGCTCAATGCAAGTCCATAACCAGTCTGCCTAAAACACACTGTTTGCTAATCTCTTCAAAAAAAGTAACCTCTCTGACCAACAGCTGTGGTCTCACGAACAGCCTTACAAAGAATATGATCATATGGATATTTCATGGTATATAAGAATACTGTCTGCAAAACGTGTTGCAAATAAAGTTAGTAAAGAAGTAATAAATTGAAACGCAGTGCCCAATGCGGCAATTTCCCTGCATGAACAGCGGATACGTAGTAGGCGGTAATCTTCTGTCTTTTCATCATTTTGTGGGATGTGTCACAAATCACATGTAGGCTTGAAATCATATGTAAAATTTCACAAGCTGCGACACTGTCGTGAATAAAACAGTGACCCGTATATATAATAAGTTTCCTTTAATTTACGTCTATGGTCACAAACTTTTTGTTAACAGATTACCGGTTTCGGTCTATAATGATCATCATCAGATCTGCAGCAAAAATGGGAAAAAACATAAATACACTCGCAGTTTGTCTACAGCTTAAAAACAATTCATAGACTATAATGAAAAGTACTGCTGACAAATATGCTTTTGTGCGCTTTAAGTATGAAGAGGCATACCTGTTTTATAAAAATGAAGTCCTAATGTACTGCAGCCATAGTGGTATCGTCAAATGTTAAATGCAGAATCACCACCAGCATCGTCAAATATATATGTGGCTACTGTACGGCAGCTTGTTTTGAACCGTAGTGCTACTGACAACATGACTCGTGCATATGATGTTATTTATATATACAAATTACACTCCTGGAAATGGAAAAAAGAACACATTGACACCGGTGTGTCAGACCCACCATACTTGCTCCGGACACTGCGAGAGGGCTGTACAAGCAATGATCACACGCACGGCACAGCGGACACACCAGGAACCGCGGTGTTGGCCGTCGAATGGCGCTAGCTGCGCAGCATTTGTGCACCGCCGCCGTCAGTGTCAGCCAGTTTGCCGTAGCATACGGAGCACCATCGCAGTCTTTAACACTGGTAGCATGCCGCGACAGCGTGGACGTGAACCGTATGTGCAGTTGACGGACTTTGAGCGAGGGCGTATAGTGGGCATGCGGGAGGCCGGGTGGACGTACCGCCGAATTGCTCAACACGTGGGGCGTGAGGTCTCCACAGTACATCGATGTTGTCGCCAGTGGTCGGCGGAAGATGCACGTGCCCGTCGACCTGGGACCGGACCGCAGCGACGCACGGATGCACGCCAAGACCGTAGGATTCTACGCAGTGCCGTAAGGGACCGCACCGCCACTTCCCAGCAAATTAGGGACACTGTTGCTCCTGGGGTATCGGCGAGGACCATTCGCAACCGTCTCCATGAAGCTGGGCTACGGTCCCGCACACCGTTAGGCCATCTTTCGCTCACGCCCCAACATCGTGCAGCCCGCCTCCAGTGGTGTCACGACAGGCGTGAATGGAGGGACGAATGGAGACGTGTCGTCTTCAGCGATGAGAGTCGCTTCTGCCTTGGTGCCAATGATGGTCGTATGCGTGTTTGGCGCCGTGCAGGTGAGCGCCACAATCAGGACTGCATACGACCGAGGCACACAGGGCCAACACCCAGCATCATGGTGTGGGGAGCGATCTGCGGAGCTGCATTGGTAGCTGTACCTGTACACGCCATCCAAGTTCTGTTTGTTTCTATGCCCAGGCGTATCAAGGCCGTTATTACGGCCAGAGGTGGTTGTTCTGGGTACTGATTTCTCAGCTCCTGGGCCGTACACCACTGGTGATCGTCGAGGGGACACTGAATAGTGCACGGTACATCCAAACCGTCATCGAACCCATCGTTCTACCATTCCTAGACTGGCAAGGGAACTTGCTGTTCCAACAGGACAATGCACGTCCGCATGTACCCCGTGCCACCCAACGTGCTCTAGAAGGTGTAAGTCAACTACCCTGGCCAGCAAGATCTCCGGATCTGTCCCCCATTGAGCATGTTTGGGCTGGATGAAGCGTCGTCTCACGCGGTCTGCACGTCCAGCACGAACGCTGGTCCAACTGAGGCGCCAGGTGGAAATGGCATGGCAAGCCGTTCCACAGGACTACATCCAGCATCTCTACGATCGTCTCCATGGGAGAATAGCAGCCTGCATTGCTGCGAAAGGTGGATATACACTGTACTAGTGCCGACATTGTGCATGCTCTGTTGCCTGTGTCTATGTGCCTGTGGTTCTGTCAGTGTGATCATGTGATGTATCTGACCCCAGGAATGTGTCAATAAAGTTTCCCCTTCCTGGGACAATGAATTCACGGTGTTCTTATTTCAATTTCCAGGAGTGTATTTTCGGCAAATTTTCGCTAGACTGCTGACAAACGTATTTCAGTGTATGGAATAAAGGGTATTATCATCGTACAAACTTAATTATCCTCTTCTTAATTATTTTATTATTTATTGAGATATAACCTTCTATTGCTTTAGGACAAGCCACTCCTAGCCGTTTCCTTTATCTTTGATTGGAGTTTATTTCACAGATAATAATTGTGGTAAATGCATTCTCTGAAAATAATTTAAAGCAATTCGTTCATGAGCCCACGCGAATAGTAAATGGTTGTGGAAACACACTTGACCCCTTGGCAACAAATAATCCAGAGCTTATAACGGGCATCAAAACGGATACAGGGATTAGTGAAAAGGGATTGTCGTAGAGAGAGTGAATATTTTAAGCCCCAAATACTCCAAAAATAAACGAAAAATATACCTATTCAAAAAAGTAGATAAAAATTCACTTGACGCGTTCCCGAGAGGCAATCTCAGCTCCTTCCATATTGACACTTCAAGGCTAGACCATACGTGACTTGACCGAGCGAGGTAGCGCAGTGGTTAGCACACTGGACTCGCATTCGGGAGGACGACGGTTCAATCCCGCGTCTGGCCATACTGATTTAGGTTTTCCGTGGTTTCCCTAAATAGCTCCAGGCAAATGCCGGGATGGTTCCTTTAAAAGGGCACGGCCGACTTCCTTCCCCGTCCTTCCCTAATCCGATGAGACCGATGACCTCGCAGTTTGGTCTCTTCCTGCAAACAACCCAACCCAACACCCAGATGTGACTTGAGTTCAAAGAAATAGTATCGACAGCAATTGAGAGGTTTATACCAAGTAAACTAAAAAACGACGGAGTTGATCCCCCTTGGCACACAAAACGTGCCGAAACACTGTTGCAGAAGCAACGAAAAAAGCATACCAAATTTAAACGAACGCAAAGTCCCCAAGATTGGCGCTCTTTTACAGAAGCTCGAAATTTAGCGCGGACGTCATACCGAGATACTTATAACAGTTTCCAGAACGAAACTTTGTCTCGAAACCTGGCAGAAGATCGAAAGAGATTCTGGTCATACGTGAAGTATGCTAGCGGCAAGACACATGGAGATACTATCGACGACAGCGCTGCGAAAGCAGAGTTACTAAATACGGCCTTTCGAAATCCTTCACCAAAGAATACGAAGTCAATATTCCTATTCCAGAATTCGAACCAAGAACAGCTCCCAACATGAGTAACTTAGAAGCAGATATCCTCGGGGTAGTGAAACAACTTAAATCACTTAATGAAAGCAAGTCTTCAGGTGCACACTGTATACCAATTAGGTTCCCTACAGACTCCTGACGCAATAGCTCCGTACTTGACAATCATATACAACCGTCGCTCGACGAAATATCCGAACCCAAAGACTGGAAAGTTGCACAGGTCACACCAATATTGAAGAAAAGTAGTAAGAGTAATCCACTAAATTACTGGTCCATGTCTTTAACGTCGATATACAGCACTATTTTGGACCATATTTTGTGTTCGAACATTATGAATTACATCGAAGAGAACGGTCTATTGACACACAGTCAACACGGATTTAGCGAACGTCGTTCTTGTGAAACACAACTAGCTCTTTGCACACACGAAGTGCTGAGTGCTATTGACAAGGGATTTGTAATTGATTTCATATTTAGATTTCCAAAAGGCTTTTGACACTGCGCCACCCAAGGGGCTTGTAGTGAAATTACGTGCTTATGGTATATAGTCTCAATTGTGTGACTGGATTCGTAATTTCCCGTAAGAGAGATCACAGTACGCAGTAACTGACCGAAAGTCGCCGAGTAAAACAGAAGGGATTTCTGGCGTTCCTCGAGGTAGTGTTATAGGCCTTCTCTTGTTTCTTATCTGTATACATGATTTAGGGGACAATCTGAGCAGCCGTCTTAGATTGTTTGCAGATGATGCTGCCGTTTATCGTCTAGTAAATTCTTCAAAAGATCAAAAAATTGCAAAAAAATTTAGAAAAGATATCTGAACGGTGCGAAAATTGGCAGTTGACCCTAAATAGTGGAAAGTGTCTGGTCATCCATATGTGTGCTGAAAGCAATACGTTAAACTTTTCGTTACACGATTAATCAGTCTAATCTTAAGGCCTTAAATTCAACTAAATACCTAGGAACTGCAATTACGAACAACTTAAAGTGTAAAGAAGACACAGAAAATTTTCTGGAGGAGGCGATTCGAAGACTCCATTTTATCGGCAGTACACTTGCAAGATGCAACAGATCTACTAAAGAGACTGCCTACACTACGCTGTCTGCCCTCTTCTAGAGTACTACTGCGCAGTGTGGGACGCTTACCAGATAGCATTAACGGAATACATCGAGAAAGTTTAAACAAGTGCAGAACGTTGTGTATTACCGTGAAATAGGGGAGAGAGTGTCACTGAAATACTGTGGGATTTAGAGTGGACATCATTAAAACAAAGTCGTATCTCGTTGCGGCGGAATCTTCCCACAAAATTCCAATCACCAACTTGCTCCTCAGAATGCGAAAATATTATGTTGACGCCGATCTATAAAGGGAGAACGATCATTACAATAAAATAAGGGAAATCAGAGCTCGCACGGAAAGATATAAGTGTTCGTTTCATTAGCGCGCTGTTAGAGTGTGGAATAATAGAAAATTATTGTGAAGGTTATAAGAGTCGAGGGACATGAAAGGGAAGCAGTGGTTGGGAAGGGAGTGAGACAGGGTTGTAGCCTCTCCCCGTTGCTATTCAATCTGTATATAGAGGAAGCAGCAAAGGAAACAAAAGATAAGTTCGGAGTAGGTATTAAAATCCATGGCGAAGAAATAAAAACTTTGAGGTTCGCCGATGACATTGTAATTCTGTCAGAGACAGCAAAGGACTTGGAAGAGCAGTTGAACAGAATGGACAGTGTCGTGAAATGAGGGTATAAGATGAACGTTAACAAAACCAAAACGAGTATAATGGAATGTAATCGAATTAAGTCGGGTGATGCTGAGGGAATTAGATTAGGAAATGAGACACTTAAAGTAGTAAAGAAGTTTTGCTATTTGGGGATCAAAATAACTGATGATGGTCGAAGTAGAGAGGATATAAAATGTAGACTGGCAATGGCAAGGAAAGCGTTTCTGAAGAAGAGAAATTTGTGAACATCGAGTATAGATTTAAGTGTCAGGAAGTCGTTTCTGAAAGTATTTGTATGGAGTGTAGCCATGTATGGAAGTGAAACATGGACGATAAATAGTTTAGACAAGAAGAGAATAGAAGCTTTCGAAATGTGGTGCTACAGAAGAATGCTGAAGATTAGATGGGTAGATCACATAACTAATGAGGAGGTATTGAATAGAATTAGGGAGAAGAGGCGTTTGTGGCACAACTTGACCAGAAGAAAGGATCGGTTGGTAGGACATGTTCTGAGGCATCATGGGATCACGAATTTAGTACTGGAAGGCAGCGTGGAGGGTAAAAATCGTAGAGGGAGACCATGAGATGAATACACTAAGCAGATTCAGAAGGATGTAGGCTGCAGTAGGAACTGGGAGATGAAGAAGCTTGCACAGGATAGAGTAGCATGGAGAGCTGCATCAAACCAGTCTCACGACTGAAGACCATAACAACAATAATTGTGAAGGTGGCACTTTAGTGTGATTTGCGGAGTATCCATGTAGATGTAGAATGATACTATATTTTCATGTTCTTTCTTCTTTAGAATTCTATCCTATCTGTGTATAATTTAAATCTTAGAAAGTTTTTCACGCCATTCCTTTCACCCCATCAAGTCTTTGGTTTTACCTAATCTCTTACGCAAAGTAACGTTGTTTGTCTAATGCTACTGCCAATCAACGACACGGAATCTAGTTCTTTTCAGTGTCGTAATTTAATTCACAGTTTTTGTCCCATTAAAGATACAGAGACGGGGTACAGACTTGCAACTCCTACAGCAAACCTAAAGCCACTAATCCTTTGTTTTCAGAGGGAAAAAAATACCTCCGCCACTTTATCACTAATCAAAAAACATGTTCTCGCCACATCAGATGTAAGCTTCTGACTAAACACACTTCCCACTTCACGAATGACTAAAATGAGGTTGGTATGCAAGGGAAAAATTGGAAAACACGTCACTATTTATGTCATGACCTAACCAGTTCGAACTTACTTATGTTTTATGATTCTATACGGATCCCTTCATATTCTTTTAATCTTATTCTCAAAATATTATTAACGTTATTCTTAAGGGGGATAGGACGTCAAACGGGCCGACTTCCAGAAGGAGAGGCACCACAGGACATTTTAATTTGCACTGTCTATACTTTTACAAATAAATTCATAAAACTTTGTCAGCATGACCAGGAAGGATTCAGGATTCACACTCATAGCAGTGGAAGTTCAAAACACGAAAAAATAATATTTTTTAAATGTGAAATTTCATGATTTTTTTTCACTTACTGTTGGCTGCATTTGTTGCTATAGGTACACTTTTCTTCATAAGTAAGGGAGATTCTTCGATGAATTTTGCACAGCTTACAAACCATACTTACAGGTATATGAAACTCTAGAATTTAATTAATCTATGGAAGAATTAATGGGCTGTTACGTTTTAAACTTCGTGTTTAGAGAAAACTCGAATTTTATAGTTAATTATCTCAATTTTTACCACAGTTTTTAACAGATTTGGGAAATTCTAGAGTTTCATACACCTGTAAGTATGAATGAGATTTTCGCTTAGCAGCGGAGTGTGCGCTGATATGAAACTTCCTGGCAGATTAAAACTGTGTGCCGGACCGAGACTCGAACTCGGGACCTTTGCCTTTCGCGAGGAAGTGCTCTACCAACTGAGTTACCCAAGCACGACTCACGCCCCAGCCTCACAGCTTTACTTCTGCCAGTATCTCGTCTCATACCTTCCAAACTTTACAGAAGCTCTCCTGCGAACCTTGCAGAACTAGCACTCCTGAAAGAAAGGATATTGCGGAGACATGGCTTAGCCACAGCCTGGGGGATGTTTCCAGAATGGGATTTTCAGTCTGCAGCAGAGTCGTGCTTGGGTAGCTCAGATGGTAGAGCACTTGCCCACGAAAGGCAAAGGTCCCGAGTGCGAGTCTCGGTCCGGCACACAGTTTTAATCTGCCAGGAAGATTCACCTGTAAGTATGGTTTGTATGTTGTGCAAAATTCATCGAAGAATCTCGCTTACTTATGAAGAAAAGTGTACCTACAGCAACAAATGCAGCCAATACCAAGTGAAAAAATGATGAAATTTCACATGTAAAAAAAATTTGTTTTGTTGTGCTTTTGAACTTCCTGTGCTACTATGAGTGTGAATCCTGAATCCTTCCTGGTCATGCTAACAAAGTTTTATGAATTTATTTGTAAAAGTATAGACAGTGTAAATTAAAAATGTCCTTTGGTGCCTCTCCTGCTCCAAGTCAACCCGTTTCACGTCCTACCCCCCTTAACACCAATGGGTAACTCATCCGTTCTGCAACAGATCTACCAATAATGACCTGCTCTCAGCTAATTAAAAATACTGATACCCTGCAGGTAAGTACCACCTACACATCCCAAAGGCGAGTAGTACCTGCTGTCGGTTCAGTTCCGGCCCCCAATGCGAGTGCGTCGCTGCGATCGTGCGCTCCGGTACTTGGACTGACAAAGAGAGCTGCGACGGCGTGGTTGCGCTGTGTTTAGCAGAAAGGGAAATTGTCCTTTTGTCGTTCTTACGACGCAAGCAAATTGGTGTTTTCACTACACAACTTGGGCAGACATGGTGGATAGAAGCAAGCTGATGCAGTGAAGGAAGGTTCGGTCGGGCAGCTCTGAGAGTTTGCCGATCGACAAACACTGAAGACGACCGTTCACTTGTCCCTCTTCCGTACATCCAATACAAAGCTACAGCACGGGCAGAGACGTCCAGCGAGATAGCCAACTACATCTACATCTACATTCATACTCCGCAAGCCACCCAACGGTGTGTGGCGGAGGGCACTTTACGTGCCACTGTCATTACCTCCCTTTCCTGTTCCAGTCGCGTATGGTTCGCGGGAAGAACGACTGCCGGAAAGCCTCCGTGCGCGCTCGAATCTCTCTAATTTTACATTCGTGATCTCGTTGGGAGGTATAAGTAGGGAGAAGCAATATATTCGATACCTCATCCAGAAACGCACCCTCTCGAAACCTGGACAGCAAGCTACACCGCGATGCAGAGCGCCTCTCTTGCAGAGTCTGCCACTTGAGTTTGCTAAACATCTCCGTAACGCTATCACGGTTACCAAATAACCCTGTGACGAAACGCGCCGCTCTTCTTTGGATCTTCTCTGTCTCTTCCGTCAACCCGATCTGGTACGGATCCCACACTGATGAGCAATACTCAAGTATAGGTCAAACGAGTGTTTTGTAAGCCACCTCCTTTGTTGATTGACTACATATTCTAAGGACTCTCACAATGAATCTCAACTTACCAACAATTAATTTTATATGATCATTCCACTTCAAATCGTTCCGCACGCACACTCCCAGATATTTTGCATAAGTAACTGCTACCAGTGTTTGTTTCGCTATCATATAATCATACCAAAAAGGATCCTTCTTTCTGTGTATTCGCAATACATTACATTTGTCTATGTTAAGGATCAGTTACCACTCCCTGCACCAAGTGCCTACCCGCTGCAGATCTTCCTGCATTTCGCTGCAGTTTCCTAATGCTGCAAACTTCTCTGTATACTACAGCATCATCCGCGAAAAGCCGCATGGAACTTCCGACACTATCTACTAGGTCATTTACATATATTGTGAAAAGCAATGGTCCCATTACACTCCCCTGTGGCACGCCGGAGGTTACTTTAACGTCTGTAGACGTCTCTCCATTGATAACAACATGCTGTGTTCTGTTTGCTAAAAACTCTTCAATCCAGCCACACAGCTGGTCTGATATTCCGTGGGCTCTTACTTTGTTTATCAGGCGACAGTGCGGAACTGAATCGAACGCCTTCCGGAAGTCAAGGAAAATGGCATTACCTGGGAGCCTGTATCTAATATTTTCTGGGTCTCATGAGCAAATAAAACGAGTTGGGTCTCACATGATCGCTGTTTCCGGAATCCATGTTGATTCCTACAGAGTAGATTCTAGGTTTCCAGAAACGACATGATACGCGAGCAAAAAACATGTTTTAAAATTCTACAACAGATCGACGTCAGAGATATAGGCCTATAGTTTTGCGCATCTGCTCGACGACCCTTCTTGAAGACTGAGACTATCTGTGCTCTTTTCCAATCATTTGGAACCTTCCGTTCCTTAGAGACTTGAGGTACACAGCTGTTAGAAGCAGGGCAAGTTCTTTCGCGTACTCTGTGTAGAATCGAATTGGTACACCTATACGAAGGCAGCATCGAGTCTGTTGACCCTGAGGCCACAATCGACCTACAAGCAGCGAGTATGGCCCATTACAGGGCACTTAAGAGCGCTGTGGTCGCCCACATTGTAGAGATGCCCGAGAAGGAGACGACACCAACAAACCAGAACGACAAGATGAACAAGCCACTCCTCCGTGAGCTGCCTTCTATCTGCGATGAGGCGGCAGTCAAGGAAGAGCTGCTGCTCGCTGGTTTTGTAAATACAGCAGCTAACTTCCATAATGTGATAGTGTTGTTCATGGTTGGTGTTGTTACCAAGCCTACTAGGGTATACACTGATAAGTCAGAACTTCATGAACACTGCCCACCGTCCGCAGCTCGTGGTCGTGTGGTAGCGTTCTCGCTTCCCACACCCGGGTTCCCGGGTTCGATTCCCAGCGCAGTCAGGGATTTTCTCTGCCTCGTGATGACTAGGTGTTGTGTGATGTCCTTAGGTTAGCTAGGTTTAAGTAGTTCTAAGTTCTAGGGGACTGATGACCATAGATGTTAAGTCCAATAGTGCTGAGAGCCATTTGAACCATTTTTTGAACACTGCCCACCGCAACGTTGGATGCTACCTGGAGGCATTGTGGGCACATGCTGCGGTAACAAAAGTATGTAAGCGGAGCAGACACTGACGGGGGATCAATCTACTGAAGATTAGATTAGATTAGATTAGTACTTGTTCCACAGATCATGAATACGACACTTCGTAATGATGTGGAACGTGTCAGGTTAATAAAGGTGTCTATGCAAGATATTACATTAGATAAAATATTACATGACACTCAATATTTTTAAACTTTTTTTTTTTTTTTTTTTTTGTGGTGTTGAGAAATTACCCACTTATTATATCCAAAAATTCATCTAATGAGTAAAAGGATTTGCCATTAAGAAATTCTTTTAATTTCCTTTTAAATGCTATATGGCTATCTGTCAGACTTTTGATGCTATTAGGTAAGTGACCAAAGACTTTTGTGGCAGCATAATTTACCCCCTTCTGAGCCAAAGTTAGATTTAACCTTGAGTACTGAAGATCATCCTTTCTCCTAGTGTTGTAGCCACGTACACTGCTATTACTTTTGAATTCGGTCAGATTGTTAATAACAAATTTCATAAGTGAATATATATATTGTGAGGCTACAGTGAAGATTTCTAGCTCTTTAAATAGGTGTGTGCAGGGTGATCTTGTATGAGCTCCAGCAATTATTCTGATTACACGCTTTTGTGTAATGAACACTCTTTTACTCAATTATGAGCTACCCCAGAATATGATGCCAAACGAAAACAGAGAAGTAAAATAGGTGTGGTAAGCTAGTTTACTCAGATGTATATCGCCAAAATTTGCAATGACCCTAATACCATAAGTAGCTGAACTCAAACATCCTCAGTGTGTTTTTTCCAGTTCAACCCCTCATCAATGCATACACTTAGAAATTTTGAATATTTTACCTTAGCTACCGATTTCTGATCAAAGTCTATATTTATTAATGGGGTCATTCCATTTACTGTATGGAGCTGTATATACTGCGTTTTGTCAAAGTTTAATGAGAGCCCATTTGCAGAGAACCACTTAATGATTTTCTGAAAAACATCGTTTACAATTTCACCAGTTAATTCTTGTCTGTTGAGTGTGATAGCTATACTTGTATCATCAGCAAAATGTACCAGCTTTGCATCTTCGTGAATATAGATTGGCAAGTCATTAACATATATTAAGAATAGCAGAGGACCAAGACCGAACCTTGCGGCACCCCATTCTTGATTGTTCCCTAGTTTGAGAAATCACCAGTTTTTTGCATATTATGTGAACTGTTTATTTCAACTTTCTGCACTCTTCCAGTTAGGTATGATTTAAACCATTTGAGCACTGTCCCATTCATACCACAGTACTTGAGCTTATCTAGAAGTATTCCATGATTTAGACAATCAAAAGCCTTTGATAGATCACAAAAAATCCCAAAGGGTGACTTCCAGTTACTCAGAGCATTTAACATTTCATTAGTGAAAGTATATATGGCATTTTCCGTTGACAAACCCTTCTGGAAACCAAACTGACATTTTGTTAAAACTTTATTTTTACAAAGGTGTGAAGCTACAATACATTACTTTTTCAAGAATTTTGGATAAGGCAGTCAGAAGAGAGATTCGACGGTAGTTGTTGGCATCAGTCGTATCCCCTTTTTTATGCAGGGGATGTGGGCTGCAAATGGGGAACTCCTTTGACACAAGCAACTCTGATAAAAGGCAGATTATTACTACGCACAGCCTGTGAATGAGTATCTCAAAACAGTGAAGCTGGTCACGTGTTCACATCCCACTGTCACGAGTATCTACAGAAAGAAATAGAACAGTAAAACTACCACTAGGCACCAAATGCTTAGACGTCCACGACTCTTCACAGAACACAGGCTTCGGAGGCTTATCTGCTCTGTAAAATAGGACAGATGGTGATCTGTGGCAGTGCAATGCTGGTGCACAGACAAGTGTTTTGGGGCACACCATTCATCGCACAATGTTGAACGTGGAGCTCCGCAGCAGACAATCCGTACGTGTTCAGTTGCTGACCCAATGACAGGGTCATTAAAGACTGCAGTGGACACAGGGCCATTGGAATTCAGCCATCAATCAATGGAAACATGTCAGCTCTTCAGGTGAATCACATTTTTGCTACACTAGGTTGACGGTTGTCTCCACAAACGCCGACATCGAGGTGAACGCCAGCTTGAAACGTGCAGCACACCGTGGCTGCAGGCTGGTGGGAGTAGTATTATGCTATGGGAGACATTCTCCTGTGCTTGCATGGAACCTTTGGTAGTAACCAAAGACGCACTGACATCTGTGAACCACCTGCATCCTTTCATGCTTGAAGCCTTCCCTAACAGCAATGTCATCTTTCAGCAGTGTAATTGTCCATGTCTCGAAGCCAAAACTGTGCTAAAGTGGTTTAAGAAGCATTATAGCAAACTCATGTTTATGTCTCAGCAACCAAATTTGCCTGATGTGAATCCTATGACGCATCTGGGTCACTATCGGGTGCCATCAATGCACATGCAAATCAGTGGCCCATTATTTACGCGAATTACATAACCTGTGCAGAGACATCTAATGCCACATATCTCCACAAACCTACCGACAAACTGTCAAATCCATGATACACAGAATCAGTGACATATTTCATTCCAAAGATAGACATACAAGTTATTAAGCATGTGATCATAATGTTTCAGCTCATCAGTGTATAGGGGCCATGAAAAGCATCAGATGTTGAGTGATCAATGTGAAGGACTCAGAAATGACGCATACTCATCTGAGACAGTGTTATCAGCATCTAACAGAGTTTGAAAGGAACCTCGCTGCTGGGGTCTCCATTCACTGTTTCGTTGAGTTGTGGAATATCCAGGTTTTTGGAGCATTTGGATGTGACAGGGGATTGATGTTGGACCGTGTGGAAACATGAAGGCAGGCATACTCATCATCAAGGTTCCATCTGGCCACATATGGCCACCACAAGGGAGGATCACCAAACTGTGCACCAAGTACATCATATCCCCTTCACAACTGCACCTGCAGTCTGAGAACTAGCAATGGACTCCCAGAAACACTCAGTGTCATCCTGCACCATTGGTCTGAGATGAACAGCAGCCAGACTTGGGAGTTACAGTCCCATGTAGCCTCTCATTAACACCACAACATGAATGGCTGTGTTTGGAGTGGTGCTATGACCAGGAAGCAATGATTGCCAATGCATGGTTTCACACTGTGTTCAGTGACGAATTGTGGTTCTGTACAATCTCGGATAATCACCGTTGGGGTGTATGCTGGTGACCTGCAGAGAGGATCAATTCCTTCAAAGCTTTCTCGTGAGGCACAGCAGTGTTTGGTCATGTCCTTGTGTCACGGTGTGGGAAGCCGTTGAGTATGACTTCAGGACATCGTTAGTAGTGACTGACAGAACTGTCATGGCACAACAGATGCTGAGGTACTCCCGTTGCCAGGTAGATCTCCTTCAGAGGGTAAGAAGTAAATTACATGACAAAAAAGTGAGTAAAGTGCACAAAAGACGGGGTCGAATACCAATGTAACTTCTTACATGTACACATGGTTGGTGGATATGTAAATGATTACCGATCAGGGTTACAATTCTCGGTGACAAGTAGAATGACCACTAGAGTGCATCAGTGTTGTTCATGTGTTGTGTTGTTACCTGGCCTGGTAGGGTGTACAACAGGTGTGAACAGCCTCAGACGCTGAGTGATCACTGTGAAGGACACAGAGGTGACACGCAAGTGTGTGAGACAGCATTATCACCACTGCCAGAGTTTGAAAGAGGCATATATGTGGGTCTCCATTTGTCCACTTGGTCAAATCATGCCATAACAAGATTTCTGGATCACACAGATGTGACAGTGCCCCACTGTTGGATCATGAGGGAATACTAAGGTAAGCATATCGACGTGAAGTTGCGATCAACGACATCTAACTGCAACATGGCAGAGGATCATCATATTGTGCACCAATCATGTTGTAGCCTTTCACATCATCTCCTGCCATCTGAGAACAAGTAATGAATCCCTGCAACGTTCTCTCACCCTACACCATTGGTCGAAGATTACAGCAGCTGTACTGGGAATTACCGTCCCGTGCATAGGCTGTCGTTAACACCAGAACACAAATGGCTGCATTTGGGGTGATGCCATGACTGTGAAGCATGGAGTACTGACGTCCGCCTACGTAGTGTAGCGGTAGTGTCATCACCTACCACGCAAGGGGCCCGGGTTCAATTCCCGGCAGAAGACTGGGTGTTGTGTGTCCTTCATCATCATTTTCATCATCATTGACTCGCAAGTCACCAAAGTGGTGTCAACTAAACAGGACTTGCAACAAGGCAGCCAAACTCACCGAATGGGGCCTCCCGGCCAACAGTGCCATACGACCATTTCATTTCATTTCATGGAGTACTGATGAACGGCACTACATTGTGTTTGGCGATTAATCGCAGTTCTCCACTACCCTGGATGACCGTTTTCGGCAAATATGGCAGTGACTTGGGTAGAGGTCCCATTCCTCTAATGTTTTGGAGAAGCCGAGCAGTGTTACCTCCTGTCGTCACAGTGTCGGAAGCCATGGGGTACGACTTCAGATCATGACTGAGGGTGATTGAGAGACCTCTGACAGCTCAATTGTATGGCTCAAATATCCCGTGTCCTGATGTGTTACGAGGATGTATACATGGACAATGAAAAAAAAATTCCCAGATAGTTCCTGGATTTTCCAGTTAAAAATACACTTTTTCCTGGGTAAAAATACACATTTTTCTGTGCAAAAACACACTTTCTCTGGGTTAAGTGAGAGCCGTTGAAACTGTAAAACAAATCAGTTCTTTGAATGGTAGATGTTTTATACTTCACTTCTCGGCACTTTAAGAAATGAAACCTAGCAAAAAAAACAACGCATTTTGGAAAGATGTTTCATGCGCAACAACATGTATGCAGCATATTTGCGTATTACGAAAGTATAAATATGAATTCCGCCAAACACAGCACATTAGTTTCCAAATTTCGATGTGCCAATGTAGCTCACATCACGTTATCCCAACAGCAAATGAAAGCAGATATTCAGTACATAGGATACCTGACATAGTCAGCCAACAGTGATAGATGAGTAGAGCGAATACACAATAGGAAAAGTTCACGTTTTAAATTAATACACAAATAGTATTGCTACAAGTAAAGCTAAGCTTCCACGTGTAGTATTAGTCTTTTTTGCTTGGGTTACCCTTTAAGATATATCAAACACAAACATGCCTGTAGAATTTTAAATGATGATATAAGTGTCTTGTCTTCTGAGCCTGAAATTTTTCTAAGTGTCTGGTCCTCAGAGTGTTGTATTTTGAATGTGAGTCAAACATTCTGGAGTTTAAGAAATTCAACACACATTCTCACATGTAACATAATTCAACTAGTGTAAAAGGAAATTTACTTTGAAAGTAACGCTTCTCAAACCATCATTTGCAATATTTTCCCGCGACCTGTTAGAAAAACAGTTGTGATGCCACACTCATCAAAAGCAGCCGTTATGAAGTACTGCTCAGTCTTCATCCTGAGTCCTTTGACACAATTTGCTCTCGGTGAACACTTACGTGCGCACCGCATTTTGTTGTTGTGAATGGTGCATTTTCTTTCCAATTTGAGTTTTACATTGGTGTTTTCCTCTAGTTTATGTGTTATTCCTGCAGTATTATTTTACAATAGTGGGCTAAAGTAAAATTCTTTGTTATGAGTATCAGTTCAGACCAGTCAAAGTTACAAAAATTTATCTCAAAACTAAGGCAATGAAAAATTCAAAGAATTCTAAAAAATTCTTAGGTATTTCCTGGTTTTCTCACAGATGAGAAAATTCCTGGATTTTCCGGCTGTCCTGAGGCGTATACACCCTGGTTACTATTTTGCAACAGGGCAACACTCATCCACACACAGCATGTGTCTGTACGAAATGTTCCCACGATGTTGAGGCACTCCCTTGGCCAGCAAGATCCTCAGATCTGTCCTCGATAGGCCACGTGTGGGACCAGCCTGGACATTAACTCTGTCCCAGTACCAGCACTCTGGATATCAAGGACCAGTTACAACAGTTGTGGGCCAGCTTGCCTCAGGAGAGGACGCAACAGGTTTATGACACCCTTCTCAACCAAACCAGAGCATGCACACATGCCAGATAGGGATATATACCATACTGATAAGTCAACTCATATTGCCAAGTTCTTCATACATTAGAGTCAATTTTGTAATCACTTAAATAACGTCACATACATTCTCAACCATGAAGTTTCATTTTGTTTTCTTCTCCTCTTTTATTATGGTGATCATTTCTCCCTATGTAGGTGGGTGTTAACAAAATATCTCAATATTCAGTGGAGAAAGTTACCAATTTAAATTTTGTGAAAAGATTTTGTCGCAATGAAAAATCCCTTTGTTTTAACGATTGCCATCCAACTTTTGTATCGTGCGTGTGACAGCCTCTCCCCTATTTGGTGATAATACAAAACAAGCTGCCCTTCTTTGGACTTTTTCAACGTCCTCTGTCAGTACTATCTCCTAAAGATCTCATACTGCACAGCAATACTCTTGGAGGGGATTGACAAGCGTAGTGTAGGCAGTTTCTTTGCTAGACCTGTTGCATCTTCTAAGTGTTCTGCTAATAAAAACTGAGTCTTTAGTTCCCCTCTCCCATAATATTATCTATGTTATGGTTCCAAATTAAGTTGCTTGTAATTGTAATCCATAAATAATTAGTTGAATTGACACTCTTGAGATTTTTCAGATTTATCGCGTGAATGAAATTTAATGGATTCCTTTTAGTACTCATATGGATGACCTCGCACTTTTCATTATCGAGAGTCAATTGCCCCTTTTCACACTAATGGATCTAAATCACTTTATTGCAATTGGTTCTGAACTTCTTATGAATAAATGACAGTAGCATCTGCAAACACTCTACTGTTGTCTCCTAAATCATTTATATAGATTATGAATAGCATATGGGCTATAATATTTCCTTACAGAATGCCAGGTTTCACTTGTTTTACATAAACATCAGTTACTTAGAACTGTTACCTTTCTGAGAGGAAATCATGTATCCAGTAGCATAACTGAGACAATACCGCATAGGCACGTAATTTGATAAGAAACTGGCAGAGCTTGTGATGAACAGTGTCAAAAGCCTTCTGGAAATCTCGAAATATGGAATCAATTTGAGAACTCCCGTTAATGGCACACAGTACTTCATGTAAATAAACAATCAGTTGTGTTTCACAAGAACAACATTTTCTGAATCTGTGATATGTGTCAATAGATTGTTTTCTTAAAGTTAATTCATAATGTTCAAACGCAGTATATGTTCCAAAATCCTACTGCAAATACACAGCAATGACATTGAGTCTATAACACAGCAGATTATTTCTACTTCCATTTTGAGTACAGGTGCAACCTGTGCAATTTTCCAGTTTTCAGGTGCAAGTCTTTCATTGAGCAAGTGGTTGTATATGATTGCTATTTATAGAGCTGTTATATCAGCATAACCTGAAAGGAACTTAATTGGTATGCAATGTGACTGGAAGACTTGCCTTTATAAAATGATTTACGAGTCTCTGCTGCAACGATGATACCTACTTCTAAGTTCTAACAGGCAGCTGTTCTCGATTTGAATTCTGGAACATTTACTTCACCTTCTTCGATGAAAGAACTTTGGAAAACTGAGATTATTAGCTCTGCTTTTGCGGCACTACTGTTGGTAACATTACCAATGCTCTCATACAGTGAAGGTATTAATTGTGAATTGCCACAGGTGACCTTTATATAGGACCAGAATGTCTTTGGATTTTCTATCTGCTTTCGAGAAAGAGTTTCATAGTGTAAACTATTAAAAGCATCTAGCATTGAAGATAAATTTCCAGCTTCTATAAACGTTGCCTGTGCGGCTGGTCCCAGCAGAGGTTTGAGTCCTCCCTCGGGCATGTGTGTGTGTGTTTGTCCTTAGGATAATTTAGGTTAAGTAGTGTGTAAGCTTAGGGACTGATGACCTTAGCAGTTAAGTCCCGTAAGATTTCACACACATTTGAACATTTTTGAAAACGTTGCCATTCTTTGAGACTTGTGTTCTTTTAAATTTAACATGCTTTTTTCATTGTTTCTGTGACAGTTTTATGACCTGCAGAATCAGTTTCATATCTTATTATATCTTGTATAAATCTCTCAGTTTCCAACAGAACTATTTCTCTGAATTTATGCCACATCTGGCCTATGCTTACGGTGTGGAAAGAGTGGCTACTGTCTCTTTAGAATGTGTCAAGCGAATTTCATCTGCTTTTTTATAATGCATATTTTGCATTTATTTTTAGTTGGTTTGGATGTTACAGTATTCAGTCTGATTACAAATACCTTGTCTTCAATAATTTCTGTATCCATCACGATGCTCCCTATATGCTCATGATTATTTTAGGTCAAACATGCTTTCACAACTACTTCCACTTTGAGTGGGCTCCAACTAACTGCTCAAAATAATTTTCAGAGAATATCAACAATGTAGGAAAAAAGACAGATTTCTACTCATCGCAAAGAAGACATGTCAAGCTGCAGACAGGCACAATTAAAAGACACTCACAAATAGCTCATAACTTTCGCCCACCGTGCCTGTCTGCAACTTGACATGTCTTCTTTATGGTAAGTAGAAATCTATCTTTTCCTACATTGTTGATATTCCTACCTGGAGTTCCCACTGTTTAATTTTCACAGAAAGCATTTAGTATAATTTCAGAGGATGTTTTATGCATACCATTGACTTCAAAAATGTATTTTCACTAACATATGGGGGGGGGGTGTACGTATTTGAAATGAGACAAGTTTTCATTGAATCTTTGAGCAACTGTATCAGTAAACGGAACCAACTACTAATTTATTCTGCTTGACATACATAATCTCTATCCCTATTAACTCACAGGAGCAACCGAAATCACTTGTATCATACAAATGCTAGTAATAACCTGTTGCAGACAGAAAATGGAACAATCACATCGGCTCAATTATAGGTGATACAAATTGTTCCACCTACCACTTTACAAAACAAAAATGTTACAAACCACATATCATTACCAACTTACAATGTCTATTTTAATTGTATTATGTAGCATCAACAAAATTGTTCAGGACTAACATAAAACAACAAAAGATTCACACATTTCGAAAGAAATACAACATGACAAAGTTACAACATTCAAATGAATACATGAATGGTATATATGGATTCATGCATTTCTCATCTAATGATAATGAAGAATAAATCTACAGAATTATTTTATTGCTACAGATATGCAAGAGAAGATATTTAATACACAAATGTAGAAACTGTTAAGTGTGAACAGACAACATGAGACATTTAAAGTGACCCTGAAAGTATGTTTAAAAAATAAGTCTCATGGCACAACACTCTGAATATGTAACAACATTTCATACAATTATCACAACTACTAGACCACTAATCCAAAACCTGAGAAAAATCTTTTCCTCAATAATGCAGATTGTGGTCTTAAAAAAAAGTAAGAATAATGTTGTAAATGATCCTGCTTGTAACATTTTACTAACTACCCCCAGTGATACTTTTCTGCATTTTAAAAACTGAGAATGAACAACCCAGTAAACATAAAAATTGAACATCTGTAAGACTTTAAATTAATATCATTATATCAGATCCAGAGAAATTTCAAATGAAATTGGAGGACAAAAAGTCTTGCAACATTCCTTAAGTTGTTATTTTGTTTAATATTTTTTAATTAAATGATACACAAAATATAAACCCAAGCTAGGTTTGAGCTAATGTAGTAATACCCTAGAAGCAACAAAAATTATCATGGCATTGTAGTACTGTGTATAGCACTCATCACAAAACTATGTCCGCATCTCTTTTCATCTCTATGCATGTGTATGTATCATTGCATCTTGGAAATAAAATCCACAACACTGTTTCAATACAACTAAAGGCTAATGCGTCTGAAACCAAGAAAACTTAACAATGACAACAGCAGGTTATGCTTTCTCTGTCACTGACCAGCAAATGCCACATCAATTACAAATGATAGTATAACAATTAAAAATTCATATATATTATGCATTTGATTTGCAAATCAAGTCTATAAATTATGTAATATATAACAAAATAAAAAAAATATTTAAATAATAAAACAATATTGCGAGTTATTTTTTGAATTTATTGACAGTGAGTGTCCTAAATATTATCCCTGTGATAATACCTCACACACCTGTTCTGAAGACAATGTGTGAGCCAGCTTTGAGTTCTGGGGTGCCATTACCCGCTGTGTAAACAAAGACCCTCTTATCAGTGACTGACAAGACACTGATGGAGTTCCACATTTTCTAAGCTCATTCCTCACTCTTTTGAAACACATTCCAGCTGTAGATGGAACAAGTGAGCATGGTGCAATCTCTTTTGATATGTTTAAAATAGCATAAAATGAAGAGCCCAACAGTGCAGGATTTTGGAAAGCAACTTTTTCTGAACTTAACTGGATGAGTGTAGCAGCATGCTTAAAACCACCCAGTATCTTCCAGAGGCAATGTTAAGAACATCCACACAGATCATTTATATAATGAACTATCAATTTTTTATTTACTCCACTTTTATCAGTTTAATACATTATTACTGCATTTTCCCCCCAATAAGTATGGCTTCTAAGATCAGAATGAAAGGCAGACCTGGTTCACATAAAGTCTTCAGGCTGCATGTTGTGCTGTTCAAATTGAAAAACTGGGAATAATCAAAAAAGAAATAATAAAATTAAGTAATTCTAGTGGAAAGTGAGATGCAAAAAAACTACTGCTGAAAATAGTTTTATAAACAGAGACTGTTAATTACTGCACTGATGCTAAGAATAATTTTTCTAACATTATTCATAATAGCTGTAAAGCAAAGGGCTTTCCAACTAGAGGTAGTGTATGAGAGTTCACAGAGTAAAATCTGATTAATTTCACACATTTCTTTAAAGAACAAATATGTGATTCAAAAATTTCATCAGGCAAAAGGGGAAAATTCAATGTAATTGTCAGCAATATGTCAGTGTCTCTTACTTGCCATGATCAGTTACTCTAGAAAGAAAATGATATGAACCTAAACCTCCTGGAACTATTGCAGGCCTTAATTAATCGAAATGGATTGAGTGTATGCCATTCTGTCAGTGAATTAAACTTTTTTCTTCCTTTCATTAGACGAAGATCCACTGATTTTAATTTTTACATGGTAACCATTCATATATTATAGAACACTTACAGAATGTGTGTGTGTGTGTGTGTGTGTGTGTGCATTTGTGAGCTCGCTCGCACATGCGCGTTCTTGCACTTGCCACAACACACTGTTCACTGCTTACAAACTGCAATCCTTTGGTTTTGAAGTTTGCCTATAGGCAACATAAGGAACATAGGCCGGCAGAATGAGGAACACATTTTGATGACTTTCCGTTTCCAATTTCTCAAATTCCCGTGGTTAACTTCAGCTAGGAAAGGGTTGGGAGGAAAATGATTCCTGAAAACAAAAGTAGAATAGCTGTTTGTAATATTTATTTAATGTCTAGCTTCATCTGTCATCACAGGACGAAGAAATAACAAAAGAAGTTAAGGTAGGTGTTATTTGGGACACTCACCCTACTTGTCACAAATATTTTCAAAGGTGCTTCACAAAACTGGTGCACAAAATGAAAATCCTGAGAAACAAAAGAAAGAGAAAACTGAAGAGAAAATGATCAGTGACAGAGTCTACTCCAAACTCTTCAAGCTGAAAGCTTATTTCAGCACACAAACTTACTTTTATGGTCAAAAAAAGCATTTCAATAACTAAGAGATTTTTGCATATCAGCTGAATGGACTGAGATTGTTAGACTGACATTGGCTATCCACATCACACAGTTTATTAGCATGTTGTATGTGTGCACACACCATGATTGTAATTGCAAGCCTTACCACAGTGCTGGCAGGCAGTGCCCTTGATGGCAGAAATGAAAATCTCACACGTGTATTGGGTTGCCAATTGCCGAGGCCATCAGAATGCTTTATCGTCTTCGCTGAGAGCAAATCGTGGAAATAATGTATTTCCCAATTGATAGTTATTCAGTTAACATGGTTTCCTACCAGGCATATCTCCACAGACTCTTTAATAATGGATTCCAAATTAGTAGAGGTCAAAATTGTTGTTCCATTATATGCCTGGTAGATATATAATGTTCAGCAATGGCAGACTTCCTCAACTGCAATAGGTCACTGCAGCATTGATAACCCACCTGCAGAGCCCCTGCCACTGATCGGCAATAAATTTTAGGCAGTCATCACAGCCTTATTCTGGCATGATTTTACCTCAAAGTATTTTAGGTTTAACTAACAATACTTGAACAGATTGATGGGGTCACCTTGGAAAGGCCTCTTTCTCCCATGGTGGTAAAATTTGTTAATGTAAGAGTTTGAAGAACAAGCCCTTTATCCAACTGTTTTTTGGAGGTACGTTGATGGCACTGCCATGGTCTGGCCCCATGGAGATGAAAAATTAATGGAGTTTTTGCACAATCTTAACTCTGTTTATAACATCCAGTATACCATGAAAACACGAAAAGATGATTGCCATTCTTGGAAGTTCTTGTTAGAAGGAAGGATGACGGCTCTCCCAGTCATGCAGTTTACCACAAGCCCACTCACAGAGATTTATATTTACAGTCTTCAAACTGTCATCACCTGCCACAAACTGTGAGACGCCTGCATATAGGGCACATTCAGTTTCCAATTCTGAGAGTTTGCCTAAGGTGATCACACAACTACAAGCACTCTTCATGGGAGATGGCAATCCCATCCAGCAGATCAACAGGGCATTACCAGTTAAAGGCAAAAACCAACAATCAGAGAATCAGGATAGCTCACCAGCAAAATCCTTAGCCTTTTTTCTCCATTGGTTGAAAATGTATTGCACAAGATAGATAGGATCCTCTGAAAAATTCTTGTTAAACTGGTCTTGTGTCCACCATATAAAATTACAGATCTTCTGGGATGGATGAAGTATGACTTATTATGACTGAACACTCAAGTGTACAAAATACTTTGCGAATATTGTTGGCCTATATAGATCACATGCTCTGTGGAACAATGTTGCAAAGAAAATCAGTACTGTACTTGCCTTCTGCATCATTACTGGACTTGGCATGTCCATTGGGAAAATAGTGCAATACAACAAAACAACAATTCTGGCTGTTGCTATCTCACTTCTGGATTCCATTATTAAAGAGTAAGTGGAAATACAAAACACAGAAGACCATGTTAACCAGGACAGTGGCTATCAATTGGCCATAACACATGATTCCATTGTTTCTTCAATTTTACCTCAGTGAAGACAACAGAGCATGTCAATGGCTATAATGAGCAGTTACTTACCACACATATGAGTTTTGCATTTCTGTCATTGAGGATGATGCCTGCTGGCAGTGTTGTCAGTTTTTCAATTATGATTGTGATACATGCATGAAACACATACAGAGCACTACTAAATAGTGTGACATGGGTAGCCAATGTCAGTTTTTGACAGTTCACCTTCAGGTGTCTGGCAGCTGCTCATGTGAGGTTGCAAATGGCAACCAAATGTTCTCTGAAACATGACTGAGTATTCAGAGTGCCAGGAAAATTTTGAGATTTACAGTGACTGCCACCTCAATGGTTATATAGAGCTGGCAATATTCTAGGGACACTCTTTGTATTATAATGAGATCAACAGCAAGGTGTTTCTGCAAGGTGGTGCCCCCTTCAGACCAGCATGGGCACGCCCCACATGTTGACAGTTGCAGCTGCGGCTGGCTCCTCATCTGTGCCCGGATTGGCAGCTTCTGGACCGTCATCGTCATCAGGCGCTGGCGTGCCCTCGTGGCGGTCCTCGTGCTGTGGTATCAAGGATCGCAGCTGCGCAATGCAGTGGCTGAGCACACGCCGTGGCAGCTCTGGGTCCTTCTCCAGCTCCTTCGAGACTTGGTCCCTCACCCAGGATGCCATGTGCCGCAGGATGAAGTTGGTGTTAACACGGGATGCCTCCACCATGTAGTCCAGGCGGCGGACCACCTGCCAGAAATAGTGTACCCTCTGTCAACGCTTACAATGTTCCACACCTACAAATACTCCATTAAATGTATTTCACATGAGGGTAATCCCAAAATTAAGTTCTCCAATTTTTTTAGAAATACAAAATGCCTTTTATTTTCTGTATTATAGGATGTTCCAAAGTAATGTATTAAAACTGAATATCTCTTTAATTAAGGCATATAGAAATAATATTTTGTGAGTAATAATTCAGAAGGCAATGAAACACTTAGAAAAACTTCCATGTGTTGCAGTACTGGAAATAAACATGGCATTATCTTCACAACCAAATAGAAGCAGCACACTTCATGATCATGCAATTAACATGTCAGATAACTTGTGGGGCTCAGGCAGATATCATGCCACAAAGACATTAAACAGAGCAAATACATTATCGTGTGGCAGGTATAAAGGAACAGCCATAAATATTATTGTAAAAAACCTCATGTATACATCTAAGCATGAGTAAATATATATAACATCTTACTGACAAGAAGGGTGTATAGTGAGGGGGGGTGGGGGGTGGGGGGGTGGGGGGGGGGGTGTATAACGTAAAGAAACACAATTACTTTTTACAAAAGTACAATCGCCATATCAAAAATGGAGAAAGAAAGAACAATAGCTTTACATCTGAAAATAATCAAAAAAAAATTCATGATCATGCTGGATGTAAAATATGGGACATGTCCAGGCGATGTGGCATGGTGTTGCCAAGCAGTGCAAATATATTCCTGAGTGACACATATAAAAGTATAATCTTAATATTATTAATGATAAAATATAGCTTCTTTACATCCAAATACAAGCAATGCACTTCACGATCATTCAGTGAACATGTCAGATAAAATGTGGGCCTCAGGCAGATGACATTATCATTTGGAGAACAGCAATGTGTGCTAAAGTGTTACTGGAAAACGGAGAATATGAATAGGGTTTGATGACTTTGGAGAGTTGAATTTAGAACATCACTACCCTCACAGTTAACAATTACAAGAATCTGAAGCAAATTTAATGTCGATGTGACAATACATAATACAATGAAGGAACGTAGCAGAAGAAAGAAACATCCAACAGACAAGAAAGTGGTGTTGTGGTGATTCCACCATACACGGAACTCCTGAGAAAGTCTGTGAGACAATGTTCTCATGAGACTGCAATCAGAAAAGCTAGTTTTCACAGAATTTTTTTGGATTCCATACTCTGTACATAGATGACTTGATAGGCGAATTGAATTTTGTGAGAGTGTTTCATCAACATGCGAAATAAGAAGATGAATGTTCCCAAGATCTAATTATTTGGTTGGATGAAAAGACCTTTAAACTTAACAGAACAATTAATTGCTTATAATTGGCCTAATGAAAATCCGTATGTAACTGAAGAAACACATGTAAATCTACCAGGAGTAACAGAGTAACATTCTGATGTGATCTGGCATCCAAAGCATTGAATGAGCCATACTTCTTTGAAGGAACTGTCACAGGTAGCTCTTACAAAGTTGCATTGCACACGATAACCCCAGATCTTAACGGCATTTTTGAGAATGAAGATTGTTACCGTCAACAAGGGGAGGGGGGGGGGGGGGGTGCCACCTACCTTTCATCTTGATGTCAGGGGATTTCTCTATTGCACAACCCTTTGAGATGGGTATAGAGATTTGTGCATCTGTGAAAAGATCTACAAACAACGCATACAGCTACTAACATCATCATACCTTAGCAAAAGATCTGGCACAAAACCCAAGAAAATTCTAGCCCTATGTAAAATTGTTAAGTGGGTCTAAGCCTTCCATCCATTCACTTGTTGACCAGTCTCGTGTGGCAGTTGAAGACAGCAAAACAAAAGCCAAAGTTTTAAATTTCACATTCAACAAATCGTTCACACAGCAGAATCATACATACTGTTGTTTGACCATCAAACAGAATCCCACATGGACTACATAGTAATAAGCATCCCTGGCATAGAGAAACAACTGAAAGTGTTGAAAACAAATCACCAGGTCCACACTGAATCTCAATACAGTTTTTAAAAGAGTAGGCGAATTGAATTTTGTGAGAGTGTTTCATCAACATGCGAAATAAGAAGATGAATGTTCCCAAGATCTAATTATTTGGTTGGATGAAAAGACCTTTAAACTTAACAGAACAATTAATTGCTTATAATTGGCCTAATGAAAATCCGTATGTAACTGAAGAAACACATGTAAATCTACCAGGAGTAACAGAGTAACATTCTGATGTGATCTGGCATCCAAAGCATTGAATGAGCCATACTTCTTTGAAGGAACTGTCACAGGTAGCTCTTACAAAGTTGCATTGCACACGATAACCCCAGATCTTAACGGCATTTTTGAGAATGAAGATTGTTACCGTCAACAAGGGGAGGGGGGGGGGGGGGGGGTGCCACCTACCTTTCATCTTGATGTCAGGGGATTTCTCTATTGCACAACCCTTTGAGATGGGTATAGAGATTTGTGCATCTGTGAAAAGATCTACAAACAACGCATACAGCTACTAACATCATCATACCTTAGCAAAAGATCTGGCACAAAACCCAAGAAAATTCTAGCCCTATGTAAAATTGTTAAGTGGGTCTAAGCCTTCCATCCATTCACTTGTTGACCAGTCTCGTGTGGCAGTTGAAGACAGCAAAACAAAAGCCAAAGTTTTAAATTTCACATTCAACAAATCGTTCACACAGCAGAATCATACATACTGTTGTTTGACCATCAAACAGAATCCCACATGGACTACATAGTAATAAGCATCCCTGGCATAGAGAACAACTGAAAGTGTTGAAAACAAATCACCAGGTCCACACTGAATCTCAATACAGTTTTTAAAAGAGTAGGCGAATTGAATTTTGTGAGAGTGTTTCATCAACATGCGAAATAAGAAGATGAATGTTCCCAAGATCTAATTATTTGGTTGGATGAAAAGACCTTTAAACTTAACAGAACAATTAATTGCTTATAATTGGCCTAATGAAAATCCGTATGTAACTGAAGAAACACATGTAAATCTACCAGGAGTAACAGAGTAACATTCTGATGTGATCTGGCATCCAAAGCATTGAATGAGCCATACTTCTTTGAAGGAACTGTCACAGGTAGCTCTTACAAAGTTGCATTGCACACGATAACCCCAGATCTTAACGGCATTTTTGAGAATGAAGATTGTTACCGTCAACAAGGGGAGGGGGGGGGGGGGGTGCCACCTACCTTTCATCTTGATGTCAGGGGATTTCTCTATTGCACAACCCTTTGAGATGGGTATAGAGATTTGTGCATCTGTGAAAAGATCTACAAACAACGCATACAGCTACTAACATCATCATACCTTAGCAAAAGATCTGGCACAAAACCCAAGAAAATTCTAGCCCTATGTAAAATTGTTAAGTGGGTCTAAGCCTTCCATCCATTCACTTGTTGACCAGTCTCGTGTGGCAGTTGAAGACAGCAAAACAAAAGCCAAAGTTTTAAATTTCACATTCAACAAATCGTTCACACAGCAGAATCATACATACTGTTGTTTGACCATCAAACAGAATCCCACATGGACTACATAGTAATAAGCATCCCTGGCATAGAGAAACAACTGAAAGTGTTGAAAACAAATCACCAGGTCCACACTGAATCTCAATACAGTTTTTAAAAGAGTACTCTACAACATTGGCCCCTTACCTAACTCGCACATTTATTGTGAATCTCTCACCCAACACAAAGCTCCAAGCTACTGGAAAAAGTGCAGGTGATCCCTGTATAAGAAGGGCAAAAGAACGATCCACAAAATTACAGACAAATATGCCTAACATCGGTTTGCTGGAGATTCCTTGAACATATTTTCAGTTTGAATGTAATAAATTTTCTTGAGACTGAGATTCTTATGTCCACAAATCAGCATGTTTTTAGAAAGCATCACTCATGCAATATTCAGCCTGCCCTTTTCTCACATGATATATGGTGAAAAATAGATGAAGGGCAACAGGAAGATTCCATAGTTCTAAGCTTCCAGGAAGCATTTGACACAGTACCCCATTGCAGGCTGTTAAGGAAGGTACAAGCATATGGAACAGATTCCCAGATATGTGAGTAGCTCAAATACGTCTTAAGTTATACAACACAGTATGTTTTCTGCACCGGCAGTTGTTCATTACAGACAAGGGTACCATCAGGAGTGCCCCAGAGACATGTGATACGGCTACTATTATTCTCTACATGCATAAATGATTTGGAAGCTAGGGTGAGCAGCAATCTGCACTTGTTTGCTAATGATGCTGTGGTGTATGGTGAGGTGTCAAAGTTAAGTGACTGTAGGTAGGACCTAGCAAATACTCCATGTAGGAAGTTGGTACTGAAGGAGAATTGATTATATATTAGTTCTGTAGGTGATCATGCCAAAGAGACCTCATCTTGCATCAGGTTTTTGTTACAAAAACATGCAACAGTATGGCACGTGACACACAAGTACCGAAACCAGTAAAATACAATTCTGTAGGAGTTTTTCATAAAGGCTTTTATTTTAAATTCAGTATTCTGAACCTGGACAGTAGCTGAATTAAATCAGATGATGCTGGGGGAAATAGGTTATGAAATGAGACACTGGAAGTAAAAGATGGATTTTGCTATTGGGACATCAAAATGACGTATACTGGCTGAGGTCAAGAGGACATAAAATATACACTCCTGGAAATTGAAATAAGAACACCGTGAATTCATTGTCCCAGGAAGGGGAAACTTTATTGACACATTCCTGGGGTCAGATACATCACATGATCACACTGACAGAACCACAGGCACATAGACACAGGCAACAGAGCATGCACAATGTCGGCACTAGTACAGTGTATATCCACCTTTCGCAGCAATGCAGGCTGCTATTCTCCCATGGAGACGATCGTAGAGATGCTGGATGTAGTCCTGTGGAACGGCTTGCCATGCCATTTCCACCTGGCACCTCAGTTGAACCAGCGTTAGTGCTGGACGTGCAGACCGCGTGAGACGACGCTTCATCCAGTCCCAAACATGCTCAATGGGGGACAGATCCGGAGATCTTGCTGGCCAGGGTAGTTGACTTACACCTTCTAGAGCACGTTGGGTGGCACGGGATACATGCGGACGTGCATTGTCCTGTTGGAACAGCAAGTTCCCTTGCCGGTCTAGGAATGGTAGAACGATGGGTTCGATGACGGTTTGGATGTACCGTGCACTATTCAGTGTCCCCTCGACGATCACCAGTGGTGTACTGCCAGTGTAGGAGATCGCTCCTCACACCATGATGCCGGGTGTTGGCCCTGTGTGCCTCGATCGTATGCAGTCCTGATTGTGGCGCTCACCTGCACAGCGCCAAACACGCATACGACCATCATTGGCACCAAGGCAGAAGCGACTCTCATCGCTGAAGACGACACGTCTCCATTCATCCCTCCATTCACGCCTGTCGCGACACCACTGGAGGCGGGCTGCACGATGTTGGGGTGTGAGCGGAAGACGGCCTAACGGTGTGCGGGACCGTAGCCCAGCTTCATGGAGACGGTTGCGAATGGTCCTCGCCGATACCCCAGGAGCAACAGTGTCCCTAATTTGCTGGGATGTGGCGGTGCGGTCCCCTACGGCACTGCGTAGGATCCTACGGTCTTGGCGTGCATCCGTGCGTCGCTGCGGTCCGGTCCCAGGTCGACGGGCACGTGCACCTTCCACCGACCACTGGCGACAACATCGATGTACTGTGGAGACCTCACGCCCCACGTGTTGAGCAATTCGGCAGTACGTCCACCCGTCCTCCCGCATGCCCACTATACGCCCTCGCTCAAAGTCCGTCAACTGCACATACAGTTCACGTCCACGCTGTCGCGGCATGCTACCAGTGTTAAAGACTGCGATGGAGCTCCGTATGCCACGGCAAACTGGCTGACACTGACGGCGGCGGTGCACAAATGCTGCGCAGCTAGCGCCATTTGACGGCCAACACCGCGGTTCCTGGTGTGTCCGCTGTGCCGTGCGTGTGATCATTGCTTGTACAGCCCTCTCGCAGTGTCCGGACCAAGTATGGTGGGTCTGACACACCGGTGTCAATGTGTTCTTTTTTCCATTTCCAGGAGTGTAGACTGACAAAAGGAAGAAAAGTGTTTCTAATTTTTTTTTAAGTATTTATCTGATAAGTGTTTATGTAAAAGAGAGAAATGTAGACACATGAAGAGAAGAAAAGGATAAATATTTTTACATTTAACAGAAATTTAAGAGTCAGAAATTCTTTTTCAGCAGTAGCTGTCTGTAGTGTAGCCTACTATGGAAGTAAAAAATTGAAACAAACAGCACAGGCAAGGGGCAGACAGAAAGTTTTGAAATGTGGTGCTGCAGAATAATACTGAGGATTGGATGGGTAGACTGGATAACACAAAGATGTACTGAATCAAATTGGGAAACATTAAGGCATCAAACAATTGTCAGTTTGATAATGGAGGATAGTTTGGTAGGTAGAAATTGAGTACACGAAGTGCAGCATCCATCCCGTCTGCCTGCAACATCAGCATACCACATGACAGAACAGAGATGCGGGATGCCTTTGTCACAGCACGTGTAACCACAGCAGATGTCTATGGTACAACTGAGGTTGTTGCTGGAAACGGAAGCACAGCCTCGTGTCTCATACGACAGCAGCCAGAGCCCGTTACCCGAGCAAAGTGGATCCGATAGCATTCATGTGATTGAAAATAGTACCAGAAAATCCATCCACCAACCACCGTTATAAGCTGGAGCACTGCCGGCCAGAAGGCAGTTAAACATGCTTCCCAAACTTGTAGGGATCTGCCAGTCCAGCCGCAACACTCATGTGCCTCATTTGCTGGTGGTCCCGAATTATCAGTAGTGGTAGCTTCGAACAGCAACTCAAGAGTGTCATGTAATGGTGTTCTGGCCTCCCTGGAGAGCTTGTTGGTAACACTGTGCCGACCATTCTCTAGTAGATTGCACACCTGAACCTCGAATGCCTTGATAACATCCAACAAAGGGTTATGGTCTATTACTCGAAAGACACATTCTCAATTAACCATCTAATCACAAAGGTACTAAATGATTATTACACACTGTATGGTATACCCTGACACTTGCATTCTTGTGGTTTTTCTGTCCTACGTCACATTATCCTTTCTCTTCACTTGCTTAAGGGTTACATGCTACATGACATGTAGAGATATGTGCCCTTGGTTGCTCTGATTGTAATGAGTGTCTTTCTAATATACTGCATATGTATCACAGTACCTTTCTTTAGGCTTACTTCATATCTTAAGACTTGGTATCTCAGCTAGCCACATGCCTGCTTACCAGGGGACTTATCACTTTCGTGATAACATTGGATTTGCCTGTTTCATATATTTCAATACTTACTGCTCACTGGGAATTCATTATGGTATATTACATTAGATTCATAGTTTGGCTCACTAGTGATGTTTTATTAAGTAAATTGCATCTTATGAGTTTGTGATCGATAAATTGCACTGATGCATTTTTATATTCTCCTTTTGTAAGTCATTAGTAGCATATGGAACATGAGGATACAGACAGTTATGGGGTGACCTCCAGTAAGTGGTATATGTTCTACTACTATTATGACAGCATGTAATCAAATGTTTTACGTTCAGTCTGTACTCGTCAGTATATGACTATATTGTTTTACTCCAGTTGTTTCATTCACAGTCATTGTATTAGAAATATACTGTCATTATCTATTCATAACATGAAATATTGACCTCCAATTAGAAGGTTCCTTTTTTATGATTATTTGACGTATGTACTTTGTTCACTAATTTAAGTTAATACAGTGTGTAAATGCTCCCTTACTTTATTACTTAATTTATCTTTAACTTCATGTAACTTCCTGTACTGGTTGGTATTGTTATGTTATTACATATTATCACTGTATGTAAGACTTGCACCATCCTCCCCCCCCCCCTTTTTTGATTATCTATTTCATAATGGTATCATTGTCGTCTGTACAAAGGGCTTGAAGATAGCACAATAAATCGCCGAACTGGCAACCAAATAAAATAAGTTTGGAAATTAGACGGCTGAAAGGTGTTTGATTTGACAACCCATAGCGAACAGCCGAGTCCTGCAACCATCTCTGAAAAGATGGACATTCAGAGGCTCTGTAATGATTTTGTTTCTGTTTCTTCTTTGGTGAACTTTCTCAAGCGAGTGACTTGTGAGGAAAACATTTTATTTTGTTGTTCTTCTGCTATAAAATCTGAAGTGGGATCCATATTTTGTTTCTTGCTTGAATTGTGTCTTGTTTCAGCAACTTTGTCAACATCAGCAATGTTATTGTTTATTGGTTTTTCCCAGTACAAACATATTGAGGAATATTTTTCACATTTTGTCTCTGCTACTGCAGACACAGCAGTAAACATGTCCAAATGCATGCAACAGACTGAAGTAGTTACACAGCAATGAAGAGGCTTGCACTGGACAGACTCGTGCTAAGAGTTGCATCAAATCAGTCTTTGAAGGAAATACAACAACAACAACAACAGTCTTTTTAGACATTCACTCCAATTTGCAACAAACACAACAATAAAAACACTCAGGGTCAGCACACAATTTTTGAGAAACGCACCTCCCTATGAACTTCCATCTGGCGCTGTCTAAATGCGGCCTCTCTCTGAAGTGCGACCATCTGGTACTTTGCATCGGTCAGCATGGTCTGTGCTTGGGCAGATAGCTGTGCCTTTCTTTCCAATTCTATGGCTTGATTATAGAAACGAAACTGGTCTTCTCTGTACTTGTTCCACTGACCTGTTTCCTCCTAGTAAGATAAAAAGAGATGTTAATGAAACTGACATCAACAAATGATAAAACATGACAAAATTACACGTTATATGAGGCATTTAAGGAACTAAGTGTACAATATTTTCATACTTTGTAGAAAAAATGCATTTAAAAAAAAAAAAGGTACGGGATATTGTTGATACACTTATTGGCTACTTTTCCACATAATTTGCCACCCTGTTCAATGTACACGGTGAGCCGTGGCACAAGCTTCTTTAGGTCCTCCTTGAAGAACTCTCTCACCAGCTCCTTCCTCCACTTCAGAACCTCTTTCTTCACCCACTTGTTGGTTGAAAATTTAATTACACTCATTTGTGCCTTCAGAGAGGTGAAAAGATGATTATATGAAGGTGTCAAATCAGGGGAATATGAGGTGTGGTTCAAAACATCCCAACCAAATGAATTCAAGAGTGTCTCCATGGCTAAGAGTGCGAGAATGGGCATTGTTGTGCAGTATGCACACTCCTCTCATCAACATTCCCATCCTTAAGTTCTGAATGCTCCTTTCGAGTTTTTAGGATCCCACAATACCTTTATGCACTGATGGTCCCTCCATGAGGCAGGAATTTGACCAAAATAATGCCTTTTCAGTCCCAAAACACAGAGGCCTTGATTTTTTTGCCCAAAATTGTGGCTCTGAATTTTTTGACAGATGGGAAATTGCTGGTGTGACGGCTGTCTTATTGTCTCAGACACGTATGGAACCACCCATGTTTCACCTCCAGATACAATAGAGCTCAGAAAATCCTTATCTTCCAATGCAAGTTGCTCAAGAAACTTGCAGGCACTGCTGACCCAATTTTTCTTGTGCTGCTCTGTCAGCTGTTTTGTGACCCATCTTATGCATAGTTTTGAGTATCCCTGTGAGTGTCTCACGTAAGAGAATTCTGGACAGTTGTGGAAACATTGCAGAAATTTCATCTACTGTCAATCGGCACTCTTCTTGAACAGTTTCCTCAATGTTTTGCACCAACTCACCAAGTTTCCTCGATTTTTTGCACCAGCTCACCAGTCAAAACAGAAAGTCTTCCACACCTCTGTTCATCATGAACATTTGTTCTGCCTCCACCAGATCCCCTTACACCACTTAAAAACACTCTTTCTGTTCATAATACATTCCACATAAATGATTTTAATTTGCAAAAAGAATTTGGTAGGTATTATTTCTTCTGCGAGTAGGAAGTGGACCACAGTAAGCGCCTTGCACTTGGGAGGATTTCTTACCAGTATCTTTCACTCAACTGCACACTACAATGTGAGTTTGCGTATCACTGTGTTCCTTCAACAGTTGATTTAGTCAGGGGGTCCCCTTCTACCACTCAGTGTTGCTACCCCTCAAAAAGCAAAAAACAGGCTGTTAGTCACAGTACGTTTACTTTCTGAACATGCCTCATCAAGAGGAATTTCTACTATGATTTGGAGCCACTGTTCAAAATTGTCTGCACAAATTACAATAATTATTGGTCAAATATGAATTATACTTTTAGTTGTGCCATAAAAGCTAAATATGATTTTTTTTCTAAAGATAGCTTCTGCAATACTGTGGTTGGTAACTGCACATGCATCGGACAATTACTGCAATTCATTGATGAAATATTGTTAGTGAGAGAACCGTGTTTAAGTTGACTGTACTAACGTTCGGCCCTAATGAAGAACACAGAATTACGCAATCCCAGTGGTGAGAAGTAACTGAATGATCTGAAGACAAATAAGTCTTCAAGCCTGGAAAGAACCTCAATTCGGTTTTACAAAGAGCATTGGCCCCTTATTTAGCTTGCGTGTACCATAAATCTATCATCCAGCCAAAGTCACAAACGACTGAAAAAAGTGCAGGTGTCTCCCATAAATAAGAAGGGTAAGACAACAGCCCCGCGAAATTACAGAACAATATCCTTAACATTGCTTTGCAGCAGTATTCTTGAGCAAATTCTAAGTTCAAAATCAACAAATTTTCCATGAGACAGAGAAGCTTCTGCCTACAAATCAGCACGGATTTAGGAAGCACCACTTGTGCAAAACTCAATTTGCTTTTTTCTCACACAATGCCATGATGACTATGGGTGAAGGGCAACCAGTAGATTAGACACTACTTGATTTCTGGGAAGTGCCCGACACAGACCACACTGCAGACTGTTAATGTAGGTCTGAGCATATGGAACTGGATTTCAGATATGTGAGTTGCTTGAAGATTTTTTAACTACCAGAAGCCAGTAAATTTTCCTGGACAGTGAATGTTTATCAGAGGCAGGGATATTGTCAGGAGTGCCCCACAAAAGACAGAAGGACCAGTCTTGTTTTTGTAAACATAAACTATCTGATGGATAGGGTAAACAGGAATTTGCTAAGGTTTGCTGAGAAACTGTAGTGTACAGGAAAGCATCATCACTGAGTGACTTAGAAGGATGCAGGACGACATGGACTGAATTTCTACTTGATGTCATGAACAGCAGCTTGTTCTAAATGTGGACAGATGTAGATTAATCCAGATGAGTATGAAAAACAACCTTATAAAGTTCAAATTCAGTATTAGTGACGTTCTGTTTGACACAATTACGTTGATTAAATATCTAGATGTAACACTGCAAAGTGTCATGAAATAGAATGACCAAGTAAAGTTGGTAGTAGGGAAAGCAAATGGTCGACTCTGGTTTGCTGAGGCGGTGCTAGGAAAGTGTAGTTCATCTATAAAGGAGACTGCATACAGAAGACTTGTGTGACTCATTCTCAGGAATTAAGTTTGTAGGATAGCCACACAACACAATCAATATTTTTATTGACTGTTTTCGCTCAATGTAATAAAAGCACCATCAGAAAGTTCAATGTAGTTGGCTGATTAGATTGCTGATATCAGTGTTTTGGATCTCCACCAGCTTGAATTAATGGAAGACATCAAAACAATTCAGAGGCATGCTGCTAGGTTTGTTCCCAGTACGTTCAATCTACATGAGTAGTACGGAAATACTGTGCGCTCAAATGGGAATCCTTAAAGGGTAGGAGACATTCTCTCCCTGTAATGCTATTAAGAAAGTTTAGAGGACCAGCATTTTCCAAGACTGCAGGATGACTCTACTGCCACTAGCATACACTATGTGATCAAAAGTATCCGGACACCCCGAAAAACATACATTTTTCATATTAGGTGCATTGTGCTGCCACCTACTGCCAGGTACTCCATATCAGAAACCTCAGTAGTCATTAGACCTTCTGAGAGAGCAGAATGGGGCACTCCACAGAACTCACGGACTTCAAATGAGGTCAGGTGATTGGGTGTCACTTGTGTCATACATCTGTACGTGAGATTTCCACACTCCTAAACATCCCTAGGTCCACTGTTTCCGATATGATAGTGAAGTGGAAACGTGAAGGGGCACGTACAGCACAAAAACGTACAGGCCAATCTCGTCTGTTGACTGACTGCTGACAGTTAAAGAGGGTCATAATGTGTAATAGGCAGACATCTATCCAGACCATCATACAGGAATTCCAAACTGCATCAGTATCCACTACAGGTACTATGACAGTTAGGCAGGAGGTGAGAAAACTTGGATTTCATGGTCGAACGGCTGTTCGTAAGCCACACATCATGACGGTAGATGCCAAATGACACCTCGCTTGGTGTAAGGAGCGTAAACATTGGACGACTGAACAGTGGAAAAACATTGTGTGGAGTGACGAATCATGGTACACAATGTGGCGATCTGATGGCAGGGTGTGGGTATGGCGAATGCCTGGTGTATATCATCTGCCAGCGTGTGTAGCACCAACAGTAAAATTTGAAGGCGGTGGTGTTATGGTGTGATCGTATTTTTCATGGAGGGGGCTTGCACCCTGTTGCTGAGCACACTGAGAAACATGGCATCCTTCATTTCAATGACTGCTTCACAGCCTGTACCATATGAATCCTTCCCTCTAACCCCAGCTTTTCTGAATTGTGAAGGTGAGAACTTCCCCTGCAATATTTTCTATGTTCCCATAACGCTCAACCTTTGTTGGTCACTGTCCTCTCCCACCCCTTCTCTGTTCCCATTCCAGCACTCCACAGCCCTCATTCCTCCATTACACCCAGTCTTTTACTTCTCTTCTTTCCCCAGGAGATGACCTGGGGGATTCACTGCTACAACCTTGCGACTCTGGCTAAAAATGGAGGTGAGATGTGAATATATGAACTCAACAAGAGAGTCCTCTTAGCCTCTCTCACCTCAATTCTCCACAATCCTACCTACACGTGGTGTCCTTGTTAAGCTGAGCAACCCAGTGGAAGGTTGGGTAACCAACCCCAGTGGGAAACTGGGTCAGTGAGCCAATAGGATGTGGAGGACAGTCGAAGGCAATGGGAAACCACCACTGGAATTACTTCCCTAGTCGTTCATGGGATGGACCTCTTTGTACAATATTCTGGAGGTGAAGCTTCCCCTCAACTGGATCTCGAGGAGGGGAATACAATGAGGACTCCAGAGATTAGGGAAAAGGAAGGAATGAGAAGAAGAAGAAGGAAGACTTATTGAGGATTTGGACTTGGAATGTTTTAACCCTTATCCAGGAAGGGAAATTAGAATGCCAAACGCCAAACTTGAAATGACAAGAAACAAATTGGATGTACTCGGAATGTGTGAGGTGAGATGGGGTGGATGTGGAGAACTAGAAAGTGCAGACTTCTGATTGTACTATTCAGGTGAAGATAAAAATGGAATGTATGGGTTTGTAATTTTGATAGGTAAAAGACTGAAGGACAAGGTTATCAAGGTTGCATATGTTAGTGGAAGAAAAATGATGATGACAGAGAAAGAAAGACTTAGTTGTCATCCAGGTCTATATGCCAACAAGTAATCATTCAGATGAAGTGGTACAAGAATGTTATGAGAAGATAGAAAACTTAGCAGAGAGAGAGAAAAGAAATGGGTGTATTGTTATAATAGGTGATTGGAATGCTTGCCTAAAGAGTGTCGAAAGTTATCCAGGGCCAGATATTTATTCAGATCATAGATTAGTAGTAGCTGCAGTTCTAGTTAAATTGAAAAGAACCTGGAAAGGACAGAAGAGAGAGCACATTAACTTTGAAAAACTGAAAGACAAAGGCAATTTTGAAAAATTAGAGAATACATATTGTGTAATCATGATGCAAGGACAGGAAACGGAATGCTCAGAAGGAAGATGGGATCATTTTAAAAATGGGATCAAAAAGAGAACTAAGGAAATTCTCAGAATCAAGGAGAGGAAAAAAGTAAAGAAAGAGTGGGTAACACCAGATATGATAACCAAGATGGATGACCGCAGGAAATGGAAAACTGTAAACACAGAAGGAAAGCGCAACTACAGGAGGTTAAATAATGAATTAAGAAGGGAGACAGAAAAAGCAAAGAAGAAATGGCTGACAGAAAAGTGTAACAAGATAGAGAAATTAGAGAAAGAAGGAAAATATGATTTAATGTACAAAGAAGCAATGGATTTGACATTCAGAGAAAAGAGAAACAACAATAGACTAAAGGTAGTAGAGGCAGCGGGTGGTAAAATGGTGAGTGAACCCCAAAGAAATAATGAGAAGATGGGAAGAATATATAGAATGGCTATACGCTGCAGACAGATGACCAAGTGAAGAAGAGCTTGGGATAGAAGAAGAAGATAAAGTTGCAGATGATGACAAAGGAAATGCAATACTAACAAATGAGATTGAAGCATCTATGAAGGAGATGAAAAATGGAAAGGCAATGGGAATTGATGAGATTCCTGCAAAATTGTTGAAGTCATTGGAGAAAGAAGGGAAAAGGGAATGGACTGAATTGTGTAATCAAATATACATGACAGGAAAATGGCAAAAGGACTTTACAGAAAGTATCTTAATACCTACAGAAAAGAAAAAGAACAGTAAAAGTGTGAGGAACATAGAACAGTGAGCCTGATATCGCATCCAGCCAAAGTCTTGCTGAGGACACTCAACAGAAGGCTATATAGAGCTGAAGTCCGTGATAGGAGATGAACAATTTGGTTTCAGGTGAGGAGTGGGAACTAGAGATGCCATTGGGCATAGGGGAGAGGTGCATGGAGAAGAAAAGGAAGGTGTATAATGTGTTCATTGATCCTGAGAAGGCTTTTGACTGTGTCAGATGGGACAAACTGATGTAAATCCTAAGAAAACATTGAGTTGACTGGAGGGATAGATGGCTAATTAGAAATTTATATTTGAACCAGAGAGCAAAAGTAAGAATAGGAGGTGTGATGAGTGAAGAAACTGAACTGGGAAGAGGTGTAAGACAAGGTTGTTGTTTATCACCAACACTGTTCAATATCTATCTGCAGGAAATTATTAATGAAAGTTTTGATGGAAGGAGAGGAGTTTGTATAGCGGGGCGGAGATGGAGTGTATAAGATATGCAGATGATGTGGTTGTGATGGCAGACAGTGCAAGAGAGATGAAACAAATGTTAGATGATCTAAACACAAAATTAGAAGAATATGGAATGAAGATTAACAACAAGAAAATGAAAAGCATGATAATTGGAGGAAAGGGGAGAAAATGCCATATGAAAATAGAGGGAGTTGAAATAGAGCAAGTGAATAACTTCAATTACTTGGGAAGTGTAATAATGGATGAATGTATAGCTCAACAGAAATTAGGAAAAGAATTGCAATGGCAAAAGAAAGATTCAAAAGGAAACAGAAATTACTTTGTGGACCACTAAACAAAGATCTGAGGAAAAGACCCCCCAAATGTTACATCTGGAGCATTGCACTGTATGGTGCGGAGACCTGGACGTTGAGGAAGGAAGATGAAAGATGACTGGAGGCACTAGAGATGTGGATATGGAGAAGAATGGAAAAAGTGAAATGGGTAAACCGAGTAAGGACTGAAGAAGTTTTACGAAGAATCGGAGAAAGTCATCAGAAAGAGAAAACAGAACTGGATTGGACATTGAGGAGGGACTGTTTACTGAAGGAAAGAATAGAAGGAATGGTGGAGGGAAAAGGGGGAAGATGAAAAAGAAGATATCAAATGCTGGACAGTATCAAAGGAGACAAATATTCAGAAGCAAAAAGACTGGCTATGGACAGACAAAAGTGGAAGAGGCTTAACCCATGACAAGACCTGCCGTAAGGCAGAATACCATACTACTACTACTACTCCTCATTTCCACTATTCGCCCCCCCCCCCCCCCCTCTCCCCACTGGCCACCGTCTAACCTCCCGACTGCACATAGCTGCCCTCCCTCTTTTCACCTCGTCCCCAATAGCACGTCACTATCCACCACCCTTACCCTACTATCCCTCCCCCTCCCTGCCCCAACCTCCACCCAGTCGCCACTCCCTTCATACACTGGTGCTGCTACTCGCAGTGTGGCCAAGTTGCCTGAGAATGCAGTCCTGTGTGAGTTGTGTTTGCGTGAGTGTGTACGTGTGTGTTTGTTGTCAATTTTGACGAAGGCCTTACTGCATGAAAGCTATATTTGTGACAGTCTTTTTGTTGTGCCTATCTGTGACTCAGCATCTCTGCTATATGGTGAGTAGCAACTTTCCTTTTCACAACATTGTTACATTCCATCCTGGATTTTCCATTGTTTGATTTTTTCCATATTGCTGTTAGTCCACCCAGGATTTTCCACTATTTAGTATTATGAAGAAATTAACAGAAATGTCTGTACTGATACCTGTTGCCATGGCAACCAACTTACAAATGTGCAAACATATTGTAATGAACATATTCTTATAAATGCCTCAATACAATAATGTAGTGAGCACCTTAAATCAAGTGCTTAGCATGCATTAGACATACCAACACTGAGTCTTAGATGGATACTCGTGAAAAGAAAAAAAAAAAGTTTATGTACCTTTTGTCTTGATGCAGAAGTTCACCAGCTTAGTTTGTCAAAACATCACTGAAATTAACAGAAAATATCAGCAGACCTGCCTTTCATCAAGCTGGCTACAGCAACTTGTTGATATCTTTGAACTGTTTTTTCATCTTTCTGTATGTCAATAACAAACATGTGCAGAGTGATTTAGTCACGTTAATGCATGAATAATTACTTGCAACAAGTTAATGGTCTCAAAGAATAAATTAATTTCTACTCCAAGTAAAAATGAAAATAGTTTTTAATTACAATTAAAGTAACTATAATAGTAGTTGTAGTTGTAGTAGTAGTAGTAGTAGTAGTAGTAGTAGCAGTAGTAGCATTATTCATCCATAGATCTCTTTTTACAAGGATATAGGACATGTCAAAGTATTTACAAGTTTAGACCAATTTAAAATAAGCTAATTCGTATAGACATACATTTACAGACTTCTAGTTAGAGACAGTCATTAGATTTACTCCTGGTATACAACACTTCTTTTACAAATAACTTATTAGAGAATGCAATGCCACACTGTTCACTCATATCTCACTATCAGTCACTGCACACACTATACACACATTGTTTCATAACACTTCTCTCACTACACACACAAAGACACCTGCACTGGTGATCTCTGGGCCATTTTCTGTACTGCAACTTCCCATTTGTTATCCTGAAAAACTGAGTGAGATGGTGAGCTCAGAAAGAGGAAGAGGTGTTAGTATTGTGCTATGCATAGCTTGGGGGTAAGTTTTTCCAGAAAAGGAAAAAAGTATAGTGTGAAGGTATTATGTGGGATATTGGATGTTTTATAATCATTATTATTATTAATTTGTACAACTTTTTTTTACCAAATCCCTGCTCTGTTTTATCTAAGTAATGCTTTAACATATAAAATGTATTGCATAACAGGTACTTTTTAGCTGTCATTTTAAGTAAGTGTATTTTTGCAATTTCTTTAATCGCTTTTGGTAATTTATTGTAAAGTTTTATTCCTTGGTATAAAATGATGTTTTGAGTTTTATGTTTATTGTTTCTTGCTAAATGTAAGTTGAGTCTAGCTCTTGTTCCATGGTCATGGACAGAGCTGTTTGTACAGTAATAACCAATGTTATTTTTGATGTGTACAACTGACTGGTAAATGTGTTCACACGGAGCAGTTAAAAACCCCAGCGTTTTGAACAGATCTTTACAATGAGCTCGACTATTATTTTTGGTTATTATTCTTATGGTTCTTTTCTGGAGTTTGAAAATTATGTTCATATTTTGTGAGTTTGTTCCCCAAAAAAGAATGCTGTAGCTAAGAACTGAGTGTACATATGAATAGTATGTAACTAAAAGACACTGATTGTTACACACTGATGATAGGATTCTAAGGGCATAATATGCTGATGACATTCTGTTTGCAAGTACCTTTGGGTATTCACACCACTTCAACTGAGAATTCAGTATTCATTCTTAGAAATTTTGCATTTGTTACACAGTCTATAGAGGTGCCATCAACATTTAATTTAACATTGTCATTTTCCCTCTTCAAACTGAAATCCATGGCATTAGTTTTCTCTGTGTTCAATGTCACTTTATTGCTTATTGACAAATCATAAACTTCCTTGAGAGTTTCATTTGCTTTCTCTGCAAGGAGTTCTCTTGTTTTCTCAGTGACTATAATACTGCTGTCATCAGCGACGAGAATTTATCACCATGAGTATCACTACTGGGAAAGTCATTAATGTATATCAGGAATAGTATTGGTCCTAATATGCTACCCTGCATAACCCCTATAATGAAACTCCTCATTTACATGTTCTGGTCCTAACATGCTACCTTGCATAACCCCTATAATGAAACTCCTCATTTACATGTTCTTCTCCCCTATTCATTACAATGAAAATTAGTTTCTAATAAACACTAGAGATTTTTTTTTCTCTTGCAAAGTTCACTGTATACAATTTTATAAGGATTAAGTTCAGTCAATAAATACAATAAAGAGATCTCTTAACAGGTACAGCATACAAACAAGAGAGAGCTAGTTACAACATGTCTGATATCAAATAGAATATCAAAAATGTTATGAAAAGGACACATTGCTGCTCACCATAAAGATGGCACACTGAGCTGCAGACAGTTACAAAGAAAGGACTGTTACACACTGAGCTTTTGGCCACAGCTTTCTTGAGAAAGGAAACAAACACACACACAGAGATACATTCACAAAAGCCAGCAAACCTCATGCACACACAACCACTACCTCTGCCTGCCCTGTTTAGAATCAGATGCCATATGGAGCAGGTGGAGACAGCAGTCATGTGCGCATGAGGCATGCTTGCTTGTGTGAATATGTTTGTGTTTCCTTTCTGACTCAGGCTTCGGCCAAAAGCTAAATGTGTAACAGTCTTTTCATTGTGCCTGTCTGCAACTCAATGTGTCAACTTTATGGTGAGTAACTATCTTATATTAAATAAAATTACACAGTCTGTGCAAAGGTTAATTAGGTGTCAATCACAGATAGTGGTCAAGCTTTTGGTGATTCAATTCTTTCTAAACATTGTGGCTTTCGGCTGTCTACGTTACCCACCAGTCATCTGTAGTTAGAAAAATGGACTGGTTGCTTCTTGGCAGTGGTGCAAGGATGGGCCTTCATCTGTTTGCATATGCTCTCATTACATGAAAGGAGAAAAATATGACTGCATCAATATATGCTCTTACAGCCCCACTCCCACATTTAAAGTTCTTATTATACTGACAAACTGCCTATTGGCTTCTGTCTCGGGTTCTTCGGCCGACGTTCATCTAATGATTTTTCTGACGTTTCGCCAGCACGAGTGGCTGGCATTGTCAAAGCTTCAACCTCCATTGCCGGTGGTGAACTGGAGGCGAGCTCGCGGCCGCAGACTATATGTACCTGGCGCGCCAACGTCCGAGGGCTTCTCCGCGGTCATTTCTGGTGCAGTTCTCCTCTTGCTACCTGCGACGGTTATTCGCTGCAGTACGGGAAGCCAGGATCCGTTTACCTTAAGTCTTTCCTCTTTCTTGTTGAAACTGTTTGCGTGTTTCTCGGATCCTGGCTTCCCGTACTGCAGCGAACGACCGTCGCAGGTAGCAAGAGGAGAACCGCACCGGAAATGACCGCGGAGAAGCCCTGGGACATTGGCGCGCCAGGTACATATAGTCTGCGGCCGCGACCTCGCCTCCAGTTCACCACCGGCACTGGAGGTTGAAGCTTTGACAATGCCAGCCACTCGTGCTGGCGAAACGTCAGAAAAATCATTAGATGAACGTCGGTCGAAGAACCCGAGACAGAAGCCAATAGGCAGTTTGTCAACAAGTGGCCACGAAAGCCTTAACAATTCTTATTATACTACCAAAAGTAAATCTTTGATGTGCATGTTTTTTGACAGTCAAGCAGCACCCATATAAGATCGATAATAAAATGCAGAAGAAAATGGATATACAAGAAAAAATGAAAGGAAGCATCTGACATCAATTGTGTAGATTGTAACCTTAGTAAAGCAGTCATCAATCCGAAAACCGTTTTAAACCCCACAATGCTTTATTAGATATGGTCCTGTTGGAGGTGGTATGTCATTGCCTTCATCTTGTCTTTGAACTGACTTACCAGCCAGTTATAGGGGTTTATACAGTTTAACGTGGATTCCGAATCATGGTACAACTCGACATTTTTCACACTGTAACCTTGCAGCATGGATAAATAAGGGGCAGATAGATGCTACCTATAGAAAAATTAAAAAGGCCTTATGAGAAAACAGAAGTGCGTGCACAAATATTAACAGCTCAGATGACGAGCCTGTACTAAGCAAAGAAGGGAATGCTGGGAGATGTAAGGAATGTCTAAATGGTCTATAAAGGGAAACAACCTTGAAGACAAAATCATAGAAAGAGCAGAAGTAGATAAAGATAAGATGAGAGATAGAATACTGCAAAAAGAATTGGACAGAGTACTGAAAGACCTAAGGCAAAACAAGGCTCCTGCAATAGACAACATCCTCTCAGAATTATGGAGATCCTCAGGAGAGCCACCACCAACAAAATTATTCCACCTCGTGAAACAGGCAACATAACTGCAGAATTCTAGATGAATGTAATAATTCCAATTCCAAAGAAGACAGATTTTGACAGGTATGAATATAACTGAACTATCAGTTTAATATTCCACCTCCGTAGCTGCATGTTCAGTGTGGATGGCTGTCATGCGGAGGACCCATGTTCGATTCCCGGTACTGCCAAGGATCTTTCCTCGGTGGGAGGACTGCCACAGGGTGAACTCAGCCTCGTGATGCCAATTGAGGAACTACTTGACTAAATAGTATCAGCTCCATGGTCTGGAAAGTATGCCAAACAGTCAAGAGAGAAGCGTGCTAACCACATTCCCCTCCATACCTCATGTGGATGGTGCCACAAAAAAGAGGATGACATGGTGCCTGATAGCTCTTGGGCCTTCACAGTCTGGCGAGGAGCTCAAATGAAACATAGTTTCAGCAACAGAAACACACAACACACAAAACTAAATGAACACTTTGATAGCTTTCAAAAGAAATTCTTTGATGAGCTAGAGTACAAATGTGAGCTCCATGTTAGGCTGTGAAGGTCCAAGGGATGTCTACAGGCCACTAAAAATTGTAGAGAGATATCAAGTCTTGAGTACAGCAAGCAGATTCAAGTGGTAGAGGTTACCCTCGAAACAGCTCTCCACAAATACGCAATAATTTTCTTTATGGCTACTTTGCAGATGACATGCTGTAAAAAAAAAAAAAAAAAAAAACGATAAAAACGAGCACTTAAACTGATGGATAATAATACAGTACAGTTAGCAATGTAATTTTAAGTTGACTGTTTAAACAAAATGAAGCAAATTCCAAATATTGTATTTCTTAGGCCTACAGCAGTTAAATTATTACAAATGTGATATTGTACTTTACAGAAATAAAAATTTGACCCACAGAAGATGACACACTGGTGTCGAAACATGTCTGGGTAAATATAAAAATAACTAATTGTGTTTTCATAAGGCTGATTTCCAAAACAACCCAGTTTTTAAATCGCAAACACAGAAGAATGAAAAGAGGAGCTACAAATCTTAGTAAAATGAGTGATCCCTAACTGTTGCAGTGGGCTAGGCATGACACCTTCAAGCAACTATTTCACCCAATAATGTAACGCAATTCTGTAAACCCCCCTACGGTAATGTGTCAGTGTTGTCACAGTTCTGTAGGCAGCTACTGGTTTCATCTGCAGCCGTGAATGCTTCACGGCTGAAAGCTGGCAACAGTGCTGTGAGCTGTCACAGATTTTCTTGTATCATCTTGACTATAGGTTGAATATATCTAAAAACAAAGATGATGTTACTTACCAAACGAAAGCGTTGGCATGTTGATAGACACACAAACAAACACAAACACACACACAAAATTTCCTGATGAAGCAACCGTTGGTTGCGAAAGCCTGAATTTTGTGTGTGTGTTTGTGTGTCTATCAACATGCCTACGCTTTCGTTTGGTAAGTTGCATCATCTTTGTTTTTAGATATATTTTTCCCACGTGGAATGTTTCCCTCTATTATATTCATATGACTATAGGTTGAGGTAGTTATGCAGAGAGGAAGCTGCTTGTTCAGAAAAGACTACTGCAAAGAGCTGCATCAAATCTGTCTTTGGACTGAAGACCACAACAACTGAAATTGAAAGTGTAATATACTGAGTGTATTCTTACCAAGACAGAACTCTACTTTTCTCAAGAAAAATAAATACATAAACAAATAACAGAAAACAATACATTTAATAGAAGGGGTTGTATTTGTTGATGCCTCTTCTGTGACCTTTCTCAATTAAGAGATTTATAAAAGACTTGTATCAATCTCTCTAGAAAATTGCCCTAACTTCATGCTAAATTACATTTTTTATGATGGAAGTACATATTACTGAGAACAACTCAGAGGTATTTTACTGAACATGTAATCAACCACAGAGGATTTCATAATGTATAATTTTCTTATCTTTAGAAGTTACCAGTGACCCCCCCCCCCCCCACCCCCAAAATCTCCGTACAGGTAGCACTAAGTATCTATGACTGGATGACTTGCCTGGCATAGTGGTAATTTTGTTTAAGGGGCAGGGTGTAGAGTTATGATTAAAAATCAGAGAACATATTAGATAACTGAATAGCATCACTTTCACATAAATTAAATGATTCAGGCAGCACATCCCACTTGCTGGTGTACTGCAGCATCTAAAAGCATGAGCAGACTACCCGACTGCAACCTGTCAACAATGTAAGCCTCACTACAAAGGCTCCGCAGCTGCTCATTTTTCAATGGAGTGGTCGCACCACTGCTCCGCGTGTATCAAACCCTGTACGGTAGTTCCTGTTCCTGAGAGCAGCCTTAAAACATCAGACAGAAAAATGTGTGACTCAGTGTCTTGTTCTAGGTGTTTCAACTGGACATCACTTTGGCAAAATGCATCTCCCTAGCCAGTTATTCAATCAGGAAAACCTACAGTTTAACGTGAAACCCAAAACATGTTTCATTTGTGGCAAATCTCCATATCACTGAGAGCTGAGTGCCAGGTTAAAAAGAAAGATAAAAGAATTCGTGGTCCCACAATGTTCCCATTACCGTGCACACGTTTTTTACCACTACACCACCAAGCCTGACTATGATTCTATTCTTGAAATTGACACCTTGACACCTACAGTTTAACATGGAATACAAACCACATTCTGCTTCTGAAGAATGTCCACATCAATGAGGGCTAATGCTAGATTAAAAGACAGTGAAACATCTGTGGTCCACCAGGATTTGATCCCAAGACCTTTTAGTTTCCAGGCACATGCTGTACAGGAAGACCACCAGTCCCGACTCGGATTCTGTTCAAGGTCTGAGGAGGACAAGGAGGAGAAGATTAGCGTTTAACATCCCGCTGACAATGAGGTCATTTGAGATAGAGCACAAGTTCAGATTAGGGAAGAATGGGGAAGGAAATCGGCCATGCCCTTTCAAAGGAAACATCCCGGCATTTGCCTGAAGCGATTTTCAAAACTCAAGGAAAATCTAAAACAGGACTGCCAGACACAGGTTTGAACTGCCGTCTTCTTGAATGTGAGTCCAGTGTGCTAACCACTGCACTACCCATTCAGTGCTCAGGCTTTGCTGTTGTGTTGAATTGTGGCAGTTTTATTGCTAGATGGCACTCCCATCATTTTCACAGCTGGGTGAACTTCATTTCATCAGAATTCAGTCAATTTCCACAAAAGATTTATAAAATTATATACACGATCTTCCTCTAGTTAGTCAAAACCAGATCAAAATCCCTACAGCAGTTCCTGAGGTTACCCAAAACATACAGACAGATGTGAGCAGGGAACTTCACTTTGCATAGAGAGAGAGAGAGAGAGAGAGAGAGAGAGAGAGAGAAGAGAAGAGAAGGAAAGGGACAGTAGGCAGCCAGCCCTCACTTACATCTACTTGTTCGTCCAGATAAACAGACAGCATGGGCCCAAGCTTCTTCACTGCCATCACACAAAGAATTGCCACTGAAATTCCATTGTAATAGTTGTGCTCAAGAACATATATTTCCTTGGAGAGAAGATACGATGACACAGTTGTTCCGAACACATATGGTCCTGCCACAAAGACATATTTATTAGCAAAACAGCCAGGATTAAACTAAAGTCAGGTATTTTGTATGCTACAAAACACACTTTTAACATACGTACACAGATATCTTATCATACGAAGCACAGGAAAAAGCGACACACAGGGGAGAACATCACATAATGGGAACTATACTCAACAGAATTATGATGCAGTCTAATCAAACATTTAAAACTATTTTCCACAGATTTTATATTATGTTGTGAGGAGAAGAATATTAAATTCTTCTCATTTGTGTCCCTTACAAAGTGCAGAAAAGCAGTACCCTGTGGCTGCAGTGTTAGTAAGTCAGAATTGAAAGCAGCCAACTCACACACACAGATGGTTGTAACAAACTGTGGGGATAAAAAATGAAAGGATCACATAGGCTCGGGCTGAGTCACCGTAAAGTAGGTAATAGACATCAGTTCATTAGTAGTATACTGGGAAATTGCAGTCAGTCTAGTAAGAAGACTTCTTAAACATCACTTTTTATTTATTTATTTGATCTTACGTGATATTCACCAATTAGGCTAACCAGCTACTGTGTTTAATTTGTTTAAACATCAGGTACATTTTCATAGTTTACTGGTTACATATTCTGATATACTCTATCCATTAAAAAAACTGAAGTTATACATTAATGTGACACCCATACATAACCATTTGAGACAAATGTATCTAAATATTGATGTCTGTGACTTCACATATATTCCTGTAATGTGTGTAAATCCTTATATCATTTGTACGAAATAGGACAGTAACGGACGTCGGCAATGAAACCTGCAGCTGGTTCAACTTTCAATGTACGAGGGTTGGAACTTAAATAGTGGCAGCTATTTATTCACAACCGATACAAAAGAGTTACATGTTTGCTTCTGTTACTGTCCTTCAAAGTAGTCACCAGCATTGTGTTGAACCCATTGCCAGCAATGTGGAAGGCGTATTACACCGTCAGCAGAGCCTGTTCTGTTGATGGTGCGAATGGAGCAGTCTACAGCCTGTCGAATCTCTGGAACAGTTCTGAAGCGAATGCCATGAAGTAGTTCCTTCATCTTCAGAATCAAATCAAAGACTTAAGTCAGGGGAGAATGGTGGATGGTACAGTGCAAAATGATGGGTGGGTTGCGCAGAAAGTGTCGCCACTTCTTTCAAAAAGCTGGTCGAAGGTGATGTTCCAAAAACGAACAGTAATACTGTGCACTGATGGTCTACTGTGGAGGAACGTAATGCATTAGGATAACACCATCACAGTCGTACACGAGAATCACCATAACTTTCACCACACTGGGCCTCTAACGCACTTTCGATTTTCGTGGCGACTCATAATGATGCCATTTGTTGGACTGGCGTTTCAGTTTTGGCTTGTACGATGTGAACCATGTCTCATCCAGTGTTATGATATGGCATAAGAAAGCCTCTCCATTGCGCTCGTAGCACTCTAAGTGCGTCTGAGCAGTGTTGTAATGCATCCATTTATGCATTCCCGTCAAGTCATGCAGAACCCATCGTGATGCAATTTTTCGCATGCCCAGGCATTCCTTCACAACGCAAAGCACAGTCATATGCGCTAATTCGGTTTCGTGGGCAAGATCACGAATCGTATGGCATCGATCATTGTCCAGTAATGCAGCATGCACGTCTTCTTGAGAGATGCTAGGATGACCTGCCCAGTGCATGTCTGCCACAGTTTGCCGGCCTTCGTTGAAGGCTTTTACGCAATGTGCCACTGTTCTGTGCAGCAATGCCAATTCCCTGCATGCCTCTTGAAGACCATGATGACACTGTCATGCTGTACAACCTCTGGCACATTCAACCTTGATCCAACTCCATTGTTCCTGTTTTGAAAACATAGTGACACCGTTACGTTAGACCGCTCGCTCACAAGTGACAATGTTTCCTTTGATTGTGCACATGCCGGTGACATGGGACGGGCGAATCCATTTGCTCAGAGGTAAGGTAGGTATGTTGACAATGTGTGCTATCAGTAACAATAGTAGATTCCATTGCATAGTGTCTCCACAGCAGTGTTGCCACTATTTAAGTTCCAACCTACATAGTTACATTTGCTGTGTCCAATGTTTGTTGTTGGTTTGGGGAAGGAGACCAGACAGCGTGGTCATCGGTCTCATCGGATTAGGGAAGGATTGGGAAGGAAGTCGGCCGTGCCCTTTCAGAGGAACCATCCCGGCATTTGCCTGGAGTGATTTAGGGAAATCACGGAAAACCTAAATCAGGATGGCCGGACGCGGGATTGAACCGTCATCCTCCCGAATGCGAGTCCAGTGTCTAACCACTGCGCCACCCCGCTCGGTGCTGTGTCCAATATTTGGTACTTGCCAATACTGTGTTATTTAAGTCAGCTTCTTCATCACTGTCATGGCTGCATGTTGTTGAATCGATAACTTTATAAAGGTGAGCTCTGGTGCCATTCACTCGCGCTGATTCAATTAAACCACAATTTCCTCAGCAGTTCCTATTGAAAACGCATATAAAACCTTCCTTAGTTCCTTTGAGTAATTGTTGCCTCACTGCTCCATTCTTCCTGTGTTTGTCAGTATATTTTCCATATAAAATCACTACAGGGAAGTCTAATTCCTTGGAATGTGCTATAGCTAAACTTTCTGTAGCATACATGTCAGCTACTTTATTTTCAATGATGGCTGTATGTCCTCTGATCCACAAGATGACATCTGTACATCTTGTATATAATCTGGGATGGTCGTTTCTATCCTATGGAAAGCACATTTAGAGCCTCTTAAACTTTCTGAAATTCTTTCCTTATTCCATAGGCAACTGCTCTGCAAATTATTAATTTTCAGCACTATAAATGGATGCTTCATTAGATATAGCATACCACCCCATAGTCTTTTTTAATGTGCAGTAGAAATCATATCCTTTTCCTTCAAGTGCCTTGGAGCCCTCTGTGTAAATATGGATGTAATTTGGCAACCTGTTTTCTATGACAGACAATGTTGTTGTTTGCTCACTACAAATCACTTATGCGTACCATGGAACAATATTGCTCAAGTGGGGTCCATACCAAATACAACTAGCAGCGGACATTAAATATACAAGGTGATTATTATCAACATTTAAAAACCTCCAAAGCAACATACACAACACTAAGACAACTAATTTAATACAATACCAAATACAACTAGCAGCGGACATTAAATATACAAGGTGATTATTATTAACATTTAAAAACCTCCAAAGCAACATAGACAACACTAAGACAACTAATTTAATACAAGACACATGGGGCCGCAAATGTCAGTAAATGCCCCAAAAGTGGATGACAAATGTTGAACATGAGACATCGCAAGATGTAACCAAGCAAAAGCTCTTACTATTCTGTGTTTCTTTCCTCTTGTCCCTTCTTTTTTGTTTACATAGTCTTTTTAGTAAAGAAAATGCAGGTTATTGACTGGTAACAACACAATTTGTAAGCTTGTACTTATTTACTTGTGATGCAACACAGTACGTTTTTGTTGTACTGCACTTTGCAATAAACCAGTGAAGACTGTAAGACTGATTAATAAAACAATAAATCTTACCTTGATGTAAACACATAATTACCTAATGCAATGAAAAAAAAAAATACTTCCTGCCAGATGAAAGACTTTAACCCTCAGCCCCACGTGCTAGAGTCACACATGTAGGCAAGGAGCCACACCAATGTGAACACTTGACTTGGGTCAGGATGATCAGGTGTGACTGATTGACAGGCTCAACTGCTGCTTATGGTGAGGTACATCATGTAGTGACGTAACACGTTCAACATTTGTCATTTCCTGACATGTGTCCCAAATTACTTGTCTCAGCATAATTTACATAACTTTGAGGGATTTTAAACATTATCCCCATGTATATCAGGAAGGGCAGCACAAATTCTCACAGGTTTTCTAGACTCATAGGAGGACACCTTGGAAATGCTGAAAAATCTGAACTGACACATGCCTCAAGATAGGCTGCAGTTATTCTACACAAACTATTCACATAATTTCAAGAAGCAGTATTGGGAGAATAATATAGAAATACATTGACGATCCCTAGTATCAACTCCCACAGGGACAGGGAAGACCAGATTAGATTACTTACAGCATGTGCAAAGCCATTTCTGCAGTCATTCTTCAAGAACTCCCAACACAGTTGGAACGAGAAGAAATTCTAGCATATAGTATACTGCTAAGTGTTCTCTGTCGTGAACTTAACAGTGGTTTCAAGAGTATGTACGAGGGTGAATCAAATGGAAACCTTAAATTTGTAATAACAAATCGAAATTTCACATCATTATCCTGTAAGTTGGTAAGTGTACTACAAACAGCATGCAGAATGGCCTGTAGGTGGCAGCACAGTCCGGATGCAAACATACCGTCGCAGTATCAGTATAAAAATGGCCACCCCACCTACGACTTGCACTAGGGAAGAAAAGCGTTCTGTTATTCGGTTTTAGCGTAGCAAAGGTGTGAAACATATGAAATTCATTAACGAATGAAGGTTCAGTACAGTGATGCATGTTTGTCACAGCAGCAAGTCTACCGATGGAGTAGGAAGTTTGCAAATGGTGTGACTTCAGTGGAAGATGCTCCTCGTCCAGGTCAGGCATGAGTTGAGACTCCACAGAACATTGCAGTAGTTGAAGCCATAGTGAAGAAAATCTACTGAGTGACACTGAATGACATTGAAGCATGTTTACAGATTAGTCATGGGTCAGCACACCACATTGTGCATTATGTGCTCCAGTTTCACAAAGTGTCTGCAAGATGGGTGCCACAGTAGCTGACTCCTGAAATGTGAGAACGATGTGTTAATGCTTGTGAAGAACTTCTTTGGCGCTTTGAACGAGAAGGTGATGGCTTCCTTGCAAGAATCGTTACTGGGGACAAACCTGGGTCACTTCCACCAACCGGAAACGAAGAGAGTGAGCAAGGATTGGCACCATTCCTCATCACCAAAACCAAAGAAGTTTCGAACAGAACCATCAGCAGGGAAGGTTATGCTGACTCTCTTTTGGGACAAAAAAGGCGTCATTTTGGAGCATTACATGCCCAGAGGGACCACTGTCACCAGTGCATCATACACAGATCTTCTAAAAAATCATCTGCGGCCTGCAATCAAATCAAAGCAACATGGACTGCTGTCAGCAGGTGTCCTTTTGCAACATGACAATGCAAGACCCCACACTGCCTGTACAACAGTTGCAACAATCACAGGCCTGCATTCTGAGTGTCTTCCTCATTCACCATATTCACCAGACCTTGCCCCAAGTGATTTCCATAAGTTTGGACAACTCAAAGATGCAATGGGAGGAAAGAAGTTCCGTTCTGATGAAGAGGTACGCCACGCGGTGCATAAGTGGTTGCGCGGACTACCAAATGAATTTTTTTTCTGAAGGAATTTATGCACTTTGTAAGTGCCGGAGGACTTGCATTGAGCATGGGGGTGATTATGTTGAAAAGTGATACAGCTTTGTACCACTTCTCCACAATAAATAATATTTTAAAAAATATTTAAGGTTTTCATTTGACTCACCCTCGTATGTAGAAGCAGATTTGGTGAACCTACACTTAATGGCTCTTCCCATTTCTTACTCCTCCTCCAACAATCAAATGTTTCAGACACTGATCTTCTTGAAACTTCCTGACAGATTAAAACTGTGTGCCACACCGAGACTCAAACTCGGGACCTTTGCCTTTCACGGGCAAGTGCTCTACCAACTGAGCTACCCAAAGACAACTCACGACCCACCTTCACAGCTTCAATTCTGCCAGTACCTCATCTCCTACCTTCCAGACTTCACAGAAGCTCTTCTGCAAACCTTGTTGGAGTACTTGCCCGTGAAAGGCAAAGGTCCCGAGTTTGAGTCTCAGTCCGGCATACAGTTTTAAAGAGTGAAAATCTCATTCTGGATTGATCTTCTTCCTCACTTCCTTGTTGTGTCGTGCCACTAGGTGGTTATAATTAAAGTTCAGCTACTCATGGAGGTAGGAATATATGCCAATGCATTAATGCAGAACCGATTTATGCTAGAAAAATTAGTTCCAATTTTGCCCACAGGTGCAAATCTGGTGCTGTACAGCATCTTGATGATGTCTCCGGTGTTCATACGAATCAATTTTGTAAGTGGTGGTTAATAATAAAATCAACATTATCCATTTCTCACTTGTTTGACTTTTTCTGCTCATGACCTGTTCTTAATCCATTACATATGACAAAATTTCTATGTATATTTCTTTCATCCGCAGTGTTAGATTTGCACCTGGCAGCCAAAACTGGAACTAATTTTTCCAGCGTAAATCTGTTTCACATTAATGCACTAGAATACCTATCAAGGTTTTCTCCTCTGTGAGGAAATGCACTTTAACTATAACTACCTGGTATTTTCTCATTGATTATATTTCACACATTTTTTTTAATTTCCTGTCAGCAAGTAGTTACTACAAGTAAAAGTAAAGCTGTCTCTGAGCTGCTTTACTAGGCAAGATCAATGGGAGATTGTGTGCCAGCTTCTCAGCTGTGATGTAGGTGTAGTATGGATAACTCTGGCAGAAGCTACATCATTTTAGGAGTAGAGGTAACAACTCACCAAACAGTTGGGTAGCTCAGGGACATAAGACTGAAAGCTTCACTACCTTTTAAGTTAGGGTACACACACATACATTCCCCCTGCTGTCCCTCACATGCTCACCCCTATATGGCTACATTGTACTGGCTTGGGTATTCAGCCAGCACAATGTAGTCGTACAAGAGTGTGTGTGTGTGTGTGTGCACGCACTCTATCTTAAAAAATGATTCACATGAAATCTAGTAAAGTTTTCAGTCTTGCATATATGCCTGTTGATGACTCAATGTTTCTACTGTTCAGAGGGTTGTTACCTTTACTTCTGAATTATTTGTATTCTAATACATTGTGAGACAAAATTTCTGTACTGACAATAGGCACACACATCAGTACATACGCTATTCTAGCTTTCAGGACTAATAATTTCTTGTGCTGGGGATGAGAGAAGTGACATTAGTCCACTCTACAGTTGGGCCTTTCTCATTCTGTGGTCCGAGTGACCTGCCTTCCTTTTCAATCTTTCCCAAGCTACCTCTCTCTCCTACTTAAGCTACTCAGACAAACAGGGCTATGTGGTGACATCACTCATCTAATAGTTCTTGTATCATTTTGTATCAATCATTGATTAATCACAGGAGTCGCTGGCTCCGAAAGCTTGTGTAAGTAAAACATTTTTTGTATGTGTGTTCTCCCGCTGCTGCTTTGTGAGTAGATGTCTTATCTATCCAATTACATTATACTATCATAAACTGATTATCATGTTTAGTGTTGTTACGAGACCCGGTAGTGTATATAATGGGTGTGAACAGTAACAGACGCTGAGTGACTGATGTGAAGCAGTTCAGATGCCGTGTATTCATCTGAGGCAGCATTATCAGTACTCAACAGATTCCAAAAGGGGTATCACTGTGGGTTTCCATTTGGCCAGCTGCTCAAATCACGCAATATTGAGTGGCCTTATGCTGGAACGCAAGGGAACATGTAGGCAAGCATACTCATCATCAAGGTTCCGGTCAATCACATCTGACCACTACAGGGAGAAATCGCTTAAAACTTGAGGGCTATTAGGCTGTGGTCGATGTCTAAGAGTTTCTCCTAATATTTATCTTCAGAGGTAAAACACCAGTTTGCCATTTTACATCTGAGTCTCCTGCAGTCGGAGAGGAAACATTAGGAGAAAGTTTTATACACTGACCACGGCCTAATAGCCCGGAAGTTTCAACGGATGTCAGTACCAGCTGTAAAAGCTTACACTGTATGACCATGAGGAGGATCACTGAATTGTGCACCAAGCACATCATAACACCCTCCCATCTGCACCTGCCACCTGAGAACAAGTAATGGACCCCCTGCAAAATTCTGTGTAATCCCGCACCATCGGTCGGTGAGTAGTAGCAGCCGGGGTAGGTAATCACTGCCATATGCGTCTGGTGTCATTAGCACCACAATAAAAATGGCTGTATGTGGAGTGGTGCTTTGACGGGGAAGCAAGGCCTGCTGACAAATGGTGTCGCACTGTGCTTAGTGATGAACTGCAGTTCTACACTATTCCAGATGACCACAGTCAGATATTACGGTGGGGTCCCATTCTCCGACGTTTGGGAGAGGCATTACAGTGTTAATCTCGGTCTGGGACCATTAAGTATGACTTCAAGTTACAGCTGGTAGCGATCGAGGGAACTCTCGTAGCCCAAATGCGGGAACTCTGACAGCGCAACATAATTTCACGAACATCCTGCATCCTTACATGTTACCTCTCATGCGACAGTATTGTGGTGCGATTTTTCGACTATCCACATACATGGCACTTTTCTCTATGAACCAACTGCACGATGTTGTGGTGCTCCAGAGGCCAGCAAGATCTGCAGGGATGTCCTCGGTAGAACGTGCTCGGGCACCAACTCCGTTTTAGTGCCAGTGTGCAGGTTATCAAGGAACAGTTACAGCAGTTGTGGGCCAACTTCTCAGGAAAGGATGCAGTGGCTTTATGACACTCTCCCCAATGGAATCAGTGCAGACATACAGGCCAAAGAGGGTACAACGTCAGACCAGTAAGTGGGCCCATGCTGCCAAGTTCTTCGGAAATGTGACTTTGATTTTGTAATCACTGAAATAACATTTCATACCCTCTCAACCAATGAAGTTTTATTTCATTTCCTCCTCGCCAACGGCCTTGCCGCAGGAGTAACACCGGTTCCTGTCAGATCACCGAAGATAAGCACTGTCGAGCTGGGCTAGCAGTTGGATGGGTGACCATTCAGTCAGCCGAGCACTGTTGGCAAGCAGTGTGCCCTCAGGCCTTTTGAGCCAAACTGAGGAGCTACTTGATTGAGATGTAAGGGCTCTGGTCTCATAAACTGACATGTGGCCAGGAGAGTGGTTTGCTCACCACATGCCCCTCCATACCCGCACCCGCATCCAGTGACGCCTGCAGGCTGAGGATGACATGGCGGCTGATCGATACTGTTGGGCCTTCCGAGGCCTGTTCGGATGGAGATTAGTTTTTAGTTCATTTCCTCCTCCTCTTCTGGGTGCCTCACTTTTTTTATGTCAGGCAGTGTGACTCCAGCTCATATGGCCATAACCTATGACCAACTAATTTTATACTTTAATACAATAACACAGCACAACACCAGTTAACCCAAACAGAGGAGGGGAATGTATTTCGGATAACAATTTTTTTGGTGAAGCTAAAAAATTCTAATATATACTACAGTATATTGTACTGCACTCTCATGTTGTGTGGTTTGAGGTTTTCGGGTGGTAAACAGCACGGTCATCAGTGCCCAAATGCATAGAAACAGGAACACATGCGGTGAAGGGTCGAAGACGGACAGTGAACAAGGAGAACGGCTAAAAGACACAGACCTGACGCAGTTCCAAATCCTCACATACAGAGGCAAAACAAGAGGGGAAGAAACACACTAAAAAAGGAAAATAAACACAAGGAAAAGAGAACAGAAATCAAAGTGAAACAAGTAGGTAATCGTGACTGGCGGACCTCTTACCTAAAACCTGGGTGAGCCAGTCACCCAGCAGCACATTAAAATCCTCTCCCTAAAATCCGAGGCAACAAATTGGACAGGACACAAAACCGTAAGACCTTAACCACACTCGTTGCGTCGTCTTGCAAAATAGAGGGCAAATCCGGTGGCAAGGAAACCACCGCCCTCTGGTCAGAGAATAAAAGACAGTCAAGTAAAATGTGGCGGACAGTAATCTGGGCGCCACAAGCACTGCAGATTGGGGGGTCCTCCTGTCGGAGTAAAAAAACGTGCGTTAAGGGACTGTGCCCGATGCGGAGGCGAGTGAGGAGAACCTCAACCCACCTGCACTACTGGCAGGACGTGCGCCATGACCGTGTGGTGGCCTCGACCAGGCGCAGCTTATTTTCACCGACTGCCAGCCACTCCTCTTCCCATTGACGCATAACACGAAAACGCAAAAGGGAGGTAACAGCACGGAGGGGGACGGCACATTCAACAATGTGAGGAAGGGAACATTACATTAAAATTACAGTTTTAGGATTACAGTACATTAATATACTGTATACTATGCTTCATTCTTTATAGCGTAGTGCAAAAATACACACACAACAGAAAGAAACAATCACTAAAATGCACTACCGTTGGCAGTGTAGCTTTCTTTAGAATGGTGAGTTGGGTGGGGATCTCTCCTCATCGACTGCAACTCAACAAAGTCTCCTCTAGAACGGGTTTCAGTTGACCTGAGTACAGTTAACTGGGGTTTTGCTGCAGCTCTTGTAGACATCTTCAGTTTAAGATATCACAAGGCTTTGTAGCTTTGTGTGTTTAGCAGCAGTTAATCTTAAAAACTTATAAGCTACTGTCTGTCTGATGAGATACACAGAATTAAGTGGTTTATATTGCTGTACTTCTCCCTTAGAGATGCATCTTTTGAGCTATGTAGATTGAATGTAGTGTAAATGGCTGTGTAGATTGTAATTTTAGCTTGCATGACTATTGAGTTCATGCTCTGAGTGAACATGAGGCAGCTCGTGCTACCTAATGTCTACCTGTTACTGTGGGGGAAAACTGATCAGTAACTCAGCTCCTCACCATCTCTCGTCATTTCAAAGCTACAGTGAAACCTCAATGTCAGTCACTGCTTATGCAAATGTGACCTTTTAAATTTCGCCTTACCAGCCTTGCAATTGGCACAGACATTTCTGAGCACACCACCCACACAACTTCTGTAACATTACAACATGTGACATTCCTGCCAATGTTCATAACAGCAGTGGATGTCAATAGCGACACAGTTTGTGGTCCTTGACACAGTCACTTGCAAGTTTTCCATTCCCTAAAAATGTTTCCTTTAGGACAGAGGTGATGCAAGGAAACAAAAAGAAACCACAAGTGGCTATGGGTGGTTGGAAACTGTTAGACTGTTCTTCATATACAACAATTTCCACTCCTTCACACACCTTGGTTCAACATATCATTGCCTTAGATTTCTGAGAATCATAATTTAAATTCCTGACTTTCTCTTCGTCGATTCACAATTTTTGGACACATACATTACTCTATCGACAAATGGTAGTGAGCAACCTCCTTACTTTTTACGTGCTCAAATCTATGGGACTGTGGAACCAATTGTAATGGTAGGTGACAATTAATAAGACATATGATGGGCTCTATGCAATCTGATGCCCCCTGAAAAGGATGTGAAAATCAGAACAAGGTACAAATAAAATACTGTCTATGGGCAGAGGTTAAAAATACTGCTCCAGTTGTAAGGTTCCTTTTATTTTTCAGTACTTACAGATGACCGGTTTTGGGCTATTACATGCCCATCATCAGTTGTTATAACTTTGTGCTAGGACCCCAAGCACCGTGATGGATGGGTACAGGATGTGGTGTATCGCTGGTGATACACCATGTGCTGTACTTGTCCATCGCGACACTTGGGGTCATAGCAAAAAAGGTATAACACATGATGCTGGGCATGTAATAGCCCAAAATCGGTCATGTTTGAGTACTGAAAAATAAAAATAAAAAAATCTTATAGCTGAAGCATTGTTTTCAACCTCTGCTATAACGCTCAGTTGCAGATATTCCTCCAGCAAGATTGTTTGTAGAATGAGATTTTCACTCTGCAGCGGAGTGTGCACTGATATGAAACTTTCTGACAGATTCAAACTGTGTGCCGGACTGAGACTTGAACTCGGGACCTTTGCCTTTCGCGGGCAAGTGCTCTACCAACTGAGCTACCCAATCACGACTCACACCCCATCCTCACAGTTTTACTTCTGCCAGTGCATCATCTCCTACCTTACAAACTTTACAGAAGGTTTGCAGGAGAGCTTCTGTAAAGTTTGGGAGGTAGGAGACGATGCACTGGCAGAAGTAAAACTGTGAGGATGGGATGTGAGTCGTGCTCGGGTAGCTCAGTTGGTAGAGCACTTGCCCGTGAAAGGCAAAGGTCCCGAGTTTGAGTCTCGGTCCGGCACACAGTTTTCATCTGCCAGAAAGTTTCAAGATTGTTTGTATTTATGAGAAGTTCTCAGCTGTTGAAATATGACATTTTTCAAATGCTTATGACCTGTGGGGCACTAACTCCAAAAAATAATAAATTTGCAGATGATTTGTGGGTGTACACAAAGCAATATTTAGAACACAGAGCTACCAACATCAACAGCAACAACAGCTCCAACCAGCTCAGCATCAAGTCAAACAGCAGAGATGACAGATATGACCAAGTTATTCCATACTAATTCACCTCCATGTTACAATTCATGTATCGTGGTGGCTGACGAATGCCAGTGTGCCAGCTTGTTGGCACCCTCCGCCCCCCCCCCCCCAAGCTGATGTTTTCAGTTGGTGACAGATCTGGAGTATATGCCAGCCAGGGCAACAGTCAAGCTCTCTCTGTGTGGCAGTGCAGGTAACCCAAAAGTCTGTTAACATTCGAAAATACACTAATTAATGGAATAATGTGGTAGAGAGGTAAAACTTGACACACATGCCTGGAATGACATGAGGTTTTATTGAAACCAAAAACAAGTGCAAAAACTGGCCAACAGATGGAACTGGCAAGCAGCACATCAGTGACACTGTATGAGAATCACGTATGAAATGAGCTGCAGTGAGAGAGGCAGTCTGATGCAACAGCAATGGTGTCATGTAGACTTTACCAAAAAAAGTACTGTTAGTGAAGCTTTACAATCAGAATGGAGAACCTGCTACTACAGCTTTAGGATCCTATCACTATAAGAAGGGTATGTGAATAGGTAAAGGTCATGTGAGCCAATGATCTTGCCATAGTTGTAACACCTGTTCCCATAGACTGCTGAAGTTAAGTGCTATTGGGCTTGGCTAGCACTCGGATGGGTTACTGTCCAGGTCTGCCGAGTGCTGTTCGCTAGCAGAGTACGCTCAGCCCTTGTGTGGCCAAGTGAAGAGCTGCTCGTTTGAGAAGTAGTGACACCATTCACAAAAACTGACAAGCACTAACCACATACCCCACCTTGCCCGCATCTGGTGACGCCTGAGAGCTGAAGATGACACGGTGGCCGGACAGTACTGTTGGGCTTTAAGGACCAGTTCAAAATAAAGTCCTGTGACAAATGTCGCCACGGGTTGTTTAGACAATTGGCTCTGTAGCGGGTGACTACGCACGAGTGCTACTGCTGCTCAGAGAGTTCAGGAAGAAATGAAGACTTCAGCAGGTTCATCTCCGCACGATAAAGTCAGCACTTCTGAAGTCGCATTTCACACTGGCGTTTCACGCATTTCTGTTTGGAGAGCACTAAAGAATACCTATGGGGTATCGTCTCAGTTGTGCGACTGGATTCGTGATTTCCTGTCAGGAAGGTTGCAGTTTGTAGTAATAGAAGGCAAATCATCGAGTAAAACTGAAGTGATATCAGGTGTTCCCCAGGGAAGTGTCCTGGGACCTCTGCTGTTCCTGATCTATATAAATGACCAGAGTGACAATTTGAGCAGTTCTCTTAGGTTGTTCGCAGATGATGCTGTAATTTACCGTCTAGTAAGGTCATCCGAAGACCAGTATCAGTTGCAAAGCGATTTAGAAAAGATTGCTGTATGGTGTGGCAGGTGGCAGTTGACACTAAATAACGAAAAGTGTGAGGTGATCCATATGAGTTCCAAAAGAAATCCGTTGGAATTCGATTACTCGATAAATAGTACAATTCTCAAGGCTGTCAATTCAACTAAGTACCTGGGTGTAAAAATTACAAACAACTTCAGTTGGAAAGACCACATAAACAATATTGTGGGGAAGGCGAGCCACAGGTTGCGTTTCATTGGCAGGTTACTTAGAAGATGCAACAAGTCCACTAAAGAGACAGCTTACACTACACTCGTTCGTCCTCTGTTAGAATACTGCTGCGCGGTGTGGGATCCTTACCAGGTGGGATTGACGGAGGACATCAAAAGGGTGCAAAAAAGGGCAGCTCATTTTGTATTATCATGTAATAGGGGAGAGAGTGTAGTAGATATGATAAGCGAGTTGGGATGGAAGTCATTAAAGCAAAGACTTTTTTCGTCGCGGCGAGATCTATTTATGAAATTTCAGTCACCAACTTTCTCTTCCGAATGCGAAAATATTTTGTTGAACCCAACCTACGTAGGCAGGAATGATCATCAAAATGAAATAAGAGAAATCAGAGCTCGAACAGAAAGGGTTAGGTGTTCGTTTTTCCCGCGCGCTGTTCGGGAGTGGAATGGTAGGGAGATAGTATGATTGTGGTTTGATTAACCCTCTGCCAAGCACTTAAATGTGAATTGCAGAGTAATTATGTAGATGTAGAAGAAGTCACAAATTGGATCAATTCGTGGATCGCTTTGAAAGATGAACAATTTTTTCGATGCGGGCTTCATACACTGCCCGAAAGATGGGAGAAACTAGTGGCCAGCGATGGAAAATACTTTAAATGATACTTGTGTAACCAATTTGTTTCATTAAAACCTCAAATGTTGAGGAAAAAATGATGGAAGCAAAGTTGTACACCTTGTAACTCTTTCCTTCCTCTTTGTCAAATATGAGGTCAGCCACTGGAGGTCACTCCCGCTGATCCCGTATCTCCCTAATTTATAGAGCAGCGTGGAGTGGTTCACTGAATCAAATGCTTTGCTTAATTCACAGAAGATACCTGCAACTTTGCTGCTGTTATCCAATGAGGAGCTAATTCTGTCAACAAATGTGTTTATTGCATCTAAGGTATTTCTTCGTTTTTGGAACACAAATTGATTTTTATCAGTGATATTAAATTTTGAGACAAAATTTAGTATCTGTGTTGCAGCAAGCTTTTCAAATAACTTAGAGAAAATTGACAGGATAGAAACAGGTCTGTAATTTCCCATTTCTTCTTTTGGCCCTTTTTTGTGTACTGGCCTATCTTCGGCATACTTCAGTAACTCTGGGAAGCATCCTTGCTCAAACGATTGGTTAATTATTTCTGTCAGAGGATGTGATATTATTTTAAACACCATTTTAATTACTTCTGTTGGTATACCATCCCATCCTGTGGAATTTTTATTTTTCAGGGACAATATAACATCTTCTACAGGTTTCAGTGTAAAGTCTGTATATGAAGGAAGCTGTTCGGAATTACGAGTAAAGCCACTTATATTGTCTTACTCACAGTACATTCACAAAGAGCCACAGTCAACATTACAAATGCGGTGCTGTAATTTATTCCATTTTCAAACAAAATTTAATGCAAATTCTTTGCTCCATCTTTAGTAAACATTCGCTGAGCAGTCAAAAACACATATAATCTTTATGGCTGTCAACAATAAACTAAATAATCAAAACAGCTGACAATGTAAACATACATTAAGAACATATATACCAACAAGATTTTAAAAAAACTGAAAATCGAATGTATAAATCACAAGAAATTAAAAAACTGCTGTTACTTTCTGACCACACTTCGTATACTGTCACAAACTTGAAGACAGCTCATTTTCTGGTATAGAGGTCGCCATAACGTTCCTGAAGAGTTCCTTTTCATATTTTCTGAATTTTATACAAATCTTCATCGTGTAAGGTTGTCTGAGACCACATTACATTTTGTCATAATGATGCATAGCTGAAACAGCAGCTTATCTAACAAGCAACCGCGTGCACTGTGTGAGAGCTCAGAGGAAAGTGACTCAAGCTGGGTTCTATATCTGACCTCTCCCACTGTCAACCCAAGCAGTCTCATTTGCCCTCTAGACTTTCTAGTGATTGAGGAAAAATTGTTCTCATTACTTTTGCGACTCACTTATTACAACAACTGTACAAAAAAGCTGAACCAAAAACAAAATCAACCTGAAAAAATCATATTGTTGTGCATTTATTTATTTGTATCTATTTACTCCCCACAGACAAACACAGAATTTGTTTTGGATTGAAGATATATTTTAAATTTGATGTCACAATTTTGTTGGAACAATCATAAACAATAAAAACATTGTATATCTTGATTGCTGGCACTTCATAAATACTACTGGCACAAATGAAAGTATTCTACTCCTCCAAAAGGAATTCCTTAATGCTATTAAGACAGCTATTGGTACGAAACTCCTTCAAGACCACTACAAAGCAGCTTCCATTTGAGTTTTTTAAAATTCTTTGGAAGTTCATTATAAACTCAGATCCTTTAAAAATGATGGAAAACAGCAATCAGTCATCCTTTTCTTTCAGACTTTATTGAAACAAAAAAAGATTTTTGCTGCTACCTAGTCATTATTAATGCACCATCTCATAGTTTCAAGACATGTCCTAGTACATTCGGGCTTTGTCACAGTTCATTCAAGACTCTAGAATGAACTGTGACAGAAGCCCAAAAAATGGGGGACTGACAGCTGTTCCTCAATTCCACTTACACTAAAACACACATCACTCATTTTCACACTGGTACAAGAGTTAAATTGGGACAGTCCTCATAGATTTTCATTTGTAAAGGAACATTTTAAAACAGAGCTCACCCTTTCAAATAATAGCTTTAAATTTCTAACATTATTAGTATCTTCTGAACAACCAGTACTATGAAATATATGAACTTGTGCTGTAATGTATAAATCATATATGTGTAAACAACAGCCCATACTTATCAGGTTAATTTTGATTAGTCTTATCTTTTTTTTAAATTTCACTTAACAACATCATGAATTTGAGGCACGACATAATTCATCTGAGGTGTATTTTGGAAATGGATTCGGTCCCCACCCCCCACCCCCCCATTTTCAAGTCATCTAAAAATGTAACACACCATAATAAAAAGAAAGATATAAGATAAAAGCCGTACAGCTGCACTGAATACAGTCCTTAAGCAAACGTGATAATTTTTACAGGATATCTCATCCCCATTTCATCACGAAATAATCACACGTCACACACAATTGTTTATAGCACAGTCATCAAAGAGTATGATCTAAAATATAATGTATGTGTAATGATAATGGTTGCGAGAACTAGAGCATTAAAACACTATTAAAATACTATACTGTGTTAAAGCTAAATTCTGGCAACCACTATTATCCTGTGCACTTTATATTTTAGGTCATGCACTTCAACCACCATGCTATGCACAAATATGAATAGCACATGATTTCTGTATCAAGACTATAACAATGCATCCACATTCGTTATCGGTAATTACTAATTTTGTATAAACTCTACATCGAGTGCAGTTGCGTAGCTTTTATGTTGTAACCTTCTGTTTTTTGACGCATTTGAAAATGGATCAAGCCCAAAACTAGTAGTGCTGAATTTAGTAAATTTTTAAAACACAGGCTGCTGTAATTTTATCTGTCTTCAAGTTTATTGAGGCAGAAGAAAACGAACATTGTAAATTTCCAAGAAGTGTAAACAAGTAGCAGATGGAAGTTCTCAAAAGAAGGACATATTTTCAGACCTTTTCTTTTTTTTTTTTTTTACCTGTTACCCCAGTCTTGTTGTAGAAATCTGTAAACCAGTTGTCTGGAACAAAACCATAGCGGACTTTCATTGGATACTCTCTCCTCACAGGATGAGGGAAATTCAAAATGTCTCTCTCTCCAGAGGAATCTACTGTAATTCCATACCCACTCACAAACCATCTCTTATACAATGGAATTTGTTTAATCATTTCCGCTACATCTGCAGCATGTTTTGAGGCCTCTTCCACAACTCTCTTAACCAATTTTCCTGTACAAAGAAGAACCTTATTAGAACATAATAATAGTTGTCCATTAGTATGAACTTACTACATTGTAAAACATTATTGTTGTTATTGTATGATTACTATTAATATTATTATTACCATTGTTGTTGTTGTTGTTGTTGTTGTGGTCTTCAGTCCTGAGACTAGTTTGATGCAGCTCTCCATGCTACTCTATCCTGTGCAAGCTGCTTCATCTCCCAGTATGTACTGCGGCCTACATCCTTCTGAATCTGCTTAGTGTATTCGTCTCCCTCTACGATTTTTACCCTCCACGCTGCCCTCCAATACTAAACTGGTGATCTCTTGATGCCTCAGAAGATGTCATACCAACCGATCCCTTCTTCTAGTCAAGTTGTGCCACAAACTCCTCTTCTCCCCAATTCTATTCAATACCTCCTCATTAGTTATGTGATCTACCCATTATAATCTTCAGCATTCTTCTGTAACACCACATTTTGAAGCCTTCTATTCTCTTCTTGTCCAAACTATTTATTGTCCATGTTTCACTTCCATACATGGCTACACCCCATACAAGTACTTTCAGAAACAACTTCCTGACACTTAAATCTATACTCGATGTTAACAAATTTCTATTCTTCAGAAATACTTTCCTTGCCATTGCCAGTCTACATTTTATATCCTCTCTACTTCAACCATCATCAGTTATTTTGCTCCCCAAATAGCAAAACTCCTTTACTACTTTAAGTGTCTCATTCCCTTATCTAATTCCCTCAGCATCACCTGATTTAATTCGACTACATTCCTTTATCCTCGTTTTGCTTTTGTTGATGTTCATCTTATACCCTCCTTTCAAGACACTGTCCATTCCATTCAACTGCTCTTCCATTTCCATAATATTGCCCTGAAGTACATTGCCCTTGTATAGACACTCTATATACTCCTTCCACCTTTCTGCTTTCCCTTCTTTGCTTAGCACTGGGTTTCCATCTGAGCTCTTGATATTTATGCAAGTGGTTCTCTTTTCTCCAAAGGTCTCTTTAATTTTCCTGTAGGCAGTATCTATCTTACCCCTAGTGAGATAAGCCTCTACATCCTTACATTTGTCCTCTAGCCATCCCTGCTTAGCCATTTTGCACTTCCTGTCAATCTCATTTTTGAGATGTTTGTATTCCTTTTAGCCTGCTTCATTTACTGCATTTTTGTATTTTCTCCTTTCATCAATTACATTCAATATTTTTTCTGTTACCTACGGACTTCTACTAGCCCTCATCTTTATGCCTACTTGATCCTCTGCTGCCTTCACTACTTCATCCCTCGAAGCTACCCATTCTTCTTCTACTGTATTTCTTTCCCCCATTCTTGTCAATTGTTCTCTTATGCTCTCCCTGAAACTCTGTACAACCTCTGGTCTAGTCAGTTTATCCAGGTCCCATCTTCTTAAATTCCCACCTTTTTGCAGTTTCTTCAGTTTTAATCTACAGTTCATAACCAATAGATTGTGGTCAGAGTCCACATCTGCCCCTGGAAATGACTTATAATTTAAAACCTGGTTCCTAAATCTCTGTATTACCATTATATAATCTATCTGAAACCTGTCAGTATCTCCAGGCTTCTTCCATGTATACAATCTTCTTTTATGATTCTTGAACCAAGTGTTAGCTATGATTAAGTTATGCTCTGTGCAAAATTCTATCAGGCGGCTTCCTCTTTCATTTCTCCCCCCCCCCCCCCCCCCCTCCAAATCCCTATTCACCTATGTTTCCTTCTCTTCCTTTTCCTACTATTGTACTATTGAATTTCAGTCACTCATGACTATTAAATTTTCGTCTCCCTTCACTATCTGAATAATTTCTTTTATCTCATCATACATTTCTTCAATTTCTTCGTCATCTGCAGAGCTAGTTGGAATATAAACTTGTACTACTGTAATAGGCATGGGCTTCATATCTATCTTGGCCACAATAATGCATTCACTATGCTGTTTGTAGTAGCTTACCCGCACTCCTATTTTTTTATTCATTATTAAACCTACTCCTGCATTACCCCTCTTTGATTTTGTATTTATAACCCTGTATTCACCTGACCAAAAGTCTTGTTCCTTCTGCCACCTAACTTCACTAATTCCCACTATATCTAACTTTAACGTATCCATTTCCATTTTTAAATTTTCTCACCTACCTGCCCGATTAAGGGATCTGACATTCCATGCTCCAATTCGTAGGCTGCCAGTTTTCTTCCTCCTGATGACAACGTCCTCCTGAGTAGTCCCCACCCGGAGATCCGAATGGGGGACTATTTTACCTCTGGAATATTATACCCAAGAGGACACCATCATCATTTAACCATACAGTAAAGCTGCATGCCCTCGGGAAAAATTATGGCTATAGTTTCCCCTTGCTTTCAGCTGTTCGCAGTACCAGCACAGCAAGGTTGTTTTGGTTAGTATTACAAGGCCAGATCAGTCAATCATCCAGCAGACTGCTGCCCCTACAACTACTGAAAAGGCTGCTGCCCCTCTTCAGGAACCACACGTTTGTCTGGCCTCTCAACAGATACCCCTCCGTTGTGGTTGCATGCATGCATGCAAGCCTCTCCACCAATGTTAAGGTCTACGGTTCATGGGGGGATTTATTATTATTACTTGTGTCAAAAAGCTAAACAAGAGAAAATGATTGTAACTGTTGATATTTACAGAGAATGGTAGCTAGTCTTAACTGACAAATATACAATATGAGTTATTTAATTATACTACTGAAATGTGTACATACAAAGAAATATCAAATAATCTTTGCTCAAAATTGGCGTTGTTCCACAACACTCTATTTACCTTTCAGTATTTCTGCTCCTGGGATAGTGCCTCTTAGTAGTAATCAAAATATCTGGTTTTGATCCTAGATACTACTTATGTTTCAACTAGAAGTTGCCAACAATGGCTGCTGAAGACTGCTGGTATACATCATCCACATTCTGTCAGTGGCCATGTCAAAGAGGGCAGAAGAGTAACCAGAGGTTGGGAGCATCCTCTTGTTGATGATATATCCATTGTCAAAATATTCCAGATTATTCCTCGTTAGTAACTTCAGGAGAAGACTATGGGAAACAGAATGAACCACTAATGAAAGAGAAACTTTCTACGAGTCAGAGTGTGGAATGTCGGAAGCCTGAATTTGGTAGGGACACTGGAAAATCCGAAAAGAGTTGTAAAGGCTCCGTGTAGATACAGTGGGAGCCACTGAATTGAAATGGGAAAAAGATTAGCTCTTTTGGTCAGAACAGTGTAATATCAACAACTGCAGAAAATGACATTACAGGAGCATGATTTCTCATGAAGAGGATAGAGAGTTCCATGACACAATTACTCTCATCAGAATTGACAGCAAACAACACCAACAATAACTTGAAACTTACAGCACAGGACAGGAACACACAGAGTAACTATGGATCAAGTTTGAAAGAGTAATTAAATATGCACTGTATAGATAAGTACCCAGTAGAAGAGCTCATAACAGGAGGGAACCACCACAGTATACAGCCACTGTAATGAAACTTCTAAGGAAACGGAGATCACTGCATTATAGGTGTAAAACAAAACAGAGCTATAGATAGAAAGATCCTGTATGAAATGTGCTTGGCTGTCAAGAGAGCAATACATGAAGCCTGACTACCATGGCAGAATACTGACAAATGATCTTTCACAAAACCAAAAGAAATTATTCCAGTTGTTTGTGAAGGCTGTTAGTGGCATCAAAGTTAGTGTCCATTCCTTAATGAATGAGACAGGAACTGAAACTGAGGAGCAAAGCAAATGCTGAAATGCTTAACTCTGTTTTCAAATGATCATTTACAAAAAAAAAAAAAAAAAAAAAAAAAAAAAATCAAGACAATTTGCCCAATTTAATCTTTACCACTGAAAAGATGAATGAAATAAGTATTAGTGTCAGTGATGTTGAGAAATAGCTGAAATCATTAAAACTGAACAAAGCTCCACACCCTGATGGTATCCCTATCAGAGTCTATACTTAATTTGTGGCTGAGTTAGCCCGTCTTCTAGCTATAATCTATCACGGATCCCTCAAACAAAAAACTATGCCTAGTTTTTCAAAAAAAGCACACGTCACACCAGTCTACAAGAAGGGTAGTAGAAGTGATCCACAAAACTGTTGTCCAATAACTTTGACACTGATCTGCTGTACAATCTTGGAACATATTCCAATCTCAAACATAATGAGGTATCTCGAACAGAATGATCTTCTCCATGTTAGTCGGCACAGATTTCAAAAACATTGACGATGTAAAACTCAACTAGCACTTTTCTCACACGACAAACTGAAAGTGTTGGATCAAGGCAGCCTGTAGATGCAATGTTTCTTGATTTCCAAGTACGATCATATGGGGTATCGAGTGAAATTTATGACTGGATTGAAGACTTTTTGGTAGGGAGGCTGGAGCATGTGATCTTGGATGGAGAGTCATCCAGATGTACACGTGTTACACTCACATGTTTGTATAAGTTGGTCGATTCCAACTTTGAATGATAATGGCATCATCTGCAAGAAGTCCGAGGTTACTATTAATACTGTCTGCAGAGGGACATTAAAATACAACATGAAAAGCAAGCATTCCAATGCACTTCCATGGGCACATTAGGTATTTTTCTACCCCTCTGTCCACAGCTCGTGGTCGTGCGGTAGCATTCTCACTTCCCACGCCCGGGTTCCCGGGTTCGATTCCCGGCGGGGTCAGGTGTTGTGTGCTGTCCTTAGGTTAGCTAGGTTTAAGTAGTTCTAAGTTCTATGGGACTGATGACCATAGATGTTAAATGATGACCATAGATGTTAAGTCCCATAGTGCTCAGAGCCATTTGAACCATCTACCCCTCTCCCTTCTCTCACCACCCCTTTCTTCCTCTTCATGTCCACCATCCTCTCCTTTTCCTCTGCCCTTTCCCCCCTCTCTCTCTTCCTAAATCTCTTTTTTCTCTACCCTCAGTACTCCTTCCATATAGTTGTGTGGCTGCTGAGTCATCTGCCAAAGTACTGTCAATTTCCTGCTACCCACTGTTTATGTCCTTCCATAGCACTTTCCCAATTCCGTCAGGTATTGCAACTGCATTGAGCAAGACCATGGGAGAGTGTGTGTGTGTGTGTGTGTGTGTGTGTTTGCTTCAAAAAGAGCAAGAGCTAGAAATCTGGTGTGGATTCTGCTTCCTGTTACATATCTCTGTGCTCAACGTATCAGTGCGCTATAGGTGAGTAGTTATCTTTCCCTTATTTTACATATTGATCCTTCCAGGAATTTCCACTATTGTTACAGACGAACGAAATACAACTCATTCAAGAAAGTCATGACTTACAAAACTCTTGTTTGACTGATTCTTGAGAATTGTTCATGAATTTGGTGCCCAGATGTAGGATTAATGAAGGATACGGAGAAGATACTATTATGTCAAGCCTCTTTACTTTCAGCATACTAGAATGTCATGCATACATTTGCATCAGGAACATCTCTGACTTTATCAGACATTATTCTTTCGGAGGAGTGTCGGAAATGCACCGCTAACTGCAGATACTATAAAAAGATCGAAGGAAGTAACTGATAACCCAAAAACCTTTAGTTTGAGTTGCATATTATACGCTTGGTTAAATTCATAGACAAGAACGTAAGTACAATAGCGCAAAATGATGTAAACAGTACGCAGTGCTTTCTAGTGAAAATTTAGGAACTACCTGTTACCAACACTTCGTGCATTCAAAAACGAAACTGATCACATTAATCCTCGATAAACTGAAGGTCAGCATTTGTCATGCTGATACCTTCAAATGCTTATGCGACCATTGCTTTTCACAATATATATAAATGACCTAGTAGATAGTGTCGGAAGTTCCATGCGGCTTTTCGCGGATGATGCTGTAGTATACAGAGAAGTTGCAGCATTAGAAAATTGTAGTGAAATGCAGGAAGATCTGCAGCGGATAGGCACTTGGTGCAGGGAGTGGCAACTGACCCTTAACATAGACAAATGTAATGTATTGAGAATACATAGAAAGAAGGATCCTTTATTGTATGATTATATGATAGCGGAACAAACACTAGTAGCAGTTACTTCTGTAAAATATCTGGGAGTATGTGTGCGGAACGATTTGAAGTGGAATGATCATATAAAATTAATTGTTGGTAAGGCGGGTACCAGGTTGAGATTCATTGGGAGAGTCCTCAGAAAATGTAGTCCATCAACAAAGGAGGTGGCTTACAAAACACTCGTTCGACCTATACTTGAGTATTGCTCATCAGTGTGGGATCCGCACCAGATCGAGTTGACGGAGGAGATAGAGAAGATCCAAAGAAGAGCGGCGCGTTTCGTCACAGGGTTATTTGGTAACCGTGATAGCATTACGGAGATGTTTAACAAACTCAATTGGCAGACTCTGCAAGAGAGGCGCTCTGCATCGCGGTGTAGCTTGCTCGCCAGGTCTCGAGAGGGTGCGTTTCTGGATGATGTATCGAATATATTGCTTCCCCCTACTTATACCTCCCGAGGAGATCACGAATGTAAAATTAGAGAGATTAGAGCGCGCACAGAGGCTTTCAGACAGTCGTTCTTCCCGCGAACCATACGCGACTGGAACAGGAAAGGGAGGTAATGACAGTGGCACATAAAGTGCCCTCCGCCACATACCATTGGGTGGCTTGCGGAGTATAAATGTAGATGTAGATGCTGTAACTATAATTGCAGAAGCGCATAATAATTTAATGCAAATCAATGTAAAAGAGATATGAGAAAAACCAACACAATTAACCAGATAAATTGCTAGTGGTAGAAATGGTGATGGAATGCTTGTGCATATTCACAATTGGTGATAAACAGACCAGAAGACGCAGCAGGTATCAGCCAACGCACTTCAAATCATTACTGTTTTATCTTTTATTTAATGTTTTAAATATCTACTGCTAATTAAACATATCAGATACTGCAAATTGCGGATGAGAAGCTAATGTCTGAATTGTATTCGGATATGACTATGCTATCTACTTGGTTCTGGTACGGAACCACAAAGACACTTTATTTTCAGTAATCGAAAGGCGAAATATTTCTCTATACAGTCTGATTGCAGTTACTACTATCTATTTAGTATAACGGCCGAAGTTCAACATGTGTCCGTATTATTTTACGTAAGATACCATTAATAGCAAAACACATAAATCAATGCAACAAAATAAGATAACGAATAACAAATATTATTTCTAGAAATCACCTGCTTCCAATTTAATCATGGGCAGCATAGTGAAAATACGCCTGTAATCAAACGGAAAAAACTCGAACTATATGTAAAATCACGTATGGCGAATTTAATGATGCAACAATGAACATCATTTGCTATACAGCTGCGCTCATTACATTCGTTCTCAGACGGTAAATTGCATTATGACTTCCCCATTAAAAACGTCGCACACATATATTTTTATTTTGCGTTGCTTTTATGAAATCAAAAACACCAAAAAAAGTGAAGTTAACATTTTCCTTCCTACGACACAGACTACTTCTTGCAACATATACGGGAAATTTGCGATAAATTAAAAGAGCGCAAGAGCAGTTGATAGTTTTGTACTGAATGACCTAATATGACACTAAATATTTTATCCCAGTTTTTATAATATTCAATACCGGCTATATAGATATTAGTTATAAAAACAGTTTATTATAGCAGATGCACAGCAGTATCAGTGCTTTGGTTCCTAGTAATATCTTTGACAGGTAAGTCACTGAAGTAAGTGCTAAGGTGTTTTTATTGTGTTGGTTGTGTAACGAGGTTCGAAAGACGAAATTTAGGGCAGTGATAGCAGAAAATGGCTGGTTGCTTTGAAAATGTGCAGCTTCCTCCTTGCGTGTGGTTTGAAGGCGACGACAAACGGAATGCCGTGGCGTCTATAATAGCTGGTTTGCTGGTGAGTACCACTTTGTGTTAAGTGTGCTGTAGTGTGACTTAATTTCCTGTCTACATCATATCATGAAGAACTTAAATTACAGGTAGATGTTGTATTATACAGTTTATCGTATTTATTTGATTCAAAACCGATTGTAGTGCTGGTTAACATGCTGCTGTCAAAGTTTCATACTTCAAAAGTTGTGCTCCGATAAGAGGTATACCACATCAGAATTCGCGTAGAAATGTAACTCGTCAGTGGAAGAAACTTACTGAATAATACCCACGAAATGTGATCACATGAGAATTGGTGTGACAGCGAAAGTAGTTCACCTGTCACTTTGAGATTTGTATGATATGGAGTGGTAAAATCGTTACACTTAGTAAATCAACAAGAATTATTACGCTTCCTGCGTGTTATGCTTATAATATTTGTATTTCAGTGATTTTTGGACTAATGTGATAGGCTCCACAGATTCATTTCAGTCTTTTTATCTGCCCCCCCCCCCCCACACACACACATTGCAGTTGTATAAACTCGATTTTGTACCTCATGTATCTGTTTTCCAGTTATATCAGTTGTTAAATTCAAATAAGATGTTAATGCAATCCCTGCTAGTCATGGCCGTTAGATGATCCTTTCTGTTACAGAAAGTAAATTTCATTGTTGTTGTCTAACTGTGAATTTTTGAAACATCAAAAAGGCTTCTTCCAGTCATCCTCAGAGAGAGTAAAATCATAGTTTTCACTCAGCCACAAAGGCATATCAGTTAAAACTTTTGTCACAACTTTAACCCCCATTCTAATGATTTTGTAAGACATCATTGTGTGTCATTATTTGGGAACATCCCGCATAGATATCCTATGTTGACATCTGCTTAACAGTAAATGTATTCATTGGAGACTTTTGTTACTACAAATATTTATCTTTCTACAAAAAATAGTGAAAAGCATGAACATATCACAAAGACCAAATGCAACCTCTACAACTATGTTGAGGGATTAACATAGTACAGAAAGGAGTCAGATACATGGGTTCACATGCATTCAAAAACCTTCCAGAACACACTGAATGCAAAGTAAATAATTTAGTGAAGTTTAAGTGAATTAAAGAACTTTGTTTGGTAATTGCTCCTACTCCATTGAAGAGTATCATCACAGAAAATCCTAACTTTGTTTTAGGTTAATATAGAGTTACAGTTTGCAGTGTAATACAGCAATGTAAAGTCATTTCACTGTATTAAAAATTAAATGTAGGTGCATCTTTGACTTCTTTCCACATCTATGGAATATGACTAATGCAAGGTAACATGACCAGATTTTTGTTGGCATGCAAGTCTCTTCATTTCACACATAGTCTCTTCATTTCACACATAGTGAAATGATAGTTGCAACTGTGGAGTGCTCTCTTATGAGACAAGTAGGTGTCATATGATTTTCCCAAGGCGATTGAGACAAGAGAAGGGGTAGTCTTGTAAACATTACAGACCTGTTTCGTTTTACATTCTCTTCCAACCCAAGACTGTTCTCTATCCGTTTCTTTTCCAACCCAAGACTGTTTTCTATCCGTTATAAGTTATTTGCCGAACTGTAATTTGCTTCATTAAACTAATCACTGCTGGAATATAACAAAACAATTATGTGCTTGTGAAGTTTATTTTAAGGAGTGTTGATGTAATGTTGCTCCACTCTCCAATATTTCTTGTTCGTGGTGCTGCAGTAAGCACACATTGCATCAAATCATTCTTTAAATATCATATAAATTACTGGAATTTGCGCAGCTGAATAAGTATTAAGGAGAAAAGAAAGGACATTTTACTAATAACTATATTTGCACATTCAAGAACAAAAAAAAAAAAAATTTACAGCGAACACAACAGAATAATTAGCGCACACAAAGAGTTTTGGACAATGTCAAAGAGGTCTATTTTACACAGTGCACTTTGTGCCGTCACTCACGAAATATATTGTTCACACAATTCCAACATAAATAATGAAGTAATAAACTCTGATGGGAATTTATTTTCCAGCTACCATAAAATTTTAGTTTATAAATGAGTTTGTGATTTATAAAAGTTTAAATAAAGAAATTATCTGCATCAGTCACTTCTCCATGGTGTGTTTCAAGACTTCATGCTCATATCTTCAAGTGGCACAGTGATATTATGTAACATATTTGCTAGCTGGAAGCAGCCAGTTGTTTGTTGTGGATTCATTAGAATCCATTCCAGCGCTCAGAACTCTGTTGTTTGTCATAAATATAGATTTTTAGTTTGTCTTGCAGAACACAAACAAATAACATAAACAAACCAAATATTATGAAGCTGTCAGAAATGTAACATATTATTGTTCCTCCTGAAGATGGGAGTGTAAATTTGAACTGCTTCATGGGATGAAATAAGAAGTGTGACTGACACAGATAATCTTTTATTTGGACTTTTACTGTCATACACAGTCACTGTTCCTACAATGGTCCAACATGGATGACATAACGTTAATGTATATATTTGCTATTGTCACACTGAAAGTTATTTTTGTTTGTTCCCAGTTCTTTGCTGGCTGGTGGTTCATTATTGATGTGGCTGCTGCATATCCTGACAACGCTCAGTTCAACAAGGCATACCATGTCTGTGGTGTTTTTGGGACTATTTCATTATTCATGTAAGTTATTTGTATGATCCCCAGATCATAAACATACAGTTGATAGTGTGCTACAAAAGCACTTTGTGAATTGCTGCAACTTGAATAACTGTCAAACCGTGTAGATCAGATTACTATTGACTTCTTCATGGTTGCAATTGTGTGCTGCGTTCTGGAAACTTTGCTTAATTGTCGACTATACAGTAAATAATAGAAAGTACTAATTCTGAACTGTTATAACAAGCACTTATTTGGAACATTTATAACAATCTTTCTGTTATAGTTCGTCTGTATTACTCAGCACTTCAATTGTTCATACAGTTGACATGACATTACATCAACCATGTCTGGCGGTAAGAATGACAGTTCTACACGAATTTGACAAACTGCATCGATCATGTTAAACTCAGCTCCTACTTTCCTCACATGACATACTGAAAGCTTTTGATCAACGCAGTCAGGTAGATGCAGGATTTCTTGATTTAGGAAAACCATTTAACCCACTACAACACCAAAACTTATTGCCAAAAGTTGTCATATGAAATATCAAGTGAAATTTGTGACTAGATTGAGCAGTTTTTGGTAGGAACAACACAGCATGTTATCTTGGATGGAAGGAAGTGTGTTTGAACCCTGGCTGTTCATGTTGCATATTAATGACCTTGAGGACAATATTAATAGTAACCTCAGACTTTTTGCAGCTGGTGCAGTTATCTGTAATGAAGTACTGTTTGAAATCGGTTGCGTAAATATTGTCATATCTTGGTAAGATTTCAAAGTGGTGAAAAGATTGCTTTAAATGTTCAGAAATGTAAAATTGCACACTTCACAAAACGAAAAACATAGGCCTAGTATCCTATGACTACAGGGTGGTCCATTGATAGTGACCAGGCCAAATATGTCACAAAATAAGCATCAGACGAAAAAACTAAAAGGAATGAAACTCATCTAGCTTGAAGGGGGAAACCAGATGCCACTAAGGTTGGTCTGCTAGATGGCACTGCCTTAGGTCAAAAGGATATCAACTGGGCTTTTTAATATAAGAACCCCCATATTTTATTAATTTTCGTATAGTACGTAAAGAAATATGAATGTTTTAGTTGGACCACTTTTTCCGCTTTGTGATAGGTGGCACTGTAATAGTTACAAACATATAAGTAAGAGATATCAGGTAACATTCTGCCAGTGTGGACGGAATTTGCTTCCTGATACATTACCTGTGTTAAAATGGACCATTTAACAATTTGCGGAAAAGGTCGATATCGTGTTGATGTATGGCTATTGTTATCAAAATGCCCAACGGGCATGTGATATGTATGCTGCTCAGTGTCTTGGATGACATCATCCCAAGTGTCCGGACCGTTCCCCGGATAGTTGTCATTTAAGGAAACGGGAAGTGTTCAGCCACATGTGAAATGTCAACCACGACCTGCAACAAATGATGCCCAAGTAGGTGTTTTAACTGCTGTCGCAGCTAATCCGTACATCAGTAGCAGACAAATTGCGCAAGAATCGGCAATCTTAAAAATGCCGGTGTTGAGAATGCTTCATCAACATCGATTGCACCCGTACCATATTTCTATGCACCAGGAATTGCATGGCGACGACTTTAAACGTTTAGTACAGTTCTGCCACTGGGCACAAGAGAAATTACAGGACGATGACAGATTTTTTGCACGCATTCTATTTAGCGATGAAGCGTCATTCACCAACAGCGGTAACGTAAACCGGCATAATATACACTATTGGGCAACAGAAAATCCACGATGGGTGCGACAAGTGGAACGTCAGCGACCTTGACGGGTTAATGTATAGTGCGGCATTATGGGAGGAAGGATAATTGGCCCCCATTTTATCGATGGCAATCTAAATGGTGCAGTGTATGCTGATTTCCTACGTAATGTTCTGCCAATCTTACTACAAGATGTTTCACTGCATAACAGAATGGCAATGTACTTCCAACATGATGGATGTCCGGCACATAGTTCGCGTGCGGTTGAAGCAGTATTGAATAGCATATTTAATGACAGGTGGATTGGTCGTCGAAGCACCATACCATGGCCCACACGTTCACCGGATCTGACGTCCCCAGATTTCTTTCTGTTGGGAAAGTTGAAGGATATTTGCTATTGTGATCCACCTACAACGCCTGACAACATGCGTCAGCTCATTGTCAATGCACGTGCGAACGTTACGGAAGGCAGGCTTTTCACTGTTGAGAGGAATGTTGTTACATGTATTGCCAAATGCTTTGAGGTTGACAGACATAATTTTGAGCATTTATTGCATTAATGTGGTATTTACAGGTAATCACACTGTAATAGCAAGCGTTCTCGGAAATGATAAGTTCACGAAGGTACATGTCACATTGGAACAACCGAAATAAAATATTCAAACATACCTACGTTCTGTATTTTAATTTAAAAAACCTACCTGTTACCAACTGTTCGTCTAAAATTGTTAGCCATACATTTGTGACTATTACAGCGCCATCTATCACAAAGCAAAAAAGTGGTCCAACTAAACATTCATATTTCGTAACATACTGCACGAATATGTAATAAAACATGGGTGTTCCTACTTTAAAAAAAAACAGTTGATATCTGTAACCTATGGCAGCACCATCTAGCGGGCCAACAATAGCGTCATCTGGTTTCCCCCTTCAAGCTAGACAAGTTTCGTTCTTTGTAATTTTTTTTGTTTTATGCTTATTTCGTGAGATATTTGGCCCAGTCACGATCAGTGGACCACCCAGTATAATGTCAGTGAGTCACTATTGGAATCGGCAAACTCATACAAATACGAGAGTCTAACACTTTGTAGGGATATGAAATGGAATGATCACATAGGCTCAGATGTTGGTAAAGCAGGTGTTAAACTTAGGTTTATTGGTAGAATGCTGGGGAAGTGCAGTCAATTTACAAAGGAGGTGGCCTACAAATTACTTGTGCAACCTATTCTAGAATATTGCTCAAGCGTGTGGAACCAATATTAAATAAGAGTAATGGGGATATTTAACGTGTGCAGAGAAGGGCAGTATGAATGGCCACAGGTTTGTTTTATCCATGGGAAAGTGTCAGAGGTACTGAAGAAACTGAACTGTCAGACTCTAAAAGACAGGTGTAAACTATCCCGTGGAAGTCTGCTAATAAAGTTTAAAGAACAAGTTTTAAATGATGATTCTATGTATTATAACACCCTGTGTATCACTCACATAGGGATCATGACAGGATTAGAATAATTATAACATACGCACAGGCATCCAGTCACTCATTCTTCTCTCACTCCATGTGTGATTAGAACAGGAAGAAACCATAATAATTGGTGCAATGGGATGTACCCTGTGCCATGCACTTCACTTTGGTTTGCAGAGTATGGATGTAGATTTAGATAATTAAGCGTTGAATGTCTTCTGTGACGTTAGTACCATTGTCACGGCATGCCCCTTTTATTCGATGGTGTGCGCCACTAGTACAAGCTTGGGTGCCACCACACAAGATAACTGCCAAGCCAGCAGTGCATGCACCAACAGTAACAAATGCCTGAATAAAATCTAGACCTCTGGCACCTGTCATTGCTGTCATCTTGAGGAGTAAAAGTGTACACTGGTTGACGTGTATAGGCAAGGAAGCAGTATTTGAGATTTTTTAAAAATGTTTAACCAACTCGTAATTCCTCTCTCTCAAACCACACCATATGGAGAGAGAGGGAGAATTTTAGTTTTAGCATATCAAAATTTACGAAGTAAATAAGTATTTTGTATTTATCCATAACCATTTTCCATGCAAAAATGAAAACATTGATTTTCTTGAATTAGAGCACCAAGTACCAAGAATCAAAATAAATTCTGTACGTGGTTCTTTATGTAGAACCTGATTCTGCAATAAAAAAAAATGGGAGGTTACCATTTGAAATTGCCTCCTGCTAATTTTAGCACCAGCAGCTGCCCTCCTCGAAAATAATCAACTTTGGATTCTACACATTTTTTCGTGTGAAGCTAATTTTTTGAGTTATTCTGGTTTGTCAACATAAAATTTACACCCTGTAGGCAATACATTAAAAATATTGAGGTTTTGTCAGTACACTTTTGTCACAAAAAAGCTGAATAACTCAGAATCAGAGTTTTTGCACTTACACTGGTAATGATTTCCATTCTACATATAAGCTCAGTGTTTTTTTAAAAATAAAACATTGTGTCCTGCTGTGTGTAGGAGTCTGAAACTGTCAGCTGCACATCCTCATCTCACAAAAATTGTCAACTGTTTAAGGCCTTTCTTTATGCAATCGAAGGCATTATATTCACATGGGGAGTGATCAGGGCTATAGGGTAAGTGCTTGAGCATTTCTCACTTGAACTGACATAATGTCTGCATTATGAGATATGCAATATGGCCATGCATTATCATGAAATAGCTGCACACCTTGATGCTCCATTCTGCAGTGGTTATTTTTGACAGGCTTACTTCCCCATACACATTCTTCATTCTCCGGTGGATGTCAACTGGCGTTTGTCTTTCAGAGCAAAGAAAAGAATAACAGCACATTGGTCCTTTTTTAATGCATTTGGTAATAACATCACCATAGTTCACATTCCCACATTCACCGCACCAAGTGAGGAAGACACAAATACCACACTAATCCCGTGCCTACACGTCAGGGCTTACATACCCACATTGAAGTCGCATGGCATTGTCTGTGTACGCAGCAGCAATACTCTCAAACTGAAACTTTTTTGATAGCCTCATGTATTAAATAAAACTGCACAGCACTAAGTACTATATACACTCCTGGAAATTGAAATAAGAACACCGTGAATTCATTGTCCCAGGAAGGGGAAACTTTATTGACACATTCCTGGGGCAGATACATCACATGATCACACTGACAGAACCACAGGCACATAGACACAGGCAACAGAGCATGCACAATGTCGGCACTAGTACAGTGTATATCCACCTTTCGCAGCAATGCAGGCTGCTATTCTCCCATGGAGACGATCGTAGAGATGCTGGATGTAGTCCTGTGGAACGGCTTGCCATGCCATTTCCACCTGGCGCCTCAGCTGGACCAGCGTTCGTGCTGGACGTGCAGACCGCGTGAGACGACGCTTCATCCAGTCCCAAACATGCTCAATGGGGGACAGATCCGGAGATCTTGCTGGCCAGGGTAGTTGACTTACACCTTCTAGAGCACGTTGGGTGGCACGGGATACATGCGGACGTGCATTGTCCTGTTGGAACAGCAAGTTCCCTTGCCGGTCTAGGAATGGTAGAACGATGGGTTCGATGACGGTTTGGATGTACCGTGCACTATTGAGTGTCCCCTCGACGATCACCAGTGGTGTACGGCCAGTGTAGGAGATCGCTCCCCACACCATGATGCCGGGTGTTGGCCCTGTGTGCCTCGGTCGTATGCAGTCCTGATTGTGGCGCTCACTTGCACGGCGCCAAACACGCATATGACCATCATTGGCACCAAGGCAGAAGCGACTCTCATCGCTGAAGACGACACGTCTTCATTCGTCCCTCCATTCACGCCTGTCGCGACACCACTGGAGGCGGGCTGCACGATGTTGGGGCGTGAGCGGAAGACGGCCTAACGGTGTGCGGGACCGTAGCCCAGCTTCATGGAGACGGTTGCGAATGGTCCTCGCCGATACCCCAGGAGCAACAGTGTCCCTAATTTGCTGGGAAGTGGCGGTGCGGTCCCCTACGGCACTGCGTAGGATCCTACGGTCTTGGCGTGCATCCGTGCGTCGCTGCGGTCCGGTCCCAGGTCGACGGGCACGTGCACCTTCCGCCGACCACTGGCGACAACATCGATGTACTGTGGAGACCTCACGCCCTACGTGTTGAGCAATTCGGCGGTACGTCCACCCGGCCTCCCGCATGCCCACTATACACCCTCGCTCAAAGTCCGTCAACTGCACATACGGTTCACGTCCACGCTGTCGCGGCATGCTACCAGTGTTAAAGACTGCGATGGAGCTCCGTATGCCACGGCAAACTGGCTGACACTGACGGCAGCGGTGCACAAATGCTGCGCAGCTAGCGCCATTCGACGGCCAACACCGCGGTTCCTGGTGTGTCCGCTGTGCCGTGCGTGTGATCATTGCTTGTAAAGCCCTCTCGCAGTGTCCGGAGCAAGTATGGTGGGTCTGACACACCGGTGTCAATGTGTTCTTTTTTCCATTTCCAGGAGTGTATTTAGCTCTAGTGGATGAAGAACCATTGATCCTAGCACAAAGCTAACTTTGCAACTGGCTTATCTTGCGGAGAATATAATCGCTCATTGAGGCAGACAGTTGTTACCGATGAGGTGCCATGTCAAACGGTTCCAATATTTCTCAAAGGTGTCAACTGTACTGCCAACTGTGCCAGACTAAAAATACAGGAAAATTTCTGATGTGTGTGGGAGTTTGTTTACTGTTTTACTTTTCTAGCAACCTTAGCTATGAAGAGAAGTATTCTATACAATGTACAGCGTATTGGGGGGGGGGGGGGTGTCCTGCTAGAGTTACTTATGCCAGATAGCTGTTCTCCACTGTTTTGAAAGATATTCCAAGTTTTTTTTCGTACGTTGACTCAGACAGCTCGTTAGGTATTTCATACTGCACCCAATGCAAGTAGAAAAAATTTTCTTTGCTTTATGAACAAGATTATTTTCTAAGTGTAATTTTGTGTTTATTCAGCAATGACAACAATAAAAAGTGAAGACAGCGCGGCACAGCTCTTGCCTATAGTATACATAGTTATCTGTACTATTGTATAATCCAGTACAGAGGGAGAATTTATGTTGCCTTCAATACAGTATGTTCTAGCCGAGTTGTCTCCTCCTCTAAGAAAATTTTCCTATATGCAACTGTTTGTCCCTAAAGGTGTTCTTCGGTTTGTCTATCTGTTTAATCCTTGTGGTTCTCATCTGCTACATTCATCCACAAGGTTTTGGAACTCAGCAAATTAACCCTTAATTTGCCAGAAGTTATTATGTGAAACCACCTCGTCTAAGTATACTTCCTAGCTTATCAAAAAGTGTGATATTGTAACTATATTGTTTAGTGGTAGCTGCTGATCTCTAATGGCTGCCTCCAGTACTCTTTTCTGGAATAGCACATGTTTCCTGCCTTCCATTGTTTGACTGCTGTGACTTGTGGTTTTCTTGCAAGTTATTTGTTCATGATTATACATTTCAGAAAGTGTCAGTTTCTGTTGACAGTTTTGATATGTTTTTAAATTTACATTTTTTGTGCCACAAATCTTTACTACCAATCAGGGCAAATGTGTGGTTTCAGTATGTAACCACTAGCAAGTAAGTGTCAAGTCATGCTATTTTCTCATATGGAACCCCTGAAGTGCAAAAACACAAATTCAGTCTTTATTAAGGCTTATTTGAAAGTCTGTGTCAACAATTATTACAGGAAACATATTAGTGTTAATGACTCATCAGTGCACCAAAAGAGTGACAGAAAACGTGTGTCTGGGAGATGAAGAGATCAGCCGTCTTTGACATGTATGTATTGCACTTCACAAAATGGATGTCATCGACGTTCAAGAAATGTTGAAAACAAAGTGTTGACTTGCACCATGAACACTGGATGAAAAATTGCATGCCACAGTGATCTCCAAGGTTCATGCCATCAAGATTGAAGGCGAACTCTGGGAGTTACAAATCATGCAGGACATTCAGCTAGGCATCTACTCTTAAAGAATGCATATAGAATCATATTAGTGTATCAAAGTGATGAGAACTGATGGAATGTGAAACATTCTGTCATAGAGCTTATCGTGAAACTGGCTATCCTGTAAGGCATAGCTGCATATAGTGCAATAATGTTTTATAGGAATGAGAAAAATGAACATCCAGAGGCTAAATTTGTCCTGTGGTTCCATGTTGTATGAACTGCAATGTCACACCCTCTTCAGGAGGGAGAGTATGCTCTACGACTTTATGATTTTTATACACAGACCAGGAATCAAGCAAAAGCATCTTCTATTGACCAGCCATTGTCCAAAAGTAGTACTCATACTGTAATTGTAGTTCTTACACCCATTTTCCCAATCTTCCATACTATGACTTAAATATTCCCTACTGCCCTTGCAAGATCATGCACACGAAGAAGAATCGTTAGGGGCAAAGCACCTCCAACTTTTCACTCCACAATAAATGAGCTTCCAGTCTACTTACCATCTGGATTAACAATTGGCATAATTGTATATGAATGCATTAAGGCACTGATGTTAGTCGATCTGGATACAGATCTCTTGGTATCTCTGATTTAGAGCGTCCTTTTATATGGATTTCATCTTGTAATCCCGATTGGTTGGAGTTGAAAACAAATTCCTCACTGAACAATGGGATAAGTTCATTTGTCCCATTTACAAATATTTGGGCCGATTCCGCATTTTGCTGTGCATTCTCAAGTTGATGGTTTTTTGAAATTTCATTATCTTACGTCATTAAACTATGTAGCACTGTTTGAAGTTACGCAACCATCACTGCTTCCCTTGAAATCGCTGCAATCTGTCACACACAATTGATGTGCATAATGTAGTAGGTCACTATAGTGCACATCCTGTAAATTGTATCAAGCATCAGTGAAATGTGCAAACACCAGTTTTTGTAACAAGTGCGCCTTTTCCTCCCTCGAATATCCGTGGTTATTGTTATGCACTACATGGTCATATTACTGCGGACTTGTTTGAAATCTGTTTAGAATTGTTTTTTTACTATGCTGTGGATGGTCTTCAACGTATGTAATTATGTTTAGTACCCACTCCTTGGACAATGATTGCCCTTTACTATGTTTCACTGGACATGGGATTTGTGGCTCCCTGTCAGACAAGTATGTGACCTACATGGCTCAACACCTGCTTCAGTATCACTTTCACTTGTTAAGCACGTATCGTCGTCACTGTACTCCTCATCTACATTTTCCACATAGTCAAGCATACACAACATCACGCATTCTGCTGACTCATCTTGCAGAAATGATCTGCCACTTCATTCTCACTCTGTGAAAATCCTTGTGTTCCTTTCTGGTGAAATGTCAACTTCTGCTACTGTTGTAGATGTAATGCAATGTTTGCTCTGTGTATCATTGCCATTTCTGTGCTTTGTATCATAATCACTCACTATCACTGTAGCTGTGTCTAGTTACTCATCGACTAAGCAGTTCAACTATGCTCCGTAGCCTCATGCTGTGCTCATCATTGGCTACCTCCAGTCCTGCTCTTTGTTGACATTAGCAGCCAATATTACGCTTGCATGTTAGACGATATATGGAGCATTGAATGCTGTGAACATCATTGGCCTTTTGTGACCTCGTATTCGACAGGAATATGTGTGTGCTGCTGTCCTGACAGCTGATGTGCTGTATCAGTTATTGGCTGAATTGTCAAGAGATCAGAATTCAGTAAGCTTTGATAGTAACTCTGATGATTAAATGATGGCACTGCATTGTGTGCAAGTTTATTGATGTGACTGTTGTCAATGCCAGTATAATCTTCAGTGAAATTAATTCAGAAGATAGTAGTTCAGTGTTGCTGCCATTTCAGAGTTTGTGGGGTGTCATTCTGTTCACCAAAAACAGAAAATAAAGCACTAAACATCAGCTATTAACAAACCAAATGTTCCACTAGTGAAATTAGATAAAACAGCATGTGTGCCTGAATAGCACAGTGTAGCTACCCATTGTACAAGAAGGCTGTCTGACATGGTCCGTTTCACTCTGCATGAGTAATAACTATTTTGCAGAGTACCACAAAAAGTGAACAATCACTAGCTATCAGTGGTTTTACTGTGAAATCAGATATAACAGAAATATGATAAAACACTTTTCTGTTTTAATTTACGAGGGTTGACTGAAAAAATGCCTCCACCTTCGTAACTCAGTTGGCAGCGTTGGTATGCGACAGATACTGTCTTGTTCCATAGCCTCTTCTCTACAGCTCCAGTTGGCGGGAAGCCTTAGCGTCAAACGGTTGTGTTGTTACAGTGTAAAGTCTGGAATCCTGCACAGACAGTTGGTCAATGCGATTTAAGCATTGTACAGTCATTGAATTCTCGATAGCAGAAGGTGTCACCCCAAAGGAGATTCATCAGAGAATGAAAGCAGTTTATGGTGATTGTGTTGATGTGAGTACTGTGCGTCGTTGGGTGAGTACGTTTAAAGATGTTGAGGCGGGAAACCTGCGTGACAGAGTTTGACGTCCTGTGACAGCAACCACAGAGTTTAACAAGCAAAATGTTGACATATTTATTCAGGACGATCGTTGTATCAATCAAAGAGAAATTGCAAGTGCATCAGCATTTCACAGGAATGTGTGGGTCACATAATTGCTTTTCTTGGCTATCGGAAGATCTGTGCACGACGGGTACCCCGGATGCTGACTCCTGAAATGAAAGTGCTCAGGCTTTAAATTTGCAAGTAACTCCTCTTGCGTTACGAGAATTAAGTGAAGACTTTCTCCATTCAGTTGCGACAGGAAAAGAAATGTGGGTACACCATTACGACCTGGAGATGAAACGTCAGTCTATGGAATATCAACAGACTCCCCCAGAAAAAGCAATTCAAGACACAGCCCTCAGCTGGAAAAATCATGGCCACAGTGTTCTGAGATGCAGATGGTGTTATCCACGTTGATTTCTGTGATCGTGGAACAACAATAAATTCAGAGCGTTACAACACAACACTGCGAACTCGGAAATGACGGCTAACGCGGGTCTGAAAGGAAAAGGGAAATGTTTTCCTGCAGCATGACAATGCCAGACCACACACTTCACGTGCCACCACAGCAGAACTTCAGAGACTGAATCTCACCACCGTACAGCATCCTCCACTGTCTGACATCCATCTGTTTCCAATAATGAAAGACGATCTGCAGTGACATCATTATGCTTCTGATGGAGACGTTGAGAGAAAGAACTGTGGAGACTGTGGTTGTGGAAACAGTGTGTAGACTTCTTCCATGACGTCTTCATTAAACTTGTTCATCATTGGCAGAAATGTATCCAATGAGCTAGTGATTATGTGGAAAAGTGAATATTGGTAATTAAAGACCACATTCTAAGGATTATTTCTGCATTTTATTTATTAAAATATTCCCATCCAAACACAATTAATGAAGGTGGAGGCATTACTTTTCATTCAACCCTTGTATGATGTGTTGGATGTTATTGAATATTACGTTAAGAAAGTAATAATTCTATTAAAGATTCTATTGCTTGTGAAGGAGGACTGAGGTGTACAATTTGTATTCCAGGATAAACTCTGTATCAAATGCTCTCGTACGTGGAGATGGCTACTCAGGAGGTTGCTTTGGTCCAAGAGGAGCACGCGCCTGGCTCTTCCTTGGCTTTGTTATGGGATTCGGTGCTGTCATTGCCTCTTGCTGGATCCTGTTTGCAGAATACGTCACCAATAAAAGTAAGTTGACAGAACGTCTGTAAAACAAAGTAATATTATAAGCGTTAATCAGTATATTTAACATAGGGTTCGTAATCTGGCCAAGAACTTGACTGCTCATTGATATGAAATATAATGTAGTATAATTATGTGTTGTTATGGACAGGTGTGTAGTTAAGAACTGGAAAGTAATAGTTAGCTTACAGATTTGTATTCTGCTTCAGAGGATGTAATGTCCTGGCATTTCTTCCTGGTTGGGATAGAGGTTGAGTTGGGTGGAGCAAATGAGATGAGATGAACAGTGGTTTGTCTTAAAGTGTGTAGGAAGGAAATACAGGTTGTATAAAAAAACATCATCTGATTTGGGACATCTATATTTCTGGAACTAATAAACATATACAACGAATTTTGCTTTTTTATGAACAGAAAACATAAAACTCCCCCCCCCCCCCTCCTCCCCCAATAGATGTTCAATATGCCCCCCTTGAAAGACACGGCATATGTCAATGCGGTATTAAAGTTGTTTGCACACTGGATTGAGCATGTCTTGAGTTACCGCTTCCACACGTGCTGTTATATGATGCCTCAGTTCATTCATTGTCGTTGGTAATAGAAGCTCATAAACAGAATCTTTTATAAATCTCTACGAGAAATAATCACTTACAGTCAGGTCAGGTGACCTTGGATGCCAGTAATGTAAGGCTGAATCATTTAGTCAAATGTGACCAATCCAATGTTCAGTAATTCTTTGATTTAAAGATTCCTGCACTTTCAGATACCAGTGTGGTGGTGCCCCACCATGTCATAAATGAAGTCGTTCGAATCAGTCTCCAGCTGTGGGAAAAGAAAGTTCTCAAGCATATCTAGATATGTGCTTCCTGTAAAGTGTTCTTGGGAAAGAAAAATGGATCATACACACATTCCTGTGGAACTGCACAAAACACATTAAATTTTGGAGAGTCCCTCTCATGTCGTACAACTTCATGTGGTTGTTCTGTACCCCATATTCCCACATTGATGGTTCAATGTTCCATTTAAATGGAGTGTTGCCTCGTCACTAAACTCTTAAGTGTGGAACAAAACTGTCTTCCTCCATCTTGCCAAGAACAAAATTACAGAACTCCACACTTCATTGTTTGCCTCCTTCAGAAAGAGCTTGTAACAGCCAAATTTTGTATGGTTTGACGAGTTAACGTCAACACAACACATGCCAGATGGACATCAGGGGCATATTGAGCTGTCGAGCTGCATGGCAAATGGATATCTACAGATTCCTTGTGAAACTATGGCGGATGCATTCGACGTCTGTTTCATTCACTCAGGAATGGCCCGGTGATTTGCCTTTACACAAACAACTTGTTACTCGGAATTGTTAATGCCATCGTCTAATGCTCTGTGCTGTAGGAAGGTAAACACCATACCTGGTATGAAAGTTGTGCTGAACAGTTATTACTGACCCACATGTGAAAATGTAGAAAACAAAACACTTTCTGTTGTACCAACACCATTTTTACCAGAACTGAAATGGGTGCACACTGTTGCTACCTAGCGGGAACCACGTAAAACTCGACAGTTTGCTCTTTCCAACAGTACATTTCTCATGCATATATCACAAATAACATAATAGTTATATTTTTAATTCGGATGATTCTTTTTGATACACGCTGTATTGTCAGGGATATCTCTCAAGTGCATCCAAGGCAGTAGGTTTTTCACATGTTGATATACAGGTAGGAGTTAGTGAAGCACAATAGAGTAGAGGAACATGGAGATTACTGAGACAACATGTGTAAAGGCTGTCAGGGGCACCAAATTTAGTGCACAGGACTCATAGAGGACACAGAAATAGAAATTGAAGGCAACAAAGCAAAAGCAGAATGCTGAAATCTGTTTTAAAATGTTCCTTTACAAAGCAAAACCCAGCAGTAATAGCCCAGTTTAATATTCACTCCACTGCAAAGATAAGTGAAATAGGTATTAATGTCAATGGCATTGAGAAACAGCTAAAGTATATAAAACTGAACAGGGCCCATGGGAATCCCTGTCAGATTGTATACTCAATTTGCAGCTAAGTTAACCCCTCCTGTAACCATACCATAGTGTATATCCCTCAAACAAAAATCTGTACCCAGTAGTTGTACCTCGAGCAAAATGGCTGACAGCCAGTACGGTTTCTGAAAACATTTGTCATGTGAAACCCACCTTGTGGTTTACTCATAATGTCCTGAAAGCCCTGATTCAAAGCAAAACTATTCCATGTGTCTGGAAGCAGCACATGCTTCTGAACAGAAACAAAATGTGTTTTAATTTCATCCTCTTCGACATCCTGATAATGTACTCCAACCAGCACAGCCCACTGTACATTCACTGGTGACAGTACAGGATAACTGCTTATATGGCTGAGCCTGTCTGTTAAGTCGTTGAAGTACAGCTTTCCTTGCCTTCTGCCACAGGCAGGTATGCTAGATCCATTGCTGTTCATATTGTATGTTAATGATGTGCCACACATCATTAATAGCAATCTTAGAATTTTCGTAGATGGTGCAGTTGCCTATAATGAAGTACTGTCAAATAATGGAAAGTAGAGGTTGGAATATAAAAAATATTAAGAAAAGGATAGATTGCAACTCACGATAAAGGTGACATGTTGAGCTGCAGGACGACACACTCAGCTTGCAGTCAGCCTTCTTCAGGAAAGACAACACACACACATTCATTTAAGCAAGCACACGTAACACAAATGTGGTCACTATCTCTGGCTTCTCCAACCAGAACACGTTCCAGTCGGGACTGCTAGACATGGTGGTCATATGTGCTTAAGGTGAGTGTGCTTTTTTGTGTGTGTGTGGGGGAGGGGGGGGGGGGGTTTGCGCGCGCGCCCACCTTTCTGAAGAAGGCTTTGGCTTAAAGCTGAAGTACTGTCAAAGCTTCACCAATGTTCATTTGATCTTGATAAGATTTTAAAATGTTTTCTTACTTTTAAAAATGGCAACTCAGTAATTGGCCAACTAGTTTGTTCACTGGGATTGTTTAAAGTAGCAGTGTTGTTATAAACTGGTAATGTCGTGGAAATTTTCTTTCATTAGACTATTTCTTATAATTTTTGAAAAGGGCTAACTTGACAACAATGCCACTGACCATTTCATTCAACTCTTGGCTGTCAGTCATGTGATTACAGTTCATTTGCAGAATTTTGTTAGAAAATCGGAGATTAATTTCATGAAGGTCAGTAAAAATTGTTTGTTGTTTAAAAGAAAAAAGAAAGTATTTATGCTGTGTCCAGCATGACTGACTTGTGACTTACAAGGAGATAGAAGCATCCTTAAAGGTGCATTTACGAGGGCTGCGAACAAATAAGTACTTCAAACAGTTATGAAGAACCAGGACAACATAACTTCACTGTCAATGCACATTTATTGTTGTAAAATGCACTATTGATGATCAGTGTTCTTTTAGCAGAATCTTTCAATTTTACAAAATAATGCAGCATTTTTAAAGACTTCACAAAATGCAGCCTGTTTCTAGTATGACAGTACTGTTTTTGAAGATATCAGACAGAACAGTGACTCTAGCAACATTTGTGAAAGAATGATCAGCAAGGACTTATTGTGGCATGGCCCATTGTGCCTATTGAAAGAATCTTGTAAGATGATGTGTATGGAATATTGAAATAAAAACCAATTACATATTCAGTGACAATACAAAAGATATGAATGATAGGTAGTTATTCACAATTGGTAATGAAGTTATTTTGATCAGCTGTGTATTCTTCAAATCAAATGGTATTGATGTTAGGTTATGTTTTCAGGAGTAAGGAGTCTTTGGAGGTGTGCAGTTTTTCCAGCATTTTGTGATAACCTCGTCAAGAACATTCTAGAAACAAAAATTTTATATTTGAGATTTAACTATTTTTTTTCTGGTAATGTATAGATTTGAATACAGACAAAGTTAGGGCTACAAGACAGTAAAATTTGATTTTTGAAAGATTTACATTCTAGAATTTGAATAACTGCAACAACTTCTTTTACTAATTTATTGAATTAAGAAATTCTGGAAGAGGGTATATTAGAGAAATATAGTTTTCAAATGAGGTATAGGTATGTCAGTCATAAAACAAATACTTACTTCTGTAGCTGGATTTTTAGGTTCAACTAGTTTCAAACAATTTTACATTTTGAAAATTTCGTTAATAAAATTTTTTTGTGTAAAATATTACGTTTTCTGTTGTCAGCCAAGTCTGTCATGCTGATCAATAAGGATTATGAAAGCACAGAATGTAAAACCGGGTGTATACTGCCCGGGACATCCGGGAAAAACCTGGGAATTTTTTCATCCGGGAAAAACCCGGGAATTTTTTTAGAATTCCGGGATTTTTCATTGTTTTAGATTTCAGTTAGTTTTGTAGGTTTGACGTGTAAGCTCAGATACGCTTACAAAGAACTTTAGTCCAATACTGCTGAATAATACTGCAGCAATGAAACATAAATCAGAGAATAACACTAAAATAAAAGTTTAGTTGGATAGAAAATGGGTAATTTACACAATGCACAGACCAGTTTGCCGACACCGAAAAGTGTCAAAGGCTTTAGGTCGGAGATTATGCAGTACGTCCGTAACAACTAACGTGCATTCGATGTGCGTGACGTCACAATTGTTTAAATTTCTGACAGATCACAAGAAAATATTACGAATAGTGGCTTGAGATGCGTTACTTTCAAAGTAAATTTCCATGCAAGATGATTTATGTTACGTGTGAGAATGTGCAGTGAATTTCTTAAATCACAGGGCGCTATAACTCTCATTCAAAATGTAACACTTTGAGGATCAGCCATTTGAAAACTGTCGGGCCCAGGAGATAAGTCATTTATGCCGCTATTTAAAATTTTACCGGCACATTTGTATTTGATATGACTTAACATGTAACACACGCTAAAAAAAGACCGAGCTTCAGGTTAGTTTTCATATTTAATGTTGTTCTTTCATAGATAAATTATGCAATTGATGCCGAAAAGTGTAATTGACCTTCAAAAAAATGTGCATAATGTGTTACTGAGCAATGTCACAAGTCTCTTCATGCCAGAACACTTCGACTTTTCTACGCAACTGATAATCATTTTGGCACGATTTTAATTGTCAAACTAGAGCCTGTTAGTAGGCCTACGGACTTCCTATCATTGTAGGACTAATAACAGTGGATGCTAGACTTGGCTCCTGTTTCTATGTTTCGATACAGTGTATCGATATGTGGAACTGTTTCAGTGTTTCGGAACGGTTGTAGTTCACTGTTTCGAAACAGTGGTGTTTCATTCCGCCCCTGTCTCGGACCAGATTTGATCTCGTGCCAGACACAGAAACTGTATCGTTGTTTCAAAATAAGGCTGTTTCAGTCCACCTGTGCCTGGAACGGACTAATTGTATCGAAACAGTGATGTTTCATTCCACTCTGTGTCGGACGAGATTCGGGCTCGGCACAGGTACTGAAACACAACATACCACTTCATGAAACTCTTTCAAGAGTGTCGAAATCTTTTTGACAAGCAATAGCATGAAGCTTAAGATATCCGAAAATAAAGCTTTGTTTCTAGCTGACTGTCCTGTTTCGAACTGGCGTAACATCTGCTTTATAAACACTAACGAAACAATAAAACAACGCATACTATTCACATTCAAAATAATAAATATGTGAAAATCATTCAGTTAAATTACACTTTTTTATAACATACGCTTCTCTGTTCATGTACAGTAATCATATTAAGAAACGCAAGTAAGCCTACAACATTTTGAATAAAAAAAGGCGTAGAGTGACAGTTATTAGACATATACATAAATTTGATGTAGGTATAATTGCAAGCCATCTGTTTGACAAATCACTGATAGTGTAATGGTGTACGGGAAGGGCTGGGAAGCATGGTGAATTTATAGTAACGGTTTGAAACACCTTGAAAGACAAAAAAATTTTGTTATATTTTGTTATTTAGTCGAATTATTTGGCGTTATTTGTGAGTCTATAGTCACTGTGCCTATTATCCACAATGATTCCCTTTGTGTAGATGGAAATTATCAGGATGGGTATATTACCCATACTAACGGAATGTGTGTTTCTGCAGTTTGCTCCCACCTGAAGTTCCATTCGTGGTGGTTCGTCTGTCTTCAGCTATGGCTGTCCTCAGCCAATTGAAAAGTATGAAAGTCACGCGACACGAAAGCAGCGCATTTGCTGCAGGAAATACGAAACTGCCAAGACACCTAAGTGATAGTTTCATACTTTCTGCGACATGATTAGCACTCTCGCACCTCATTTGTGTTTATATGGACATACTTATACAGTAGACATTCAAGATGATAAAATGTGTAGGTTTATTAGAATACAAAACAAACTGTTTCACTGTTTCGAAACAACGTATCGGAACATTACATTGTACTGTTTCATTTGTTTCGAAACAATTACGTGTTTCAGTTTGCCCATCTCTAGTGGATGCCAATAGACGATGCAATTTTCGTTCATACATACACATCTGCTTACGAGTTAACCGGTGTAGAAACGCACTTAGCTGAGTTGAGCGAGCTCGGCGTAACTCCGTAACGTACGCGCCGCGGCCTGTCTTCCTCGTAGGCCTCGTGCTCTGATTAACTGCCGTCATTCGCTAGCGAGGTCACGTAACATGAGCTACGACTGGCTGACAAAAGTGGATCGCTAAACGCAATCTCTATTTTAGAATTTCGGAAGCTACCGTGCTGTAATTTGTGGAATTTGTGTAAATACTTTCGCAATACGAAAATAATTGTCTCGCATCAAACAACTTTCCAAACGCATTGTTTTTTCAGGATTTCATTTCCTAAAGTGGTGGGACGTCCTCCGCCGGTATAAGACCTTTACGATTTAAAGGACTGATACGTTTTATAGCTCCGAGGGAAAGTATACTGTTACTTAACCCGGGTGTATTCTCACCCGCTTTATACGCAATTTCATCCGGCTGAAATTGTGTTTTTAACCGGGAAATCCAGGTTGCCGCCGTTGGATAAGCAGCTGCAGCAGCAACTCGTATACTCCTAGCTCAGTCATTTGTTACATAGTTTAATTCTTAATTTATTTGCGTGTTTTTGGTACTTGCATTGTTAAATTCATAAATTTCGTGCGTATTATAGTATTTGAGAGTTGTAGCATCGCGTTTTAGTACCTGAATAGTGTAAATTCGCGTAGTCGTCTGTCTTATGTTTTTGTTTTGAACGGCCAGTGTCGGTTGGTCACAGTCAGTGTGCTCCCTGCCGCCGTTGGATAAGCAGCTGCAGCAGCAACTCGTATACTCCTAGCTCATTCATTTGTTACATAGTTTAATTCTTAATTTCTTTGCGTGTTTTTGTTACTTGCATTGTTTAAATCATAAATTTCGTGCGTATTATAGTATTTGAGAGTTGTAGCATCGCGTTTTAGTACCTGAATAGTGTAAATTCGCGTAGTCGTCTGTCTTATGTTTTTGTTTTGAACGGCCAGTGTCGGTTGGTCACAGTCAGTGTGCTCCCTGCCGCCGTTGGATAAGCAGCTGCAGCAGCAACTCGTATACTCCTAGCTCACTCATTTGTTACATAGTTTAATTCTTAATTTATTTGCGTGTTTTTGGTACTTGCATTGTTAAATTCATAAATTTCGTGCGTATTATAGTATTTGAGAGTTGTAGCATCGCGTTTTAGTACCTGAATAGTGTAAATTCGCGTAGTCTCCTTCCGCCGCCGAGCAGTGTGTCAGCAGTGCACAAGTTACTGCATTTACTAGGCAATCTCGTATTTTAATAACCGTTTAAATTTTGTGTCGATTTGTTTGCGCTCTGTGTAGATTAGTTCAGACGTTCTTTGCACAAGTTTTTAGCATGGATAGGGACTGCAACTGCTGTGTTCGGATGCAGGCTGAGTTGGCATCCCTTCGCTCCCAGCTTCAGGCAGTGTTGGCTTCGGTCACACAGCTTGAGGCTGTTGCCAATGGGCATCACTGTGGGGGTCCGGATGGGAGTTTGTCGGGGACGGCCAGCTCGTCCCACGCATCCCCCGATCGGGCTACGACTGTGGTTGCCCGGGATACTGCCCGCATTGAGGCTGATCCCTCACCTGTGGTAGAGTGGGAGGTCGTCTCAAGGTGTGGCAGGGGGCGAAAGACATTCCGGAGGGCTGAACGGAAGGCCTCTCCAGTTTGTCTGACGAACCGGTTTCAGGCTCTGTCTCTGGCTGATACTCAGGCTGATACTGATCTTCGGCCTGACATGGCTGCCTGTCCTGTTCCAGAGGTTGCCCCTCAGTCTGCAAGATCCGGGCGGTCGCAGAGGGTGGGCTTACTGGTAGTTGGGAGCTCCAACGTCAGGCGCGTAATGGGGCCCCTTAGGGATATGGCAGCAAGGGAGGGGAAGAAGACCAAAGTGCACTCCGTGTGCATACCGGGGGGAGTCATTCCAGATGTGGAAAGGGTCCTTCCGGATGCCATGAAGGGTACAGGGTGCACCCATCTGCAGGTGGTCGCTCATGTCGGCACCAATGATGTGTGTCGCTATGGATCGGAGGAAATCCTCTCTGGCTTCCGGCGGCTATCTGATTTGGTGAAGACTGCCAGTCTCGCTAACGGGATGAAAGCAGAGCTCACCATCTGCAGCATCGTCGACAGGACTGACTGCGGACCTTTGGTACAGAGCCGAGTGGAGGGTCTGAATCAGAGGCTGAGACGGTTCTGCGACCTTGTGGGCTGCAGATTCCTCGACTTGCGCCATAGGGTGGTGGGGTTTCGGGTTCCGCTGGATAGGTCAGGAGTCCACTACACGCAACAAGCGGCTACACGGGTAGCAGGGGTTGTGTGGCGTGGGCTGGGCGGTTTTTTAGGTTAGATGGCCTCGGGCAAGTACAGAAAGGGCAACAGCCTCAACGGGTGCGGGGCAAAGTCAGAACATGCGGGGACCAAGCAGCAATCGGTATTGTAGTTGTAAACTGTCGAAGCTGCGTTGGTAAAGTACCGGAACTTCAAGCGCTGATAGAAAGCACTGAAGCTGAAATCGTTATAGGTACAGAAAGCTGGCTGAAGCCAGAGATAAATTCTGCCGAAATTTTTACAAAGGTACAGACGGTGTTTAGAAAGGATAGATTGCATGCAACCGGTGGTGGAGTGTTCGTCGCTGTTAGTAGTAGTTTATCCTGTAGTGAAGTAGAAGTGGATAGTTCCTGTGAATTATTATGGGTGGAGGTTACACTCAACAACCGAGCTAGGTTAATAATTGGCTCCTTTTACCGACCCCCCGACTCAGCAGCATTAGTGGCAGAACAACTGAGAGAAAATTTGGAATACATTTCACATAAATTTTCTCAGCATGTTATAGTCTTAGGTGGAGATTTCAATTTACCAGATATAGACTGGGACACTCAGATGTTTAGGACGGGTGGTAGGGACAGAGCATCGAGTGACATTATACTGAGTGCACTATCCGAAAATTACCTCGAGCAATTAAACAGAGAACCGACTCGTGGAGATAACATCTTGGACCTACTGGTAACAAACAGACCCGAACTTTTCGACTCTGTAAGTGCAGAACAGGGAATCAGTGATCATAAGGCCGTTGCAGCATCCCTGAATTTGGAAGTTAATAGGAATATAAAAAAAGGGCGGAAGGTTTATCTGTTTAGCAAGAGTAATAGAAGGCAGATTTCAGACTACCTAACAGATCAAAACGAAAATTTCTGTTCCGACACTGACAATGTTGAGTGTTTATGGAAAAAGTTCAAGGCAATCGTAAAATGCGTTTTAGACAGGTACGTGCCGAGTAAAACTGTGAGGGACGGGAAAAACCCACCGTGGTACAACAACAAAGTTAGGAAGCTACTGCGAAAGCAAAGAGAGCTTCACTGCAAGTTTAAACGCAGCCAAAACCTCTCAGACAAACAGAAGCTAAACGATGTCAAAGTTAGCGTAAGGAGGGCTATGCGTGAAGCGTTCGGTGAATTCGAAAGTAAAATTCTATGTACCGACTTGACAGAAAATCCTAGGAAGTTCTGGTCTTACGTTAAATCAGTAAGTGGCTCGAAACAGCATATCCAGACACTCCGGGATGATGATGGCATTGAAACAGAGGATGACAAGCGTAAAGCTGAAATACTAAACACCTTTTTCCAAAGCTGTTTCACAGAGGAGGACCGCACTGCAGTTCCTTCTCTAAATCCTCGCACAAACGAAAAAATGGCTGACATCGAAATAAATGTCCAAGGAATAGAAAAGCAACTGGAATCACTCAACAGAGGAAAGTCCACTGGACCTGACGGGATACCAATTCGATTCTACACAGAGTACGCGAAAGAACTTGCCCCCCTTCTAACAGCCGTGTACCGCAAGTCTCTAGAGGAACGGAAGGTTCCAAATGATTGGAAAAGAGCACAGGTAGTCCCAGTCTTCAAGAAGGGTCGTCGAGCAGATGCGCAAAACTATAGACCTATATCTCTGACGTCGATCTGTTGTAGAATTTTAGAACATGTTTTTTGCTCGAATATCATGTCGTTTTTGGAAACTCAGAATCTACTATGTAGGAATCAACATGGATTCCGGAAACAGCGATCGTGTGAGACCCAACTCGCTTTATTTGTACATGAGACCCAGAAAATATTAGATACAGGCTCCCAGGTAGATGCTATTTTTCTTGACTTCCGGAAGGCGTTCGATACAGTTCCGCACTGTCGCCTGATAAACAAAGTAAGAGCCTACGGAATATCAGACCAGCTGTGTGGCTGGATTGAAGAGTTTTTAGCAAACAGAACGCAGCATGTTGTTATCAACGGAGAGACGTCTACAGACGTTAAAGTAACCTCTGGTGTGCCACAGGGGAGTGTTATGGGACCATTGCTTTTCACAATATATATAAATGACCTAGTAGATAGTGTCGGAAGTTCCATGCGGCTTTTCGCGGATGATGCTGTAGTATACAGAGAAGTTGCAGCATTAGAAAATTGTAGCGAAATGCAGAAAGATCTGCAGCGGATAGGCACTTGGTGCAGGGAGTGGCAACTGACCCTTAACATAGACAAATGTAATGTATTGCGAATACATAGAAAGAAGGATCCTTTATTGTATGATTATATGATAGCGGAACAAACACTGGTAGCAGTTACTTCTGTAAAATATCTGGGAGTATGCGTGCGGAACGATTTGAAGTGGAATGATCATATAAAATTAATTGTTGGTAAGGCGGGTACCAGGTTGAGATTCATTGGGAGAGTCCTTAGAAAATGTAGTCCATCAACAAAGGAGGTGGCTTACAAAACACTCGTTCGACCTATACTTGAGTATTGCTCATCAGTGTGGGATCCGTACCAGATCGGGTTGACGGAGGAGATAGAGAAGATTCAAAGAAGAGCGGCGCGTTTCGTCACAGGGTTATTTGGTAACCGTGATAGCGTTACGCAGATGTTTAACAAACTCAAGTGGCGGACTCTGCAAGAGAGGCGCTCTGCTTCGCGGTGTAGCTTGCTCGCCAGGTTTCGAGAGGGTGCGTTTCTGGATGAGGTATCGAATATATTGCTTCCCCCTACTTATACCTCCCGAGGAGATCACGAATGTAAAATTAGAGAGATTAGAGCGCGCACAGAGGCTTTCAGACAGTCGTTCTTCCCGCGAACCATACGCGACTGGAACAAGAAAGGGAGGTAACGACAGTGGCACGTAAAGTGCCCTCCGCCACACACCGTTGGGTGGCTTGCGGAGTATAAATGTAGATGTAGATGTAGAATTATTTTTTCTTGTCCACGTAGACACCCTGTAAAAGGATTTTTGTACTTTGTGTACTTGTGGTATATGAATTGGTTGAGGAAAAGAAAGTGAAAGGAATATCATTTGCATTAGGAGTGATGTCAAGCAAGTGAAATTAGTCCACCTCGAACAAATGTTGTCCAGTCACATTAATATGACCACATGTCAATAGGTTGAATAATCATATTTTGCAGTGCTGACAGCTGCCAGATACGCAAGCGGGGTCTGAGGTTCTGGAAGGTACTAACAGGGATGTGGAGCCATCGAGGTGGTCCCACGGATTCTCGGTTGGGCTTACATCTGGAAAGTTTGGTGGCCAGGGGAATACAGTAAACTCATCCTGGAGCTCTTCGAACAACACACATACACGTGAATTGTCCTGCTGGTAGGTGCAATTGTGCCGAGGAAAAACATATTGCTTTCATGGGTGGACAATTTCATACTTGTGTTGCTCCAGTGTGCACTTCAGAATGATGATATCACCCAAGGAATGACATGAAAATGTTTCCCAGACCATAATGCTCCCTGCTCTAATGATCATTGCAGAGTATTTGCTTTCTATCCAATGGAGCATAAAACGTGATTCATCTGACGAGGCCACCTGTTACCACTCAGTGGACTTCAGTTACAGTACTGGCATGCAAAATCCAGCCTTCATTGTCAATGAACAGCAGTCACCATAGGTGCAAGCACCAGGCACTTGCTGCAGATGCTCATACGCATCAACATTTGCAGAATGGTCAGTGCGGAGAGACAGTTGGTAGCCCCTCAGTTCATCTGGGTGGTCAGTTGCTCAACAGTTGCATGCTATTCACTCGTACACATTTGTGCAGCTGTAGTCACCCCTGTCTATGGCCCATGGTGCACCGTAGCTGCCACAGTGCCACTTTTGGATAGTGTCATTTTGCCATGCACAATTCTATTTAGCTACAGCGACACGAGAACAGTTAGATCCTAAGAAATTTTGGTCTTATGTCAAAGCGGTAGGTGGATCAAAACAAAATGTCCAGACACTCTGTGACCAAAATGGTACTGAAACAGAAGATGACAGACTAAAGGCCGAAATACTAAATGTCTTTTTCCAAAGCTGTTTCACAGAGGAAGACTGCACTGTAGTTCCTTCTGTAGATTGTCGCACAGATGACAAAATGGTAGATATCGAAATAGACGACAGAGGGATAGAGAAACAATTAAAATCGCTCAAAAGAGGAAAGGCCGCTGGACCTGATGGGATATCAGTTTGATTTTACACAGAGTACGCGAAGGAACTTTGCCCCCTTCTTGCAGCGGTGTACTGTAGGTCTCTAGAAGAGCGTAGCGTTCCAAAAGATTGGAAAAGGGCACAGGTCATCCTCGTTTTCAAGAAGGGACATCGAACAGATGTGCGGAACTATAGACCTATATCTCTAACGTCGATCAGTTGTAGAATTTTGGAACACTTATTATGTTTGAGTATAATGACTTTTCTGGAGACTAGAAATCTACTCTGGAGGAATCTGCATGGGTTTCGAAAAAGACGATCGTGTGAAACCCAGCTCGCGCTATTCATCCACGAGACTCAGGGGGCCATAGACATGGGTTCCCAGGTAGATGCCGTGTTTCTTGACTTCCGCAAGACGTTTGATACAGTTCCCCACAGTCGTTTAATGAACAAAGTAAGAGCATATGGACTATCAGACCAATTGTGTGATTGGATCGAAGAGTTCCTAGATAACAGAACGCAGCATGTCATTCTCAATGGAGAGAAGTCTTCCGAAGTAAGAGTGATTTCAGGTGTGCCGCAGGGGAGTGTCGTAGGACCATTGCTATTCACAATATACATAAATGACCTTGTGGATAACATCGGAAGTTCACTGAGGCTTTTTGTGGATGGTGCTGTGGTATATCGAGAGGTTGTAACAATGGAAAATTGTACTGAAATGCAGGAGGATCTGCAGCAAATTGACGCATATTGCCGGGAATGGCAGTTGAATCTCAATGTAGATAAGTGTAATGTGCTGCGAATACATAGAAAGAAAGATCCCTTATCATTTAGCTACAAAATAGCAGGTCAGCAACTGGAAGCAGTTAATTCCATAAATTATCTGGGAGTACGCATAAGGAGTGATTTACATTGGAATGATCGTATAAAGTTGATCGTCGGTAAAGCAGATGCCAGACTGAGATTCATTGGAAGAATCCTAAGGAAATGAAATCCGAAAACAAAGGTAGTAGGTTACAGCACGCTTGTTCGCCCAGTGCTTCAATACTGCTCACCAGTGTTGGACCCGTACCAGATAGGGTTGATAGAAGAGATAGGGAAGAACCAATGGAGAGCAGCGCACTTCGTTACAGGATCATTTAGTAATCGTGAAAGCGTTACGGAGATGATAGATAAACTCCAGCGGAAGACTCTGCAGGAGAGATGCTCAGTAGCTCGGTACGGGCTTTTGTTGAAGTTTCGAGAACATACCTTCACCGAGGAGTCAAGCAGTATATTGCTCCCTCCTACATATATCTCACGAAGAGACCATGAGGATAAAATCAGAGATTAGAGCCCACACAGAGGCATACCCACAATCCTTCTTTCCACGAACAATACGAGACTGGAATACAAGGGAGAACTGGTAGAGGTACTCAAGGTACCCTCCGCCACACACCGTCAGGTGGCTTGCAGAGTGTAGATGTAGATGTAGAATAAACATAGCCATATCAGAAGTGCTTCCACCTTTGTCCCAAATGCCAATGATTGTACCCTTTTGGATGTCAGATAAATCACTCTGTTTCCAACTGCACTGTCTTCTGTGTGCCCCTTTATAGACAATCCACAGCTGGTGGTGTCACCTGCTGTCTGTCGGTGGTTCATTAATGTGAGTTGAAAGTATAACTTGTCAACAGTAGTGTATATGTATATATTTTTGTATTTCAATTTCAAACCACACTTATGCCTATAGAAATACATATTAATTTTATTTTGACTCGTGATCATATTTTGTGACAGTGTTTTTGAGAAGATTGATAAAGCAATTGTATAATTTTTTATTTTGTTGTAACAATGTTTTTTTCTTGATTTTCAGGCCAAGAAAGGTCATATCCAGGTGTTGGTCTTTTTCTACAGAATGCATTTATTTTCATCGGCTCCCTTGTATTTAAGTTTGGTAGAGTCGAAGACCACTGGAACTGAACTGCGTACTGTGATATATAAACTAGAGGTTTACTAGACATTTTTCAAGTTGCCGCTTTTATATGCTGTTAGGTATGTGGTTTAAAGAAATTTTCACAGACTGGAGGATTTATCTCCTTGATGTACAGCACTGGAAAATTGTATCATCATCACATCATTCGGCTCTGAGTATTGTCAGTGGCAAATTGAAGAAGCAGCATGGAAGCAGTAAACTGTTGTCTGAACACGGAAGTGTGTGTCTAAAACCAAGCACCTGTTTGTGTAATTTTTCATCTGTTAGAATGAAATGCTTTTTTTTTTTTAATTTGAATTATGGAAACTTATGAGTTGCTGCTCTTGATGTCTAGGCAATCTTGTCAGTTTTTAAAATTTTCACAATAATTAAACTAAAGTGTTTGCAAACATTTCATACATACAAGCTGTAACCCTGATAATGAAGTTTTTTATGATAAAATAAATTGCATTGTCTGCTTTGTATAATTCAGTTTTAAATATTGATATACTGTATCACTTTTTCTGTAAACACCCATGAAATATGTGCCTCTGCTTCTAGAGTACCACAAGAAAGTAAAGAGCAAGTAACATAGACTCTTGCTATTAGCTAAAGTTTTTTTCTGTACATAAGGCACTCTGACTAAAGTATACTGTGTGTTTATCATTGTTTTTGTGTGTGTGTGTGTGTGTGTGTGTGTGTGTGTGTGTGTGTGTGTGTGTTGTATAGATTATTATAGAATCAGTTGATGCAGGAAACATGCTTCTATCTTTCTGATAATTTCAGCCGCAGCCTCTCACAAGTTTAGTGTGATGAACAAAACTTCAGAACACTTGCCTGTTGTCTGATATTAGGTCTGTTGTATGCATTTTTTTTTAAGGAAGCTTTGATGACTACTTTGTTATAGCCCTAGTATGTGAAGAGCAAAAATTTCAATTCAGAATTTCTTAAGTTACCAGTCATTTCTTGTGACAATCCATGCATCATAACATGTCGTGGAATCACATGTATTCATTTAGTTTAAAATCCAGTTATAGATGGGCCTTATGTACTAACATACTCCAGTTGGTTCAAAAATTGAAACCAGATGAGATGATGCATTGGATGAGATGTTGGACACACATTTAGGGAAGGGTATTATTTCTTTACTTTGAAAAGTTTTTGGATGTATCAAAATCCCTTCAACAAGTCATAAGCCAACTCACGTCGTCATCTTTGTCTACCTGTGCTTGAACCTCTAAATATCCTGTTTTTGGAACAGTAACAATTTTAAAAATTACGTCAGAGAAAAGAAATTCTTTCTTATGCTGTATCTAGCAAGCTAATACAAGCTGTTCATATTTGTGTACATCGTACTCAGTCTGGAATCTCTCAGCATATCATATGATTACTAGTGTGTTGGAAAAGGGATACACAGCTATCTGTGATGTTTGTGTTGTTAAATTGGTCACACATTTATCAGAATGCACGATCTCGCCGCAATATCTTCTAATGCTTCCAGCAGCATCAAGTGCCTGTACATCCATGAGCTTTCAACAATGCTCCTCAGCCATTGTTAAATGGCAGCTGACTGTGAGGTTGCTTGCCTTGTTTTGTATAGCCATCGCATCAGATGTCACATCACAAATACTCACAGTTCATCGTCATACAAAGCTTTGTTTTTATCCTGTGCCTGCCACACCTGTTGTAACCTTACGGTGGCTGTGTCCATGGTGTATTCAGCTGCAAACCATTGTCTTTATTGATGGTTATATATTTCTATATCAATAACTACTTCTGTTGCAGTTTCTAGAAACCATTAGGCTTCATTATAAGTGTCATTAAATGCAATTTTATGTCCATGCGTGTTCAACTGGGTAGCTAATTTCTCTGGGTAGCATAGTCACAAACACTTGGTGTTCAAACATGTTGTTCCATTGTGTGCAAGGTCCATCTGACATAATGCTGTCAGTACTCAGTGTATTTTAAAATCTCTTGCTATCGTCTATGGATGTCAGAAGTGAATATGTAAACATTTGATGTGTTTGGGAGCCCACAGATTTTATTTGGGAGGATCTTGTATTAGAAATCGTTGACCATAAATTTGTTTCAAACTTCGTGTACATAACCATCTGTGAAAGTCTGCATATTAGCTTTGTTTGTGTGTTCACGTTGACCATTCTTAAATCAGATATAATAAGTGTGTGGATTTTCTCAATTGAAAATAGTCATGAATGAGATACAAAATAATTTCATATGTGAATGGCAAATTTTTGTAAGACTTTTGTCCTGTATTTAACAAATCTCTTCATATACCTTTTTGCCAAGATGTATGTATTAATTTAGTAATTATTTGTAATGCACCACATTTTGAAGTATATGGTGAAACATTGTTGATTATACATAAATGGAATAGGAATGTGTACTGATGTACATTTCAAAAGTTGGTGCAATAACACTGTCTGGTGTCTGACAACTGCTCAGTTTGCATATAAATAAAAGATTGCTCTGTTGTTTAGGTTTAACCCTCAAGCAGGCATGCCTACGTATAAGGGGCGCCATTCACAATAACATTGTCTTGTACTACTCCATTGCTGTTTTACAATTGAGAGCCCATTATCTATTCCTTCATTATTGCTTCAGATAACACTGCTAAGTCATGCTGTCATATGTCCAAGTGAGCAGCAATAATATACAAGAAATGGCAAGCTAGGTGAGAAAAAAAAAATTATGATCCATGCAAGAAAATGATGCAGGTTCTAAAGCAGGTGGCACAATCTCACATTGAGGAATTTGTAATCGAATAAGTGTTTGGTTGGGTCCTGATGCAACTTCGTTTTTAATGACTTGGGTGGGTCATTACTGTAACACTTGTGCATGGCAGCGGAGTGAAATGACAGTTTTTTTTTATTTTAGTTAAGCAGTGATTTAGCTCATAGAATGTAGGTTTATTTTTTTGTTGTTTAGTTAAATTAAGGTAAAACTCTGATTTTGCTCATTACTGTGGCAACATGAAGACCACTATCCTTTACATGTACAAAGTACATCATGTTCCCCTCATGTGGTAAAAACAGTGCACCCACTCAAGGATTAAGTAGTTAGTGATATCATAGCCAACCATCGTAACACGTACTTCTGCTTTAGGTATTTTGGTATAATTTTGTTAAGAACTCAAACTATGGAAAGCCCAGGTTGGAATACCAATGACATTATAGAAAGGAAAGGTTGCTATAAAACTTTTTATTTTGAATATTCATGGGCTAAAAATGGTGTGTTCTCTTATTCTTGCTTATTTTGTGATTCTTCAGTCAGGTGTTGGTAATAATACATCAAATCATAGTCACCTGGCAGTGCCTTTATTGATGTAACATGCAATAATGTAAATTGTTTTTCTTTGATGCAACAATGAGATAAAATAATGATCTATATGTATAACATACTTAATGCTTGTTCACATGCACAAGAAGGCTATTTGTCAAGTGTATTAGAAATGCTTACGAAACATCTGAATTATGGCACCAGACACTCATCATCTTTCTTGATTTTTGTAGGGAACAGGAGAAAGAGGATATATATATTGTGCTGAAGGTTTTCATTATGAGAAGTCATATCGTGGACGGTTATGATTACCCTAGATCTGTTTATAGCAATTAGTTTGTGATAAGTCTAAAACATATTAATTAGTAATAGTGAAGACGGCTTTTTGTTGTAAATTAATCAGAATGTTTGAAGTATTATGTTTTTCAGAAGGGTGCACATTCTCAAATCTTCTGAAATTAATTTTGTTAGAATATTGTGATAAAGTTATGAATAATATATTCAATAATAAAACTAATTATTTCAGTTGCTTGTTAATTCCTTCTTTTGCTAACATTTTTAATATATCCCCTCTGTTCTCCACATAGTTATTTTTTCTATGAACTGCACAAGAGTCAGCATTACATCACAGGTCAAGTTCACAAGAACAGGATAGATTATTGTTGAGGCTGCACCCGCCAGTTTGTTGTTGCTTTCAAGACCTCAGGAAATATTTGCCTCTCCCGTCTTTTGTTTCCCTCAAACACCATTTACATCCTTTTACTTTTATTCTCTGTTTATATCTGCCTCCTGTAAGATTCTTCTCCCATTATCTGACATGTATCATTGATAACTCTGCTGTTACAACTTAATAGAGGTTATTGGAAACCTTGTTCTGACATTTCACTGGTAAGTCCCATCTTGCCCTTTCTTGACTTCTTTTGAATTGCTTTCTTACGTACTTTTTCTTTCTTGTATTTTTGAATGATAAATTAGTCAAATTAATTTCCCACATATTTTACTCTCACTTCTTTTCAGACATAAATTCTAGCTAGCAAACCAGGTCTTTTATAATTTTGTTTGTGTCACTCATCTTATTGTGGAGTTGCTGTTCAGCTTAAAACTGAATTTTACAAGCTTCCATTGCCAGAGTTGTAATTTACATGTTCCAAAAGATTGAGTGACAACAAGGTGATAATATGCAAAGAAGAAAACTAAAGGTGATGATTTTGAACACATTTAAATGACTTGCCCCTTTCATATAGGCCTATGCAGTATTACATTGTTAGCTGCAACAGGCAGAAGACTTACTTTGTCGGTGTTGCACATTTTAGCAATTTTGATTGGGATTAACTTATGCTGCAGTGTTCTTTTTTGGCACACCAGTGTAGAAGTGTGCATTGAATTAGCTAAGTAAAAAATCTGTGCAATACGCAAGTTTGCTTATATATAAAAACAGACTTCTGAATTTTCCCTTGTGTGAGAACACTTGTACAAGATGTGTCGATTTAAAGTTCTATATTTGCATATTTTACTGTTAGTGTCACTTCTGCGTAATCTTTCATTGATTGTATCAGTACCCATTTGTATTGTGAAATTTCGAATATACTTGGGTGTTGCAATAAAGTAGTATTGTTACTGCCAATTGTAGGCTTAAACTAAATTGTGCTCTTTCAAAATTTTTAAGGACAGTAGGCTTATCCTCATTCAAAACAATCTCTCTAATTTCATTGTACGATTACATGAGAAATAGGTTAGTTTCAGACGCTTACGAACTATATTTTCCTAAGTTAGTGGTACGAGTGGTTTGGACACACAATTTAATTTGTAACAAATCAGCATTTGTGGTTCACAGTTCAGCCAAAGTGTACATCATCCCTGAATTTCATTCTACATCAATGCAAGTAAACATGTGTTTTTGAGAATTTTCGTAAATTTATTTTAAATTAACTGGGTTTTTGAATTTGCTAACAACTATAATTAACACCAAAACATCTTAGGAAACAAGTAATTTGTACCAACAATTTTTGTGTTGCATTAATAGAAATCTCGTTTTGTGTATCTGTTTATAGGGAATTGGCAACTTTTTAGCTCTACAGATTGAAAGGTAGTCAGCAGGTTTAATTTAAAATCCTTTGTTCACTGCCTTGTAATGCATTGCACCAGGCAAAATGCAACCCCACTACGAATGCTGCTCTCGTACACGGGATGAGTTGGTTGCCATTCATAAGCAGCTGACAGTCACCCTCACTACTGTCAAACGACTGACAGCTGCTACGAATCAATGTGCTGGAAGAGCTCCTGAGAGTTGTGTACCTGTGTTACCTGTACCAGAGGTACCTCAAGTACTATACGCTTCTGTGGATTCTGTCTGCTCTGCAGGAAGTGTAGATCTGTCGTTACCTGTCCACTTGACGGGAAGTGGCACGTCAATGGTAAAGCTAGGCATTCTATACAGAATTGATGGGGACCCTAAGCAACAAGTTTGAGGTGTTGTCTTTCACTGAAACTGACCCTGTGGGACTCACTACACCTGTTGTGGCGGGCGCTAATGACCATAGCAGTTTTGCGCCCTAAAACCAAAACAAACAAACAAACAAACAAAAAACTGTTGTGGGGAAACCTGTTTTGTCCAGTGTCAGGAGGCGGCAAACACAAAAGGGTAGGGGGTCTAACAATCGCCAGCAGCTCAAACGTACGGCGAATGATGATACCCCTTAAGGAGCTGACAGCAAGGATCAGGAAAGAACACCAGGTGCACTCAGTGTGTATGCCTGGGGACCGTACTCAACATAATGAAAAAGACTATTCCAGCAGCCGTTGATGAAACAGGGTGCAACCAACTGCAGATTGTGGCGCACATAGGAACAAATGATGCCTTTCATCTGGGCTCATAGTGATTCTTAGGTCATTCCAGTGGCTGGCGGAGAAGATTGAGTGGACCAGTCTTGCACATAGAGTTCAAACGAAGCTCACAATTTGCAGCATTGTCCCCAGAACTGATCATGGCCCTTTGGTTCTTAGTTGAATGGAAGGACTGAACCAGAGACTTCAAAAGCTCTGACAAGCTGGGCTGAAACTTTCTGGACCTGTGCCATAGGGTTGAGAACTGTAGGGTCACCCTAAAGAGGTCAGGTGTGCACTACACATCAGAGGCTGCTAGTCAGGTAGCTGACTGTGTGTTGGTTGCACACAATGGTTTTTTAGGTTAGGCAACTCTCCATCCAATCCAGATAACAATAGTGGTAGGAAACCCAGAAGTATCAGTGTAAGATTGAAAGAAATGTCATCCACAAGTGAGACTATTAAAATCCTAATGGTAAACTGCCGAAGCATTCGCAAAAAAGTACCAGAATTTGAAGCACTCGTGAAAAGCATGCAGATGGTATATTTGTCGCTGTAGAAAAAAAACTCTGATCTATCAATACAGTAACTGAAGCTGTGTGTGAGATGGTTTGGGCAAAACTCGGTATCAGGGGTGGGCACAAAATAATTGGATCCTTCTATTGCCCCTACCAAACTCATTTCCTGATGTAACCAAAACCTTCAGAGAGAACCCGAGTTCACTTGTGCATAAGTTGTCAGTCTTACTGTAATCATCAGTGGAGACTTTAATCATCCAACAATTAATTGGGAAAATTAGTTTTGTTAGTGGTGGGCATGAGAAGACATCCTGTGAAACTTTACTAAATGCCTCCTCTGAAAACTACCTATAAGAGATAGATAGGAACCCTATGCTTGATGGGAATTTATTGGATCTAATGGCAGCAAATAGACCTCACCTCTTTGAGAATGTCCATGTTGAAACTGCTATCAGTGACCATGATGCAGTTGTGGCAACAATGATCACCAAAGTACAAAGCACAACTAAAACAAGCAGACAGGTACATCTGTCCAGTAAACTAAATAAAAAAAATGAGTAATGTCATCTCAATGAGGAGGAAGTTGAAACTTTCAGCACAGGTCAGGAGCATGCAGAGGAACTCTGGCTCAAGTTTAAAAGAATAGTTGACCACACACTGGATAGGTATGTAACCAGTAGAACAGTTCACAATGGGTGAGAACCTCCATGATATACAGTCACTGTAAAAAAAACTTCAAAAGAAATGGATATTACTGCATAAAAGGTGTAAAACAAAGCATAGGGGTATAGATAGATTGTGAATGAAACATGTTTAGCTGACAAGAGAGTGATGTGTGATGCCTTCAATTTCTGCCATAGTAGAATATTGTAAAGACATTTCATAAAATCCAAAGAAATTCTGGTCGTATGTAAAGGCTGTTAGTGGCACCGATGTAGGTGTCCAGTCCCTAGCGAATAAGATAGGAACTGAAACAGAGGATAACAAAGCAAAAGCTGAAATGCTTAACTCTGTTTTCAAATGTTCCTTTACAAAGTAAAACCCAGGAGAATTGCCCTAATTTAATCCTCATGCCACTGAAAAGATGAATGAAATAAGTATTAGTGTCAGTGGCATTGAGAAACAGCTGAAATCGTTAACACTGAACAAAGCTCCAGGGGCCGATGGAATCCCTGTCAGATTCTACACCGAATTTGTGGCTGAGTTTGCCCCTCTTCTCACTGTAATCTATCATGGATCCCTGAAACAAAACAACTGTGCCCATTTCCTGGGAAGAGCCCAAGTCACACGCGTCTACAAGGAGGGTAGTAGAAGTGATCCATGATACTATCATCGAATATCCTTGACATCGATTTGTTGTAGAATCTTAGAAAATATTCTGAGTTCAAACATAATGAGGTATCTTGAACAGAGTTACCTCCTCAATGCCAAGCAGCAACGTTTTCAAAAAACATTGGTCATGTGAAACCAAACTCGCTCTTTTCTTACGTGACATACTGAAAGCTTTCGATTGAGGCAACCAGATAGATGCAGTGTTTCTTGATTTCTGGAAAGCTTTTAACTCTGTACCACACTTATTATCAAAAGTAGGATCATATGGGGGTATCAAGTGATATTGGTGACTGGATCAAGGACTTTTCAATAGGGAGGACACAGCATGTTACCTCGGATGGAGAGTCATCGCCAGATGTAGAAGTAGCTCCAGTTTGCCCCAGGGAAGCGTGTTGGGATCCTTGCTCTTCATGTTGTGTATTAATGACCTTGCAGACAATATTAAAAGTAAGATGAGGATTTTTGCAGGTGATGCAGTTATCTATAATGATGTACTGAGAGAATCTGCGTAAATATTGACGAAGGTTGAAACATGATGCAGAGATTAGCAACTTGTTCTAAATGTTCAGAAACCTAAAATTTTGCACTTCACAAAATGAAAAAATGTAGAATCCTGTGACTATAGTATCAACGAGTCACTGTTGGAACTGGCCAACTCTTACAAACACCTGGGTGTAACACTCTGTAGGGATATGAAATGAAATGATCACATAGGTTCAGTTGTGGGTGACACAGGTGGTAGACTTCAGTTTGTTGGTAGAATACTGGTGAAGTGCAGTCAGTCTACAAAAGAGATTGCCTACAAATCACAAGTGCAACCCATCCTAGAATGTTGCTGAAGTGTGTGGGATCCATACCAGATAGGACTAACTTGAACGTATACAGAAAAGGGCAGCACAAAATTAATGGTCACGGCTTTGTTTAATCTGTGGGAGAGTGTCACAGACACTGAAGGAACTGAAATGGCAGAGTCTTGAAGATAGACATAAACTATCCTGGGAAAGTCTATTAACAAAGTTTCAAGAACTGCCTTTAAATGATTCCTCTAGGGATTTACTATGAACCCCTATGTATTGCTCCCACAGAGATCATGAGGATAAGATTAGGATAATTATTGTACACACAGAGGGATTCAAATAGTCATTCTTCCCACACTCCATATGTGAATGGAACAGGTAGAAATCCTAACAACTGGTACAATGTGATGTACCTTCTGCGAGGCACCTCACAGTGGTTTGCAGAGTGTAGATGTAGATGTAGATGTAGATAAGGTCTTTCTCACAACCAGCTGGTCATTCTTGTGAATTTTAAGCTGTCAGTGTATATGAGAAGAATGTTTTCCATGAATAATGATATTCATCAAACTATTCAGTTTAGCATGAAATAAGGCTACAGTCAAGTTGTTTAGTTACCATTGTTCTCATAGAACATTATTCTACTGCCACCTAGATTATTTTTGTTATAAATGAAAATTAATTGAAACCCTCAGCTGCTGACAGGTGTTGTTGCCCTACCTTGATGGGGACAGATGAAAATGTGTGCCCCGACAGGGACCCGAACCCAGGATCTCCTGCTTACATGGCAGACGCTCTATACATCTGAGCCACCGAGGCCACAGATGAATAGTGCGACTGCAGGGACTTATCCCTTGCACACTTCCTGTGCGACCCACATTCCCAACTGTCCACACTCTACATACGTAATGTTCCTAGTAGATACTTTGCCCATTCACTCGTTACTCTTAAGTTGACAATTCAGCTGTCCCCATCAAGGTATGTCAACAACACCTATCGGCAGCTGAGGGTTTCAATTAATTATCATTTATTCTAGAGAAGCTGCACGGTCATCAATGGTATCTGTTCTTTCCAGAACAGTTACTATCTTCATATAATTTTGTTATTATGGGGAAATTATGGGGAATGACTTGGTATAACATCTCAGTACTGGAAGAAAATCATTAGGATTCTTTATCTTCCAATAAAAACATAGGCCTGGATTTCGTAATAGGCACATTGAGCTGGGTTAATTTCTCCACATGTAGTACAGGCCCACTATATAGATAGACCAAGCAGTATGTCATTATGGCAAATATTTATTTAGTTGCGGGTTTGCAAAAGTTGTATGTAATGTGTCAATTGCAGTGTCTGAATCTAGATATCTCGTTGTGAATGTCATATATGTACTTCAAGAATAATGTTTTGTTCCTAATTTTCTCTTTTGATTAAGTTGTAATGGTTCTGGGTATTTTACTAACTGTAGAGTTAGTTATATTTCATTGCAGTAATGAGTAGAGCTCATTGTTATGAGTTTTATTTATTTTTTTTCCAGTTGGAAATTTGGTGGTATTTTGCAGCTGTGTGTTATATCGTCTTGTTCAGAAAGACAAAGCTTAAACTTCAGGCTGGCTTCTTGGTTTACTTAAACATTACCTGGAACATTAGAGGACTCTTTAACTGTAATGTTTGCTGATAACATAGGTATGTTGATAAAGGGCCCAAACACAGCCATAACAAAGACAGTCGGGAATGATGGAAGAGGTTTACTGTTGGTTCACTGCCAACAGCTTAACCCTTAGTCTTATAAAAACTTGTTATGTGAGTCAGACAAATTAAAATGACATAAGGGTACCAGAAGTAGAGACCAATAGCAATAAACTTGATGAAGCAGTGAAGATCCTAGGCTTGGATAAGTTAACCAAGAAGCTCAATTCTACCTGCTGCGCACTTGGAAGCCTCTCTTACTGCTCAACATGTGGACAGGATTGTTAGCATATTCTACATACTTTGACTCAGTTCAGAAAATGTGAAAAAAGTATTTGTTGCTGAGAAGAGTTTAATAAGAATACTGTGTAAAGTTGATAACTGAACATCGGATCTAGGGATTCGTGCACTTACATAAAAACACATATACATACTAATGATATTTGTGGTTAATGACATGAGTTAGTTTGGAAAGAACTCAGCATTTCACAACCATAGCGCTAGAAGTAATTCCCATGCAGGCTACGCAACCCTCTCGAAGGCTCAAAATTGAGGTTGATATCAGTGGTGTAGAAGTCTCTGACTGATTCCCAATGGCTATTAGGCAGGAAGGTTAAAATCACAAAATATTTATAAACAAATCAAAATGATGCCTCATTAGCAATTCCTACAATTTATCAGAAGACTTTGACTCAAGAATGTGGATGCCCCATAGTGCTAACATTTATATTAAAGAAAGTCTGACCTCACAGTATATGAGATAACTGATGGTGGTGTACATAAAGTTACGTAAAAGCTGCAATAGTAGTATGAGATAACAGCAAGAAGAGTCAGAGTTTGAAAACTAGAGTGATGTGGCTCTGTGCTCCACACATCAGTTTGCTATAGGTGAGTAGTTGCTTTTCCCCTTATTTTACATGCTTTTATCCAAACATAAATACATAATCTAGAAGTCATTCACTTTGAATACATTAGCACTAGTCATAATTTGTTGTTAGTGTAGTTTACAAAAGTTGTGTATAGCTTGAGTCATACCACATCCCCGAAGGCTGTCATTAACAAATGAATGAATGAGTGGTTGGTTGGTTGATTAATTTAAAGGCAGGAGAAGGGACCAAACTACAAGGTCATTGGTCCCGTGTTCTTAATAAAACAATGACACAAGTGTGAGAATAAAATGAACGAAACATATATAACACAAAACGGAAAGCAAGGAAAAGCCACAAGAACAAAGGGAAGGCAACTGTTATAACGTCAAGTTGAACACATATATTTCAAAAACGACACAATACATGTAAGTCACAGAGCAGGTGAGACATGTGTACACAGTAACAGTCAAATCAGCACTGAGTCCAGGTCTAGTGGCCGCTGGCTCGCTGGCTGCTTAGGTGGTGCGGCTACTGCATCGCTGGCAGACAGCGCCGCATGTACAGGATGCATGTAACTGTGCGGCAGCACATTGAATGATCGGCGAGTCACAACACTTTTCCCCCCTTTGAATTTTTTGCCCTGGTCTTGATGGAGGTGGCCTGTAGACTGCTAACGCCCATAGGTGTTGTTTGACTGGCCGTAAAGTCTCATGGAGGAGGCTTCCCGTACGGACGAAAGTGTCCCCGATGATAATGGGTCGAGATGACAGGAGATGTAGGGGTCGAATCTGCTGGGGCCCCGTGCACCAATCTGCCCATTGTGGCAAGTCCAGTTGTTATAACAGGAGACATGGGCGATGTGTCGGCATCCATAGGAGAAGGAGGCGAGTAGAGTTGCTCTGACAGATGATGGTCATCCGGTTCCTGCATGGGCACGTCTCCTGGTGGCATCCGTTCTTGTGCTGGCACCGAGATGACAGTGAGAGGGCTGCATTGTGAGTAATGAGAGATGCCAAGATCCCGAGCGTCATGTAGAGCCGAAGGTGGTGTAGCGGCATTCGGAACAGGCGTTGCCGGCACACGAGGCCGAAGCTGGTCCGAATGACGCACTTCAACACCCATGTCCGGCTGGATTTCATACAGGAGTCGGCCACGGTGTCTTAAGATGCGGCCAGGACTCCATTTTGGCCGCCTTCCATATCCCCGTACCCAGACGAGGCCGCCGGCAGTGAACCGGCCAAACGAAGGCACCCGCGGCAATGAGGTAGAAGGCCGCAGAAGATGAAATAGCGTGCGGGGCTGTCGGCCATGTAAGAGCTCAGCCGGGCTGTGGTCGCCCATGGGGGTGAAATGGTAAGAAGCCAGAAATTGGAGAAGCGCATCATCAGCAGCAGAAGAAGTCAGGAGTTTCCTAATCTGAGCCTTAAATGTCTTCACCAGTCATTCAGCCTCACCGTTTGACTGTGGATGGAATGGAGGGGCCGTGACATGCATGACGCCATGACGGACGCAAAAATCCGCAAATTTGGAAGAGGCAAATTGCGGACCATTATCAGTAACAAGAGTAGAGGGAAGGCCTTCCAAAGAGAAAATGCGAGGTAGACCATTTGCGGTTGCCGCGGTGGTAGGCGACGTGCAACAGACAATGAAAGGAAAGTTAGAGTAGGCGTCAAGTACGAGTAGCCAGTAAGTACCTAAAAAGGTCCCGCAAAGTAAACATGAATATGCTCCCAGCACTTCTCAGGCGAAGGCCACGGTGACAAAAATGACTTCGGGGCGGCGGCCTGTGACGCACAAGGGCCGCAGGCAGCAACCACGTGTGCAATTTCAGAGGCGATGCTGGGCCAGTACACATGACGGCGCGCCAGAGATTTTGTGCGAGAGACACCCCAATGCCCTTGGTGAAGGAGGTGCAAGACCAATGCACGCAAAGATGCAGGTACCACAACACGCGGCGAAGCATTGTCAGTGGAGAAGAGGATAATACCATCCCTAGCCGTGAGGCAGTAGCGCAAAGCATAGTAGTTCCGCAACGGACAGAAGTCTTAGCAGATGGGCGATCTGGCCAACTCGTCTGAATACAGTGTAAAACCCGGGAGAGGGTAGGGTCAGAACCTGTAGCAGCCGCCAGCTGGTTCCCGGTGATGGGGAACCCATCCACAACCCGCTGCTGAGCAACATCCAGGTGGAAGCACAAAAGTTCGTCCCTATCGAATTCCAGATCAGGACCATTGGGAAGGCGAGATAGTGCATTAGCATTCGCATGTTGAGCCGTCGGCCGGAAATGAATCTCATAATTGAAACGAGACAAGTAAAAGAGCCCAACGCTGCAAGCGGTGCGCAGCGTTGTCGGGAAGCGACATTAATAGATGAAGGAAACAAGTGGTTTGTGGTCCATAACAAGATGAAATTTGGATCCATAAAGAAAAACACCAAACTTATGAAGAGCATAAATAATGGCCAAAACTTCTTTTTCAATTTGAGAATATTTTCGTTGGGCATCCGTGAGTGTTTTGGAGGCATAAGCAATGGGTTGTTCAGAACCTTCAGAAAAACGATGCGCAAGGACTGTACCAACCCCATATTGAGAGGCATCCGTGGCAAGAACGAGATGTTGGCCAGGTTGATAAGTAGTAAGGTACGGAGCCTGTTTCAGCATAGTCTTCAATTTTTGGAAAGCCGCATCGCGTGACGTGGACCAGTGAAAGGGAACGTTTTTATGCAACAGGCGATGCAACGGCTGAGCCACCGAAGCCGCAGATGGTAAAACCGTGTGATAGTATGCTATTTTCCCCAAGAAAGCCTGCAGTTCCTTAACAGATGCAGGGGGAGGAAGGGCATCGATCACAACGACAGTTTGCTGAAGCGGACGAATACCATCCCGAGAGAGTTGAAACCCCAAGTACGTGATAGATGCCTGAAAAAAAGTGTGATTTCTGAAGATTACATGAAAAGACGTGAAAAAGTGTGCGGAGATTCTGAAGATGTTCTTCAGTGGTGGAGCCAGTGACAACAATGCCATCCATGTAATTGATACACCCAGGGACAGGGAGCAATAATTGTTCCAAGAATCGCTGAAAGAGAGCAGGGGCACTGGCAACCCCGAATGGCAATCGTTGGTATCGATACAGGCCGAAAGCCGTGTTAAGGACCAGAAACTGCCAGGAAGCAGCGTCGAGAGGAAGTTGATGATAAGCTTCTGACAGGTCAATTTTAGAAAAATACTGGCCTCAAACAAGTTTAGTGAACAATTCTTCAGGTTAAGGCATAGGGTAGGTGTCGATGAGGCATTGAGCATTTACAGCGGCTTTAAAATCACCACAGAGACGAATATCACCATTTGGCTTAGCAACGACAACGACAGGAGAGGACCACTCACTGGAAGTGACAGGAAGCAAGACCCCTGAAGTAGTGGACGATCCAGCTCCCGTTGTACCCGATCACAAAGGGCCACAGGAATGGGCTGAGCCCGAAAAAACTTAAGCCGAGCAGTGGGTTTGAGCAAGATATGAGCTTCAGAGTCGTTTGCACGGTCTAACCCAGGAGAAAAAAGGGTTGAAAATGTCGTTGACAAGGAATCCAATTGAGCATAAGGAATAGCACGAGAGACGATATTGACAGAGTCATCTATGGAGAACCCAAAAACGCGAAAGGCATCAAAATCAAAAAGATTTTCTGCGTTACTCTGGTCAACCACAAATATGGGAACAGTGTGAATGATGGATTTGTAAGATACCTCAGCATTAAATTGTCCCAAGAGAGGAATCTTCTGTTTATTGTACGTCCGTAATTGCCGAGTGACAGGTGATAGGATTGGAGAACCCAAATGAAGATACGTCTGAGAATTAATGATAGTGGCAGCAGAACCAGTATCCACCTGCATGCGAACATCTTGACCAAGGATTTGGACAGTGAGGAATAACTTCCCTGAAAGGGAAGAAGTATAATTGACAGACAACACAGAAGCAGAATCAGCGTCACGTTCATGAACGTCAGGTATGCTGTCAGAGTTGCAAATGGATGACACATGACCCTTCTTTTTGCATTCGTAACACACGGCCCAACGTCGTGGACAATCTTCTCATGAATGTTACGTAAAACACCGCGGACACGAAGGAAGTTGCCGTGGGTTTTGCTGCAGTTTCTTAGAGGTTTGTTTACGGTTAGGCTGAGGCTGATGATGATGATGTTTGGTTTGTGGGGCGCTCAACTGCGTGGTTATCAGCGCCCGTACAATTATCCAATCTTTGCTCAGTCCAATTTCGCCACTTTCCTGGATGATGATGAAATGATGAGGACAACACAAACACCCAGTCATCTCGAGGCAGGTGAAAATCCCTGACCCCGCCGGGAATCGAACCCGGGACCCCGTGCTCGGGAAGCGAGAACGCTACCGCGAGACCACGAGTGGCGGACAGGCTGAGGCTGCGCATGGGAACGTACTGTGGCCACGTCGGCCGGCGGGAACATGCCGCACACTTCGTCAACAGCGCACAGATGTTGTACTTCCCCGACGTCACCCCTCGCCTCTATTTGAGCCCCAGCGGCACGAGAAATTTCAAAAGGCTGCGCGATGGATAGGACTTCATCTAGAGTCGGATTTGCCAACTGAAGGGCACGTTGGCGAACTTCTTTGTTGGGTGCCGACCGGATAATAGCATCCCGTACCATGGAATTGGCATAGGATTCTTTGTGAATGTCAGTAACAAACTGACACTTTCGACTGAGGTAGTGAATTTCAGCAGCCCAGCGATAGGATTGATGCGGTTGTTTTTGACAACGATAAAAGGCAACACGAGAGGCTACCACATGCGTTTGCTTTTCATAATAGACAGACAGAAGTGAGCACATTTCAGCAAAGGACAAAGACGCATGATCTTTCAAAGGAGCCAATTGCGACAATAACCGATACAAATGAGGTGAAATCCATGAAAGGAACAGAGACTTACATGTTTGTTCGTCCGTGACATGAAATGCCAAGAAGTGCTGTCGAAGATGTTTTTCGTAATCAGACCATTCTTCCACCATCTCGTCGTAAGGAGGAAAACGAGGTATAGACAACGACGAGAAACACCCTGCATTTGATGCCTCGACAAAATCGCGAATTGCCGATGTTAGAAGTGTTTGCTGTTCAATGAGACCTTGCAATAGTTGCTCGACAGTAGCCATGGAAAGCTGTAGCCATGAAAAGGAAAAATCCCATCCTCGTCGCCAATTGTTATAAAATCAAGTAGAACACATATATTTCAAAACGACACAACACTTATAAGTCACTGAGCAAGTTGACAAAGCAAGACATGTGAACACGGTAACATTCGAACGTGCACCGAGTCCAAGTCTAGCGGCCGCTGGCTGGCTGGCCGCTTAGGTGGCGCAGCTGCTGCATCACTGGCAGACAGCGCCGCATGTAGATGATGCATGTAACTGCGTGGTGGCACTTTGAATGATCCGCGAGTCACAACAGCATCAGATCGTAACAGCAGTTCCAGATGCCTAACTCCATGACATGTCAGCAAAATGTTCTGCATGCTTCCTTCTCACTTTACTGGCAGACTATACATCTTTGACCACATTCAAAACCAATATTTTCTCACTGACATGGGTTCAGAAGTGACTACAAGGGTGTTTTGAAAAGTTCTCAGAATCACCACAAGAGGTCAGCGCTGGCGCAACAAGTTGCTCATGTGATATTCATTTGAGTGTTGTCTGTAAACACATGTCAAGTCAGTGTTCATGGAAGAGAGCTGTGGTGGTGACATGGCTCTGTTGTTGTTCCTGTGTAGTGATCTGCAAAGATGAAAAAAAATTGAGATTCGAGCAGTGATTAAGTACTTCATAAAGAAGGGTGTGAAAGCAAAGGGCGTTCATGCCGATTTCCAGAATACACTGGGGACTCTGCTCCTTCATATTCAACTATTGCCAAGTGGACAACTGAATTTAAATTTGGTTGGAAGAGCTTAGATAATGATCATCACAATGGTTGGCCAAGATGTGTCACTACTCCAGAAATCATTGCAAAAATGAACAGAATGGTCATGGAGGATCACTGATTGAAAGTGCATTAAATTGCTCACACTTACCAGATGTCATCTGAGAGGGTATATCACATTTTAACTGAAGAATTATAAATGAAAAAATTATGTGCAAGATGGGTGGTACGAACTCATGACGCTGGCTCAATGCGCGGCCCGCATACACGTGCTGTCGTCGTGGCAAAATTATACAAACTGAGGTATGAATTGTTGCTACACCCACCTCATCCACCTGATAGGGCTCTGTCAGACTTCCATCTCTTCCCGAAACTGAAAATTTTTCTTTTCGGATGAAGATTCACTTCAAATGAAGAATTGATAGCTGGAGTTGACAACTATTTTGCAGGCCTGGAGGGAACTCATTTTCGAAATGGGATCAAGGCACTAGAACATTGTTGGACGAAGTGCATTACTCTACAAGGAGCCTACATTGAAAAATAAAAAAGTTTCAGTAATGTAAGTACATTTTTCTATTCCGTTCCGAGAACTTTTCAAACCACCCTTGTACCTCACCTCCTGAACAATTACCAGCAACAGTGGACATATCTACCATGCAACTCCAAGTGTAAAATGAAGCCAATATTCCAAATTATGGATCCTCAGCTCTCACTTTACATCTCGGCTTTGAGGACATGTTTTCCCTCCTGCTGTGCATATTTGGATGACATTCTAATTTTCTCTGCTTCATGGAAAGAGATGAATGCATGTCAGGCAAGTTCTCAATACACTTAACGATTCCAGTATCATCACCAATGATGATAAATGCCAACATGAAGTAGTCATCCTTGGCCATTTGGTCAGTACTGCCTTCTTTAGACCTACAGCACAATGAACTGAAATCATTAATAAACTACCTCTGGCTCAAGGCTTCCACGAATTATGCCGTTTTCTCAGGACGACTAACTCCTTCGTCAACATCCCCCTAACGCAGTTGCCGCTCTGACAGCTCAGACTAATGTACTAACAGCAAAGAATGCAGCTTGAATATGCAAGATTGAATGGACTCCATAAATACAACATGCTTTCACCAAAATCCACAACTGTATGACACCTTTCACAACCTTATCCCACCCACGATCTAAATCACAGCTGATAGTAAAGTCAAATGCAAGCATTTTTTCCATCAGAGCATTGCTGTGACTGGAAGTGGCAGGTGTACAACAACCACTGTTTTTCTGACAGACTTTCAGTGCAAGTGGTCAGTCTACGACAGAGAATTGTTCGCATCATGTGAGGTAGTCTGCCAGTTTGAAGTCGATGTCGAGGACAGACATCTCATCATTTACACAGAGTACTTGCCTTTGGCAGACTTTATATGCAACCCATCAAAAGACTCCTGTCCCCAATAGTTCCAGCATCTGTACTACAATGCACAATTCACAACAGATGTCAGACACCTTCACAGAGCGTACAACATCATTGAAGACTTTCTATTGAGAATAAAAGCCCTTTCCACACATACTGATTATGACTATCCTCGCACTTGTAAAATGAGTTAAACAACACATCCCATGGCTTAGAATACCACCACCACAGGCGCACAGCCCACCAAACGTTTTTGTTCATAAAGCTCCGGCAGAGTGTGACTCTGTCATGTTACAGGCTACACTACCCGATCTGCTCTGCAGCTGCCTTACTTCAACTCACACAAAGTCATCAAATAAGTTTACGAATACTTCAATATATTGCCCCATATGAAGCTTACCATGATGGCTGTCAACCACTTTAAACATGCGTACGGCCTCAGACAAGGTCTGCTGGAGAAAGGAGGCGGCATGGGCTACATCGTCAGGGTGGTGGTAGGTGGAGGGGTGGCTATTGAACTGGGTGGAGAGGGTGTCCCGGTAGGCATTCCAGTTGGCACAGGAATAGTCATGGATGTACTTAGGGGGAGGGTCATTACGAGGGTCAGGGCGGGGGCGACAACCGTCTGAAACGGTGAGGAGGACAGGGAGATGGTCGCTACCAATACGCTCCAGGACAGCCACCGTTATGCGGCCAAGGAGGTTGGGGGAGGGAAGGATAACATCGGAAGTGGAGTTGTATTCGGGACGGGTGTGCTGGGGGATGGGGATGAGGTCGCCTTGAAGGGAGGAAAGGAACCGATGCCACCACCGTAACTGGGCGGCGGAACGACAATGGATGTTGAGGTCGGCGGTGATCACGTAGGAGGAGAAGGTACGGTCAATGTGTGAGAGGAAGTCGAAGGGAATAGGGGCATTAGGGTGGACATAGATGGTGGCGCAGGTAACGGTAAGGCCGGGGAAGAAGAGACTAAGGATCAGGTGTTCGGTGGGGTCAGGAAGGAGAGGTTGGAGCCAAACGGGGATCTGGCGGTGGTGACCAATGGCAACTCCACCACGCGCAATCGGGAGGGGATTATCGGAGCGGTGGAGGAGGTAGGGCGACGTGTTGACGGTGTGGTGCGGTTGGAGGAAGGTTTCATTGAGGAGGAAGGCATCCACGCGGTGGGTGGCAAGGGTGTGCAGGAAGAGGTTCTTGTTGGCGGGAAGGGAGTGGATGTTGTTGAAAAGGATATGGTGCTGGTGCGCCATGACAGGAATTTAAACGAGGGTGTTAGATGGGAGAAGGTGAAATGGGCCTGGTTGTTGGAGTAGGTGGCGTACATTTTGAGTTGGAAAACGGAATGGGTGGCGAGGTAGATCTGTTGGAGGGTGTGCGGGCGCTGAAAAGGATGAACATTCTGAAGGACGATGGTGAGGAATCTGATGATGTCCTCAGCAGTAGGGGGTGGGAGAAGGGAATTGCCGGGAGGGGTGGGGGCGTCCAGAGGGCGTCAGGAACGGTGAGTTCAGGAGTGGTAGGAGGGGGTTGGGCCTTACATTTCTGGGAGTAGGTAGGATGAGGGAGGTTACAGGTATTACAGGATAGGGGGTGGGGGGGGGGACTGGAGATTGGGGCACTGCCGTAAAAAGTGGGCTTGCCTACAGTGCGGGCAGGTGGGGGCCTAATGGCACTCAGATGACGGGTGTGCATTATACCGCAAGTACCTTTGGCAGCGGAGGGACTGAGGAGGGGAACGGGAGGGGTCAACTTTATAATGTTGGTTAAAAAGGAGGGCACCCTCCTTCAGGAGACGGTATATGGAGGGGGCGTGCTCGGAAAAGACCCGCATAAGGCGGGTGGGGCCGGCAGTGTTGTGTATGCGACGAACCGCACGCACCTCCAGATGGGGATGTGCCTGAAGCTCCGCCAACACCTCCTCCTCCGTGATCGTCGGACTAAGCCGAGTGATCACAGCGGTGAGGGTCGGCGGGCGATGCGGGGTTGGGGTTGGCGGGAGAGAGGCGGGGAAGGAGCAGGGGTGAGGGAGGCATTAGGGCCAAAGTGGGTGACAGGGATGCGGGAAAGGAGGTCTGTGTGGAGGGTAGGGCTGGGGGAGGAGATGAGCACCGAATCACGGCGAGGAGTGAGATGGGGGCACCAGGAAAATTCTGGCGAAGGAAGAGGGTGAGGTTCCGGGCTTCAAGAAGGGAGGGATCAGGACGGGAGAGGAGGTAGCGGTAGGAGGAGGGGGTAGAGGAGGAGGAGGAGGGGGCAGAGACAGATGGGGAGACAACCATGGCATCATGGATGGGGAAAGGGGGACGAGGCGGAGCATTTTTGGGAATAGAGGAGGCAGGGGTGCCACTGGGGCACTTGACGGTGACGGAGGAGGTGTGGGGGATGGGAGCGACTGGAAGGTGGCGGGGAGTGGCAGGTCATGGTGCTGGAGGCGGCGCTGGAGACGGTGAAGACGATGACGATGAAGGCGAAGGGGAGAGTGGAGCGTGGGCTGTAGCCCTCCGGGCGACTACCCGAGCGGGGACCGCAGATTCGGAAGGAGCAGAGGGAGGGAGTGGAGGGAAGGGATCAGAGGAGGCGCGGGAGGGAGGAGCCGGGGATGGGGGGACAAATAGGGAGGGAGACAGGAGAGCGAGGAGTGGGGGGATGAACTGAGGGGGGAGTGATGCGGCACACCACGTGATAGTGGTGGCAGTAGCGAAGTGGGAGGTGTATATGATGGCAGTGGTGGTGGCTGTAGAAGAGCTGGTGGGGGTCGACATTATGAGAAGTGGGAAAATAACACAGTACAAGACAAGAAGCAAATGAGAGACGGGTAGGGCGACGAGAGACACAGAGTAGAAAGAGACGGAGAATGACGAAGGAGATTGGGGCCGAAGCCCCACTCTGCTGCTGCTGGCGGGGTGGGCGACCCGGCGGGCAGGACGGTGGGGACGCCGCCGTTGCTGCTGCTGCAGCTGCTGCTGGGTGCAGCTAGGACCACTGCTGGCTGCTGGCTGCTGGCTGCGACCGCTGGTGGGGACCGCTGCTGGCCGCTGGCTGCTGGCGGGGACCGCTGCTGGCTGGACTGCTGCACGCCAACGGGCTGGCTGGCTGGCTGGAACCTGCAACACCTAACACTTCAATTGGTACCGGAAGAGCACAATCTAAGGGCGGTATTCAACCGAATTACCGCCGGAGATGACGGTGAGGCAGCTCTCCTTGAGTATTTATTTATTTCGTGTTCCATAGATGCATATGGGAACATATCCCTGGATATAGAATGAGTCAAGGTATTTACAGATTATTGTTTTGTGCACAGATACATTAATCTTATCATTCGATTAAAGAAACTGTGAAGTTTAGCATATACCCTTACATATTAGATAAGATACAGGACACCTGAAAGAATATACAGTCATACATAAATTTGGGTATTGTTCTTAAGTTATACAGGTGTCATATACAGACATACATAAATTTGGGTATTGCATTAAGTTACACTGTACTTACAGAGTATGATTAATCAAATGTAGAGGTCACACAGTAAGGTTTAAGCACAAACAAGATACTCTATGCATTTTTGCTAAGAAATTCATCAATACTGTAACAAGATTCATCTAAAAGGAACTGCTTCAGTTTTTCTTTAAACTTTGGCATGTTTCCAAACAGTTCTTTAATGTGCGGTGGGAGGGCATTAAAAATCTTGGTGCCACTGTATAAAACCCCCTTCTGGACCATGCTTTTCGTTTTTAGCTCATATTGGATATCCAGTTTCCTTCGGGTGTTATAACTGTGGTATGAGGTATTGATTTTGAATAAGTTGCTATTTTTTGAAACAAAGCACATGAGAGAAAAAAATATATTGGGCAGGTGGTGTAAGAATTTGTAGAGCTCTAAACAGATCCCTGCACGAGTGCCTAGGATGTACTCTACACACAATTCTTATTGCTCGCTTCTGTGCATAAGAAGCATCAAACGAAAACAAATGTGGCTGCCGTGGATGGGAGCTGCCGGGTGAGTTTAAATATATTCACTTCGCATGTTTTATTTGTTGTAATCACTTATTTTAATTCTCTGATTTGATTATTAGCAATGCAAGCATAAATCACTTGCAGAACGTTGCAGTTATTTTGAAAAAGTTGTGCTTCTACAAATCTGATTTTTCCCGTAGTTAAGTACATATTTAACTGAAATAGCCTATTATTTTCCATGGAACATGTCAATTTATTTGAAACAAAACGTTTGATTTCACATTGTTGCTAGTTTCAACTGTTCATTCAGCCTCTAGTCTCCATTTTCGTATCATCGTACTAACACCATTAACAGATAATATACAATACCATGATAATGACTGATTCACGAGAGAATACTCTAGGAAAACTGGGAATCCGAAAACCACAATGAAAAGCATAACACCAAATAGGGCTACCTCATTATGAATCTGGCCGTAACCTACGGGTGCATTTTGTAACTATGATTACTGATATGTTTTTTTGTAGTGTGGTTTACAAAATTAGATATTAATGCTGTATTCTCTAATGTTTTATTTCTTGTATGACATGTGATGTTTCTACGATCTGTTACTGCTTTATGCACGAACACTGTTACACTTTTACTTGAAAATGGCTGCGCAATAGAAATTGGTCAGTAATGCGAAATGAAAGACCGTCTTCACAAGAAATATTTCGACATATACGTGTTACCTTCTCTAGGCTTCACGTTACTTGTTAACTACAGTCGTTTACACCTTAAAATTATAGAATTCCATTCTTTGGTAAATTATGGATTGACAGCATATAGTGTTGTATCGTCATAATCATTATCTTAAGAAACAACCACGAGAGCAATGACCGGTACTTGGCACTGCCTATACTCTAAGAACATCTAAGCCTGTCTGGAAATAACAGCAATTAACGGAATACTCCTAATAAAGAAAAAAATAAATCTCCATGTTCACACAAGAGAAACTTTTATATGAAAACAAGGAATTCAAATGTACAACTTGTCAACATAAATGAAACACATTTTGTTTTCCTTTTTCTGTTAAAACATATCTTTATTCTCATACACGATCAAAGAGATACGAAATTAGCAAGTACAAAACTAAGCAGTCACGCAAATTGTATGTGAGAGAATATTTTTGTATGCAGGCTACACGGTCTGCAACCATCTCAATGTTTTTCTTTGCTATCCGTGTCTGGAGGGTGAATACACACAAAGTCTATATCTATAGTGACATCTGTTATACCTTAATGCACCTATTGCGTACATCAAGATGTGAATACCATTTCGAAAATTGATTTCGAGAGTCAAAAGAAGGGTAATATTACAGGGAAATTGTACTTTTTAAATATTGTTCCGACCTGTTGAAGCTGAGCTCCACTTGTACAACTTCGTAACTATTTTATGTCTATTATATTCGTACAAGGATGGGATTTGTGCCTCTCACATTAAGCGACAGAACTAGACTGAAGGTAATACGTTCATACAACGATGTGAAATTTTCAATTCATCTAAGCATGTCATTTTATTACCATGCTTAGTTGGACACATATTACGTCATATGTGAAATACGGCAATGTAACTTCGAAAGACAAGAAAGGTGTCAGGACTAGACTTGGCCACTGTTTCTATGTTTCGATACAGTGTATCGATACGTGGAACTGTTTCAGTGTTTCGGAACGGTTGTGGCTCACTGTTTCGAAACAGTGGTGTTTCATTCCGCCCCTGTCTCGGACCAGATTTGATCTCGTGCCAAACACAGAAACTGTATCGTTGTTTCAAAATAAGGCTGTTTCAGTTCACCTGTGCCTGGAACGGACTAATTATATCGAAACAGTGATGTTTCATTCCACTGTGTGTCGGACGAGATTCGGGCTCGGCACAGGTACTGAAACACAACATACCACTTCATGAAACTCTTTCAAGAGTGTCGAAATCTTTTTGACAAGCAATAGCAATAAGCTTAATATATCCGAAAATAAAGCTTCGTTTCTAGCTGACTGTCCTGTTTCGAAATGGCGTAACATATGCTTTATAAACACTAACCAAACAATAAAACAACGCATACTATTCACATTCGAAATAATAAATATGTGAAAATCACTCAGTTAAATTACACTTTTTTTTACAACAGACGCTTCTCTGTTTATGTACAGTAATCATATTAAGAAACGCAAGTAACCCTACAACATTTTGAATAAAAAAGGCGTAGAGTGACAGTTATTAGACATATACATAAATTTGATGTAGGTATAATTGCAAGCAATCTGTTTGACGTATCACTGATAGTGTAATGGTGAACGGGAAGGGTTGGGAAGCATGGTGAATTTATAGTAACGGTTCGAAACACCTTGAAAGACAAAATTTTTTGTTATATTTTATTATTTATTCGAAGTATTTAGCGTTATTTGTGAGTCTATAGTCACTGTGCCTATTATCCACAATGATTTCCTTTGTGTGCATGGAAATTAGCAGGATGGGTATATTACCCATACTAACGGAATGTGGGAATCCCAGTAGCATATCCGTTGTTTCTGCAGTTAGCTCCCACCTCCAGTTCCGTTCGTGGTGGTTCTTCTGTCTTCAGCTATGGCTGTCCTCAGCCAGTCACACGACACGAAAGCAGTGCATTTGATGCAGGAAATACGGAACTGCCAAGACGCCAAAGTGATAGTTTCATACTTTCTGCGACATGATTAGCGCTCTCGCACCTCATTTGTGTTTATATGGACATACTTATACAGTAGACATTCAAGATGATAAAATGTGTAGGTTCATTAGATTACAAAACACAAACTGTTTCACTGTTTCGAAACAGCGTATCGGAACATTACATTGTACTGTTTCATTTGTTTCGAAACAGTTACGTGTTTCAGTTTTCCCATCTCTAGTCAGGACGATCATGGCACTGCGCATGCGCAGTAAGACCATTTGCAAACTGTCATGATATATCACAACACCTTTAATCGAACGAACCGAATAATGCCAGCAAGAATTATTTCATTTGAGGTCATTTCGAAAAATTTTCAGTAATTTCCGACTGCGCTTGACGGTTGAAAGTTGTGCCACTTGTGGCGCTGCTGATGCCGGTGGTGAGGTTGGCGGCATTGAAGCAAAGGTGACTCACTGATTTCCGCCAAGGCGGAGCGCGCAGTTCTAGTTGGACGTCAACTTTGGTGTAGCAGCGCAAGGATGATGGGTAAGTCACATAAACTGCAGATCGGTTTGGGGATAGAGGACGAGATGTTAGACTAGTTAAATAATGCAATGGAACGCGTCGTGTTTCATTTCGCATGAATCTACTTACGCAACAATTCGTTCATGGTATCGGGGTTTCTAAGTAATTCTTCGTAGTAAACTTATCATTCGTCGGTTACTATCTGTTTAAATTACGTTAGCCTTACCTGACATAGAAAATAGGGATTAAATTGTCATTAGTATGGCATCATTCGACGTTGGTTTAAGATATCTTCCGTTATATACTAAATACCCTAGCAGACATAGATTTTTATCACTCTGAACAGCGTAATCATGTGCACGATTCTATTCATTTGCCATTCTAGAAGCTTCCGCTGTCCTCCAGAGAAAGTATCCATAAACTGTGGCAAATGTATATGGCCACAGAATGTCAACCATATTTTCCCCTCTTGATACATATAAACCCTCCTGAAGCTGGCGACCTATCTTTCATTCAGTTTTAATGATACTGGTCACATGTTTAGGTGTATAATGTAAGATGTGCACATAGAGAATATGGTAGTTATGAACCATAGTTTACCTCCATATGCTGCTGCGTAAAGTCTTTGAGCATGACTGCAAAATTCAGTAGAAAATTATACAGGTAATGTGCTGCAGCCTGCGTCAGTATTAATAGATTTGCGTTAGTTACCAGTAATGACTGCAGCGACTAAGTCATAATCACGTCCGTAGTTTATACATACGAGTATAGTTTTTAATACTTAGAAAGGATTGTTCACATTAAGGATATTGGCTCAATGCTCCAGTTTTGGTCACTATACCCCTTATGGGTACTTCGATGCAGTTAGGCCTAGTGAATTTTAAGCTTCTTTTGAATATCAATTTTACAATGGCTTATTACCGAAACATGAAGTGCTATTGAATTAGACATGGAAGCACTTGTTTCTTTGTTACTATTTGGTGCCATAATGTTGTGAAAAGGTCTGTTGTGGTTTTATAGTTTCTCCTTATGCAACATACAACTGATTTTTCATATTCTACTTACTTAAATAAGACAGACTTGATCTTTTGGGATATATTGGTTAAGTATTATAGTTTCATTTCTTAAAAGTTCAATATGGTAGTGCCCAAAGTCAGCAGATCCATAGTCCCTTTTTCCTGTTACGGCCATGCTTATGACCGTAATTGCATACATTCTGTTTTGGCCACCTTTAAAAACTTGTAGAAAGTATCCTTAATACAGATTCTAACTATGCTAATTTTAAGTAGGATTATTTAAAATAGTTTTCGTATTGTTATACCATGATAAACATAATTCTTGCCTGAGCATCTCATATTTATCCTTGAAACATAGTAAAATACATAGTAAGTTACGAAAATATAACACTTTTTAGCTAAATGTTTGAGTCAACCAAAGAATAAGAGATCAAAGTATTTTAGCAGCCAAGTTGTGCTGGACGTTGTTGCTGACAAAATGACTGCTACTCCAAGCGTTTTATAGTACTCAAATAACATACAGAATTAAAAATTCGTGCCTATATCCCCTAGAATATACTGTGCACAGTGGCCCACATTCTGTCTTCATTGGAGGTGTGATGGACTTGGTTCAGTGCTGCACTGTAAGGAAAATCTCTAGTGAATCTATGCAAAAATGTATTGAAAAAGCAGATTTTTCTCAGACAGTAATTAGAATACTTCTTAATTGTTCCATTGAATTGCTATAAGTTTTATCTACTTTATGCACATTTTTCTTGTGTGGATGTATAAAGAACAAATTACTTCCTAGCAAATTGATAATATAGTTATGAAAGCCACAGTTTTATAATATGCAGAGGCAAAAGTGAGGAAAAGACCTTGTGTCTAGAATTTGTGGCCAAAACTAGGGAAATATAATTTTTTTTTCGTTATTGAACTTAGATTTGTTCCTACACGGTTGCAATGCACAAACTTTGAAACAGATGATTTTCAAGTAATGTGTAAACTTTTCCTTGCAGTAATCATCTATCTTTTTGTATTTTCCTTAATATAGTAAAAGTGGTGCCTCAACCTTATTGTATGTGACAAAAAACAGTATCATTTTGTCAAGTCACTTTGGTCACTATTGGCAAAATTCATGTATGGAGTACAATGGATGCTGTTTCAGACTTTTGCAGTTTCCTTTTTAAATAAACCTGGTGGTAGGCATTGACTGTTAAAGGAAGTGTGTTGAAATTTTTACTGCAACCATTGGAGTGCTGTCTTGTTACAGACTATGTATTTCAGTGTTCATTTTGTGTCCTTATATATATTTATTGCCTTGTGTTGAAAGCCCTCTTGGTTTTCCTTTATGCTGATGAGGTATAAACACACTGGCTGAAAATTTTTATTTTCCTAACAAGTTGTGCTCCAGGCTTCTGCTTGATGTTATGACCCTGACAGCTTTATTTTCATTAACATGAAGCATCCCTGTAACAGTGGGACATAATGTGGCTATGTAATGGTGCATTATACACTGTTACAAGCTGCTGGGCAGTTAATGCACCATTTAGTCTCGACAGATGTTGTCTTACATGGATCACAAATACTTTGAAAGACCACAATCATGAAACCCAGCAGTTTGACAGCATTCATATGATCCTGGCATCTAGTGCTGCTGAAGCTGCATATGATTTTTCCATGATTGTCATTTAATTTTTCATGAGCCATGTTGATTTCAAAGAGAACATCTTTGGTAGTAGAGCTTGTCAGTTTTTCCTTCAGTCGAAAGGGTGGTGTCAACAATAAACTTACATGTCGTTCTTACACACTGACCTTGACATAAATAAGGAACTGCATTTACTGATGGACATAACCCTTTAAGTTTCACTTTACCAGGGACAAATTCAATAAAGCACCACATATAAATATTGTAAGCAATGAACTCAAAAATTGAAGTAGTAAACTATGTTTTTGATACAGTGCAAGATAGGTAACTGCTGCTTTGCACTCACTTTAAATATAATGGTGTTAATTACTAGTTGCTGGTACTAGATTTATTGTAAAGATAAATTAATCTTTATAAAGTTGCTGTGTATGAAAAGTTACGCAAGTCCTATCCAGTGTTTTCTGTACATGTTATGGATACACAGTGGAGATGTGTAAATTGTAGGAATGTTTTGGACTAGTGTGCATGTCCCTAGTAAAAGTAGAAATAAGATCAATCAGTTAACCTCTGTTCAGATATTTGTGACAAAGTAATGATGTATGCTTTTTTTCCCTTCCAGAGTGCCCATGCTGTCAGCAGTTTTCCGACGAGATAGAGATGTTGTACCGGTATGTATCTGCATGTTGCATTAGCACATCTTGTGCTGAAAGTATGTTTGTCATTAATGCCTGTCATTGTACTGTGTGGTTTGGAGTTATTTTTCACTAAACAGCTGTGTGACATGTACTCATGCTAGCACTATTTAAATGCAGCTGTATTTTAATGTTTGATGCTGGTCAAAGTGTTATTGCATATTAGTAACTTTCAATTATTGTTTGAGGCACAATAAATTTATCAGAAATGGTTAAGCCAAGAAACATTAGGTCTCTTCGCAGAATTAAATGGTTTGAATGTAGCTATTGAAATGGTAATGTTATGTCAAAGGATTGAAGACTGCTTTTACAATAAATCAAGCAGTTTAACATAGTAAAGTACAACTATGTTAAATGAATGGTAGGCCCATATTTTATAAAGTCTCTGGAGTGGCCTTTCTGTAATTATCTCAAAAAGGATAGATTGATAGATTCCTTAGTGACAGAATAGCTGTTACTCAGAAAAACATATGATTAGCACTGATGTGGCTCAAAGGCAGTAAGGTTTACATGGAGGTAAAGTAATACTATGTTGTAATTGTCACTTTGTTACATAGAAAATTTGTAAACTGCCATAAATGATAGTTCTCAAGTGGAGGAAGGTATGAATTCAGGTACTTAGGTTAGCCTAGTCCCTTTCGGACTAAAATGTGCTTAACGGTCATCTGGACAAGTTACTGGATGTCTGCTTCATCCCATAATATGATGAGCTGTGTGATGTTGCAGTTCGGAAGAGAACCTAGGCAGTACTGTTTTTCCATAGACATTATTTTTGGAATGGAGGTTGTATTGATCCTGATCTAAATTGTAGTTTGAGGTACGGGTTGAGGAGATATTTGCTTGCATTTGTGAAGCCAATGAATTTGGATATGAGATCTCGTAGTGAAATACTGACCTAAGTTTAGTTGAGAGGTGACAGATGGGTTAAGAGTTGACGAAATTCAGTCAAAGGCTTAAATTAGTCCAATTGTCAATATGGGCTAAAACTTTTTTAGCAAATATAATGGTTCCATTATAATATACACATTTCACATTCTTACTATAGTCAGTGGTAAACAGTTGTTCAAAATTTGTGATAAACCATGTATAGTTGTGGCTAACAAGTGCAGCTTGTAGTCAAAGGCTGTGAGTGATGTTTTTTGAACAGGAGTAGTTAATGTTAAAACTGTGCTGTGAAATGTGGCTTCTACTGAGTTCAGCTCTTAAGCGTTTCCTGAAGACTGTCGCTGCAGCCTTTGCCGTCAGATGTCTTCTATGTCATGCCCGCATCTCAAACAAAATTTGGAAAATGATATATGGACTTTAATTCTAATCAACTGAAGTTCATGTTTGGTGGCTTTTATAACTTAGAACACTTCAATTAATCTTTCAGAGCACAGACATGTAGGATCTCTTGATATTTCATTACTGGTAAAATATGTTGTAAGAACATGGTGGGAAACGTAATATTATGGTTAAAGAATTTACATATTTTGTTGTTATGCTATTAAAACTTGCTTTTTATGAAAGTGTGCACTAATAAGGCAATGGTGCTTTCATGAGATACACTATTCATCCAATAATCACAATCACAGCTCAAGGCCCGTGAATTTGGAAACATCATTGGGCAAGCTCATGAGTATTACAGATGAAACACAAGGCAGCTTTTTAAATGTCTTCGTTTTAGAACTGAAAATGCAAAAAACAAAGGGTGCAGTGAAGATAACATATATATATACCATTCAATATCTTCCCAAAATCCACCTTTCAGGATGGTTTATTGTGATTGTTGGGAAACATATTGGGAGATAAATGTGCTATGGTACATGTTTCTTATCCTGATACTAGATTTGGTGCAGATGGCTGTAGTTTCTTTACTGCAGAATTGTTAGCCATCTTGCACACAGTGGACTGTCTGCTTCTGCTCGTGACTGTCCTTCACTATCTGCAGTGACTCCTTGAGTAGTTTGCAAGCTATCGACCAGTGCTTCCTTTGCCATGGGTTGGTCATATCTATCCAGGACTCCCTTCCTCTCCTTGGTCGTGTGTGCTCAGCGGTTTTCATTTGGACCCCAGGCTATGTTGGGATCCATGACTACGACCTTGCTGATCGCCTGGCTAAATTGGCTACTAACAGGCAATCTAATGCTATTGGCATACTGGAAATGGACCTTCGCTCAGCATTACGTTGTCAGGTTTTGGGACTTTGGAATGAAGAATGGCAAATTTTCTTCACTGAACAAGCTCTGGATGGTAAAGGGTACCAAAACTGTGGCGGTCCTCCTTACGGGCCTCTCGTAAGGCCTCTTTCATCCTTTGCTGCCTTTGCATTGGCCATACTTCACTGACTTAGATGCCGCCTCTGTGGGTTGATGTCGATTGTGGTTCATCTCTTACTGGACTGCCCCAGCTTAACCGCCCTGCCATGGATTCTGATTTCCTGACTTGCTACCCCTGATATTTGCTGACAATGCTCAGTGGCTGATCTCATTTTACGGTTTGTGATGGTGTTCATTGCTTTAGGCAAGGGTAGGGACCTTCAACCTTATTGGTGGGTGGAGGGGATGGCAGGCCACCTTGCTCCCCCTTCACCCCGACTGGACTGTCTTCGATTGGGCTTGATGATTCACTCTTGCCTCTGCCTTCCCCCTCCTTTCAGTGTGGGGTCTATTTAACCTGGAGTGTCTATCTTGATTACTTGTGCTTCTTTCTGCATGCTCCTGTCATTCGTCGCTTTTTCCCTCCTCTCTTCTATGGCCTTCAATCCTTGGTTCTGTCAATCGTTTATAATTTTATGGCCATTGTAGTTCCCTCTTACAGTGTGAGGTTTCGGAATACCAAAGTGTCAGATTCCACCCATCTGCTTTGATCAATGATGTCATCAATATGGTGGAAATTGCTATTCTAAGCATCTCCAATATGGCGCCTATATCACTAGATACATGTGGCAACAGACACGAAAAAATGTGTAAGACAATAACATCTCCCTCCAAAAATAGACTAAAACTAATGGGACAGCTGCAGAGTAATGGGGGTTATAGGAGTGGACAAGCTAAATATAACAGTAAAAAAACCACACCACGATCCCAAAACACAAAAGATGAACAAAAAATAATTAAAAATCTACAGGAATTGGACACTTCCTGTGACCTGTATAGGTTAATGGCAGCTGACAGCACAAAAACACCAATGCCAAAAACAAAAACTATGAAAATTAGAATTGGAAATTTCCTTTCACCACAGCAGAAGGTACCAAAACACACATACATACATACATTTAAAAATATGAAAATCGGAATAGGTCATTTTCCTTGACATTTATAGGTCAACTATAACTACTGATACGAAAAAACCAACACTGACAACTACGAAAAACAAAACCACAACACATCAAAAATTAAACACTCAAACAACCATACATAAGCTGTACCAACTGACAGTATTCATTGGCAAACTACTCTGTTCTCACATTCACAGACCATTGCCAGGAAAAGTTCCAATGCAGTTTTATGGTATGGTGAGATTAAAGAATACAGGATATGCTCACTGGACCAAATTAGAAAGCTGACTCTCATTGGAGGTCATGTAAAAAGAATCTGCAATGGCACTTAAAATGTATGTATACTTACCTAAAGCAATTGTCACACAATAAATAATTATGTAGTTTTCTTGCCAAGTATAAATATTAGAATATCCAGTTTGTGCTTCATGCTGTAGTAACTGTTACCTCTTAAGTTAGCTTGGAGCACTTGGGAGGTGACAGAGGTTTTCATTTCAGGTTTTACACCACAGTGCAATACAACCAAGCTGCACTACCATAAGGACATCCCATTTCTGTCTGCCTGTCGGCTCAGACTGGGACACTTGTGGTATGTATGGAAAATGCAGGTAAAGTCTTGTCCCATGTTGCAAGAGTGTATGTGGTGTGCTGTGAAATGGTGAACCTACCTTCCATGCTTCCATATTTTTGCTCAATAGTGTGCAGTATCTGATCTTTCCTCAGACGATTACTGTGTTCTGTGGGTAGTCACTGTTAGTGTGTCAAAGTACTATTGGGTGAACTGTTGAATAATCTAGTCCTGTAATGGACTGAATGTGATTAGTGTTTGAATGGAATGTTAGTTGAGAGTAGATAAATGCTATTTTGAAAACATAGTGTGGTTTGTACAGTATTTCTTGAAGCATTTATAGCTGCATTTCTGCTGTTACTAATTTTACCCTTACAGTTAACCAAAAATTTTTAGGGGTCATAGTTGTGCTGCTGCACATGAGAATTGCAGGTTAAATGCAAGTTACCTGTATTGTTCTTCCTGAAACTTTTGTGCATGTGCAGCTCATTTTCAAAGCCTCCTGTCTTCTTACAGAGAATATTGTTATACTATGATTTTTGTTTTAGCTAATTGCCTCATACATAACAAATTTGTGAGTAGTTTTTCTGCCCTGTCTGAAATTTTTTGTGTGGTTTCCTGTCCTGGTCTGCATACTTCACAGATATTTGAAAGCACATATTTCAATAACTTGTCTATTACAACCAAAACCCTTCCTATTCCCTGCTGATTTTCATTACCTCACTTCAGTTAATTTCCACGTCTACTTCCTCAGCTTCCTGTGAGAAGTCTTTAGTTTTTCAGTTCCTGCTCAGTCTTCCCACAACAGTTTCTTGTACGTAGCATAATTCTTGATTTTGATGTGATACTGTTTGTGTTAATGTCACTCTCAGTTGCAATGTCTCTCACTAATGTATTTCAATGTTACTTTTCAGTGTTTGGACGTCTGTATTGAATCCAGAAGCACCAGAATTTGTAAGGTATTGTATGCTCATGTAAAATTTTACTCATTTGCTCTGGTACTTACGTGTGTGTGTGTGTGTGTGTGTGTGTGTGTGTGTGTGTGTGTGTGTGTGTGTGTGTGTGTGTGTGTGTGTGTGTGTGTGTGTGTGTGTGTCCATATTACATGTTCACTTGATAAGCTATTTATCTCTGCTTCCTGCAAGTACCTTCCGCTAATAGTAATTTTTACTTTTCTTGTAGTTCAACGTTGACAGTGCAGCCAACATCACATCCTAATGCACCTGAATTACGAAGGTATGGAATAGACATATCCAGTGGATCAGCAAAACTGATAAATGTTAATGCACTAGTGTCAGTTTACAATTTTTGTGTAAAAGCACTTAGTTAGGATGTGACACAAGGTAGAATGTCAAGCTATGTAATCATTTTACGCACACATTTGATTGGCTGCTGTGTGACCATAAAACTAGCATACAGAAAGCTTCACAGTTACAAAATACGTATAGTAATTGGATTTAAATCATAAACCTTGTCCTTCCCCCCTCCCTTTCCCTCTGTCCCCTCTCTTCCCTCTCCTTCAACCCATCCTCTCCCCTGTGTTCCTCAATCTCCATTGCCTCCCTCTCTCTGTATTGTAACATTCGTTAGGAACTGAAGTTGATGAAAATGGATGGGTAAGACAATTGATTGATATCATATTGCTATATGAGTTGTGGGAGGCCTTAGCTGATGGACCCGTGGACAGTAGCTTCAGTGAAAGTATAGTCATATGTTGTCTGCAAATTGGTAGGATTACAAAACTTGTGATTTCTATATCACAGTAGTATTCTGATCATAAGCCATATTGCAATCTTTTTGTTTTGTTAAAATCAACTGAAGAAGAAAAAAATCAGCATACAGTGTTGTATCCAGTTTGTTTTAAAACTACATGAGAGTAAGAGTATGTGAGAGATGAAATTTCTCTAATGGTTTAAATACTGTGCTATTGTGGTTTAAAAGCGAGAAAGAAAAACTAAGCAGCATATTTTCACAGCCATCATTTTCTTTTGTGCAGTCAGTTTCAACAGTAAACTGTGCATTGTTGTTTCAAAATTATTGAGATTCTGTCAGAATGTTTATTGGAGTATTGTGTAAAATCAAGTAAACTGGACAAGAACATATACATGGAAACTTTGAGCATCTTGTCTTTCTATAGTAGTATGAATGGTAAGACATTGCATCAGAAGTTTTACACATGTATGTTCATGGGATTGTTCAGAAATGGAACAGACTTCAGAGCACAGGGTTTTGTGCATAGTCCCCTTTCCAGTTACAAAGTATTGGTATAATTGAAATAATTTAATTAAAAAAATCATAAAAGTGCATATTTCATTGTTTCCTTGTGCGCCTGTTCAAGTGTGAGCATTTATAAGAAGTTAACAACATGCACCTGCATAAAATTCTGCCAACTGAGTTTGCATGTAGCCTGTTACAGCATCACAAAGTTTGTCAATGTTGCTACCAATCCACTTCATTGTGGATGCACAGGTAGACCTTGTTTGGAGCATAGTCTGGTCAGGGACAGATGTTAAAGCCCCATGTAAATTGAGCTAATGACTGGTTACTGATAACTGTGTTTGGACATTGTTTTGTGAAACCACCACCACTAGTAGTCAGAACTGAGTGCTTTATTTTGACTAGCTCTTCATAGTATTTCTAGTGTCTCACACTAAGGTTAAGAATTGTTCACATGCCTCCAGTGTGGGCTGCTCCACACCACCACCACCTCCTCCTCCTCCTCCTCCTCCCTCCTCCTGCTGACACAAGGAGTACAAAAGTCTCAAAGGTTTCTTGTAGTGCAATGTTCAAACAATACTTAGTTCTAGTTCCACCCAATAACTCTCACTTCGGACTGCATAAAGTGTCCAAAGTCAACAGAAGTTACGGTTCTAGCATAAATATGGAATCTGACTGGCACAGAATTTGCACTACTCCAATTAAGTCTCGTGCAGAACTTGGAAATTTACAGTTGTCAGTTACGGAACGTAATCTAGAGATGGAGCATGTTTTTTCACAATTTTTCCAAGTTTCCTGTACCAGTTTGTGTGTGTGTGTTTGTGTGTGTGTTTGTGTGTGTGTGTGTGTGTGCGTGTGTGTGTGTGTGTGTGTGTGTGTGTGTGTGTGTGTGTGTGTGTGTGTGCCTTCTGATAACAATGTTTGTTTTTTCTTGTAGTTCGGCAACCGTCATCCAGTCGACGCTGAATCCAGAGGCGCCGGAATTTCAGAGGTATGGAATGGGCTTGGGAAGTGGATTGGTGATTAATCATTAAGCACTGGTGTCGGCTGACAATTTTAGTAAAAGCACTTAATAGCATGAGACTAGAACTTGAATGTCAATGTATATAACCTATCCATATTTGATAGTTGGTTCCTGTGTGCATTAAAATAAACTTACAAACATAATACATTTGAAAATTTATTTTCATCCATTGGATGCTTTGCTTGGTCCTCGTTCGTTACTAGTGTGATGCTCGGGTGGTTTTTTCTGGGAAAGTGATAAATTATCCAGAAGTTTTCAATTTGCACTAGGATAGAATGTTTCCATGGATTATTGGAAGATAATACTTTGGTACTTATGGGGCATACTGACAGTCCTCTGAATCTTTCATTTAGTGCTCTCCACACCCTGAAATTTGAGACACATTTATTTCAGACATCATCAGATAGGTTGACCTTCCAAAGAGACTGCAGTAGGATATTGATGTTCGTGAAGTCATAAAATACATACTCCACCCCATCTGGATTGCTGCTTGGTTGTGGAATGCAGCTTGTTCTTGCAATATAATGGTGGGTTTTTGTATGCTGTTGAAGCCTGTTTACACTGAGTAAACATCTGTATGTACATGTCAAAAATGTTCATAAAGCTCAGCCAAATATGAGAGTTGAAGTGCAGCAAAGGTGACTTTGGCTTTTCAAGCATTTTGTTTCTGCTTACTGTATTAAAAGAAATGGTTGTTCCAACTAAGACAATGTAGGAAACATTTCATAATGGGTTTAATGCATTTATAAGAGTTTAGTTTCATAAACTGGCTGTGAACATGAGCAAGTTCACTGGTATATTCTAGTTTCAGCCTTAATAACCATATTATAAATATAATATGGCTCTTGTATTTGCTTCCAGAAACATTCCTGTGTACACTGAAACTTTTGAATGCTGAAAAGTGCAGCAGTACCTCTTGTCAGTATTTGTGGCCATTGTGTAGTATAATTGTTCAGTGAATGAAGTAATGTACAGTGCCAGGAAAGAGATTTGTAAATCGTAAAATTTCTGTTACAGGCTTGGTCCTGACGTCTGAAGGAAATGGACCTCCAAAAGAGTGCTGCACCAGGTAATTTATGTGCACACAAGTGTATCGATGAGTACTTCACAACTTTGAAAATGCAATGATTTATTCATTTAACTTGGGCATGGATTTGGTGTCATTTTATAGCGAAATGATTTACCTTACACTTCCATAGGCCCAATGTGACTTCGTTTGGTTACGCAGCCCGCACACTCCATCTGAAGCTGAGGTCTTGGCAGTGTGACCAGTGTCTCACATATGACTTGTTCAGTTGTGGGGTATTTTAACTCTGAAATACAGTAGAGATGGCGACGAATGTTCATGGGTTTTTCACTGGCACGAATTCTACTTTCCATTAATTTAACCACTTGAATGAGAAGTTGACTACACAGTAAAGATAGCCTTTCCATTGTATCTTTCATCCAAATTGTTACACTACCACATGAGATCCTATAATCAATCCTACTGTTTTTTTGGTCTTGCACGGTTTGAAGTGCGTATATTTACTTAACACATGCCAGTTGTATGTGGGACTGGAGCTGTAGAAGAGAATGCTGGGTTGATTTTTGTAGGAATGTACAGGAAGCCTAGTCCCACTTGATGTTTTTCATGTGCCAAGGGGTGACTTCAGGATGTGTCATACTGAATACTTTCAGGAAAACACTTCGACCACTACTAGGAGGATCTTCACCATATTCTGTACAAAAATTACATTGTGTAGTTGTCACACTCTTCAAACCAAAGAGCCCACACAATCTGCTGCTACTGCTTTGGTTGGTATTAATTTGTACTTGCATATCACACAAGTCAAAACGCAATCAGTTTTCTGTCAATATGACACCAAGCCGGGCTATAAGTTACGTGAATAAGTTGGTCTAAATTTTCAAATTTTTCAAGTTCTTTTCTAATACGCCCTGTACTGTAGTGTCATGCTTGCTGTAAGAATCAACTAGATTCTTGTGCGTGCATGTGTGGACATCATGGTTTATAGGCCTACTGGGGAAACTCGCCATGTAAAACAAAGAGTAATGCATCAAGCCTGGTACCCCAGTGGTGATGAGGAAACCCAGGTGTTAATAAAGAAAACAAATTTGTGTACCTGTTACTGTTTGTATCATTATTGTAAATATTATGTGGCATATGTAGAACACATTCAGCTTTAAAAACCAAAACTGTAAAGCAAGTTTCAGAAAACTTGGTGTGTTAACAGAATAAGGCCATCCTTTCTCAAGAAGCTCGTTGACAACATTTTATTGACATTGAGTATTGTGACTAAATACAAAAAAAACTTTCCACATCAGGTAACTGTTCCAAATATACTCTGATTGTTTATTGATCACCTATATTTTGATAATAAAAGTAGACAAAAATAGAAACAATTTCTTTACATTAAGTCAATTGCCTTTGGTACTACATTTTCTAATCAGTGTCTGGTGGAACATTATCTGGGATGACAGTTTCATCTAATATGAGGTCAGAAAAATGCTATTGATTCCAGCTTACCATGGTTCAGAAGTACTCAGCTGTTCCTTCAGAATGTTTATTTCTGAGGTTGTTGTTACTGTGGGACGTGAGAACATTTTTTCCAAATACAGTGGCTTTTGCTTCTATTTCATCGTATTTCCGAATGTGTTGCCTGTTCACTTCTGTGTCATTTGCTGCATAATACAAGTGGCTGACACAGCCACTTCCATTCTCATCATAACTGAGTATTCACAAAAGATGTAAGGATGCTCCTAGTCCCCATCTATACTTTCCCCATCTTCTGCAGGACTATTATTTGTCCAATTTTAAAGAAAATGCAATTATGACTAAAAATGGAACACACCTACACTGGTGAAAGATTTAGTTATGGGCTTTTCATTGTTAGTATGAATTGGCAATGTTTTCTCTTGTGCTAATGTAAAATGTATTGCGGAAAAAGTGGTCACGTTTTGCTCACTGGAGGTAATTAACTAGTCTGATGTGTGTGATAACTTTCTCCAATTGATTAACAAAAACATTCAAAAAGAGCAGTGCATATGCTGTCATGAAGCTAGTCCACTCAACATCTTGGGTGTCTGGCTGTCAGCCATCTACTTCATCTTGAGGCTGGCAAGGATTGGGGCCTGGTGACTGGCTTTTGTTACTGTAGTCTGTTCTATGTTCATAATGGCAGATTCCAATAAATACTTAAGGTGCGATTGTTTCAGTGAATTTCAGGCATTTGCTCGTATTGGAGACAATGCAGTGACTGATGGCCTTCACTTAATGACAGGGCAGTGGCATTCGTGTAGAGTTGTTAGTAGTAACAGACAAGCAACACTGTTAAATAACCACATAAATCAATGTGGGATTTACAATGAGTGTCTGCTAGGATGTTCAGGGAAATGTCATTGATGGGCTATTGCAGCAGACTGATGCAAATGCCTTCGCTAACATCAGGAAATCACCTGCAGCACATCTTGTTGGCGTCGGAGCATATCAGTTGGACTGTAGGTGATCAGATTACAGTTTGTAAGAGCTGATGGTATGGTTAGTGTGGTGTAGGCCCCATGAAGCCATGGACCCAAGTTAACAGTACACTGTGCAAGCTAGTGGTGACTCCATAATGTGGGCTGTGTTTACATGGAATGGAATGGGTCCTGTAGTCCAACAGAACTATTGGCTGGAATGGTTATTTTCAGCCATTTGGTGACCAAAAATAGACGGAATTTTTATGGATGACAGCATGCCATGTCTCTAGGTTAGTACTGTTTGCATCTGGCTTGAAGAGCATTATGGTCACTTAAAGCAAATGGTTTGGCCACTCACATTCCACATCAGTCCCATTGAACACTAATGGAATATATACTTGATGACAGTTCATGCACAATATCCTGCACTGGCAACACTTCACTTCACCAATTAAGAACATCTATAGAGGCACCATGGTTCAGTATTTGTGCAGGGAACTTCCAACAACTTGTTCACTCCATGCCACCTTCAGCTGCGGAACTACACTAGGCAAATGGAGGTCAGACAAGATATAAGAGGTACCCCATGACTTCTGTCACCTCTTTATAGCTCTGACTAAACTATGGATTGGTTTGTCACAACCACAATACGCATCACACTTAAACCTGTTCAGGTAACCAGTGCTCCTGTCCACAGTTGGTTTTGATTAGATGTTGCAGAATGACAGTTGTGGGCAGGTCTGCAATTGAAGACTTTGGCCAACAGGTGTGACATGACTTCTGATAGAACTCAGTATAGGCCAGTTCACCAGGTGGAGTTGTTTGATATTTTCTGCATTTCTTATGACATGGTGAATGTCAATCAATTGGCAACTAATTCTCTGGCAGCTGCAAGAGACAGGCTATATCAAAAACTGCAGGAACTACCATAAACATAAATTACTGTTAAATGAAGGGGGATTGGGAAGCACCATATTGGATTTCCTACTTGGCAATTTGTGTACTGTAATAAGCATGTTATGAAAGCAAGGTATCTGAAGGCAAAAGAATACGAAATATTTATAAAATACATTTTTTGTATGACTTGTTAAAATTGTCAAATAAGTCAGTTAAGGACTTAATGATGTCTCAGCTACAGCACAACAAACACCGAAGTTTCACAACTTGATCATGGTGTAGTATTAAGTGTAGAGTAACAAAGTATGAAGTAGCTGGTTCGTGTCCTGTGATGAGCTCTTCATTTCTTTCTGGCTTGGTGTTTCTAAAAGATATGGGACTTGAATCATAAATATAATTCTACCTCTCTGTATTGCTTGTAAATCAGCGAGTATCACTTCCTGGGTTGGTGTATTAAGAAAACATAGTAAGTTTCAAAATAAACTCATGCAAACACTTCATTCTCTCCCTTCACCACTGGCTGGTTATTGTTATTGTATTGGATGTCATGCTTGCCTCATGCATTTTCAACTGAATGATCACACATGTTAATAGACAGCTCTTTTCTTCTTGAATACAGCATGTGACATCAGAAAGTCCCATGCACAGTCTTGTGAACTGTTCCCATGTCAGGCCATACTAAAAGGCAGTGTAATAAGTTGGCAACAGTGCTTGCTCGCCTCACATGAAATAAAAAAACCAAATCCTTGTGAAAGAAGGAACTTCATATAATCAAGTAGTCTACTACAGTTGGTCTCATGAACAATGTCAAGACAGGACTAATTATTTTGTTGATGGTTTAGTGATGTTAGTGGTATGTCCATACAGGACTTTTGAGCTTGAAGAAAGCATGTATCCTGTACATTTCTCCTTGGTTATGTAGTATTTGTCACATTCCACGACTGTCAGCAATGACAAATGGAATAAATTGGCAACCACCTTCTCAAGATAGTGTTAAGTGCTCTTACTGGCTGACATCAGCATACTGAGATGAGAGTGCTACTGAATTCTTGTTGCAGTCGGGGAATGCTTGACCACATTAGCAGAACAGGCCTAAGCTCAGCTGCTGCTGTTTGTGAACACAGCTACAAAACACGTCCTATTGAAATTGGATGTTTCCTGTGGTTGCAGCAATGAGAATATTATGAATGCTAGTCATCACGTTTGTGATGCAACACATTCCACTATATTTCGTCTAAATAAAACTACATGTTAACTCAAATGGCAAAGCTTCACCTGTAGATATAATAAGAAATTAATTTAGCAGACCCCTCCACACCTCCCCCAGGGGACTTGTGGTTCTTACGTGAGTTTGTGTATGGTGCACACTGGACCCTGAGCTATTTTGGCTCATTCCTCATTCCCATGCTGTTTCCTTTATCGTGCCCCTCTTTTACGGGACTCCTTCACCTCTGCCCACTCCTTCCCGCCTCTCAGTGCTCTCTCATGTCGACCTGGATATGTCAGGTTTGTTGTATTCCTTCCTGTTCTTGTTCTCCTTGTCTTTCCTTTTCATCCCTTTTCAGTGTTTCTGGTCGTCCTTTGGGGACTGACCTCCACATCTACATTTCCTCTCACTGATATTTGCCTTTCAGGGAAGAACCTCAATCCCAAGCATCTACAGCATGGATTCCTTCCTCCCTTCCCTTTCTTCCCTGCTGTAACTCCCTCCCACCATGTGCTATTTGCCAATTAAAAAATACAGTTGCTCTCTTTCATTGCTTCTAACATCTCTATGCTCTCACATTTAAGAATTTATTACAGTTGTACATTATAAGGCAATTTAAAGACAGTATCTTTGGGGCTTACATTTACTTACACTTAAGAAGAAATGTTTTGTTGCCCCTCTTTGAAAAATACTTTTTAGTTTTATAACATAGAAAATAAAAAGTTGAATTCAATTGAATGTAGTGGGCAGGTAGAAGGTAAACTTTCACATAGGAACTTCACTTTTTAGTTATGTTAGTGTTGGTATTTACAAAAATTGTCTTTCATCTTCATGGGCCAACTGATCAGTCATCTTGTTAAAACATCCACAAATCATAGTACAAGTCATAAGTTCCATAAATGTCACTTCACCTGTGAACATAATTTTACGAATGAGAAAACGCATGAATTTATTCTTTACTGTGCTCTTGGCTTGCCCTTGTTCATATAAAAATTTCTGCTTTGGACATTTCATTAGTTAGGTCCGCTGATCAAATGTACTTGCTTGAGCACGCAGTGGCGAGGTGTGGTGAGAATGGTCATCGCTCTGAGCACATCAACTGTGCAGACAAGTGAAGCGTGTCGTTCAGCAGTGGCAGCACTGTTGCCACTGACTCCATCTCGTAGGAGTGATGTCACTGTCACACGCCGCATTTCATGTATCTTGCTGCTGACCGGTGGGAGAATGAAGGCAGGCACGTGTGATGGAGCTGGGTTGCTGTGTGGGCACATGTGGTGCCAATCCAATTGGTTCTTACATATGTGCAAAACATAAAATATGGCAGTATCAGTCTTTCATATATCACTGCACACTGTAGCAACAAAGGAAAAATGTTCTGAGTAGCACATGTGTTGCGTTGTGTGAAGTGTCGCTCTAGCATGAATGTAAACTGTCACAGTTTATTCACTAGAACATTAACAATTCACACAACTGAACTTTCACACAGTTTTAAAGTGGTTCATGGTTTGAATAACACCAAACACTAATCAACAGTCTGTTACGCTTACTTAGTGCAGTTATTTGTGTGTTTCTGAGCAGGCATTTCTGAAGCATCTGCTAACAGTTTATTCATTGCGCAGTTGTCACACATGGTGTACCCACCGGGGGGCTCAACACGCTTTGAGGGATTCATGCTTGGCTACCACAGGGCCACAGCCATCATAGCATCTTTTCCCTTCTGTGCTGCATGTCTATCCTCCTGATATTTTTTCCTTTTCTGTGGGAAACATATCTGGATGTTCCACATTGTCTGTTGCTGACATAAGAACAGTCTCACCACTGTCTTTCATTCCCTCTTCATTTGCTTGATTCCCTTCTCCCTTATTTCCTGCATTTGGGCGTTGGAGGTTCCTCTCTCTTCTTTCTCCTCTTCCGCTCCTGATAGCCGCCACATACATCTGCTGCATAACAGGTGACTGCGTAACATGTAATTCTTAGCCCTGGGTCGACAGGCAGGGTTTTTACATACACCTGGTACAGGCCAGGCCCAGGGACGGGTGATAGCCTGAGCTGCCAAATTCCCAAATGGTCCTTCTGCCAGGTGTTAGGTGTGACCTGAGGTGTAAACAATCACCTAAAGCAGGTGTGCCCCCCTGTGAAGGGGACCCCCAGTTAGAAAGAGCATGCTACTGGAGACACTGGCAATCATGGGGATTTTCTCACAATGAACCAATCATTACAATCAACATCTAAGAAACGTAAAGGTAATGAGGCTAATAATTCAAAAGACCCTGCCAGCTGCAACGTGGTTCCTTGTGGTTTCACGTATTGAAGATGGTCAGTCCTTTGCAAAGGTAATTTGGTTCATTATTCAAAATTTTGTTAATGTCATTGCTGGCCCTGTGAAATCCATGCTCTTATTTGGAGGAGTGGCACTTTGCTTTTGTAGACAACTTCGGATTCTCAAGCTGAACTGTTTTCCACCTCACTTCTCCATGGCTATCCTTTTCGTGTCATGGTCCATAGAACTTGGAATTCTTCGTGTGGCAGTACATACACTAGGCTGCTAGACAGTCTGACCGAGGCCGAAATCCAATCTAACCTTTCAGATTGTTGGGTGATGAAAAAGGTGGATTTCTCATTAGTGCACACCCGCACTTTGATAGAGTAGTGCTTCTGTCGAAAATCAAAGTAGGACATGAAATTACACAGCCCAACTCTACATTCTGAACACTATACCCTGCTATGAGTGTCATCAATTCAACCACACCAGAACGTCTTGTGACACGCACCCAAATGTCTAACCTGTGGTAGGGATGCATATGAGGGCATCGTCCACCTCCTTCTCCCTGCTGTATCAACTGCATGGCAGTCATGCTGCTGCCTCTTGGGATTGTCCTGTGTATCATGATGAGCAGGAGATCCGCGTAAAGGAAAAAAGTGCCCTCCCCAGTCGCCTGAAAGTTATTGGCTAGTCACAAACTGTGTGTTCTCCACTTAGTTCTCTTCTTGCTACCTCTCACTCTATGAATGAATGACATGGCCACACTGATATGTGACCTCAAATTCAGTTCGGAGAATGTGAAATTACCCAGTGTCAAAATAGCATCACCATCCCCCTGTCCAGCTGTGCAACAAGCCATCAGACTCTCGCCTCAAGGAGCAAAGCCACCACGTACACAACTGGTGACTGGAAAGGACTAAAGTTCTCCTGTGAACACTCCCTACATCCCTCCAGCCAAACAACAGTGTCTTCCTCTGCTATCTGGAAAGGATCAAAGAGGTCCAGCAAAAGCAAACAGTCGTCTCCATGGCCGTCTCGAACATTGTCTTCAATGGTGTTGCCACGTGGTACCTTAGCCTGACCAGCTTCTGTCGCCAGTGCCCACCACAAACAGGTTTCCTGCGTAGCACTCTACACCATGACAGCACAAGCAATTTGATGATTCTGTTGACCTCATGGAGCAGGATCCTCCTGCTTCTATGCAGTGTAGCTGCAAGTCATCAGACTGTCAATCAACAGTGCTGAGATGACGCCCCTTCATTTCTTCCTCATACCTCCTAGAATGGAACATCATGGCCTTCTGTCCCACAAAGAGAATTTATGGCTGCTTTTACCATCACATCGTCCCTTTGTACTCTGCCTTCAGGAAACAAAATTGCATGCTCAAGGCTGCTTTGAGCTTTCATATTTCTCTCCAGTTTATTTTGACCTTATCCCCCACCCCCTCCCAAGGTAAGCATTCCATCTCCTGCGGGCATCATGCTGAATGAGATTCATAGGCAACCCATCTCACTGACTGCCCATCTTCAAGTTGTTGCAGTTCACCTTTTCCTTCCTCACCTGATGTTTTCTCTTTGTACCATTTATATCCGTCCATTATTGGATGTCACCAGGTCAGACTTCCTTTAGCTTGTTGGGCAGCTACCTCACACATTTCTACTACTTGGTGACTTAAATGTGCATAATCCCCTTACGGGTTCTCCTAAAACCTGCCAGAGGTGCCCTCTTGGCTGATCTTAATCAACTCAACCTCTTCTGCCTTAACACTGGAGTTGCCGTTTTCCTTTCCATCTCCTCGCATACCGATTTCCATTTGGACTTATCCGGTTGCAATGCGCAGCTTGCCATCGTCTTCAGTGGTCCGTTCTTTCTTACACCTACTAGAGGGACCATTTCTCATGTGCTGTCCGTTTGCTGACTCCTACCCCATCTGTGTGCATACCCAAATTGCAGCTTACTAAGGCTGATTGGCAGCTGTACTGCTCCCTGGTGACCTTCAGAGAACAAGATTGCCCATCGTGATGACCAGGTGCAATATCTCACAGGCATTATCCTTTCTGCTGCAGAATGTTCCATTCCTCAAACTTCCTCTTCACCACATCATGTCCCTGTCCCTTGGCGGACTGAGGCATGCATTCATTACAAACAGAAGTGTGCCAAGTGTTGTTGTATTCTTTGGGATAGCAAGAAACCTAGCTGGATTTCATTCAGTACTTACTACAACAGTTCCACCCCTTCCTCTGTCATATGGGCCAACCTCAGATAGCTCTCTGGGACCAAGATCAATTTGCCAGTAATCGGAATTCTGTTACAAGTGCCACCAGAGGGTACCACCCATGGTTTGGAGCAGGTTTTCTCAGAATACTTTACGTTTGTCTTCCAGGGTCTACCATTTTAGTTCCCCCAATATCTCTGTGACACTCTGCTATGGAATAAACAAACCTGTGACAATTTGTGCCGGCTCTTCTTGTATATATGGAATATCCCCTGTTAGTCCTATCTGGTACGGGTCTGACACACGTGAGCAATATTCTAAGATGGATCACATGACTGATTGCTTTTTAATCTCTTTCGTAGACTGATTGCACTTTCCCAGTATTCTACCAATTAACTAAAATCTACCACCTGTTTCACACATGAGTGAACCTATGCGAACATTCCATTTCATTTACCCAAAATATAGGATACTACGTTTTTCTCTTTTGTGAAGTGCACAGTTCTAAATTTCTGAACATTTGGAGCATGTTGTCAATTTCTGCCCCGTATTGCAATCTTATCAAGAGGTGATGGAATATTTATACAGCTTGTCTCGGACAGTATTTCATTATATATAACTGCATCATCCCCAAAAAGCCTGATTTTACTATTACCATTGTCTGCAAGGTCGTTAATATACAATATGAAAAGCGAGGGACCAAGACACTTCTCTCGAGCACATCCAGTTCCTTCCAAATCTGACGATGACTCTCCATCTAAGATTAAATGCTGTGTCCTCTCTACCACAAAGTTCTCAAACCAGTTCCAAATTTCACTTGATACCCCCATATGATCGTACTTTCGACAATAAGCATAGTTGCGATAATAAGTCAAATCCTTTGTGGAAATCAAAACACACTGTGTCTACCTCATTGCCTTGGTCCAAAGCTTTCAATATGTCATCTGAGAAAAGTGCAAGTTGAGTTTCACATGATCAATGTTTCCAAAGACCATGCTAGCTGGAAAGTGAGCACACCATTCTGTTCAAAATACCTCATTATGTTAGCTCAGCACATGCAGTAACCTGAGTAGCAGCCTCTGATGTTTAGTGCACATCTGACCAATTTATGGGGACCGTACAGTTCACAACGCTACAGCACAGCTCCAGGAACTTGTAGCCTCGCTTGTCACAGAACTTCCGAAGTGTCTGGTTCAGTCCTCCCACTCAACTCACACCCGAAGGGCCACAATCAGTTCTGGAGACAATGCTGCATATTGTGAGCTTCATTGAGACTTAATGCACAAGGCTGGTCTCCTCAACTTTCTCTGCCAGTCGCTGGAATGACCCAAGAGTCACTTCAGTGCCCAGACAAAAGGCATCATGTGTTCCAATGTGTGCCACAATTGGCAGTTTGTTGCACTCTGTTCCCTAAATGGCTGCTGGAATAGCCTCACACTGAGTTCACCTGGTGTCCTTTCCTGTCCCTCGCTGGCATTTCCCGAAGGGATTCAATCATTCACCATACATTTAGATTGCCAATGACTTACAGACCCCTACCCTTTTGTTTTTCCCCCATACAGGTGAAGTGAGTCCCACTGGCTCAGTTTGTTTCAGTGATAGACGGCACTTCAAACTTGTTAGTCATGGGGATTGGTATAACAGCCCGAGTCCTCACTGGCTCACACCCACCCTGTACACGATGCCTATATCCACCATTGACACGCTACTTGCAGTAAAGTGGACGAGTAATGACAATGCAGTACTGTCTGCAGAGGAGACGATATACACCAGAGGAGTGTACTTAAGGTACCTCTGGTACAGTTACCACAGGTACACGACTCTCGGCAGCGTTTCCAACACACTGATTCACCACAGCTGACAATCGTTTTACAGTAGTTGGGGCGATTTCCAGCTGCTTACAAATGTCAACCAACTGACCCCATGTCTGGTAACAGCAATCACAGTGGACCTGCATTTTGGCTGTTGCAGTGTATTGCAGGTCAGTGAACAAAGGGCTATAAATTAAACCTGCTGATTATTTCTTAATCTGAGCTAAAATGGCTCCAATTCCCCATGAAGACTGAAGCAGATACACAGAGATTTCTGTTCAGCCAACACTAATAGGTGGTAATATTTACTAGTTTCCTAAAATGTTTTTAAGTTTATTACAGTTGTTTGCAAACTGGAAAACAGATTTATGATGAATGCAGAGAATGTATATGATTACTCTTCTTAAAGGAAAAATGAGATTGTAACACAAAATGTTAGTTAGAATATTGGCTACAGTAATTAAAACCCCAATTGTTTGTTGATAATGCGAAGCAGGATTGTAGCTTCCAAAAATTTTCAAACGCACAGTTATTTGCATTGATGCACAATGAAATTCAGGGTTGATGTATACTTTGGCAGAACTGTGATCCACAGATGCTGATTTTCTATGAATTAAATAAGATACCAAAACACTGGTACCACTAATTTACTAAAATAGTTTTGTAATTGTCAGAAAATTCTGAAAGTGACCTATTTTTCATGTAATTAGACAAAGAATTAGCAAAAAGTTGTTTTGAACAATGATAGCCCTACTGTCCTTGAAAATTTTGAAAGACCACAATCTAAATTCATCCTACAATTGACGATACGACTAGTTTCCACAATATATCATAATACAAACAGCTATCGATACAGTAAGTGAAGGATTACGCAGGACAAGTGATGCAAACAACAGCACATGTAAATACAGAACTTAAAATTGACACACAATCTTGTGCAAGTGGTTTCAAATGAGAAGATTTGGAACCTGGCTTTTATATGTAAATAAATGTGTGTATTGCACGGGTTCTTCACTTGGCTTATTCTGTGCACACTTCTATACTGGGGTGTCGAAGAAATACACTGCAGCGTAAGTTTATCTAGAAAAAAAATAATGAAGCTGTGCAACAGCAACAACGAAGCGCATCATATGTAACAATCTTTCAGTTACTATCAAAACTATCCCTGATTGTGACCTTGTGCCATTAAGTAAGTGTCCCTAAATTAAATGTGAGAATCGGCATATTACACCATGCTTCACACATGGGGCTTAACATTAAGAACAAGGACCATAACAGCAGGAATTATCCCCTCCTTAATTACAACAGCATCAAAATATTACTTGCCTTTATCAAATGTTTGTTCCCATCTTTTTAAAATGATGAATTTCTGATTTTTGAGATCCATTGAACTGTTACTTGGCTATTTCAGTATAATGAGAAATAGTGGGTAATGCAACAGTACCAAGGCTTAGTATATGATGAAAAGCATTTTATTTTCACAAAGGGCAATGTTTCACCCATTTGTCTGACAGACTGAAGCAGCTTCAGAAGAGCTCAGGGTCATTATTACTCTAGCTAACTTGGCAACAATAGCCAATGAGGTTACAACCTCAAAGAACTTTGTACATCAAGTGCAGGATGAAATAAGTTTAGACGAGATGCTAAAACATCTCTCATTATTTTTTTGGTGCAGACCAATTCAGTTCTAGTGAAGGGGACCTGCAAGAGTAGTAAGGCATCAGTTGAAACATTACAGAAAGCTCTAGACTAACTTGTGGCAAAACAGGGTACAAAGTCTTGCTAGAAAGCAATTACCTTTCTCTTCAGACAGAACCCTCAGGTGAACACTACAGAATGTGAAGTTTAGATCTGGTGTACTGAGAGAACACATTAGTTCCCTCAAGATCAAACTGCATCTCACGTTACCAGAAGTAAGACATGCAATTCTAATGATAATGAGTTCATTCTAATGATAATGAGTTCAGTTTGACTCCACCATTGGAATAATAACCGAACATTGGCTGCATCATTTATAATGTTACTATACCACATGCAAAATTGTTCTGAAAATGTAGCCCCATGCATAAGTTTTTACACTGGGTAGTTTTACAAGATGGTAGCAAAACAATAGTTTGCAATTATACTTGGCCTTCTTTTCAAAGTTCCCATGTCATAAACACAATTGTTGCAATTGTCATGGAATGGGAGGCATTTGGTATGAAAATTCATCATGTGGTATCTGATGTGTGGGCAAAATCAAGCTCTATGGCTAGAGTTCGGAACTACAGTTGGTAGGTTTATTAATTTCAAAAACTCTGGGTAGCATTCTGATAAAAGGAAGCTAATTTTGCTAGCTGATCCAATACATTTTAAAATATTTGAGAAACCACTTGGTCAGTGGGCAATCAATCTTCCTTCCCCAAAATGTTATTGGAAAATCATGGTTTCCATTTAATGAGGTACATATCGGTCATATGAAGCAGATTGTGGTTTACACTTGAAACCGGAACCACAACAGCATGAGAGCTGTTTCATGCAAAACTAGTGTGGCAGAATAACAGATGGTTTGGTTACTCCTGATAAACATTCAGACTGTTCCTGCCATCGAGTATGCTGTCAAGACAGGAAAAGTTCTGAGGAATGCTTTGACCGCAGTATGGTTCTTAAAGGATGTTCGTAACTTGTTTTGTCTCGTGACATACAGAGCTCCAAGTATGCCACTTGGTGGCTGTAAAAAACAAATGTAAGCAGTCAGGTAGATATACAGATAAAAAGTGCCTATTTATGCCTTTTGTACTTTTGTGTGTTGTCCTTTACTACCACCTTCGTTCCTTGCTCGTTTTGCTTACCTTTTATAATTTTGCTCTCCAAAAGTATTTATTTCCAGTGTGTTTCATAATACTCTAGGTACAGAAATAATATACATTATTTCATTACAAACTAGCTTTGTTAAGGAGTATATTCTTTCATAAATTGGGAAGAAACAATAGTCAAAATCTGCGGAATTATAGTGTGTCGGTATGAGCACAGGCTTTAAAAAGTACGAGTAACCAGTGCTTATCTTTGGACAGTGTAATATGTATTTCTATGTCAGATCATGACCTAGCAGTTCGAAATGAAAAACTTAATGGACATTTTGTCGAAAGGCAGGGAAGATAGTTCACGAAGTATACTAGGAGGTCTTCCTACTTTGGTTATTTAGATGTAACAAGGCTACAGTTAACGGTTTTTTGTATTACTAGTATGTATAATGCATTTGTCCCACATTACACTGTTGCCCCAAAAATTCTTTGTCAGAAATATGGTACATTAATATTACGTCTCTGCATACGGTAATAAACTTTGATTGTTTGTACCTTGATAATAAATGAGACACTCCAAATACTGTGTTCTAAAAAAGAAAGGCATTACAGTTCAAAATGTTGCTAGTTTAAAGTCATGGTTGTTGTGCTGACGTATGGTTGTTACTGCTAAATTCCTTAAAATTGTCATAAAAACATCAGAAATAGGATGTTTGTCTGCATCTTTAAATTTTCCTTGTAGCAACGATATTTTGCAACATAATATTGGTTACTCTTTATATTTGTGAGGATTCGAAATGACCAGTAGTACCCTAGAGATACTTTCAGCAATACAAACTATTTGAGCTTGCTGAAGTTCTGGTAAGGAGAGAACTACAAACCCATCCCTGTCACTGTGAATGAAGTTCATCATGACGAAAACTAGGAAGAAAAATATTTTGTCACATTATGCCACTATTTTTTGTTGCTGAAAATCCAGATGTTCGGTTCGAACCTGGTGCTCTACCGTATCAATACATTCAGCAAGTGGGTTGCATTATAAGGCAGCGGCAGCGTAGTGTGCTGGAGCTGGTAACGACCATTGATAGCTGGGAATTATGTGACATTTGTATTAATGCAGACATTTTGTTACGAATTTTTCGCTTTACAGGATTAATTAATTAATTGGGCAGACAAGGGTACACACAATAATATGTCAGCCAATGAGCAGGATCAGCATTAATTATTTGCTTCACGACCAGTCGTTGCCAACATCAGCACAGTTTGCCACCACTGCCTTAAGAAAAATAGTACCTGACAGTTAAGATACATTGTTGCAACCCATGGGTATATAGCACGTTGGGACCCAGTGTGGCTGTCCTGGAAAGCAGACCATGGTGATAGGGTTGGCGACATTGAAGCAAAGTTTAGTCACTGATTTCAGCCAAGGTGAAGCACGCAGTTTTATTCTGTCTTGTTCTCTGCAAGTGTGAAGAGTGATCGAGGGAACATGGATGGAGTTAATACATCTTGGTGAGCTGAAGAATTAGCAGTAAGAAAAAAAGAGGGCAATTGGCTAACATACGAAAATAGTGTACCCAGTGTTTTACTGTGGATTGGTTGTAGTTGTACACTTTCGGGTACACGAATGCTGTGTTTTGTTCACCATCTATGGTGATTTTAAGTAATTCTGCGTTGTAATTTTTTTTTTTTTTCTTTTTCTTCCGTAGCAAACTAGCATTCATGTGTTAGCTACTAGATGTATAAATTATGTTAGCCTAAACTGAGTTAGAAAAGTGAATAAATCTAAATGAGCGCTGATGCATCATTCGATGTTTGAGTTGTAAAGCCTATGTCACATGGATTTCATAACTGTGCATCAATTGGTATTGTAATATTGTATTGTATTGTTATTGTTATTTATTGAGCATCCATTTTATCATATACAATGATATAGGAGTTGACATGTTACATTATTTGAGTTTGTAATTATACAGTAAATTAACAGCATAGGCCTACATTGGTTAAACCTAAATAAATTGCCGGGTGATGAAAAAATCAGTATAAATTTGAAAACTGAATAAATCGCGGAATAATTTAGATGGAGAGGTACAAATTGACACACATGCTTGGAATGACATAGGGTTTTATTAGAACCAATAAATAAATAAATAAATAAATAAATAAATAAATAAATAAATAAATAAATACAAAAGTTCTAAAAATGTCTGACAAATGGCGCTTCATCTGATCAGAATAGCAATAATTAGAATAACAAAGTAAGACAAAGCAAAGATGATGTTCTTTACAGGAAATGCTCAATATGTCCACCGTAATATCTCAACAACAGCTGTAGTCGAGCAATAATGTTGTGAACAGCACTGTAAAGCATGTCTGTAGTTATGGTGAGGCATTGGCGTCGGATGTTGTCTTTCAGCATCCCTAGAGCTGTCGGTCGATCACGATACACTTGCGACTTCAGGTAACCCCAAAGCCAATAATCGCACGGACTGAGGTCTGGGGACCTGTGAGACCAAGCATGACGAAAATGTTATCTGAGCACACGGTCATCACCAAATGACGTGTGCAAGAGATCTTTCACGAGTCTAACAATATGGGCTTGAGCGCCATCCTGCATGAACATCGTACTTTCCAACAGGTGCTTATCAGCCAGGCTGGGGATGATGTGATTCCGTAACATATTGGCGTACCTCTCACCCAGCACGGTAGCAGGTACAAAACCAGCATCGCGCATTTCCTCAAAGAGAAAAGGCCCAATAACTGTAGATGTGGTAAATGGAACCCATACCATGACTTTCTCGTCATGCAATGGAGTTTCCACGACAGTTCTAGGATTTTCGGTAGCTCTCAAATTCTGCAGTTGTGGGCGTTGACAGACCCTCGGTCCGCAACACGTTACTCAACCAATCATCATCTTCCGCCATCTTTTGAAATGCCCACACTGAAAATGCCCTCAGCTTCACTATATCGCCAGGTAACAGTTCATGATGCCAATGGATTTTGTACAGACAGCATCATAGGGTACGCCTAAGTGCCAACCAAACAGTAGTGTATGGAATGCTGGTCGAAGTGCGACTGCACTAGCGCTGACTTCTCCGTGCATAGACGAACCCACTACAGTCTCCATTTCTTCCTGAACTGTCTCAGCAGCATTACGCCTTGTGCTCAGTCGGCCACTACAGGATCTATTGTCTAAACAACCCATGGCTTCGAACTCCGAAATCATTCTCCCCACAGCTGCATTTGTCAACGCTCCTTTACCCCTACGAATCCCCTTCCTATGGCGATAGGATCGTAATGCTGAACTAGCACATTCCCCATTCTGATAATACAGCTTCACGAAAAGCGCCTTTTGAGGTAAGGTCAACATGCTGCGACTGATGGCGCATCTGATTCTCTCTCTCATTACAGCTCCTTTTATACATGATTGTCATGCACAGTCACTGACGTTTTGCTGCCCAGTGCCATCTGTCGGACATTTTGTGAACTTTGTTTTTTATTTTGGTTCTAATAAAACCCCATATCATTCCAAGCATGTTTGTCAATTTTTACCCCTCTAGCTACATTATTCCATGGTTTATGCAGTTTTCAAATTTATACTGACTTTTTGATCACCCGGTATATCTCGTGCAGCGTATAGAAGAGAATAACAGAACAAACAATAATTAATTTATTATAGTGTGTACAGGCAGACTATTTTCATACATTTGTTCAAATATGAATTATCATTATCATTGACCACTATGTCACTAGGTTCTGAAAACCCATGTACTCTGTAACACTGTAAAAACATTCTCTAATAACATTTTTATGATCATTTTAAAAAAAATGATGCTTAAGGGAAGAGCACTAAAAAGGATTTTGGGGTGATATATTGCACTTTTGTGATATTGGGCTGTTTTGTGTGTTTCCTTGTGGAAATCATTCCTGGGTCTTGTTGGGTAGTCATGGCACTCACTATTTAAAGAAAAATATGGGTGAGATTTGATTTATATATCTACTTTCGTAGATATATAAAGATGGAAGCGACATTATTTGAAATTCTTTGAAAATTTACCTGCAGGGCTCTCTTGGTGCAGCCCCTTTCATTATTGTTAATGCTCGTTTTTGAATAATGAATGATCGGTTTGCCAGATTCGAATTACCCCAAAATAAGACACCATACCACAATAGACTATGCGCATAAGAGCATAATAAGCACATATTACTGGTTTTTCACTGCAGCAGTTTTTCAGCATTCTGAGTATGTAGCAGCTTTTTATTGAGCATTTCAATATGTTTATCCCTTTTTAGATGCTCGTCTAACCAGACACCTAAAAATTTTGTGTTTGAAGTTTGTAAAATCTTCTGTTCATAAGTTTCAAACCTATATTGGGCTTTACTTTATTCGATACATGGCTGAAATTCATCCCTCCCTCATTTACAAATAAACAGTTATCTCTAAACCATTTTCCTGCTTCTCCTTTTGTTATTTCTACTTTTTGTTGCAAGTCAGTCTCATTCTGAGCTTTAATAATAAAAAAAAAAGAAACCTTGTATTGTCCGCATACAATACAGCATTAGCTAGTATTAAACAGTTTGGTATATCACTTATAAAAATCAATAACTTTGCTTCAGTCGGTATTGTGATAATAGCGTATTGTTATTGTTATTTATTGAGCATCAGTTTTTCATATACAATGATACAGGAGTTGTCATGTTACATTATATGAGTTTGTAATTATACAGTAATAACAGTGTAAGCATCTGCACGATTTTATCCATGTACTGCTTTGCAAGATTTTGCTTTCTTCAGAGAAATTGTATATGAACTGTGGGTGATTTGTAGGTTGGTGTATATATCTGGCAGCAGAACATTGTCATTGTATTTCCTTGTTCATACCATACGTGTAGGTGAATCTGGTGACTCTCGTTCACTTACTTGATGATGATGATGATGATGATGATGATGATCATGGGCGCACGTTTGGGTGTAGGATGTAAGATGCCCATATGTTATGTACAATATTAGACACACATCTTTGTCTCCATATGCTATTATTTACGTTCCGTGAGCATGGCTAGATGCAATCAGAAAGTTACATACCAGTATTTAATTTTGCAGAATGTGTTGTAACTTCTGTCAGTATTGCTGTATTACTAGATGTGCGTCATTTACCGATTGCGACTGCACAGACTGTATCAAAAGTACATACCGATATGTATATCCATACAAATAGTGTTGTTTTTCACATAACAAAGAAAATAGTCAACAAATTTATCTGGTCTGTTTTGCAACTGTTCGAAATATTCCCGAGTGATATGGGCGCTGTTCGAAACGTGTTGCAATTTTCTCATTTGAATAATCCTGACGGCAACATTAGGTTGCAGTTCTTCAAAATTTGTAGAGAATCCATTGGAATGCTGTCTTGAGTTCATTTCTTTTGTTGTTGGTTTATTCATCTGCAGAGCAACAGATATTGTATGGATGTCATCAAACATTTCGTACAAAAATAAACATGCCTCTTATTGTAGCTCATATACTCAGCCATATTTGTCTGCTATCATGTCATAAATTGTTGAACAGTATGTGTTCTTGAATATTCAGTGGCTGTTATTTTAAATATTCATTTACAGAGTGATCAGCTATTATTTAGTAAATAATTTTTTAGTCTTTTACCATAGGTGTGGGGATCATTTACGTCTTTTACTTTTCGTAACAGTCTATCGTATAATTTTATTCCATGGTATAAGACATTGTAGGTAGTTTTTGAATGGTTTCTTCTGTTTTGGTGTAAACAGTGGGTTTGGTTCCATGGCCATATACTATACTGTCTGTGGTGTACAGATTGAATTGTTTCTTGTATACATTGTGTTTTGATTGATGTATTGACACAGAACTGTCAGAATTACTAGATTTTTGAATAATTTTTTTAGTGTTCCCTGTTACTACTACTGTTGGTTGCTATTCGTCCAGCTCTTGTTTGTATCGTGAAAATAGTTTGTATGTCCCCAGCACTTATTCGCCATAACATTAGCCTATAACTGAGGATTGACTGCATATATCAAAGGGCTACTTTTCAGCAAGGAATATGGCACACCAATGTAAGGATTTGTGGAGCTTAACATTCTGAGGATAGCATCTTTTGCGCAATTTTCACCTACTCAGTCCATTTCAAATGAGTCTAGATATGTTACCAATAACTTGGTATCACTTAAAATCTACTAAACCTTTTGCTTTCAATGTAGTAACATGGGTTTTTTTAGCTGCACATTTATACAGTTCCTTTAACGCATTTTAAGTTGCTGCCTATCCCAATGACCAGTTGTGCAAATCTCGTGAGCTTCATTGGAAGTTTCTGTTAATTGTTGAACTTGTGTCTGTAATTACTGTGGTACTGTTATCAGCAAATGCTACTTCTTCTCCATAACTGACACCCCAGAAAATTATTTACATATATATACAGAAGAGGGTTGGGCCTAATACACTTCTCTGAGTGACCCCTATATTATTATTATCTTCTTTCCTTTCTCAGACCTTAGGTCTGGTTAAAAATGGAAAGTGATGCGGACCTTAATCAAGCGTGACTTCCTTTTAACTGTACGGTATATGTTACATTGCATTTAGGAACTTTTGGGTAATTGAACATGTATCAATAATTACAGATTTCTGTAGTTGTATATATACATTTGGATGTAGCTGTATTGCATTGATGTACTGGTGGATATTGTGTGGTATGACACCAGTAGTTGATAGTATAATTGGTATAATGTCAACTTTATCTTGATGCCACATGTCCTTGACTTCCTCAGCCAGTTGGATGTATTTTTCAACTTTTTCTCCTGTTTTCTTCTGTATATTTGTTGTATTGGGTATGGATATTTCGATTAGTTGTGTTAATTTCTTCTTTTTATTGGTGAGTATGATGTCAGGTTTGTTATGTGGTGTTGTTTTATCTGTTATAATGGTTCTGTTCCAGTATAATTTGTATTCATCATTCTCCAGCACATTTTGTGGTGCATACTTGTATGTGGGAACATGTTGTTTTATTAGTTTATGTTGTATGGTAAGTTGTTGATGTATTATTTGTGCTACATTGTCATGTCTTCTGGGGTATTCTGTATTTGCTAGTATTGTACATCTGCTTGTGATGTGCTCTACTGTTTCTATTTGTTGTTTGCAAAGTCTGCATTTATCTGTTGTGGTATTGGGATCTTTAATAATATGCTTGCTGTAATATCTGGTGTTTATTATTTTATCCTGTATTGCAATCATGAATCCTTCCGTCTCACTGTATATATTGCCTTTTCTTAGCCATGTGTTGGATGCATCTTGATCGATGTGTGGCTGTGTTAGATGATACGGGTGCTTGCCATGTAGCGTTTTCTTTTTCCAATTTACTTTCTTCGTATCTGTTGATGTTATGTGATCTAAAGGGTTGTAGAAGTGGTTATGAAATTGCAATGGTGTAGCCGATGTATTTATATGAGTGATTGCTTTGTGTATTTTGTGAGTTTCTGATCGTTCTATAAGGAATTTTCTTAAATTGTCTACCTGTCCATAATGTAGTGAATATAATAGAGGGAAACATTCCACGTGGGAAAAATATATCTAAAAACAAAGATGATGTGACTTACCAAATGAAAGCGCTGGCACGTTGATAGACACACAAACATACACACAAAATTGTAGCTTTTGCAACCAACGGTTGCTTCGTCAGGAAAGAGGGAAGGAGAGGGAAAGACGAAAGGATGTGGGTTTTAAGGGAGAGGGTAAGGAGTCATTCCAATCCCGGGAGCGGAAAGAGTTACCTTAGGGGGAAAGAAGGATGGGTATACACTCGCGCACACACACACACATATCCATCCACACATATACAGACACAAGCAGACATATTCAGAGGCTGAATATGTCTGCTTGTGTCTGTGTATGTGTGGATGGATATGTGTGTGTGCACGTGCGAGTGTATACCCGTCCTTTTTACATTTGAAGAGGATGACACAGTTTCCTGGCTGGGATTTGCTTTTTTTTCTCATCTCTGTTATTTGCTTCTTTTTGCAGTTTCCTTTTTTTAGATAAATCGTTTTCGATTTTCAGCTGATGTTTAATTGGAGTATCGGTCAATATAGCTGACTTCCTTTCTTTCCTTGCATGTCGTGTTTGCTTCCTAGGTGCCGCCTTCTCAAAAGGTCTAATTTCTTCTGGTGTTGGCCAAGTTTCTGTGGATGTAGAAGGAACGCCTCCTTAACAAGCAAGAGGAAAGGACTTTGTAGAACTGAAGGGAACAGCTTCTTCGGAAATGCTAGTCTGTGTTGGTGTAGTAGGAGTTCATGAATTCGATGGGTTCGAATAGATTTTGTGATCGGTCGTTTTTTCTGGCAAGTTTGAATACAGTCCAGCACTGATAGGGCATTCAGAATTTGGTAAAGTAGGAGCTGGTCTGTCTGTAAAGTAGGATGGCATAAAATCTGAGTCTGTAAAAATTTCATGATTAAATGGGAAAATTCCTGAAACTTTAAAATCTGCCATAATATTGACTGGTGTTAATGCCTGCAGCGCAGCTCTTGTCAAAATAGATGGGATATCATAAACTGTCACAGGGCTTTTGTTTGCGCACACCCATGTATCACAAGCTGTGTTAGTTTGAGGCCGAAACACACTGCGATATAAGGGCTGCAGTGCGGTGGGAAAGACAGCAATGTGACACTTATCTTTGAAATAGTCCAATGCTTCTGCTGACAGATGAGAATCAGGATTGTCCAGAAGAAGCAGACTTGGTCATGTTACAGAACAATGAGCATAATTAACAAAGTGCTTGGTGAACTTAAAAAAAAAATTTTTCCATCATCCAGCCAGATGGGTTCACATCACTATCACATTCAGAAGGGTCATCATGTAGAAAGTGTTGAAATTTTACCCTTGCGAAAATCAGAAATGGTGGGATGGCATTTCCTGCAGCGTTTACAGCAAATGCTGCCATCACCTATGTTCCTCTTTCTGCTGAAGTTAATTTACCTATTTGTTTAAAGCCACAATGTCCAACTGCTCTTTCTGGCTTTTGAACCGTGGTTATCCCTGTTTCGTCCATATTACATATGCCATTAGGTCCAAAGTTTGAGAACTTTAATATATTTGTCAAATTATTAAAAAACATCAACATTTGTCCTGTTGAAGCTGGTGGCTTGAGCAGTTCTGATTGAAATTTGACGGTTTTCTTTTAAAAATGAGCTGAACCAGTCAGGCCCTGCCATTTCATTTACTGTCCAGGTTTCTGGAACTTTTTGCTTGCATGCAAGAGCATACATATATGCAAATCACCTGACTTGTTTGGGAGTAAGCCCAAAATAGATGTCAGAAGCGTTCATCAGATACTAAACCAGCATTTGCCCTTGTTCATGAGTAAAAACCTGTACAAACAAACCCAAAGTGTATTAGAAATTTAATATGTAAAAGGGAAAGTGTAACTTAAGTATGTATGTATTTGAGAGTTAGTGCGGGTGCCAAGTGTAATTACACACCACAGTTTTGCATATCCTATTGTCAGCGTCTTTGGAGGCCTTGCGAGTGGTGCTACTTCTGGCAGCGGTAGGTCTATTTCTGGCACTGTTTCTTATGCTTGTGGCAAGTCTGGGTCAGGCAATTACCATCCGACAAGAGGAACTTGCGTTCCTGAAAGTTCTTCCAGTGGATGCAGCGGGACCACAGCTGTTGATTGCACTGGTAGAGGGGGATTGTCTACGGAACGGAATTTCAACCAGTAAGTGTTCAGAGCCCTACGTGGAATATCAAAGTTCATGGATGCTTTTCTGACACTGCACCTGCTTCTAATTGCTAATAGTGCAGCATTTATTACTTCTGGATTGTACGAGCCTACATCGGTGTTCTTTTTATAATTGCAGACCATTTTAGGCAACAACAAAAAAATTACATTTTACAATGAACCATTTGGAAGAGGGCTAATTGGCAGAATTTATTACACAACAAATACATATTTAAATTAATAATACCAGATGTTCTAGGCCGGGGCACATTTACCAACGAGACACATGCAGTAATGTGTGCCCTGTATACTCTCGGAAAATGTGCCCCCTCGCCATATTAGGAACTATAACACTATGTCCATAAGTAACCGTGTAAGCATATTTACAAACAAATGCACAGTTACCTAAAGAAAGAAACCTACTTTCAGTGCATGCAATGTCAAAATAATAAGTTTAATGCTGGTATGGTTTAAGTTTTTAATAAAAATGTGGAAGTTTACTTGCCTTCGCAAAAATGATGAAAACAGCCCTGCCAACAATGTGACTGCTGGTACAACACTGAAGGTTTCATAAATGAAGCATGCTTTGTTGCTACTTCGTACAGTATTGCCGGTGGTACCATCTACTGGTTTGTTTTCAAACTAAAGTGCGTTTCTATAAAACTAGCATACACAGAAAGCTTCCCAGTTATGAAATATGTATAGTAATTGAATGTAATTCATACATCTCCTCCTCCACCCTTTCCCCTCGGTCCTCTTTCCCTTCCCTCCTCTTCACCTCATCCTTTCAACTGTGTTCCTCAATCTCCATTGCCTCCCTCTCCCTCTCTGTGTGTTATAACATTCATTTGGAACTGAAGTTGATAAAAATGGATGGGTAAGACAATTGAGATCATTGCTATATGAGCTATGAGAGACCTCTCAGCTGATGGCTTTGTGGACAGTAGCTTCAGTGACAAATACTGTCATATGTTGTCTGCAAATGGGTAGGATTACAAAATTAGTGATTTATATATCACAGCAGCATTTTGGTCATAAGCCTAAAAGCAACATTGTAGTTTTCTTGTTTTCCATTGAAAAAAAACTCTGTGGGAGAACAGAATCAGCACACAGCTTTGTAAGCAGTTTGTTTTAAAACTACGCAAGAGTAGGAGTATGCGGGAGATTTTGTCTAATGGTTTAAATGCTGTGCTTTTGTGGTTTGACAGTGAGAAAGAAAAACTGTTGTTGCTGTGGTCTTCAGTCATGAGACTGGTTTGATGCAGCTCTCCATGCTACTCTATCCTGTGCAAGCTTCTTCATCTCCCAGTACGTACTGCAGCCTACACCCTTCTGAATCTGCTTAGTGTATTCATCTCTTGGTCTCCCTCTACGATTTTTACCCTCCACACTGCCCTCCAATACTAAATTGATGATCCCTTGATGCCTCAGAACATGTCCTACCAACCGATCCCTTCTTCTAGTCATGTTGTGCCACAAACACCTCTTCCCCCCAATTCTATTCAATACCTCCTCATTAGTTATGTGATCTACCCATCTGATCTTCAGCATTCTTCTGTAGCACCACATTTCGAAAGCTTCTATTCTCTTCTTGTCCAAATATTTATCGTCCATGTTTCACTTCCATACAAGGCTACACTCCATTCAAATACTCTCAGAAACGACTTCCTGACACTTAAATTTATACTCGATGTTAACAAATTCCTCTTCAGAAACGCTTTCCTTGCCTTTGCCAGTCTACATTTTATATCCTCTCTACTTCGACTATCATCAGTTATTTTGCTCCCCAAAACTCCTTTACTACTTTAAGTGTCTCATTTCCTAATCTAATTCCCTGAGCATCACCTGACTTAATTAGACTACATTCCATTATCCTCGTTTTGCTTTTGTTGATGTTCATCTCATATCCTCCTTTCAAGACACTGTCCATTCCATTCAACTGCTCTCCAAGTCCTTCACTGTCTCTGACAGAATGACAATGTCATCGGCGAACATCCAAGTTTTTATTTCTTCTCTGTGGATTTTAATTCCTATTCCAAATTTTTCTTTTGTTTCCTTTACTGCTTGCTCAATATACAGATTGAATAACATCAGGGAGAGACTACAACCCTGTCTCATTCCCTTCCCAACCACAGCTTCCCTTTCATGTCCCTCGACTCTTATAACTGCCATCAGGTTTCTGTACGAATTGTAAATACTCTTTCCCTTCCTGTATTTTACCCCTGCCACCTTCAGAATTTGATAGAGAGTATTTAAGTCAACATTGTCAAAAGCTTTCTCTATGTCTACAAATGCTAGAAATGTAGGTTTGCCTTATCTTAATCTAGCTTCTAAGATAAGTCGTAGGGTCAATATTGCCTCCCGGAGGTCGGCTTCTACCAGTTTTTCCATTTGTCTGTAAAGAATTCACATTAGTATTTAGCAGCCGTGAGTTACTAAACTGATAGTTCCGTAATTTTCACATCTGTCAACACCTGCCTTCTTTGGGATTGGAATTATTATATTCTTCTTGAAGTCTGAGGTTATTTCGCCTGTCTCGTACATTTTGCTCACCAGATGGTAGAGTACCAAGGAGTACAAAACACTCTCGAAGATATTGGAGACCAAAACTAGTCACCAAACGAAATACACATACATGCAATGAAACAATTTTAATATAATTTACCGATTGCTGTTTTCTTGTAGGGCAACATTCAAAAAATTCTTAGTTCTACATGCGTCCAGTAACACTCATTTCATACTGCGTAAAGTGTCCATAGTCAGCAGAAGTTATGGTTCTAGCAAAAATATGGAATGTACCAGGCACAGGACTTGCACTACCCCAATTCAGTCTCCTGCACAACTTTGAAATAAACATTTGTCAGTTACGGAAAGTTATCTTGAAATGATGGAGCATGCTTTTTCACAATTTCTCTTAAGTTTTCTGTACCAATTCGCCCTTGTAGAGCTCAAATTTTGTGGTGAATGTAAATAGCTTTCTGCGCTTTTTGATGAATCCAGAGGTACAGGTATGGAATGGGCTTGTCTAATGGATTGGTGATAAATCTTTGTGCCGTTGTGTCAGCTGACAATGTTCGAGTAAATGCACTTACGTGACCGGGAATTGAATTTCACATTTTTGATAGGCTGTGTCTGTGAAACACAAAATACATCAAAAAAATGTGACCCCAAATTTATTTTCTCACTTTGGAGGCTTTGCTCAGTCCTTTTGCCTTACTGGTGTGATGCTTAGGTGGTTAGGTACCATCTTGGACTGGAGCAACTGAATTACATTCTCTGCCAGCGTTTTGATTACCTCTCGTTGTGCCCTGAAATGAGAAATGTCCTACCCACTATCCTTCCCACTCCTCCTACCGTGGTATTCCACCGTCCACCGAATCTACACAATACACCTTTCCATCCTTACACAAGCACTGCTCCCAATCCCTTACCTCAGGTCTCATACCCCTGTAATAGGCCTAGATGCAAGACCTGTCCCATACATCATCCTACCACCACCTACTCCAGTCAGGTCAGTAACATTAACTATCAAATCAAAGGCAGGGCTACCTGTGAAACCAGTCATGTGATCTACAAGCTAAGCTGCAACCACTGTGCTCCATTCTATGTAGGCATGACAACCAACAAGCTGTCTGTCCGCATGAACACCCACTGACAAACTGTGGCCAAAAAACAAGTGGACCACTCTGCCGCTGAACACGCTGCCAAACATGATACCCCTCATCTCAATGACTGCTTCACAGCCTATGCCGTATGGATCCTTCCCACCAACACCAGCTTTTCCGAATTGCGCAGGTGGGAACCTTCCCTGCAATACATCCTATGTTCTCATATCCCTCCTGGCCTCAACCTTCGTTAGTCACTGTTCTCACCCATCCAGCCCCATCCCTGTTCCCATTCCAGCACTACACAGCCATCATTTCACCGCCACACCCAGTCTTTTAATTTCTTTTATTTTTATTTCTCTCCTTTCTGCTACTTGGCTGTAAGCACGGTACCCATCTTTGCTTCTCCGCATGGCTCCTCATTAAAACGCCTGAAAAAAATATTCCACAATGGTGTACTGGCTTTAAGGGTACAGGTTATTAGCTGTGGAAGAGTATGTAATTTGGTTAAAAGCATTTATTGTTCAATAAGCCATTGTTTTGCTGGTCTGAGAATGTTTTGGTGTGATAACGGGTTTCTCGTGGCTTCACAACTGAATCGCACTGTGACACTGCTATTTATGGTTTGTCACACGCACATTGTACTACACACTTACATTTGTTCTTATGGTCGATGCGCTGCCAGAGCATCTCTAAACACGCTAAAATGTTTCGGATCACACACACTAAATGTTTCCGTCGAGCGAAGTTTGTTTTAATCCACTTCGAACGGATCACTATCTACCATTTTTATACACTGTCAATTTATTGAGCACTCCACTATGACAGTCACTCAACAGTTGACTTATCCTGACGAATATATTGGTGCAGACCCAACAGTCATTTTCTGTCCCTGCTACACAGAATATTCTGTCCTCCCCTAGATTGTTTATGCACACAGTTTATTTTTAATGTATATCAACTGTTCTTTTTTGAATAATGAATGACAGGTTTACCAGACTTGAATTACCCCAAAATAAGTCACCATACCGCAATAGACCATACATAAGAGCATAATAAGCACATATTACTGTTTTTTCACTGCGGGTCATACACGACAGTGGTGAACAATGGCTGGGGAGATGCATATGGGCAAACAGATGTGCAACTGTTGATCAACTGACTGTAAAGATGAAACAAGGGGCTACCAACAGTGTCTCCTCATGAACGTCCAGCAAACATTGCTGCATATGAGCCTCCACAGCAGGCACCTGGTTCAAGCATTTACACCAACTCCTATTTATCAGCAATGATGTCTGGAATTTGCACGCCAATACCACAACTGGATGCCCACTGAGTGAGTGGCAACAGGTGGCCTTTCAGATGAATCACGTTTTATGCTCCATCAAATTGAAAGCAAACACTCTGGAACAATTATCAGAAGGATCCATAAATATCCCATCAATTTTTTGTCACCAAATGGCTGAAAATAACAATTTCCTGCCAATGGTCAATTCTGTTGGACTACAGGATCCAGTCCATTCCATGTAAACACAGCCCACACTATTATGGAATGACCACTAGCTTGCATAGTGTACTGTTGACAACTTGGGTCCATGGCCTCATGGGGCCTACACCACACTAACCATACCATCAGCTCTTACCACCTGAAATCTGGTCACCTAGGGTCCAACTGATATGGTCAGAGGCCAACAAAAGGTGCTTCAGGTGATTTCCTGCCGTTAGCAAAGGCATTTGTGTCAGTCTGCTGCCATAGCCCATTAGTGCCACATTTCACTGCACTGTCCTAGCAGATACACTCATTGTAAATCCCACATTGATTTCTGTGGTTATTTCACAGAGTGTTGCTTGTCTGTTACTACTGACAACTCTACACAAATGCCACTGCCCTGTCATTAAGTGAAGGCCGTCAGCCGCTGCATTGTCTGTGATATGAGCCAGTTCCTGAAATTCACTGAAACTATCGTACCTTAAGTATTTATTGGAATCTGCCAGTATGAACATTGAACAGACGACATTAACATTAGCCAGTCAGCAAACCCCAATCCTTGCCAGCCTCAAGATAAAGTAGCTGGCTGACAGCCACAGACACCCAAGATGTTGAGTGGACTAGCTTCATGACAGCATACGCACTGCTCTTTTTGAATGTTTTTGTTAATCAGTTGGAGAAAGTTATCACAAACAGAATCAGACTTGTTAATTAGCTCCAGTGAGCAAAACGTAACATCAATTTTTGTGCCGTACATTTTACATTAGCACAAGATAAAACATTGCCAATTCATACTAACAACGAAAAGCCCACAACTAAATTTTTCACCAGTGTAGGTGTGTTCCATTTGTCATTACAATTGCATTGTCTTTAAAATTGGACAAATACTCAATAGTTCTGTAGAAGATGATGAAAATCTAGATGGGGACCAGGAGCATACTTTCTTTTGTGACTCCATGTTGTCAATAGTTACTGAGTTACGATGAGAATGAAATTGGCTGTGTCAGCCACTTAAATTAGGCAGCATATGAGATAGCAGTGAACAGGCAACACATTTGGAAATACAATGATAATGAAAAACAAGCAAATGCCACTGTATTTGGAAAACAAATGATGTTCTCACGTCCCACAGTAACGACAACCTCGGAAATGAACATTTGGAAGAAACAGCTGTGAGTACTTCTGAACCATGGTAAGCAGGAACACAGAGCTTTTTTTTTCACCTCTCATTTATTAGATGAAATTGTCATTCCGGATAATGTTCCAAGAGACATTGATTAGAAAATGTAGTACCAGAGGAAAATGGCTTAATGTAAACAATTTGTTTTTATTTTTGTCTCCTTTTATTGCCAAAATATAGATGATCAATAGGTGATCAAAGCTTATTCTGAACAGATACCTGATGTCAAAAGTTTTTTATATTTAGTCACAATACTCCATGTTTATAAAAATTTCATCAAGGAGCTTCTTGAGAATGGATGGTCAAACTCTGGTAACACAGCAAGTTTTCTGAAACTGCCTTAGTTTTGGTTTTTAAAGCGAAAAGTGTACTATATATGCTATATACTCAATATTTACTTAAAAAATCAATTTAATATTTCAGTTAAGGCATATTAGCTATATGTAATAGTATAAATATATTAACAATAATGATACAAACAATAACAGGCACACAAATTGGTTTTTTTTCTTTAGTAACACCTGGGTTTCCTCGTCACCACTGGAGTAACAGGCTTGATGCGGTACTCTTTGTTTTACATGGCGAGTTCCCCCAATAGGACTATAAACCGTGATGTCTACACATGCATGCACAAGAATCCAGTTGATTCTTAGAGCAAGCATGACACTACAATACAGGGTGTATTAGAAAAGAACTTAACACATTTGAAAATTTGGACCAGCTTACACAGGTAAATTCCAGACAGGCTTGGTGTCATATTGACAGAAAACTGAATGTGTTCTGACTTGCGTGATATGCTAGTACAAAATTGTGCCAATCCAAGCAGTAGCAGCTGATTGTATGTGCTTTAGTTTGATGAGTGTGGGGCAACTACACATTTAATTTTTGTACAGAATATGCAGTGACAAGTAAGTACTTTCTACAAATTAACACGTATCTCTAATTGCCAAAGGGATAAGAAACAGAGTTGACACAATTTGCAAAACTGTAGCTCAAAGAGCTCCATAATCAAGTTTTCTCATTAATGTGTCAGATGTTTCTTCAGTAACCATGTTTCTAGCTGACTACACCCACAATATTACGTTAAAACAGCAATAAGTCTGAAATCCCATCTTTCAGTAAGTAGTTCAGCAGAAAACCAGTTTCAAGAAAAACTGGCAAAAGTTCACTAACCAAGGTCAGTAAGCGTACACATTTTCATCGATTTAGCCAAACAGTTTCGAAAACATGTAAGGTCCTCTCTACCTACAAATTATTCACAACAAATACAAAATCATTCCGAAAATACAAAATTTCCCCAAATCCACTCAAGCTTCTTTAAAATAGTATGAATATACTATGGCACATCTAGTATTTCATCAACTTTTTTTAAATATAGTAATCATTTTGTCTTATACATCCTTGGCTTCAGAGAACACCAAAATGTAGAGATGCATAAAAGTTATTACTTTATACAGCAGCATTTTCAGACACATATAATAAGAACATTCCATTTCCAAACATATCAGTTTATTTCTCATTAAACAAACATGACCTGTAAATGATTTTTTCCCTGTGGTGTAAGATTAAATTTTAATTTTAACCATTCCTAATATCTAGTAAAGATGATTCCTTGCGAAGAGAGATTGAAGTAGAAGATAACATTTAAAGCTCAACAGATGACTAGGAGAAAAAGTGCAGCAGGGAAGGGTGAAAACTTCAGAAGTAGTGCTGCTTTGCCTGGGGCCATGCATTTACTACACTCATGTCGTGGTCACAGTTTCATGACTCAGAGAGGACAAAATCATTCATGTTCACACAAAGCATCACTTGTCACTACAGCTTCTGCTTCAATCTCTGTTATGATTCTAATAGCGAAAGTGAGTTTTATCACTTCCTACTCAAAATCTTTGCAACATACTGCAGAGAAATAAATGTGAACTTTCTTTTGACTGTACCCTTTCTAAACCTGCACAAAAACATAACATAATCTGTCAGCAATGTCTCTATGATGAACTATCATCACAGTATATGCTGTGGAAAGTGCTATAATTAGCCAAAACATTGTTAACATGACAGTAAGTCAACACAACAGTATTTTCGTCTTTTATTCTACAGATATTTTTTAAAAAAAATATAATGCTGCAAGTTCCTAACATTTGTTTTGGAAAATCTTCTTTGTTTAAGTTCTGCAAATTCCAAGCAATAATTTGCTATTTTAAATAAGAGGTTCCAATTGATGAAACTGTGTTTCAGGCATCATACTACAACTCAAAATTAAGTCTTATTTGTTACTTCAAATGAATTTTCTCCTCTAAAAATAAAAACAGTCATTACTGCCATTACTATAGTGTTCCTAACTCTTGCATTGTTCAATCCGATTTCGATACCTTCATTCAGATTTAACATTTTCTCACTATAAACTTCAATTTCACTATCTATTTTCCTGAGTCTTTGATTGATTTCCTTCCTATACACACATAATTTATAACTGTTTTCTGATAACTTCAACTGCAGTTGTCCATTGATTTCTACTAAGCAAGGTGGCGCATTTCTTAGCACGCAAGACACATGTTTGGGAGGAAGTCAGTTCAGATCTGCATGGACCCATCCAGATTTACGTTTTCCTTGATTTCCCCTAAATTGCTGCAGGCAGATGCTGGGCTAGTTTCTTTGAAAGGGCATGGCCGATTTCCCTCCTCATCCTTGGAAAATTTTGAATGTGTGCAACATCACTAACAACCTCAACGCCGATGGACATTAAACCCTAGTCTTCCTTCCTTCCATCCTTCATTGCTTTCTTTAAGATTTGTGACTGATTTTTTAACTACTTGAATGTTGTTTTCTTAAAGTTTAGAATGTAATTGTTCACCAGCATCTTGCATTAATCTTGATGCTTCTTATCCAACTGAACTATTAACTTTGTCATTATTTCTTCTGAACCTTGAGTCTTCACCCCTTCCGAAACCAATCGATTTTTCATATCTGTCGCCATCCCACTGTTACTGAGACTATCTTTCAACCACAGATTTCATCATAAGTGTTTCCTTTTATTCACCACAGATAAAATAACGAAGAATAAAGCATTTGAAAACACTAAACTATTTAAGAAGTATTGTTGGCTGCACTTATCTCCATGTGCTGCAGTTCAATTCAGCAGTTGTTTTTGACAGTGCACTATTTTCTCAATTTTTCTAGAAATTTGTACGATCCAAGTCCCTCATTATTCTGCATTTGTCATCCACCATTCTTTACACATTTGGACTCTGTTTTACTGTTGAAAAATGCAACAATAATTAATATTTCAGTCTGAGGTTTTATCCTGGTTTAAAGCAATTTAATAGTATCAGTGAGAGAACGTGAAGTAATTGTATTACTAATCTTCAGTGAGAGAACGTACAGTAATTGTGTTACTCATCTTACTCCTGGCAAGAGTGTCTGTAGCCTCCAATAGTGCATATCAGTTTCCCTATAGACAGGTCTGGGTTGTAGATCAAGACTGAAACACCAATTATATGGTGCATTTTTATATTTATTTCAGCTTTTTTTATTTTATAACTCCATTGAAAGATCAGTTTCTACAATTACAGAGAAGGTACCTCAGTAACTAACTGGTTACCAACATGTCATTATTTCACTATCACAGATCCAAACACGGTTCTACAGCAGAGATATACAGAGTGTAACAAAAATGTACAGCACAAAGTGCAGGACGCATTCCTCACACATAGACAAAGAAATTATGTTATATGAACATGGGTCTGGAAACGCTTTGTTTCCATAATATAACTCCTTTTCTCCAACTCCTTAATCATGGAATGCACACGAGAACAGAACATTGGAATATGGGGAAAGTGAGCTCTTGGTGACATCTGGTTACAATTTGCATCACCAGTGTTTTGTTTCACATGTCCCTGTTGCCATACTACATATGTGAGTGCTTGTGTACAGGTAACAAGTGTTCCAAAGATCAGTACAACCTCTGCAAACACAATGTTTGCTACTTAATCACAGACTTGGTTCATGCAGTGGCAGTGTACCCAAATGCCCCATCTGATGTACAGATTAGCTCATGGCAATGGCGCTTGCACTCAATATTTGTAGTGGGAGAGATTTTCAGGACAAAGGAGCCCCAACAGAAAACGTTTGAAGCCATTGGTCGTCACCTTAGGGAACATGAGACATTTAAGCCTGATACTCGCGTGGGGGTGGACCTAGAAGGATGAGGACTCTGCTATGGTTGGTGTCAATTCTTAATGCACTTGAGAACAACCCTAGAGTCAGTACAAGACATATAACTGCAACACTGAATGTTGGCCACATGACTGTCTGGAGACCCTTCTGAAAATGGTTTATTCAACAAAGAGTCAACTATAATTTTAGTGCAATGGAGCTTTTCCAGATGAGATGTTTTTTCAACTAGATCAGATTGTAAATTTTCACAATCGGCCTGTATGGACAAATGTTAATCCTCATGTAACCGTAGAAGCAAGTCATCAACAAAGACTTTTTGTCACTGTTGGGCCAGCATTGTTGGTGACTGTTTGGGAGGACCTCATTTTCTTTCACCCAGGATCAACGGAAAACATTTATCATAATTTTGTAGAGAATGTTCTATCTGATTGGTTAGTAGATGTGCGTTTAGCTGTGTGGCAAAGCATACAAGGTACGACATTAAAGTAATGATACTGATGTGAAAAAAGTGTTGCTTACCATTTTAGTCAAGTTTAGTGTTGTCTCCTTCAAAGTAGTTCCCTTCTGATTGCACACACTTTTTCCAGCGCTTCTGCCATTGATGGTAACATTTCTGGAACTCATTTTCTGTAATACCCTCAAAGACCCTCGTCACAGCTTTTGGGACATCTTGTTTTGTTTGAAAATGGTGTTCCTTGACCCCTGTTTTGACTCTTGGAAATAGAAAAAACCCGCACGGAAAGATATCTGGTGAATAAGGTGGCTGTGGTAGTACTGAAATGTATTTTGAGGTTAAAATTGCTGTACTGATGGAGCAGTATAGGATGGCACATTATCGTGATTCAAAATCCAATTATCAGCAATGTTGGCACGGACATGAAGAACTCTTTTACGAAGTCTTTATAAAATTTCATTGTAGTAATATTGGTTAACTGTTGGTTCAGGAGGCACCCACTCTTTATGAACAATTCCCCTGGAATCAAAGAAGCACACAAGCATGCATTTCACTTTTGACTTTGACATGTGAGCTTGTTTTGGTCTGGGTGATCCCTTTGAGCACTATTGTGAACTTTGGCGTTTTGCCTCTGGATCATACTGAGAAAACCAACTTTCATCACCAGTGATAACACGGTTGAACAATTCTGGATTGCAAGTTTGTTTGTGTGGCCATCCTCTGCAGCAAGTATATAAATACTTGTTTTGTAAATAAAACTGCCTTTTACTGCTGCAGGAAAAGGCAGTTTTATTTACAAAACAAGTAATTCTGGATTGATTTCCATTTGCTCTAATAGACCGGCTGTCACATTTTTCCATGTTTCTCGCCATTGTGGTGTGAGATTTTTGGGGTCCATTTTTGCACAAACCTTTCTCATACCAAGATCTTCAGTTATTATTAGATGAACTGTTTATCGATTGATGTTCAGTTCTTCTGCAATCATTTTCGCATATAATCTTGGATCAGATCATATGAGTTGACCCACCCTGGCCTAGTTGACATCTGTCCATGAGGTTTATGGTCGTCCACTGCGGTCTTTATCTTCAGCATTAGTTCTGCCTTCACTAAACTTTTTATGCCAACTAAAAACTTGAGCTCTTGACATAACCTCCTCTCCAAAAGCCTTCTGAAGCTAACCGTAAGTTGCCGTCACCTTTCAACCAATTTAGCACAAAAAGAAATGGCATACCATTGCGCAATATTATGCGGTTCCATTTCCACTATGAGAGACACAAACATGTTAACTTATTGCAGCACATCTCACGACTGAACTGTTGCATCGATGTGACGCTTGGACTAGAAGCAGCTTATAGACCAAGGTCAAAGATATTGTGCCTATGCAAGCCTGCAGGGTGGCCACATCTTGCAAAGAAAATCAGCCTCATTACTATATTGTTGCAACTCGTATATTGCATGCTCAATGGAGCATTTCCTCATCTTAGTGTTAATGTCCGCTGGCTTCTAAATAACAGATTCAGTGACATATGGTTAGGTAGTAACATGACCTCCACACTCTCCATACCTAAATCCACTCAACTTTTATTTGCGGAGGCATTTGAATGAAAGCTCTTTGCTCTTATGAATGGAATCCCAGTACAATATGTTCAAAGTCTCCATACCTGTATTACAGAAGGCTGTGGAACCAGACACAATACTCCAGGGATACATCAGGGAACCAAAAAAATACAAAAGTTATAAAAATGTCAGACAGGTGGCGCTTCATCTGATCAGAATAGCAATAATTAGCATAACAAAGTAAGACAAAGCAAAGATGATGCTCTTTACAAGAATTGCTCAATATGTCCACCATCATATCTGATCCAGGAACGGATTACTGCACATAAACATTTAGCCATTTTGCAACTATAATGTATCAAAACTTTTGTGACAAGATAGTGACTTTTAAATGGATGCATTGCACAGTCTACGTCAATGTGTTCAATAGCTGCCACTGGTGAAAGAGGAAAACAACATGTTTCAGTGCAGTGCTGCCTGTCTTGACAACACCACTGAACAATGGGTACCCAGGGACAATCTACTTGGTTGACTTTGTTCATGAATGTAAACTGCATGGATACCATCAAGGCACAGTGTGACAGACTGCTGCAAACACAAATCAGGATTAGTTCTTCGAAGCTGGCATGACCACCATGCTGTGTATGGATCCAGTCAACCTACTCCTACCACACCACATCGTTGTTTACAGACATCCCCACCAGAATTACAACTGCACTGCATCCATAAACTGAGAGTTCATTCATTGTGCCTCTCCAGACACCAACAGGGCAACTAGCACAGCCATACACCTGTGGCATGCCTGTACATTTTAGTTCATACCTTAAGTTACTGTCATTCCATCCAGACCAAATGGCAATGTGTTCCACAATTGCTGATTGCTTACTTGCCATCCGCAGCATTTCTGGCGATAGTAAAAACTCATCGCAGTATTGTGGAACCTAGGTAAATGTACAGACATTATCTGGCACCCCCCAAATAACAACAAATATGATGCGGTGAAGTCGGCACTACACCAGTGCTCTCAACAGGCACCAGAGCAATAATTAAAACAAGTTATATAGCACGATCATCTGGGAACCAGGACACTCTTCTCATCTTTGGTGCTGGCTACATATGCTTTTGGACATTAATCTCATGGCCAATTACTCACTTTGGACTCTCTGAATTGTCAAACTACCAGCCTCAATTGCAACTCACATTGATTTTGCATGAACACTAAGCATTGGAGTAGAAATTAACATTGCAGATAGGATTTTTAAAGTGTTGCAACATAGATCATGTATGAATATTGCCAACAACAATGCCATGTAATGGGACACCCAGCAAATTATGTCACACCAAGCAGCAAGAAGTAGCTGAACAGACCTGACCACGCCCTACCATATCGAGCACAATGTCAACCCCACTCCGTGGGGCTGTGACCTACAGACAATCAAAACAAACACTTGTGCATCTCACAACAGTATACTGTACACAGATGCAGCGTCAAGGGCACACTTTACTGGTTTCACACACAATTTGGCAATGTAGCATGAAGCTGTAGGTCACTTTGCAAGAACCCTAATGGGTAGGATGACCTGCTGTAGGTGCATCGGATCATAACAGCAGTTCAAGATGCCTGATTCCATGACATGTCAGCAAAATGTTCTGCATGCTTCCTTCTCACTATAATGGCAGACTCTACGTCTTTGACCACATTCAAAACCAATATTTTCTCACTGACATGGGATCAGAAGTGATTACAAGGATGTTTTGAAAAGTTCTCAGAATCACCACAAGAGGTCAGCGCTAGCGCAACAAGTTGTTCATGGGATATTCATTGGACTGTTGTCTGTAAACAAATGACAAGTCAGTGTTCATGGAAGAGAGCTGTGGTGGTGACATGGCTCTGTTGTTGTTCCCATTTAGTGGTTTGCGAAGATGAAAAAAATCCGAGATTCGAGCAGTGATTAAGTACTTAATAAAGAAGGGTATGAAAGCAAAGGACATTCATGCCGATTTCCAGAATACACTGGGGGACTATGCTCCTTCATATTCAACTATAAAAGTGGACAAATGAATTTTAATTTGGTTGGGAGAGCTTAGATAATGATCAGCGCAGTGGTCGGCCAAGATGTGTCACTACTCCAGAAATCATTGCATAAGTGAACAAAATGGTCATGGAGGATCGCTGATTGAAAGTGCATGAAATTGCTCACACTTGCCAGATGTCATCTGAGAGGGTATATCACATTTTAACTGAAGAATTAGAAATGAAAAAATTATGTGCAAGATGGGTGCCATGACCTTATGATGCTGGATCAATGCGCAGCCCGCATACACGTGCCGTCGCCGTGACAAAATTATACAAACTAAGATATGAATTGATGCTACACCCACCTTATTCACCTGATAGGGCTCTGTCAGACTTCCATCTCTTCCCAAAACTGAAAATTTTTCTTGTTTGATGAAGATTCACTTCAAACGAAGAAGTGATAGCTGGAGTTGACTATTTTGCAGGCCTGCAGGAAACTCATTTTCGAGATGGGATCAAGGCACTAGAACATTGTTGGACCAAGTGCATTACTCTACAAGGAGCCTACATTGAAAAATAAAAAAGTTCCAGTAATGTAAGTACATTTTTTTATTCTGTTCCAAGAACTTTTCAAACAACCCTTGTACCTCACCTGCTGAACAATTACCAGCAACAGTCGACATACCTGCCATGCAACTCCAAGTGGAAAGTGAAGCCAATATTCCAAATTATGGATCCTCGGCTCGAGGAGATGTTTCCCTCCTGCTGTGCATATTTGGATGACATTCTAATTTTCTTTGCTTCATGGAAAGAGATAAAGTGCATGTTGGACAAGTTCTCAATACTCTTAAGGATTCCAGTATCATCACCAATGATGATAAATGCCAACTGTGCCAACCTGAAGTAGTCATCCTTGGCCATTTGGTCAACACTTCCTTCTTTAGACCTACAGCACAATGAACTGAAATCATTAAGAAACTACCTCTGGCCCAAGGCTTCCACGAATTATACCGTTTTCTCAGGACGATTAACTCCTTCGTCAACATCCCCCTAACGCAGGTGCCGCTCTGACAGCTCAGACTAATGTACCAACAGCAAAGAATGCAGCTTGAATATGCAAGATTGAATGGACTCCATAAATACAACATGCTTTCACCAAAATCCACGACTGTATGACACCTTTTACAACCTTATCCCACCCACGATCTAAATCACAGCTGACAGTAAAGTGAAATGCAAGCATTTTTTCCATCAGAGCAGTGCTGTGGCTGGAAGTGGCAGGTGTACAACAACCACTATTTTTCTGACAGACTTTCAGTGCAAGTGTTCAGTCTACGACAGAGAATTGTTCGCATCATGTGAAGTAGTCTGCCAGTTTAGACGATGTCAAGGACAGACATCTAATCATTTACACAGACTACTGGCCTTTGGCAGACTCTATATGCAACCCATCAAAAGACTCCTGCCCTCAATAGTTCCAGCATCTGGACTGCAATGCACAATTGACAACAGATGTCAGACACCCTCACAGAGCGTGCAACATCATTGAAGACTTTCTATTGAGAATAAAAGCCCTTTCCACACATACTGATTATGACTATTCTCGCACATGTAAAATGAGTTAAACAACGAATCCAGTGGCTTAGAATACCACCACCATAGGCGCACAGCTCTCCAAAAGTTTTTGTTCATAAAGCTCCAGCAGTGTGTGACTGTGTCATGTTACAGGCTACACTACCCGACCTGCTCTGCAGCTGCCTTACTACAACTCACACAAAGTCATCAAATAAGATTGTGAATACTACAATATATTGCTCCATATGAAGCTTACCATTATGACTGTCAACCACTTTAAACATGCGTGGATCTTGTGCAACAACGCTCATACCAATGAAGTACAAGCCGTTCAGACCAATGCCACCATTCACGTCATTTCAGAACGGGATTATACATCACCCACTCCAAACACCTGCACAACATTTGTGGTACAACTTAACTTACAGCAGTTTGTGCTGGATGATATCCAGTTCAAGCTGCAGATAACATCCTCATTGTTGAAGGGAAGCACAAGGAACGCAAAGTCAACAAAGGCTTTATCTCCAGTCAGTTTACTCACAGTTATAAACTCCACGGTGATGGATATTCAGCTTCGATTACACCTACTTTATCGACTGACTGTTTTGTCACGATTACAGCCCACAGAACACTACAATCACCTACTACCATTGCTACAGATGCTAATGTCGCTGCTCCTCCACCATGCCGCATGCACAAATGAGGTCTGCACCAACACAAACCATCGCAGATCATTCCCACTGTGGCTGTCACGCTGGCTTCTGCCCCACCTCAGGCAACACCACCTATATTCAGTGTGATGAGGTCAATGCCATTGAGCCCTCTCCCCTTACATACAAAGAAACGGTGCAGCCATGTCACGCATTGCAGCCAGCCATGGCACGGCTGGTCACACGCACCAGTGCAGAGAGGTTAACAGCACTGATGGCTCTTGACTAGGGTGTCCATTCGTCCCGTTTTTTACCAAAATGTCCCGCTGTTCCGAAAGTTTTTTTGGGGACGCTCAAATGTCCTGTTTTTTTATGATTCTGCTTGGCTAGAGTATTTTACGCTACTGGTTGTTTCACTTGCTATTAACTGCGCAATTATTTGCGCTAGGAAGCGTGTGATGACTTTCAGCATACCTCAAACATGTACCGAACTGTCAAAAATCACAAGTAATTTTAAACGCTCTATGGGTTACGAATAACAACGAAGATTCTTCTCTTCTAAATCGATCCACTGAATCCATCCTTTTGGTCCACAGATACTCTACAGCACTGATACTTGCTCTCTGGCTTTCGCCACCACACTGTTAATGTTTTGCACTGTGCAATCACTGTTTCATTATGCCAAAACGAAAGTGTAATTTTAACAGCAATATAAAAAGTGAGTTTCCTTTTAACACTGGTAGTGGAGAGACTGTAGAATGTACGCTGTGCAGATCAAAATTTGCAATTGGTCATGGTGGAAGGTCTTACATTGTGAATCACATTAAGAAGAAGAAACACCGCATGAGTGATTAAAGGAAAAGAGCAAATAAATGCGTGAGTGACTACTAAGTAAACTTAAATTCAGTAACAGAAATGGATAGGCAGTTGGCAGCACAAGAAGCTGTCTGCATACCACAGTGCAATGCATAACCACAGCTTTAAGTCAATGGACTGTACTACAGCAGTTGTTAAAAAACTTTTCAATCCTAAATTCACATGTGGACACACAAAATGTAATGCAATAATTTCAAATGTTATTGCATCGTATGCAGCTCAGCAGGTTTTACATGAACTGAAAAGTGCTCGATTCATTTCTGTAATGATTAATACATCGAATCATCTGGATTTGAAGTTGGTCCCTCTCCTTATCAGGTATTTTCACCCTGAAAATGGCATCACGGTGAAAGTGCTCGAATTGGTTAATTTAACTGGAGAAACTTCAGATTTACTTCAGAATTATGTGCTGGAGGTTTTAAACAAATATGATCTTGAGGGAAAGGTGACTGCAGTTTCTGCAGACAGCACTAACACCAATTTTGGTGGTAAGCAGAGGAAAGGAAAAAACTTCTTCTATAAACTGCACATGTGGTGCACAATTCCTTACAAACTGGCTCAGATTGCCTACACATCGACTGCCAATTAATTGTAAACAAAATCTACCAGCATTTCCATATATATACAGTAAGGGTTGAATCTCTGAAGTCATTCTGTAAGTTTACTGAAACTGAATACAAAACTGTACTTGGGTACTTGGGCACAGCAAGACAAGTAAGACAAGCATTGGAAAGAATTGTAGATATATTTCTTGCTTTGAAATCATATTTCATTTCCCTTGATAAGTGTCCTGTTATCCTTAAACAATTCTTTGATAACCCTGTGCCTATGGTTGTTCTACATTTTCTTGTTAGCCATCTAAAACCTTTCTCCACAACAATTAAATGTATTGAGAAACAAGAAATCACAATACTGGAAGTTTATCAAGAAATAAACAAATTATTGGGCAAATTACAATATAGAAAATCTGAAAGATTTCTCACATTCTTTGTACATGAGACTCTAAGAAAGCTGGAAGAAGAGGGTGAAATTACTGTAGAACAATTTCATATTCATGCTGACATCTTCTATGACTCTTGCATTGAGTATATTAAAGAATGGTGTTCACCATTTCTCACACTTTTAAAGCATTTGATTGGGTTAATACTGAAAAGGAGCAGCTACAGTGGAAGGATATTCAGGACTGTTGTGTTCTTGTTAAAGTATTGTACCAAATGTTCCTGCTGATGAAGACGAACTGTTCAATGAATTTTCATATGCACGGAACTTCATAAAAAGTGAAGGAGACAAAGAAAGTGTTAGTGCAACGTGGTGTAAAATATTTGCTTATTTCAAAAGTAAAAACATTAACATGAAAAACATGATTCATTTGGAGGAGTTTTTCTAGAAATTCCTGGGTCAAACGCTGCTGTGCAACGTGTGTTTTCATTAGCGAGCTCTTTGTGGTCAGATGAAAAAAATAGAATGAAAGTTGAAACAGTGAGGGCCTTGCTCATTGTCAAAACACACTTTAATGGTGTATCGTGTACTGACTTTTATGATAATATTTATTATTTATTTATTTATCTCTTGTTCCGGTGATCCATGTTGTGACAGTATCACAGGATATGGAACGTGTCAATTTTACAAGCTTTTGGCCAGAATTTATGGTAATACATAAAACAAAACAAAAACAGTAAACAGTAACTTAGGTCTCACTACAAAAAAAAATACATTTTAGATATAGATAGAGATTACAAAACAAAAAACAGTGAACAGTAACTTAGGTCCCACTTCAAAAATACATTTTAGAGAGAGATAAAGATTACAAAATAATAAGTGTTACAAAGAAATAAATATTGCAAAATATATGTTCACAATAAAAATATTTGGTATTACAAATACAAATTTGGGCATACATTCGCAATTTACAATACAAGAGATGTTAAACACTGTAGTTCAGGAACTCTTCTAATGTATAAAATGATCCTTGCAATAGGAACTGCCTTAAGGTTTTTTTAAACAGATCATCATCTATCAAACACTTAATTCTTGAAGGGAGGGCATTAAAAATCTTACAGCCACTGAAATGGACTCCTTTCTGCACCATACTTAGATTTGGCTGTTCATAGTGGATATCATGTTTCCTTCTAGTATTGTGACTGTGATATGCACTATTCAGCTTAAAGATGGATTTTTCTTTCCTTATGAAGCACATCAATGAGAATATATATTGCGCAGTGGATGTAAGTATTTCAAGCTTTTTAAAAAGATTCCTGCATGTGGCTCTAGGATGGACTCCACACATGATCCTTATGGCTCTTTTTTGTACACACAGTATTTTTTAGCCAGTGGCTGATTTCCCCAAAATATAATTCCAAATGCCATAATTGCATGAAAGTAACCATAATATGCTGACTTCATGGTTTCCATATTTCTATAAGAAGAAACAATGCGCAATGCATATGTTGCTGAACTTAGTCTTTAGCACAGATCCACGATGTGGCTGGACCGATTCAGTTTGCTATCAATATGCAAGCTTAGGTATTTTGAGGAATCTACCCTGTTTATTGTCTGCTCACCTATGTTTACAAATATTTCTTCATCTTTGGATGTTTTGTGGAACTGAATGTAGTTCGTTTTACAGTAATTTAAAATAAGACTTTTACAGTAATTTAAGATTTCAAACGAAAATGCACTTCTTGATAAAGTACATAAAAGTGAAAAGTACGGTGATAGTGTGGCAGAATAATTGTAAAAAGTGATTTGGGATCATCTGAGTGCACATTGTAAAGGTAAAATTGTATGTGTATTAAATTTAGTCAATACAATATTTATGTCCTGTTTTTTTCTTCATTGTCCCAGGTTTTTCTCTAATTTATTTTAAATGTCCCCTTTTTCAATGAAAATGAAATGGGCACCCTACTCTTGACTGTCTCCTTCCCCAATGATCTGCACTCCCAGGGTTGAGCGAGGGGAAGGGGAGGGAGGGGGGGAGGTGGTGTGAATACAGAAGTTGCTGCTGTACAAGGTAACGTTGACCATGTCACTGTATGGAGAGTGCTACGGGAGAACCAGTTGTTTCCGTGCCATGTACAGCGTGTGCAGGCACTATCAGCAGCTGATTGCCCTCCACAGGTACACTCCTGCGAATGGTTCATCCAACAATATGTCAATCCTCATTTCAGTGCAAATGTTCTCTTTACGGATGAGGCTTCATTCCAACGTGATCAAATTGTAACTTTTCACAATCAACATGTGTGGGCTGACGAGAATCCGCACGCAATTGTGCAATCACGTCATCAACACAGATTTTCTGTGAATGTTTGGGCAGGCATTGTTGGTGATGTCTTGATTGGGCCCCATGTTCTTCCACCTATGCTCAATGGAGCATGTTATCATGATTTCATACGGGATACTCTACCTGTGCTGCTAGAACATGTGCCTTTACAAGTATGACACAACATATGGTTCATGCACAATGGAGCTCCTGCACATTTCAGTCAAAGTGTTCGCACGCTTCTCAACAACAGATTCGGTGACCGATGTATTGGTAGAGGCAGACCAATTCCATGGCCTCCACGCTCTCCTGACTTCAACCCTCTTGACTTTCATTTATGGGGGCATTTGAAAGCTCTTGTCTACGCAACCCCAGTACCAAATGTAGAGACTCTTCGTGCTCGTATTGTGGATGGCTGTGATACAATATGCCATTCTCCAGGGCTGCATCAGGGATTCCATGCGACGGAGGGTGGATGCATGTATCCTCGCTAACGGAGGACATTTTGAACATTTCCTGTAACAAAGTGTTTGAAGTCACACTGGTTCTGTTGCTGTGTGCTTCCATTCCATGATTAATGTCATTTGAAGAGAAGTAATAAAATGAGCTCTGACATGGAAAGTAAGCGTTTCCGGACACATGTCCACGTAACATATTTTCGCAGGAAGAATGATTGTTTGAATCCTTCTGTGTGTGTGCAGTAATTATTCTAATGTTATCCTCAAGATCCCTATGTGAGCAATACACAGGGGGTTGTAACGTATCTCTAGAGTGATCATTTAAAGTCAGTTCTTAAAACTATGTTAACAGACTTTCTTGCGGTAGTTTACATCTGTCTTCAAAGAGTCTGCCAGTTCAGTTCCTTCAGTTTCTATGTGACACTCTCCCATGGATTAAAAATACCTGTGACCATTTGTGCTGCCCTTCTGTGTACACGTTTGGTATCCCCTGTTAGTCCTATCAAGTATGGATCCCACACACTAGAGCAATATTCTAATACCAGTCACACGAGTGATTTGTAAGCAATCTCATTGGTAGACATATTGCACTTATACAATATTCCACCATACACTGAAGGCTGCCACCTGCTTTATCCATAACAGAACCTACGTGATCATTCCATTTCATATCCCTACAAAGTGTTACACCCACATATTTGGATGAGTTAGCCGATTTCAACAATGACTCATTGATATTATAGCCATAAGATAGTACTTTTTTCTTTTCATTTTATGAAGGACAAAAATTTTACATTTTGCACTTCATGAAATAAAACGTAAGACTATGACCTTGTCATTTATTTCTGCTTCTAGGGCAAAAGCTGCAAAATGCTGCTCACTGCTGATTCTAAGAGTACCTGTAACAGTTAGTTAGTTAGTTAGTTAGTTAAATGTTCCATGGATCATTTTACATGATATACCATAATGATATGGAATGAGACATTTTACATTCACATCACAAACTCATTTGTATGTATGATTACATTCTGAACATTTCTATCTTACAAAAAGGAGGCAGATATACAGGTGTCAGTTAGTAATTCCTACTGACCACTTTTTACACATTACCATAACAGAAATGCTTCTATGAAACATAAGTTGTCAAGGAGAAACTTTCTCAGTTTATTTTCAAATTTTATTGTGTGGTTAAATTAGATAAGACTAGATTCAGTTTTCGTTCCATAGACCCAACAAATCAAATGATTCTCATGAGTGTGCAACATGTCAGAAAGTGTAACATAAAAAACGTAAAACATTTTAATATAACACTCACTACAATGATCATTTGTCAGGACATTATCAAGGCATTTTATATCACTGTGTAAGTGAACAAAAGTCTTGTTTTAGCACTGTGCATTGCTTTTCGTGCTAAAGACAATCTTAATCTGGAGTAATAAATGTCATTTTTCCTACTGGTATTGTAATTATGAAAATCATTGTTCCTTTTGAACTGTAGTGGATTATTTACAACAAAGTTTATGCTGGAATAAATATACTGTGAACCAGTAGTCAGAATTCCCTTAAAGAGATGTCTACTAGGTGATTGTGGGTGAGCACTACATACTTTTTCTTGCAGTGCATATCTGTGGAATGAAGACTCTTTCCTGAAGATGAGTTAACCCAGAACATTATTCCATTTGACATTATTGAATGAAAATTTGCAAAAGTATGTCATCTTCCTGATTTGGCTCTCCCAAAAATTTGCAATGATTCTACATGCAAATGTGGCTGAACTAAGTGGTTTTAAGAGTTTCAAAATGTGCTTTTTTCCAATTTAAATTCTCATCAATATGGACCCCTAAGAATATTGAAGTTTCCACCCTATTTATTATTTCCTCACGACGTGTTACACTTTCCACTGGCATAGTGCCCCTAGATGAGAAGAACCAAACATGTTGTGTCTTTTTTGAAATTGAGGGTGAGACCATGTGCAGAAAACCATTCAATGATACTTTTAAGAATTTTTTTAACATCTGTTGCTGTATGTATCTTTTTAAATATGTGTTTATTTTTAATAGAACTGACAATTCTGCCTCATGATATATGAGAATATAACTGTATCAAACGAAGGAAAATCCTTACACAACCCCACCTCCCAATCCCTTACCTCGTGGTTCATATCCCTGTAATAAACCTAGATGCAAGACCTGTCCCACACATCCTCCCATCACCACTTACTCCAGTCCGTTCACTAGCATCACCTATCCCACCATAGGCAGCACTACCTGTGAAACCAGGCATGTGTTCTACAATTTAAGCTGTAACCACTGTGCTGCATTCTATGTGGGCATGACAACCAACAAGCATCAATGGCCACCAACAGACTGTGGCCAAGAAACAGCTGGATCACCCAGTTGCTGAGTATTTTAATAGCTGCTTACCACGTGTTACATCTGGATCATTCCAAGCAACGCTGGCTTTTCTAAACTGTGCATGTGGGAACTCTCCTTGTCATATATCCTATGTTCCTGTAACCTCCCCCTGTTCTCAATCTTTGTTATTCATTGTCCTACACCCCCCTACTGCCATCCCTGTTCACACATCAGCACCACACAGCCCCATACTCCGACACACCCACAGTCTTTATTCGTTCCTTTGCTGCCCCATCCCTCTCTCCCCTATGCTCTGTAAAGAAGTATGGGACTCATCATCACCATCACCTTTTTGACCAAAAGCTTACTTGTTCGACAGTCATTTTGTTGTGCCTATCTATGACACAATGTATCTGTCTGCAGTTCATGGTTTCGTGGTCACATTCTCACTTCCCGAGTACGGGGTCCCAGATTCGAATCCCGGCGGGGTCAGAGATTTTTGCCTTCCTCGAGATGACTGGGTGTTTGTGTTGTCCTCATCGTTTCATCATCATTTATGAAAGTGGCGAGTTTGGACTGAGTAAAGGTTGGGAATTTGTACCTGTGTTGATAACCGTGCAGTTGAGCGCACCGAAACATCATCATCAACAACGTATCTGCTTCACCAATCTTTCATTTTCCTAATATTGCAACTATAGAATACTAATCTTTGGAGGTATAGACAGTGAAATAAAGCTAAAGACCTCAAAGCAGTTTCACCCATTGAATATGTTAAGATCACATGATCTATATTGTGGCTTAGTGCCGTACATACTTGCCTGGTAAGCAGGAGACCCCAGTTCGATTCCTGGCCTTGGTTCGTATTTTCACTCACCATTTCAGTCTTCATTCATGAAATCATATCTGTACGAGATCAGTAAAGTCTCTGAAAACTGTTGCCATTTCATTAGCAGAGTACTGATTGCAGCCCCTACTCCAAATCCATAAATATCTATCTGCTAACAACATTCTTAGTGTTGTGCTTGGACCTTTCCTTTTCATAAAAAATATGTGAATTCCTAAGGGACCAAACTTCTGAGGTCGTTGGTCCCTAGACTTACACACTACTTGAACTAACTTATGCTAAGAACAAGACACACACCCATGCCCGAGGGAGGACTCAAACCACCAGTAGGAGGGGCCACACAGTACATGATATGGCACCTCAGATAATGCAGCCACTCCACGCAGCTTTCTTATTCATGATTTACATAAACGATTTACATGCAGATGACACCACCTTTGATACAGTTGATAGGGACTTGGACACAGTCAAGCACAAAAGTACACAATAACTAAGAATTTCCATTACATGGTTCTGAGTAAATTAATTACAGATTAACCACGCTAAATATTCTTTTCAGCCTATGTAACAATGACAGCTGAAGTACCTCACTTAAGCTTCTTGGCATTCATCTAGATTCGCAATTACCATGGGAAACTCGCACTAACTATGTACTCACAAAGTTAGCCCAAGTCACATATTTGCTAAGTAAACGTATAACTTGTGTGACTGACAAGCTATTGCTGAACACTTATGCCTTTTTGCACAGACACCTCATTTATTTAATGCTGTTAAGAGGCGAAAATAATATTTATTTGGCAGATAAATGCCATGTCGTGCATTGCTGAGTAAAAAACTATGCATCATGTATGGAATACTTACAAAAGAGCTCAAATACTGACACATTCCTCTCTTTTCTCAGCTGCTCGGTGCATACCAAGGAAAGCCAAGACAGCCATGAATTGTGAAAGATTATGCATAAGTATGACCCATTTCAAAGGCAGATGATTTACATCCCAGTCACAAGAAAAAAAAACCTAAAATAATTACACATACACAGGCACACAATTATTTAATAAGTCACAAATTTCAGTACACAACGTGTCCTATGTGACAGAATTTAAAATATGTTATATAAATGATCGAATCCACTAAAATTGCTGATGATGCGAACAGTATATTATTTGAGCTATTCTTAAAATGTTTATTATGTCATACTTTTCTGTGCTGTATTTTCATACTGCATTTCTACTGAATGATTAACATGTTTAAAGCATATTTCATTTTGTATCAGTTAAAATGATTGTCTCAGCATGTGTACTGCCACACACATATTGCTCCCCCTTTTTTCATTCTGCATAATGTAATTATATTTACTGATTGTTACATATGTCTAGTATAATCCATTTATATTCCTGTAACATATTCAAAATGTGACTTATTAAACCGCTACACAATGTGTGTAAAATGATATCAGGTGCATGTAAAATGCTTAAAGACGAATCAGTCAATCAAATCACCATGTCATGCAGTGGTTAGATTATTCCACGATAAGCTATTTCTGGATTTATCATGAGATTGTACAGCAGTCACCTGGAGAAACATAGGTGCTATTCGTCACTCTTGTGGGGATTAACGTTTTGAACAAAAATCTAAAAATCCTTACGACAGTAGGTATGTTCAAGAAACGATTAGATCATGGATCTACGTTCTGCCACGAGATTCTCCCAGTTCCAGTCGACCCTGACTAGCCATAGCCTATTCCACTGAGATCCAGTGGATAATCAGGAGTTCAAAACCATCTGGACTGCTCACACGAATTTCTGCCGACGATCCAAAAGACAACGGCCGCAAAGCTAATATGTACTTTACGGTGCGGCAGCTCTCCTTGAGTATTTATTTATTTATTTCATGTTCCATAGATCCATATGGGAACATATCCCTGGATATAGAACGAGTCAAGGTTTTTACAGATTATTGTTTTGTGCACAGATACATTGACCTTATCATTAGATTAAAGAAACAGTGAAGTTTAGCATATACCCTTACATATTAGTTAAGATACAGAACACTTGAAAGAATATACAGTCATACATAAATCTGGGTATTGTTCTTAAGTTATACAGGTCTCACATACAGACATACATAAATTTGGGTATTGCATTAAGTTACACTGTACTTACAGAGTATGATTTATCAATTGTAGAGGTCACACAGTAAAGTTTAAGCACAAACAAGAGACTCTATGCATTTTTGCTAAGAAATTCATCAATACTGTAACAAGATTCATCTAAAAGGAACTGCTTCAGTTTTTCTTTAAACTTTGGCATGTTTCCAAACAGTTCTTTAATGTGCAGTGGGAGGGCATTAAAAATCTTGGTGCCCCTTCTGGACCATGCTTTTCGTTTTTAGCTCATATTGGATATCCAGTTTCCTTCGGGTGTTATAACTGTGGTACGAGGTATTGATTGTGAATAAGTTGCTATTTTTTGAAACAAATCACATCAGAGAAAAAATATATTGGGCAGGTGGTGTAAGGACTTGTAGAGCTCTAAACAGACCCCCTGCACGAGTGCCTAGGACGTACTCCACACACAATTCTTATTGCTCGCTTCTGTGCATAAGAAGCATCAAACGGAAACAAATGTGGCTGTCTTGGATGGGAGCTGTCGAGTGAGATTAAATATATTCACTTCGCATGTTTTATTTGTTGTTTTAATTCTCTGATTTGATTATTAGCAAAGCAAGCATAAATCACTTGCAGAACATTGCAGTTTTTTATGAAAAAGTTGTGCTTCTACAAATCTGATTTTTCCCATGGTTAAGTACATATTTAACTGAAATAGCCTATTCTCTTCCGTGGAACATGTCAATTTATTTGAAACAAAACGTTTCAGTTCACATTGTTGCCTAGTTTCAACTGTTCGTTCAGCCTCTAGTCTCCATTTTCGTATCATCGTACTTACACCATTAACAGATCATATACAATACCACAATAAAGAATGATTCACGAGAGAATACTCTAGGAAAACTGGGAATCCGAAAATCACAATGAAAAGCATAACACCAAATAGGGCTACCTCATTATGAATCTGGCCGTAGGATACGGATGCATTTTGTAGTGCGGTTTACAAAACTAGATATTAATGCTGTATTCTCTAATGTTTTATTTCTTGTATGACATGTGATGTTTCTACGACCTGTTACTGCTTTATGCACGAACACTGATACACTTTTACTTGAAAATGGCTGCGCAGTAGAAAACTGGTCAGTAATGCGGAATGAAACACTGCCTTCACAAGAAATATTTCTACATATACGTGTTACCTACTCTAGGGTTCACGTTACTTCTGAACTACAGTCGATTACACCTTAAAATTATAGAATTCCATTCTTTGGTAAATTATGGATTGACAGCATATAGTGTTTTGTGGTCATAATAATTATCTTAAGAAACAACCACGAGTGCAATCACCTGTACTTGGCACTGCCTATACACTAAGAACATCTAAGCCTGTCTGGAAATCAGCAATTAACGGAATAGTCCTAATAAAGAAAAAAATTAATCTCCATGTTCACACAACAGAAACTTTTATATAAAAAAGAGAATTTTCTAACAAGGAATTCAAATGTACAACTTGTCAACATAAATGAAACACATTTTGTTTCCCTTTTTTTCCAAGAATTGTACGGTCTGTTTGCTTCATAACTATCTGTTAAAACATATCTTTATTCTCATACACGATCAGAGAGATACGAAATTAGCAAGTGTAAAACTAAGCAGTCATGCAAATTGGATGTGAGAGAATGTTTTTTGTATGCAAGCTATGCGGTCTGCAACCATCTCAATGTTTTTCTTTGCTACCCGTGTGTGAAGGGTGAATACACACAAAGTCTATATCTATAGTGACATCTGTTATACCTTAATGCACCTATTGCGTACATCAAGATGTGAATACCATTTCGAAAATTGATTTCGAGAGTCAAAAGAAAGGTAAAATTACAGGGAAATTGTGCTTTTTAAATATTGTTCCGACCTGTTGAAACTGAGCTCCACTTGTACAACATTGCAACTATTTTATGTCTATTATATGCGTACAAGGATGGGATTTGTGCCTCCCAAATCAAGCGACAGAACTAGACTGAAGGTAATACGTTCATACAACGATGTGGAATTTTCAGTTCAACTAAGCATGTCATTTTATTACCATGCTTAGTTGGACACATAATACGTTATATGTAAAATATGGCAATGTAGCTTCGAAAGAATGAAATCGAATATAATGTTGTGGGATGTTTCGCGTTCTGAAAATACAAAACGTGGGTTCGAGTAACGGAAAGACAACAAAGATGTCAGGACGATCACGGCATTGCACATGCGCAGTCAGACCATTTGCAAACAGTCATAATATATCACAACACCTTTAATCGAATGAACTGAATAACGCCAGCAAGAATGATTTCATTTGAGGTCATTTCTAAAATTTTTCAGTAATTTCCGACTGCGCTTGACGATTGAAAGTTGTGCCACTACTGACGCTGCTGATGCCGGTGGTAAGGTTGGCGGCATTGAAGCAAAGATGAGTCACTGATTTCCGCCAAGGCGGAGCGCGCAGTTCTAGTTAGACGTCAGCCTTGGTGTAGCAGTCAGTGTTATTTGGCTGAGTAGTAGCGGAAGCATAATGGGTAAGTCACATAAACTGCAGATTGGTTTAGGGATAGAGGACGAGCTGTTAGACTAGTTAAATAGTGCAATGGAACGCGTCGTGTTTCATTTCGCATGAATCTACTTGCGCAACAATTTGTTCATGGTGTCAGGGTTTCTAAGTAATTCTTCGTAGCGAACTTACCATTCGTCGGTTACTATCTGTTTAAATTACGTTAGGTATTAAATTGTCATTAGTATGGTATCATTCGATGTTGGCTTGAGATACCTTGCAGTATATACTAAATACCATATCAGACATCGGTTTTTATCACTCTGAACAGGGTAATCATGTGCACGATTCTATTCATGTGCCATTCTAGAAGCTTCCGCTGTCCTCCACAGAAAGAATCCATAAACCGCGGCTAATTTACTGTGTGTATATGGCGACAGTGTGTCAACCATATTTTCCCCTCTTGATACATACACACCCTCGTGAAGCTGGCGGCATATCGTTCATTCATTTTCAAAGGTACTGGTCACATGCTTAGGTGTACAATGTAAGATGTGCGCATAGGCTATATGGTAGTTACGAACCATAGTTTACCTCCATATGCTGCTGCGTAAAGTCTTTGAGCATGACTGCAAAATTCAGTAGAAAATCACACACATAATGTGCTGCAGCTTGGGTCAGTATTAATAGATTTGCGTTATTTACCAGTAATGATGGCAGCGACTAAGTCATAATCACGTCCGTAGTTTATACATATGAGTATAGTTTTTAATACTTAGAAAGGATTGTTCACATTAAGGATATAGGCTCAAGGCTCCAGTTTTGGTCACTAAACCCCTTATGGGTACTTCGATGCAGTTAGGCCTAGTGAATTTTAAGCTTCTTTTGAATATCAATTTTACAATGGCTTATTACCGAAACATGAAGTGCTATTGAATTAGACATGGAAGCACTTGTTTCTTTGTTTCTATTTGGTGTCATAATTTTGTGAAAAGGTCTGTTGTGGTTTTATAGTTTCTCCTTATGCAACATACAACTGATTTTTCATATTCTACTTACTTAAATAAGACAGACTTGATCTTTTGGGATATATTGGTTAAGTATTATAGTTTCATTTCTTAAAAGTTCAATATGGTAGTGCCCAAAGTCAGCAGATCCATAGTCCCTTTTTCCTGTTACGGCCATGCTTATGACCGTAATTGCATACATTCTGTTTTGGCCACCTTTAAAAACTTGTAGAAAGTATCCTTAATACAGATTCTAACTATGCTAATTTTAAGTAGGATTATTTAAAATAGTTTTCGTATTGTTATACCATGATAAACATAATTCTTGCCTGAGCATCTCATATTTATCCTTGAAACATAGTAAAATACACAGTAAGTTACGAAAATATAACACTTTTTAGCTAAATGTTTGAGTCAACCAAAGAATAAGAGATCAAAGTATTTTAGCAGCCAAGTTGTGCTGGACGTTGTTGCTGACAAAGTGACTGTTACTCCAAGCGTTTTATAGTACTCAAAAAACATAAAGAATTAAAAATTCGTGCCTATATTCCCTAGAATATACTGTGCACAGTGGCCCACATTCTGTCTTCAGGGGAGGTGTGATGATGGACTTGGTTCAGTGCTGCACTGTAAGGAAAATCTCTAGTGAATCTATGCAAAAATGAATTGCAAAAGCAAATTTTTCTCAGCCAGTAATTAGAATACTTCTTAATTGTTCCATTGAATTGCTATAAGTTTTATCTACTTTATGCATGCAGAGGCCAAAAGTGAGTAAAAGACTTTGTGTCTAGAATTTGTGGCCAAAACTAGGTAAATATACAATTTTTTTTTTAATTTTTGGCTTTCATTATTGAAGTTAGATTTGTTCCTACACGGTTGCAATGCACAGACTTTGAAACAGATGATTTTCAAGTAATGTGTAAACTTTTCCTTACAGTAATCATCTATCTTCTTGTATTTTCCTTAATATAGTATAAGTGGTGCCTCAACCTTACTGTATGTGACAAAAACAGTATCGTTTTGTCAAGTCACTTTGGTCACTATTGTTTCAGACTTTTGCAGTTTCCTTTTTAAATAAACCTGGTGGTAGGCATTGACTGTTAAAGGAAGTGTGTTGAAATTTTTACTGCAACCATTGGAGTGCTGTCTTGTTACAGACTAGGTATTTCAGTGTTCATTTTGTGTCCTTATATATATTTATTGCCTGATGCTGAAAGCCCTCTTGGTTTTCCTTTATGCTGATGAGGTATAAAATCAGTGGCTGAAAATTTTCATTTTCCTAACAAGTTGTGCTCCAGTCTTCTGCTTGATGTTATGACCCTGACAGCTTTATTTTCATTAGCATGAAGCATCCCTGTAACAGTTGGACATAACTAAGGTGGTTATGTAATGGTGCATAATACACTGTTACAAGCTGCTGGGCAGTTAATGCACCATTTAGTCTCGACAGATGTTGTCTTACATGGATCACAAATACTTTGCAAGACCACAATCATGAAACCCAGCAGTTTGACAGCATTCATATGATCCTGCATCCAATGCTGCTGAAGCCGCATAGGATTTTTCCATGATTGTCATTTAATTTTTCATGAGCCATGTTGATTTCAAAGAGAACATCTTTGGTAGTAGAGCTTGTCAGTTTTTCCTTCAGTCAAAAGGGTGGTGTCAACAATAAACTTACATGTTGTTTTTACACACTGACCTTGACATAAATAAGGAACTGCATTTACTGATGGACATAACCCTTTAAGTTTCACTTTACCAGGGACAAATTCAATAAAGCACCACATATTATTAATGTAAGCAATGACTCAAAAATTGAAGTAGTGAATTATGTTTTTGATGGAGTGCAAGATAGGTAACTACTGCTTTGCACTCACTTTAAATATAATGATGTTAATTACTAGTTGCTGGTACTAGAATTATTGTAAAGGTAAATTAATCTTTATAAAGTTGCTGTGTATGAAAAGTTACGCAAGTCCTATCCAGTGTTTTCTGTACATGTTATGGATACACAGTGGAGATGTGTAAATTGTAGGAATGTTTTGGACTAGTGTGCATGTCCCTAGTAAAAGTAGAAATAAGATCAATCAGTTAACCTCTGTTCAGTTATTTGTGACAAAGTAATGATGTATGCTTTTTTCCCTTCCAGAGTGCCCGTGCTGTCAGCAGTTTTCTGACGAGATAGAGATGTTGTACCGGTATGTATCTGCATGTTGCATTAGCACATCCTGTGCTGAAAGTATGTTTGTCATTAATGCCTGTCATTGTACTGTGTGCTTTGGAGTAATTTTTCACTAATCAGCAGTGTGACATGTACTCATGCTAGCACTATTTAAATACAGCTGTATTTTAATGTTTGCTGCTGGTCAACGTGTTATTGCATATTAGTAACTTTCAGTTATGGTTTGAGGCACAATAAATTTATCAGAAATGGTTAAGCCAAGAAACATTAGGTCTCTTCACAGAATTAAATGGTTTGACTGTAGCTATTGAAATGGTAATGTTATGTCAAAGGATTGAAGACTGCTTTTACAATAAATCAAGCAGTTTAACATAGTAAAGTTAAACTGTGTTAAATGAATGGTAGGCCCATATTTTGTAAAGTTTGTGGAGTGGCCTTTCTGTAATTATCTCAAAAAGGATAGATTGATAGATTCCTTAGTGACAGAATAGCTGTTCCTCAGAAAAACATATGATTAGCACTGATGTGGCTCAAAGGCAGTAAGGTTTACATGGAGGTAGAGTAATACTATGTTGTAATTGTCACTTTGTTACATAGAAAATTTGTAAACTGCCATAAATGATAGTTCTCAAGTGGAGGAAGGTATGAATTCAGGTACTTAGGTTAGCCTAGTCCCTTTCGGACTAAAATGTGCTTAACGGTCATCTGGACAAGTTACTGGATGTCTGCTTCATCCCATAATATGATGAGCTGTGTGATGTTGCAGTTCGGAAGAGAACCTAGGCAGTACTGTTTTTCCATAGACATTATTTTTGGAATGGAGGTTGTATTGATCCTGATCTAAATTGTAGTTTGAGGTACGGGTTGAGGAGATATTTGCTTGCATTTGTGAAGCCAATGAATTTGGATATGAGATCTCGTAGTGAAATACTGACCTAAGTTAAGTTGAGAGGTGACAGATGGGTTAAGAGTTGACGAAACTCAGTCAAAGGCTTAAATTAGTCCAATTGTCAATATGGGTTAAAACTTTTTTAGCTAATATAATGGTTCCATTATAATATACACATTTCACATTCTTGCTATAGTCAGTGGTAAACAGTTGTTTAAAATTTGTGATGAACCATGTATTGTTGTGGCTAACAAGTGCAGCTTGTAGTCAAAGGCTGTGAGTGATGTTTTTTGAACAAGAGTAGTTAATGTTAAAACTGTGTTGTGAAATGTGGCTTCTACTGAGTTCAGCTCTTACGGGTTTCCTGAAGACTGTCGCTGCAGCCTTTGTCGTCAGATGTCTTCTATTTCGGGCCTGCATCTCGAACAAAATTTTGGAAATGATATATGGACTTCAATTGTAATCAACTGAAGCTCATGTTTGGTGGCTTTTATAACTTAGAACACTTCAATTAATCTTTCAGAGCACAGACATGTAGGATCTCTTGATATTTCATTACTGGTAAAATATGTTGTAAGAACATGGTGGGAAATGTAATATTATGGTTAAAGTATTTACATATTTTGTTGTTGTGCTATTAAAACTTGCTTTTTATGAAAGTGTGCACTAATAAGGCAATGGTGCTTTCCTGAGATACAAAAATGGCCATTCTTAGTGTGAATTATCAATAACCCACTGGTGAATATAAAAAATGACACTGCAGATTCAGACTTCGGTAGTGTAACAGATACAGCCTCAGATCTGGAGTGAGCAAGTCAGTTCATGGGTTCGTTAGCTATTGTCTGTTTATTTTTGTTCTTCTCAGTGTTCCTAAGAGTTTGAGACCACCTTACTAATACAAAAATTGGTGCCATAATAGATGTTACATGTATACAAATGCTCTTAGGAGTGAGTTTGTCTGTGAACATGAACATGCTAGAGAATAAAATACAATGAAGATTTTTGTCACTGATTGAGCGTGACCATTCATTATTCATCCAATAATCACAATCACAGCTCAAGGCCTGTGAATTTGGAAACATCATTGGGCAAGCTCATGATTATTACAGATTAAACACAATGCAGCTTGTCAAATGTCTTTGTTTTAGAACTGAAAATGCAAAAAACAAAGGGTGCAGTGAGGATAACATATATATACCATTCAATATCTTCCCAAAACCCACCTTTCAGTATGGTTTATTGTGATTGCTGGGAAACATATTGGGAGATAAATGTGCTTTGGTACATGGTTCTTAATCCTGATACTAGATTTGGTGCAGATGGCTGTAGTTTCTTTACTGCAGAATTTTTAGCCATCTTGCACACACTGAACAGTGTCTGCTTCTGCTCGTGAATGCCCTTTATCTGCAGTTAGCAGTTTGCAAGCTATCGTCCAGTGCTTCATTTGCCATCGGTTGGTCATAGCTATCCAGGACTCCCTTCCTCTCCTTGGTTGTGGGTGCTCAGCAGTTTTCCTTTGGACCCCAGGCCATGTTGGGATCCCTGACTAAGAGCTTGCTGATCGCCTGGCTAAATTGGCTACGAACAGGGAATCTCTTGCTATTGGCATTCTGGAAATGGACCTTTGCTCAGCATTACATTGTCAGGTTTTGAGACTTTCGAACGCAGAATGGCACATTTTCTTCACCAAACAAGTTCAGGATGGTAAAGGGTACCAAAACTGTGGTGGTCCTCCTGACGGGCCTCTCGTAAGGCCTCTTTCGTCCTTTGCTGCCTCCGCATTGGACATACTTTGCTGACTCGGATATCTCCTCTGTCGTGGGTTGGTGTTGATTGTGGTTCACTTCTTACCGGACTGTCCCAAATTAACCGCCCTGCGATGGATTCTGTTTTCCTGACTTGCTACCCCTGATATTTGCTGACAATTGCCTCAGTGGCGGAACTCATTTTGCAGTTTGTGATGGTGTTCATTGCTTTAGTTCAGGGTGGGGGCCTTACCTTATTGGTCGGTGGAGGGGATGGCAGGCCATTTTGCTCCCCGTTCACCCCAACTGGACTGCCTTTGACTGGGCTTGGTGGTTCACTCCTGCCCTCTGCCTTCCCATTCCTTTTTGTGTGGGGTCTGTTTAATCTTGAGCATCTATCTTGATTACTAGTGCTTCTTCCTTTGTGCTCCTATCATTTGTCGCTTTTCCGTCCTCTCTTCTATGGCCTTCAATCCTTGGTTCTGTCAATCATTTGTAATTTTATGGCCATTGTAGTTACCTCTTACAGTGTGAGGTTTGGGAATACAAAAGTCAGATTCCACCCATCTGCTTTGATCAATGATGTCATCAATATGGTGGAAATTGCTATTCTAAGTATCTCCAATATGCCGCCTATATCACTAGATACACGTGGCAACAGACACGAAAATATGTGTAAGACAATAACATCTCCCTCCAAAAATAAAATAAAACTAATGGGGCAACTGCAGAGTAATTGGGGTTATAGGAGTGGACAAGCTAAATATAACATTAAAAAAACGCACCACAATCCCAAAACACAAGAGGATGAACAAAAAATAATTAAAAAATCTACAGGAATTGGACACTTCCCTTGACCTACATAGGTTAACGGCAGCTGACTGTACAGAAACACCAATGCCAAAAACAAAAACTATGAAAATTGGAATCGGAAATTTCCCTTCACCACAGCTGACGGTACCAAAACACACATACCTACATTTAAAATATGAAAATTGGAATAGGTCATTTTCCTTGACATGTATAGGTCAACTATAAGTACTGATACGAAAAAACCAACACTGACAACTACGAAAAACAAAACCACAACTCATCAAAAATTACACGCAAACAACCATAAATAAGCTGTACCAACTGACAGTATTCATTGGCAAACAACTCTGTTCTCACATTCACGGACTGTTGCCAGGAAATGTTCCAATGCAGTTTTATGGAAAGGTGAGTTTAAAGAATAGACAGGATACACAGCCTGAACCCAATTGGAAAGCTCACTCTCATTGGAGGTCATGTAAAAAGAATCTGCAATGGCACTTAAAAATGTACGGATACTTACCTAAAGAAATTGCCACCAATAAATAATTATGTAGTCTTCTTGCTAGGTATAAATATTAGAATATCCAGTTTCTGCTTCATGTTGTAGTAACTGTTACCTCTTAAGTTAGCTTGGAGCACTTGGGAGGTGACAGAGGTTTTCATTTCAGGTTTTACACCACAGTGCTATACAACCAAACTGCACTACCATGAGGACATCCCATTTCTGTCTGCCTGTCGGCTCAGACTGGGACACTTGTGGTATGTATGGAAAATGCAGGTAGTCTTTCCCATCTTGCAAGTGTGTATGTGACGTGGTGTGCTGTGAACGGTGAACCTATCTTCCATGCTTCCATATTCTTGCTCAATAGCGTGCAGTAGCTGATCCTTCCTCAGATGTTTCCTGTGTTTTGTGGGTGATCACTGTTACTGTGTCAAAATAGTATTGGGTGAACTGTTGAATAATCTATTCCTGTAACGGACTGAATGTGATTAGTGTTCGTAAATGGAATGTTAGTTGACAGTAGCTAAATGCTATTTTGAAAACATTGTGGTGTTACTACAGTATTTCTTGAAGCATTTATAGCTGCATTTCTGCTGGTACTAATTTTACTTTTATAGTTAACCAAAAATTTGTAGGGGTCATAGTTGTGCTGCTGCACATGAGAATTGCAGGAAAAATGCATGTTAGCTGTTTTGTTCTTCCTGAAATTTTTGTGCATGTGCAGCTCATTTTCAAAGCCTCCTGTCTTCTTATAGAGAAAATTGTTATACTATGATTTTTGTTTTTGCTAATTGCCTCATACATAACAAATTTGTGAGTAGTTTTTCTGCCCTGTCTGACATTTTTTGTGTGTGGTTTCCTGTCCTGGTATGCATACTTAACAGGTATTTGAAAGCACATTTTTCAATAACTTGTCTATTATAACCAAAATCCTTCCTTTTCCCTGCTCATTTTCATTACCTTACTTTCCATGCCTACTTCCTCAGCTTCCTGTGAGAAGTCTTATTTAGTTTTCAGTTAGTCTTCCCACAACACTGTTTCCCATACTTAGCATAATTCTTGATTTTGATGTGATACTGTTTGTGTTAATGTCACTCTCAGTTGCAATGTCTCTTTCTAATGTATTTCAATTTTACTTTTCAGTGTATGGACGTCTGTATTGAATCCAGAAGCACCAGAATTTGTAAGGTATTGTATTCTAATGTTTGTCTTGAATAATATATTACATGTTCACTTGATAAACTATTTCTCTGCTTCCTGCAAGTACCTTCCGCTAATAGTAATTTTTACTTTTCTTGTAGTTCAACGGTGACAGTGCAGACATCACATCCTAATGCACCTGAATTACGAAGGTATGGAATAGACATATCCAGTGGATCAGCATAACTGATAAATGTTAATGCACTAGTGTCAGTTTACAATTTTTGTGTAAAAGCACTTAGTTAGGATGTGACACAAGGTAGAATGTCAAGCTATGTAATCATTTTACGCACACATTTGATTGGCTTCTGTGTGACTATAAAACTAGCATACGCAAAGCTTCCCAGTTACTAAATATGTATAGTAATTCGATTTAAATCATAAACCTCGTCCTTCCCCCCCTCCCTTTCCATCTGTCCCCTCTCTCTTCCCTCTCCTCACCCCATCTTCTCCCCTGTGTTCCTCAATCTCCATTGCCTCCCTCTCTGTGTATTGTAACATTCGTTAGGAACTGAAGTTGATGAAAATGGATGGGTAAGACAATTGATTGATATCATATTGCTATGAGCTGTGGGAGGCCTTAGCTGATGGACCCGTGGACAGTAGCTTCAGTGAAAGTATAGTCATATGTTGTCTGCAAATTGGTAGGATTACAAAACTTGGGATTTCTATGTCACAGTAGTATTCTGATCATAAGCCTATA